>NW_028136248.1:0-749735 GCF_964662115.1 Mustela nivalis
AAACCGAGGTTGGGAAGAGATGACGAACTAAGGCCATGTTGGTTCCAATGTGCCTAGTGTGCGGCCAGCTGTCTGGGTGGGGCCAGGAGGTCCAGCTCAGGCTGTGTCAGAGAAGGCAATGATGCCCAGATCAGCCTATATATTTGGTGTACAGCCAAATGGCGTGCAGGTTGATCTTCATTTGGGGTTTCTACGTAGCCCCAGAGGGCAATGTTTCTCTTGGAGGGCCCACAGAGTGCTGCATTGTACTTCCGGATTGCCAAACTGGAGGGCTTGTGGGCCGGTAGTCTGAGGACGGAACTCTGAGAATACAAGCTAGGCTTAGGTTTTATGGTGAGGACATGGCAGGCACAATCTACAGACCTGAATCGAGATCCCGTGCACCTGAAGTCAGGTTGAGCATCAGACGATGCCTCAGGTTTGACTTTCTGTCCCTGATGGCCCCTTCATAAAAAGGGGGAATCACGAGGCCGTGGGGGTTTTCCCACCATGGGAGTTGTGAGAAGCTCCAAACTGCAAAGATTCTACTGTGGGACAATTGAGACCAGTTGGTTGGCTCCAGGCCAACGATTCTGAGCAGGGTTCTAAGGATGGATGGCTGGGTAGCCCACCTCGCATTCCAATATTCTCCTAGCTACAAGATAGGCTAGATCTGTTGGATCTCGGGGAGCAACCGAGGAGGCTGAGTTTAAATGGACTCTCCTGTGGATGCGTCCTAATATGTTTTTGTGTCTATGGAGACTGTGGTATTAAGCGGTGGCACTAGGGCCCTGAAGGCTTCTCCTAAACAGAGGTTTGACACAGCTCCACCATGCAAGTTTCCCATGTGTAGAGGAGATTTGTTCTGATGGGTGAGTCAAGAAACAGCCATATTCTGGTATTGAAATCCAGGCCTCTGAGGAGAGATGCCTGGAAACCAAAGCAATGAATCCGATTAGTGCCTAGGGGCCTGTTGGTTTCTTTTTACCTCGGGCGACATCTATCTATGGGTCAGAGTGCAGGTAGGTGCTCAGATGAACTCAGATTGCCCGTGTTTGTCCTTGGAAGCCAACACTATGGGATGGCCTCAGGGAATTTAAAGGTTTATACTTTTAGTTGCGTTGTCGCCATTGGAATGGGCTCACACAATTCCCTTGCGAGGGCAAGAACAGTCCTCAGGTTTGGCTTCAGGGGCCTGAGCCTATAGGGTGTGTAAGCCAGGGCTGTTTGGACAGTTGTCTGAAAACACAAACTCGACTTCTGTTTCGGGTCATAGGTAGGGCAGGACTGATCTACAAACCATAAGGAGAACATTTCGGTATATGAAAAAAAAGCGAGTGTGAGGCTATTGCTCATGTTTTTGTCTCTGCATATCATGTCACTCATGGTCGTGAAATTTCCGGGTGACTTCATGGGAAATGGACGATTCTTACTCTCTGGGGATTTGGCCCCTTCCAAAGAGGTTGGGGTCATTCTGTGGGATGGAAGAAGTCGTTTTTTTTGTTGTTGTTGCTTTGTTTTGTTTCATTTTTTAACCTCCGTTGTCCCACCAAATGAGGAATTCCAGAGTAGAGCTCTGGGGAGGGGTGACTGGACAACCAGAAATCTGGTTAAAAATTGGGGCCTAGGGCTATGTCAAGCCCATTATGACATCTAGTGATCCAGGCTCTGAGAGGAATTACTAGAGGGCAGGACTCACACTGAGGGTCACAATGCATATTTATGCCCTCGTCGCACTCAAGAATAGGCGGGCCTCAGGGTGAATGCTAGTTTCTCCTACAATGAACGTTGGACAACATGCCAACCACAAGGTTTCTTGCCATGTGTAAGGAGAAGTTCTGATTTCTGCATCACACTCACCCCTGGGCAGTGATTGGAGATAAAGTCTAGTTTCTGAGGCCTGAAAACTGAGGTAGGGAAGAGATGATGACCTAAGGCCATGGCGGTTCTGATGTGCTCAGTGTGCGGTCAGCTGTCTGGGTGTTGGTCAGGAAGTCCGGGCTCAGGTTGTGTCAGATAGTGCATTAGTGCCCAGGTTAGACTATATAATTCGGGCAAAGTCGAGTACCGTGTAGGTTTATCTTCATATAAGGTGCCTTGGCAGCTCTTTAGGCAATATTTTTTTTCCAGAAAGCAGGCCATGTGCTGCATTGTGGGACCGGATTTACCAATCATGAGGGCTTTGAGGCCAGGAGAGTGAGGTCGGAATTCTGAGAACAAAAGCTATACTTGGGCTCAGGGCAAGGGCACGGCAGGTACCCCCTGAGAATCTGAACCAATATCTCATCCATTTCAAGTGAGGGAGAGAATTAGACTTTGGCTTAGGTTGGAGTGTCTGTGCCTGACGGCCCCTTCATGAAGGGAGCGGGAATCTCGTGTCCATGGAGTTTTTCCCACGTGGGAGTTGTGGGTTGCCCCCTTCAAGAATTCCTTCTGCGGGACAATTGAGACCTTTGGGCAGCTCCAGGACATCCCATATGGAATGACTCCAGAGCACCGTTCGAGGGAGGATGCCTGGGAAGCCAGCCTCGCATTCCAATTGTCTCCTAGCAACAAGCCAGTTTAGATCTGATGGCTCTGCGGGAGCAACCGGGGTGGCTGACTTGATATGGACTTTCCTGAGGATGGGTCCTAATGTGTGTTTGTGTCCATGGGGACTTGGAATGGGGCCGTGGCACCAGGACCCTGAAGTATTCTCCTAAGCTTTTGACATAGCTCGATGCACATGTTTCCTTGTGGAGACGAGATTTGTTCTGATTGCTGCCTCAGGAAAACCCCTATGCTGATATTGGAATCCAGGCTTTTGAGGAGACATGCCTGTAACCAAAGCAATGGATCCGATATGGCCAGGGTCCTGTCTGGTTCAATCTTCTTCTCTGCAGACATCCATCTATGGTATGAGTGGAGGTTGATGCTCAGCTGCTATCAGACCGCGCTTGTTCGTCACGGGCGACCTGCACTATTGGGATGGCCTCAGGGATTTGGAGGGTTCTCCTAATTTTACGGTTTTGGACAATGGAATGGGCAGAGTTCCTATGGATTGGGTAGGCACAGTCCTTATGTGTGGCTCCAGGGACCGCAGCGTGGAGGGTGTGTGGCCCAGGACTTTGAGGACAGAAGTCTGAAAACATTAACTCAGCTTAGGTTTGGAGACATAGGTATGGCAGGCCCGATCTATAAACCATGAGAAGAACACTTCAGGATATGAGGAAAGAGCGAGTCTGAGGTGCTTTTTCAGTCTTTTGTCTCTAGATTCGGTATCAGCGATGGCCGTGGATTGTCTGGGAAACCTCATGGGCCATTGACGAATCTTCCTCTCTGTGGAATTGGCCCGATCCCAATTCTTTTTCGTCAATCTGTGGAATGGGAGGTCTCCTTTCAGGTTGGTTACCTTAGGTGTCCCGCCAAAAGAGGAATTCCAAAGAAGAGCCCTGGGGAAAAGCGAAGGGACAACCCGAACTATGGGTAAAATTTGGGGCCTAGGGGCATGGCAAGCCCAATATGCTATCTCTTCATCCAGCCACTGAGAGGCCTTACCTGAGGACTGGGATCAGGCTGAGGGTCACAATGTGTGTTTCTGACCAATGTGGCCCATAAACATGGGCGGGGCCTCATGGGCCACACTGGTTTCAACTACACTGAACATTGGAAAACATGCCAACCACATGGTTTCTAGCCACGGGGAAGGAGTTGTGATTTCTGCATCACTTACAAGCCTGGGCAGTGATTGGAGATAAGGTCTAGGTTCTGAAACTTGAGAATCGAGGTTGGGAAGAGATGACGACCTAAGGACATGGCTCGTCCGGCGTGCTCAGTGTTCGACCAGCTTTCTGGGTGGGGCCAGGAAGTCCAGGCTCAGGCTGTGTAGAAAGGGCAATAGTGCCCAGGTCAGCCTATATATTTGGGGTACAGTCGAATGGCGTGCAGGTTGATCCTCATTTGGAGTTTCTGGGTAGCCCCACAGGGCAATGTTTTTCTTCCTGAAGGCTGGAAGAGTGCTGCATTATAGTTCTGGTTTGCAAACTGGAGGCTTGTGGGCCAGTAGTCTAAAGACGGAAATCTGAGAACACAAGCTAGGCTTAGGTTTCTGGGTGAGGACAAGGCAGGAACAATCTACAGACCTGAATCGAGATCTCGTGCTTCTGAAGTCAGGGCGAGGATCAGAAGATCGCTCAGGTTGGTGTTTCTGTCCCTGATGGCCCCTTCATGAAGGGGCGGGGGGGTCAAGAGGCCGTAGGGGTTTTCCCACGATGTTAGTTGTGAGAAGCTCCAAACTGCAAAGATTCTTGTGCAGGACAATTGAGACTTGTTGGTTGGCTCCAGGCCAACGATTCCGAGCAGGGTTCTAAGGATGGATGCCTGGGTAGCCCACCTTGCATTCCAATTGTGTCCTAGCAACAAGACAGGTTATATCTGCTGGATCTGGGCGAGCAATCTGGATCTGAGTTGAAATGGACTCTCCTGTGGATGGATCCTAATATGTTTTTGTGTCTATGGAGACCTTGGAATGAAGTGGTGGCACTGGGGTCCTGAAGGGTTTTTTCAAACAGAGGCTTTGACACAGCTCCAACGTGCAAGTTTCCCATATGCAGATGAGATTTTTTATGACGGATGAGTCAGGAAACAGCCATATGCTGGTATTGAAATCCAGGCCTCTGAGGAGAGATGACTGGATACCACAACAATGAATCCGAATAGTGCCTAGGGGCCTGTTCGTACCTTTTTACCTCTGGGAACATCAGTCTATGCGTCTGAGTGCATGTAGGTTCTCAGATGGGCTCAGATTGCCCAAGTTTGTCCTGGGAAGCCACGACTATTGGGATGGCCTCAGGGAGTTTGCAGGTTTATCCTATTAGTAGGGTTGTGGCCATTGGAATGGGCACATACAATTCCCTTGGAGAGGGCAAGTACAGTCCTCAGGTTTGGCTCCAGGGGCCTGAGCCTGTAGGGTGTGTAGGCAGAGCTGTTTGGACAGTCGTCTGAAAACACAAACGCGGCTTATGTTTCAGGTCATAGGTATGGCAGGATTGATCTACAGACCATGAGGAGAACTCTTCGGGATATGAATAAGGGGCGAGTGTGAGGCTCGTGCTCAAGTTTTTGTCTCTGGATATCGTGACACTCATGGTCGTGAAATTCCCTGGTGACTTCATGGGAAATGGACGAGTCTTACACTCTGGGGGTTTGGCCCCGTCCAAAGAGTTTGGGGTCATTCTGTGGGATGGAAGAAGTCCGTTTTGTTGTTGTTGTTGATTTGCCATGTTTTGTTTTTTAACCTCAGGTGTCCCACCAAATGAGGGATTCCAGAGTAGAGCCCTGGGGAGGGCCGAACAGACAACCAGAAATCTGGTTAAAAATTGTGGCCTAGGGACATGTCAAGCCCATTATGACATCTAATGGTCGAGCCACTGAGAGGACTTACTAGAGGACAGGACTCACGCTGAGGGTCACAATGCGTGTTTATGCCCACTTCGCAAACAAGAATGGGCAGGGCCTCATGGTGAATCCTGGTTTCTCCTACACTGAACGTTGGACAACATGCCAACCACAAGGTTTCTTGCCATGGGTAAGGAAGAGTTCTGATTTCTGCATCACAGGCACCCCTGGGCAGTGTTTGGAGATAAGGTCTAGGTACTGAAGCCTAAAAACTGAGGTAGGGAAGAGATGATGACCTAAGGCCATGGCGGTTCTGATGTGCTCAGTGTGCGGTCAGCTGTCTGGGTGTTGGTCAGGAGGTCCGAGCTCAGGTTGTGTCAGACAGTGCATTAGTGCCCAGGTTAGACTATATAATTTGGGTACAGTCGAGTGCCATGTAGATTTATCCTCATATAAGTTGTCTGGGCAGCTCATTAGGCAAAATTTGTTTTCTAGAGGGCAGGCAGTGTGCTTCATTGTCAGTCCGGAATTGCTAAACTTGAGGGCTTCGTGTAGAGGAGTGTGAGGACGGAAGTCTGTGAACACAAGCTAGACTTGGGTTTCAGGGCGAGGACACGGCAGGTACCACTGTAGATCTGAACCAATATCTCATGCATCTGAAGTCAGGGCGAGGATCAGACGTTGGCTCAGGTTGGAGTTTCTGTGCATGACGGACCCTTCATGAAGGGAGCGGAATCTCAAGGCCATGGAGTTTTTCCCACGTTGGGAGTTGTGGGATGCCCCCATCAAGGATTCCTTCTGCGGGACAATTGAGACCTGTTGGGCAGCTTCAGGACATCCCATATGGAATGACTCCAGGGCACTGTTCGAGGATGGATGCCTGGGAAGCCGGCCTCGCATTCCAAATGTCTCCCAGCAACAAGACAGTTTAGATCTGATGGTTCTGCGGGAGCAACCGGGGTGGCTGACTTGAAATGGACTTTCCTGAGGATGGGTCCTAATGTGTGTTTGTGTCCATGAGGGCCTTAAAAAGGGGCGGTGGCACCGGGACCCTGAAGTATTCTCCTAAGCTTTTGACATAGCTCGATGCACAAGGTTCCTTGTGGAGACGAGATTTGTTCTGATGGGTGCCTCAGGAAAACCTCTATGCTGGTATTGGAATCCAGGCTTTTGAGGAGACATGCCTGTAATCCAAAGCAATGTATCCGATTATGGCCTAGGGTCCTGTCTGGTTCAATCTTCTTCTCAGGGGACATCCATCTATGGTATGAGTGGAGGTAGATGCTCAGCAGGTATCAGACTGCCCTTGTTTGTCCCGGGCGACCTGCACTATTGGGATGGCCTCAGGGATTTGGAGGGTTCTCCAAATTTTACTGTTTTGGACAATGGCATCCGCAGAATTCCCATGGATTGGGTTGGCACAGTCCTAATGTGTGACTCCAGGGGCACCAGCCTGGAGGGTGTGTGGCCCAGGACTTTGAGGACAGAAGTCTGAAAACACAAACTCAGCTTAGGTTTGGGGACGTAGGTATGGCAGGCCCGATCTATAAACCATGAGAAGAACTCTTCCGGATATGAAGAGAGAGCGAGTCTGAGGCGCTTGCTCAGGCTTTTGTCTCTGGATTTTGTATCAGAGATGGCCGTGGAATGTCGGGGAGGCCTCATGGGCCATGGACGAATTTTCCTCTCTGTGGATTTGGCCCGATCCCAATTGTTTTTGGTCAATCTGTGGAATGGGAGGACTCCTTTCAGGTTTGTTACCTCAGGTGTCCCTCCAAAAGAGTAATTCCAAAGAAGAGCCTGGGGAAAAGTGAAAGGAGAACCCGAACTATGGGTAAAATTTGGGGCCTAGGGGCATGGCAAGCACAATATGCTGTCTCTTCATCCAGCCACTGAGAGGCCTTACCTGAGGCCTGGGATCAGGCTGAGAGACACAATGTGTGTTTGTGACCAATGTGGCCCATAAACATGGGCGGGGCCTCATGGGCCACACTGGTTTCAACTACACTGAACGTTGGAAAACATGCCAACCACTAGGTTTCTTGCCAAGGCGAAGGAGAAGTTCTGATTCTTGCATCACGTTTACTCCTGAACAGTGAGTGGAGATAAGGTCTAGGTTCTGAAGGTGAAAACTGAGGTTGGGTAGAGATGATGGCCTAAAGCCATTGTGGGTGTGATATGCTCTGTGTATGGCCAGCTGTCTGGGTGTTGGACTGGAGGTCTGCCCTCAGGCTGTGTCAGACAGGGCTTTAGTGCTCAGGCTAGACTGTATAATTGGGGTATGGTCGAGTGGCATGCAAGTTGTTACTCATTTGGCGTTTCTGGTTAGCCCTATAGGGCAACATTTTTCTTCTGGAGGGCAGGCAGAGTGCTGCATTGTGTCTCCAGAATTGCCAAACTGGAGGGGTGTGGCCAGGATTGTGAGGAAGGAAGTCTGAAAACACAAGCTAGGACAAGTTTTGGGGCCAAGAGCATGGCAGGCCCACTCTGCAGAGGCTGAATCGAGATCTCCTGCAGGTGAGGTCAGGGCGAGTATCAGATGTTGCCTCAAGCTGCAGTTTGTGTCCATGACGGCCCTTACATGAAGGGGGTGGGGGCGTCATGAGGCCAGGGAGGTTTCCCTACGCTGGGAGTTGTGAGCTGCTCCAAACTTCAAAGTTTCCTTCTTCAGGACAGTCGAGTACTATTGGATGGTCCTTTGATGCCCCATACAGAAAGACTCGAGAGCAGGGGCCTAAGCATGGATGCCGAGAAACTCCAACTCACCTTCCCATTGCCTGGTCGAGACAAGGCACGCTCAATCTGTGGGCTCTTGGGTGATCTACCCAGAAGGCTGAGTTTAAATGGACTCTCCTGAGGATGAGTCATAATGTGGGTTGGTGGCCATGGAGACCTTCGAATGTGGCAGTAGCTAAGGGACTCTGCAGCATTCTCCAACCCGAAGGGCTTGACACAACTCCAACAAGGAAGCTTCCCATGTGGAGATGAGAGGTCTTCTGTCTGGTGCCTCAGGAAAGCCCCGTATGCTGGTCTTCGAACCCAGGCCTCTGAGGAGTGATACCTGGACACCAAAGCAAGAGTTCATAATAGGGCCTAGGGGCCTGTCTGGTTCAATCTTCTGTCTCAGCGGATATCTGTCTGTGTGTCTGCATGGAGGTAGTAGTTGCTCAGCTTGTGTCATAATGCCCCTATTTGTCCAGTGCGGCTTGCGGTAGTGGGATGTCCTTGGGGACCTTGAGGTTTCTACTATTTAGTAGAGTTGTGGCCAATGGAATGGGCAGTTTCTTAGGAGAGAGCAGGCACAGTTCTGTGGTGTGGCTCCAGAGACCCCAGCCTGGAGGCTGTGTGGGCCATGGCTGTGCAAACAGACATCCAAAAACCCTAACTCAGCTCAGGTTTGGGGCCGAGGATACGGCAGGCCTGATCTACAGTCCATGAGGGGAGCTCCTCTAGATATGAAAGGAGGGTGAGAGGGAGACAGTCGCTCAGGCTTTTGTCTCTGGATGTTTTGTCCACAATGGCCGTTTAATGTAGGAGTTGCCTCATGGGTCGTAGAAGTCTCCCTCTCTGGTAGTTTGTCCAGGCCCAAGAGTTTGGGGTCATTCTGTGGGAAGGGAAGTGTCCTGTTTTCTGCTTCATGTGTCCCCCAGTAGAGGGATTCTAGAGCATAGCAGTGGGTACTGACAACTGGAATACTCGCCCTCTGGTTAAGCCTGGGGGCCTATGGATATGACAAGCCCCATATGCAGGATCTTGGTCCAGACACTGAGAGGCGTTACTTTAATACGGGACTCACGCTGCAGGTCACAATGCATGTCTGTGCCCTAGGCGGCCCTCAAGCACTGGCGTGGCCTTTCGGACAATGCAGGTTTTCCCACATTGAACGTTGGACAACATGCCAACCACAAGGTTTCTGGCCATGGGGAAGAAGGAATTCTAATTTCTGCATCACGTTCACCCCTGGGCAGTGATTGGAGATAAGGTCTAGGTTCTGTAGCCTGAAAACCGAGGTTGGGAAGAGATGACGACCTACAGCCATAGCGGGTCCTATGTGTCCAGGTTGGGGCCAGCTGTCTGGGTGTCGTTTGGGATGTCTTGTCTCAGGCTGTGCCAGACAGGGCATTAGTATACAGGGTGGGCTGTATAATTGCTTTACAATCGAGTGGCATGCATTAGAAAATCATTTGGCGTTTCTTATTAGCAGCAGAGGGCAAAATTTTTCTTCTGGAGGGCAGGCAGAGTGCTGCATTGTGGCTTCGGAATTCCCAAACTGGAGGGCTTGTGGGCCAGGAGAGTGAGGACGGAAGTCTGAGAACACAAGCTAGGCTTAGGTTTCGGGGCAAGGACATGGCAGGCAAACTCTGCAGAGCTGAATGAGACCTCATGCGTCTGAAGTCAGGTCGAGGTTCAGACTTTGGCTCAGGTTTGAGTTTCTGTCCATGTTGGCCCCTTCAGGAAGGGGGGGCATTATGAGGCCATGGGGGTTTTCCCACTATTGGAGTTGTGAGATGCTCCAAACCGCAAGGATTCCTTCTGTGGGACAATTAAGATTTGTTGGATGGCTCCAGGACGTCTTATAAGGTATTTTTCCAGAACAGGGTTCTAAGTATGGATGCCTGGGCAGCCAGCCTCACATTCCAATTGTCTCCTAGCAACAAGAAACGTTTGATCTGCTGGCTTAGGGTAGCAACAGAGGGGGCTGAGTTGATATGGACTTTCCTGAGGATGGTCTTAATGTTGGTTTGAGTCCATGGAGACCTTGGTATGGGGCAGTGGCACCAGGGCCCTGAAGGATTCTCCTAACCAGAGGTTATGACAAAGCTCCAATGAGCAAGTTTCCATGGGGAGACGAGATTTGTTCTTATTGGTGCCTCAGGAAACCACCATATGCTGGTATTGGAAACGAGGCCTCTGAGGAGAGATGCCTGGAAACCAAAGCAATGGATCTGTTTAGGGCCTAGGGGCCTGTCCGGTCAATATTCTTCTCTGGGGACATCTGTTGTCTGAGTGGAGGTAGTTGCTCAGCTTGTTTGAGATCACCCCTGTTTGTCATGGGCGGCCTACACTATTGGGATGGCCTCGGTGACTTTGGAGGTTTTTCCTAATTTGCAAGGTTGTGGCCAATGGAATGGGAAGAATTCCCTTGAAAGGGAAGCACAGTCCTGAGGTGTGGCTCCAGGGACCAAAGTGTGGAGCGTGTGTGGTCCAGGGCTATTTGGACAAAAGTCTGAAAACACAACTCCACTTAGTTTGTGGGATGTAGGTATGGCCGGCCCGATCTATAGACCGAGAGGAGACCTCTTCGGGATATGATCAAAGGGCGAATGTGATGTGCATGCTCATGCTTTTTTTTTTTTTCTGGAAATGTGTCACCGACTGCCATGGAATGTCGGGGTGTCCTCATGAGCCATCGATGAGGCTCCCTTTCTGGGGATTTGACCCGATCCCAAGAGATTGGGGTCATTCTGTGGGAAGGGAGGAGGCCTTTCTGGTTTTTTTTTTTATTATTATTATTTTTTTTATTATTATTTTTTTTAACCTCAGGTGGACCACCAAAAGAGGGATTCCAGAGCAGAGTCGTGGGTGGGGGCAACTGGAAAACCAGACCTCTGGTTAACATTGGGACCTAAGAACATGGCAAGCCCCTTATGTGGGCTCTTGGTCCAGACACTGAGAGGCCTTCCTTGAGGATAGGTCTCACACTGAGTTTCACAATGTGTTTTTGTGCCCAAGGAGCCCCTCAAGTCAGGGCGTGGCCTAATGTACCATGCTGGTTTCTCCTACACTGAACGTTGCACAGTATGGGAACCACAAGTTTTCTGGCAATGGGGAAGATGGAGTTCTAATTTCTGCAACACTTTCACTCCTGGACTGTGATTGGATTTAAGGTCTAGGTTCTGAAGCCTGAAAACTGAGGTTGGGAAGAGATGAAGCCCTAAGGCCATGGTGTGTCTGATGTGCTCAGTGTTCGGCCAGCTGTTGAGTGTGGGTTGGGAGGTGCAGGCTCAGGCTGTGGCAGACAGGGAATTAGTGCCCAGGCTAGACTGCATCATTTGGGTGTAGTCGAGTTTCGTGCAGGATGGTACTCATTTGAGGTTACTGGGTAGCCCCAGAGGGCAACGTTTTTCTTCTGGAGGGAAGACACAGTGCCACATAGTGACTCCAAAATTCCCAAACTGGAAGGCTTGTGGGCCAGGAGTGTGAGGAAAAAATTCTGAGAACACAAGCCAGACTTAGATTTCGGGGTGAGGGGACGACAGGCACCCTCTGCAGAGATGATTCGAGATCCGTATACCTGAAGACAGAGCTAGGATCAGACGTTTTCTGAGGTCGGAGTTTCTGTCCATGACGGCCCATTCATGAAGGGGAGGGTGTCACGAGGACATGGAGGTTTTCCCACTATGGGAATTGAGAGATGCTCCAAACCACAATGATTCCTTCTGTGGGACAGTCGAGACATGTTGGATGGCTCCAGGACATCCCATAAGGAAGTTATCCAGAGCAGGGTTCTAAGGATGGATGCCTGGGCAGCCTGCCTCCCATTCCAGGTGTCTCATAGAGCCTAGGCAAGTTCGATCTGCTGGATCTAGGGGAGCAACCGAGAAGGGTGTTTTGAAATGGGTGAGTTGAGGATGGGTCATGATGTGCATTTGTGTCCATGTAGACCTTGGAATGGGGTGCTTGATCCGGGGCCTTGAGGGATGTTCATAACCGGAGGTTTTGATGGAGCTCTAAAGAGTATGTTTCCTATGTAGAGAAGAGAATTGTTTTGATGAGTGCCTAAGGAATCTCCCATATGCTGGTATTGGAAACCAGGCCTCTGAGGAGAGATGACTGGAATCAAAAGCAATGGATCTGATTAGGGCCTCAGTGCCCGTCCAGTTCAATCTTATTCTATGGGGATATCTGTCTCTGGGTCTGAGTGGAGGTGGTTTCCTAACTTGTGAAAGATCATCCCTGTGTGTCCTGGGCAGCCAACACAATTCGGATGGCCTGGGGGAGTTTGGAGGATTCTCCTAATCTATAGGGTTGTGTCCAATGGAAATGGCAGAATTCCCGTGGAGAGGGAAGCCAAAGTCCTGAGGTGTGGTTCCAGGGGCCCCAGCTTGGATGGTGTGTGGGCCAGGACTGTGGGGACAGAAGTCTGAAAACACAAACTCAGCTTAGGTTTGGGGATGTATGTATGAAGGCTCGATCTACAGACCGTGAGAATTTTCCGGGCTATGAACAAAGGGCGAGTATGTGGCTCTTGCTCAGGGTTTTGTATCTGGATTTTGTGTCAATGGTGGCCGTGGAATGTCGGGGTGTCCTCAAGGGCCATGGACAATTCTTTCTATGGTCATTTGGCCTGATCCCAAGTGGTTGGGATCATTCTGTGGATGCGAAGATTCCTTTCTGTATTTTTTTTTTTTTATCTCAGGTGTACCACCAAAGAGGGATTCCAGAGTAGAGCACTGAGTAGGGCTCACTAGACATCTCGAACTCTGGTTGAGATTGGGGGACTAGGGGCTTGGCAAGCCCCATATATGGGCTGTTGTTATAGTCACTAAGAGGCTTTACATGAGGATACGTGTCACGCTGAGAGTCACAATGTGTGTTTGTGCAAATTGTGGCCCTCAGGCTTAGGTGGGGCCTCATAGTCCATGCTGCTTTCTCCTACAAAGAACATTGGACAACATGCCAACCACTAGGTTTCTTGCCAAGGCGAAGGAGAAGATCTGATTCTTGCATCACGTTCACTCCTGAGCAGTGAGTGGAGATAAGGTCTAGGTTCTGAAGGTGAAAACTGAGGTTGGGTAGAGATGATGGCCTAAAGCCATTGTGGGTGTGATATGCTGTGTGTACGGCCAGCTGTCTGGGTGTTTGACTGGAGTTCTGCCCTCAGGCTGTGTCAGACAGGGCTTTAGTGCACAGGCTAGACTGTATAATTGGGGTATGGTCGAGTGGCATGCAGGTTGTTACTCATTTGGCGTTTCTGGTTAGCCCTATAGGGCAACATTTTTCTTCTGGAGGGCAGGCAGAGTGCTGCATTGTGTCTCCAGAATTGCCAAACTGGAGGGGAGTGGCCAGGATTTTGAGGAAGGAAGTCTGAAAACACAAGCTAGCACGAGTTTTGGGGCCAAGAGCATGGCAGGCCCACTCTGCAGAGGCTGAATCGAGATCTCCTGCAGGTGAGGTCAGGGCGAGTATCAGATGTTGCCTCAAGCTGCAGTTTGTGTCCATGACAGCCCCTTCCTGAAGGGGGTGAGGGCGACATGAGGCCAGGGAGGTTTCCCTACGCTGGGAGTTGTGAGCTGCTCCAAACTTCAAAGTTTCCTTCTTCAGGACAGTCGAGTACTATTGGATGGTTCCAGGATGCCCCATACAGAAAGACTCGAGAGCAGGGCCCTAAGCATGGATGCCGAGAAACGCCAACTCACCTTCCCATTGCCTGGTCGAGACAATCACGCTCAATCTGCGGGCTCTTGGGTGAGCTACCCATAAGGCTGAGTTTAATGGACTCTGCTGAGGATGAGTCATAATGTGGGTTGGTGGCCATGGAGACCTTGGAATGTGGCAGTAGCTAAGGGACTCTGCAGGATTCTCCAACCCGAAGGGCTTGACACAACTCCAACAAGGAAGCTTCCCATGTGGAGATGAGAGGCCTTCTGTCTGGTGCCTCAGGAAAGCCCCGTATGCTGGTCTTCGAACCCAGGTTTCTGAGCAGTGATACCTGGACAACAAAGCAAGAGTTCATAATAGGGCCTAGGGGCCTGGCTGGGTCAATCTTCTGTCTCTGCGGATATCTGTCTGTGTGTCTGCATGGAGGTAGTAGTTGCTCAGCTTGTGTCATAATGCCCCTATTTGTCCAGTGTGGCTTGCGGTAGTGGGATGTCCTTGGGGACCTTGAGGTTTCTCCTATTTTGTAGAGTTGTGGCCAATGGAATGGGCAGTTTCTTAGGAGAGAGCAGGCACAGTTCTGTGGTGTGGCTCCAGAGACCCCAACCTGGAGGCTGTGTGGGCCATGGCTGTGCTGACAGACATCCAAAAACCCTAACTCAGCTCAGGTTTGGGGCCGAGGTTACAGCAGGCCTGATCTACAGTCCATGAGGGGAGCTCCTCTGGATATGAAAGAAGGGTGAGAGGGAGGCAGTCGCTCAGGCTTTTGTCTCTGGATGTTTTGTCCACAATGGCCGTTTAATGTAGGAGTTGCCTCATGGGTCGTAGAAGTCTCCCTCTCTGGTAGTTTGTCCAGCCCCCAAGAGTTTGGGGTCATTCTGTGGGAAGGGAGGTGTCCTGTTTTCTACTTCATGTGTCCCCCCAGTAGAGGGATTCTAGAGCATAGCAGTGGGTACTGTCAACTGGAATACTCGCCCTCTGGTTAAGCCTGGGGGCCTATGGATATGACAAGCCCCATATGCAGGATCTTGGTCCAGCCAATGAGAGGCGTTACTTTAATACGGGACTCACGCTGCAGGTCACAATGTATGTCTGTGCCCTAGGCGGCCCTCAAGCACTGGCGTGGCCATTCGGACAATGCAGGTTTCCCCACATTGAACGTTGGACAACATGCCAACCACAAGGTTTCTGGCCATGGGGAAGGAGGAATTCTAATTTCTGCATCACGTTCACCCCTGGGCAGTGATTGGAGATAAGGTCTAGGTTCTGAAGCCTGAAAACCGAGGTTGGGAAGAGATGACGACCTACAGCCATAGCGGGTCCTATGTGTCCAGGTTGGGGCCAGCTGTCTGGGTGTCGTTTGGGATGTCTTGTCTCAGGCTGTGCCAGACAGGGCATTAGTATACAGGGTGGGCTGTATAATTGCTTTACAATCGAGTGGCATGCATTAGAAAATCATTTGGGGTTTCTTATTAGCAGCAGAGGGCAAAGTTTTTCTTCTGGAGGGCAGGCAGAGTGCTGCATTGTGGCTTCGGAATTCCCAAACTGGAGGGCTTGTGGGCCAGGAGAGTGAGGACGGAAGTCTGAGAACACAAGCTAGGCTTAGGTTTCGAAGCAAGGACATGGCAGGCACACTCTGCAGAGCTGAATTGAGATCTCATGCGTCTGAATTCAGGTCGAGGTTCAGACTTTGGCTCAGGTTTGAGTTTCTGTCCATGTTGGCCCCTTCAGGAAGGGGGGGCATTATGAGGCCATGGGGGTTTTCCCACTATTGGAGTTGTGAGATGCTCCAAACCGCAAGGATTCCTTCTGTGGGACAATTAAGATTAGTGGGATGGCCCCAGGACGTCTTATAAGGTATTTTTCCAGAACAGGGTTCTAAGTATGGATGCCTGGGCAGGCAGCCTCACATTCCAATTGTCTCCTAGCAACAAGAAACGTTTGATCTGCTGGCTTGGGGTAGCAACAGAGGGGGCTGAGTTGATATGGGCTTTCCTGAGGATGGTCTTAATGTTGGTTTGAGTCCATGGAGACCTTGGTATGGGGCAGTGGCACCAGGGCCCTGAAGGATTCTCCTAACCAGAGGTTATGACAAAGCTCCAATGAGCAAGTTTCCATGGGGAGACGAGATTTGTTCTTATTGGTGCCTCAGGAAACCACCATATGCTGGTATTGGAAACGAGGCCTCTGAGGATAGATGCCTGGAAACCAAAGCAATGGATCTGTTTAGGGCCTAGGGGCCTGTCCAGTTCAATATTCTTCTCTGGGGACATCTGTTGTCTGAGTGGAGGTAGTTGCTCAGCTTGTTTGAGATCACCCCTGTTTGTCATGGGCGGCCTACACTATTGGGATGGTCTCGGTGACTTTGGAGGTTTTTCCTAATTTGCAAGGTTGTGGCCAATGGAATGGGAAATATTCCCTTGAAAGGGAAGCACAGTCCTGAGGTGTGGCTCCAGTGACCCAAGTGTGGAGCGTGTGTGGTCCAGGGCTATTTGGACAAAAGTCTGAAAATTCAAACTCCACTTAGGCTGGGGGATGTAGGTATGGTCGGCCCGATCTATAGACCGTGAGGAGACCTCTTCGGGATATGAACAAAGTGCGAATGTGATGTGCATGCTCATGCTCTTTTTTTTTTTTTTCTGGAAATGTCTCACCGATTGCCATGGAATGTCGGGGTGTCTTCATGGGCCATCGATGAGGCTCCCTTTCTGGGGATTTGACCCGATCCCAAGAGATTGGGGTCATTCTGTGGGAAGGGAGGAGGCCGTTCTTGTTTTTTTTTTTTTTTTTTTTTTTTAACCTCAGGTGGACCACCAATAGAGGGATTCCAGAGCAGAGTCGTGGGTGGGGGCAACTGGACAACCAGACCTCTGGTTAACATTGGGACCTAAGAACATGGCAAGCCCCATATGTGGGCTCTTGGTCTAGACACTGAGAGGCCTTCCTTGAGGATAGTTCTCACACTGAGTTTCACAATGTGTTTTTGTGCCCAAGGAGCCCCTCAAGTCAGGGCGTGGCCTAATGTACCATGCTGGTTTCTCCTACACTGAACGTTGCACAGTATGGGAACCACAAGTTTTCTGGCAATGGGGAAGATGGAGTTCTAATTTCTGCAACACTTTCACTCCTGGACTGTGATTGGATTTAAGGTCTAGGTTCTGAAGCCTGAAAACTGAGGTTGGGAAGAGATGAAGCCCTAAGGCCATGGTGTGTCTGATGTGCTCAGTGTTCGGCCAGCTGTTGAGTGTGGGTTGGGAGGTGCAGGCTCAGGCTGTGGCAGACAGGGAATTAGTGCCCAGGCTAGACTTCATCATTGGGGTGCAGTCGAGTTTCGTGCAGGATGGTACTCATTTGTGGTTACTGGGTAGCCCCAGAGGGCAACGTTTTTCTTCTGGAGGGAAGACACAGTGCCACATAGTGACTCCAAAATTCCCAAACTGGAAGGCTTGTGGGCCAGGAGTGTGAGGAAAAAATTCTGAGAACACAAGCCAGACTTAGATTTCGGGGTGAGGGGACGGCAGGCACCCTCTGCAGAGATGATTCGAGATCCCGTATACCTGAAGACAGAGCTAGGATCAGACGTTTTCTTAGGTCGGAATTTCTGTCCATGACGGCCCCTTAATGAAGGGGAGGGTGTCACGAGGACTTGGAGGTTTTCCCACTATGGGAATTGTGAGATGCTCCAAACCACAATGATTCCTTCTGTGGGACAGTCGAGCCATGTTGAATGGCTCCAGACATCCCATAAGGAAGTTATCCAGAGCAGGGTTCTAAGGATGGATGCCTGGGCAGCCTGCCTCCCATTCCAGGTGTCTCATAGAGCCAAGGAAAATTTGATCTGCTGGATCTAGGGGAGCAACCGAGGCGGGTGTTTTGAAATGGGTGAGTTGAGGATGGGTCATAATGTGCATTTGTGTCCATGTAGACCTTGGAATGGGGTGCTTGATCCGGGGCCTTGAGGGATGTTCATAACCGGAGGTTTTGATGGAGCTCTAAAGAGTATATATCCTATGTAGAGAAGAGAATTGTTTTGATGAGTGCCTAAGGAATCTCCCATATGCTGGTATTGGAAACCAGGCCTCTGAGGAGAGATGACTGGAATCAAAATCAATGGATCTGATTAGGGCCTCAGTGCCCGTCCAGTTCAATCTTATTCTATGGGGATATCTGTCTCTGGGTCTGAGTGGAGGTGGTTTCCTAACTTGTGAAAGATCGTCCCTGTGTGTCCTGGGCAGCCATCACAATTCGGATGGCCTGGGGGAGTTTGGAGGATTCTCCTAATCTATAGGGTTGTGGCCAATGGAAATGGCAGAATTCCCCTGGAGAGGGAAGCCAAAGCGCTGAGGTGTGGCTCCAGGGGCCCCAGCTTGGATGGTGTGTGGGCCATGCCTGTGGGGACAGAAGTCTGAAAACACAAACTCAGCTTAGGTTTGGGGATGTATGTATGAAGGCTCGATCTACAGACCGTGAGAATTTTCCGGGCTATGAACAAAGGGCGAGTATGTGGCGCTTGCTCAGGCTTTTGTCTCTGAATTTTGTGTCAACGGTGGCCATGGAATTTCGGGATGTCCTCAAGGGCCATGGACAATTCTTTCTCTGGTGATATGGCCTGATCCCAAGTGGTTGGGATCATTCTGTGGATTGGAAGAGTCCGTTCTGTATATATATATATATATATATATATTTTTTTTACCTCAGGTGTCACACCAAAGAGGGATTCTGAGTAGAGCCCTGAGTAGGGGTGACTAGACATCTCGAACTCTTGTTGATATTGGGGGACTGGGGCTTGGCAAGCCCCATATGTGGGCTGTTGTTCCAGTCACTAAGAGGCTTTACATGAGGATAGGGCTCACGCTGAGGGTCTCAATGTGTGTTTGTGGAAATTGTGGCCCTCAGGGATAGGTGGGGCCTCATAGTCCATGCTGCTTTCTCCTACAATGAACATTGGACAACATGCCAACCACTAGGTTTCTTGCCAAGGCGAAGGAGAAGTTCTGATTCTTGCATCACGTTCACTCCTGAGCAGTGAGTGGAGATAAGGTTTAGGTTCTGAAGGTGAAAACTGAGGTTGGGTAGAGATGATGGACTAAAGCCATTGTGGGTGTGATATGCTCTGTGTACGGCAAGCTGTTTGGGTGTTGGACTGGAAGACTGCCCTCAGGTTGTGTGAGACAGGGCTTTAGTGCCCAGGCTAGACTGTATAATTGGGGTATGGTCGAGTGGCATGCAGGTTGTTACTCATTTGGCGTTTCTGGTTAGCCCTATAGGGCAACATTTTTCTTCTGGAGGGCAGGCAGAGTGCTGCATTGTGTCTCCAGAATTGCCAAACTGGAGGGGTGTGGCCAGGATTGTGTGGAAGGAAGACTGAAAACACAAGCTAGCACGAGTTTTGGGGCCAAGAGCATGGCAGGCCCACTCTGCAGAGGCTGAATCGAGATCTCCTGCAGGTGAAGTCAGGGCGATTATCAGATGTTGCCTCAAGCTGGAGTTTGTGTCCATGACGGCCCCTTCCTGAAGGGAGTGGGAGCGACATGAGGCCAGGGAGGTTTCCCTACGCTGGGAGTTGTGAGCTGCACCAAACTTCAAAGTTTCCTTCTTCAGGACAGTCGAGTACTATTGGATGGTTCCAGGATGCCCCATACAGAAAGACTCGATAGCAGGGGCCTAAGCATGGATGCCGAGAAACGCCAACTCTCCTTCCCATTGCCTGGTCGAAGAAAGGCACGCTCAATCTGCGGGCTCTTGGGTGAGCTACCCAGAAGGCTGAGTTTAAATGGACTCTCCTGAGGATGAGTCATAATGTGGGTTGGTGGCCATGGAGACCTTGGAATGTGGCAGTAGCTAAGGGACTCTGCAGGATTCTCCAACCCGAAGGGCTTGACACAACTCCAACAAGGAAGCTTCCCATGTGGAGATGAGAGGTCTTCTGTCTGGTGCCTCAGGAAAGCCGCGTATGCTGGTCTTCGAACCCAGGCCTCTGAGGAGTGGTACCTGGACACCAAAGCAAGAGTTCATAATAGGGCCTAGGGGCCTGTCTGGTTCAATCTTCTGTCTCTGCGGATATCTGTCTGTGTTTCTGCATGGAGGTAGTACTTGCTCAGCTTGTGTCATAATGCCCCTATTTGTCCAGTGTGGCTTGCGGTAGTGGGATGTCCTTGGGGACCTTGAGGTTTCTACTATTTTTATAATTGTGGCCAATGGAATGGGCAGTTTCTTAGGAGAGAGCAGGCACAGTTCTGTGGTGTGGCTCCAGAGACCCCAGCCTGGAGGCTGTGTGGGCCATGGCTGTGCAGACAGACATCCAAAAACCCTAACTCAGCTCAGGTTTGGGGCCAAGGTTACGGCAGGCCTGATCTACAGTCCATGAGGGGAGCTCCTCTAAATATGAAATAAGGGTGAGAGGGAGGCAGTCGCTCAGGCTTTTGTCTCTGGATGTTTTGTCCACAATGGCCGTTTAATGTAGGAGTTGCCTCATGGGTCGTAGAAGTCTCCCTCTCTGGTAGTTTGTCCAGCCCCCAAGAGTTTGGGGTCATTCTGTGGGAAGGGAAGTGTCCTGTTTTCTGCTTCATGTGTCCCCCCAGTAGAGGGATTCTAGAGCATAGCAGTGGGTACTGACAACTGGAATACTCGCCCTCTGGTTAAGCCTGGGGGCCTATGGATATGACAAGCCCCATATGCAGGATCTTGGTCCAGCCACTGAGAGGCGTTACTTTAATACGGGACTCACGCTGCAGGTCACAATGCATGTCTGTGCCCTAGGCGGCCCTCAAGCACTGGCGTGGCCTTTCGGACAATGCAGGTTTCCCCACATTGAACGTTGGACAACATGCCAACCA
Source organism: Mustela nivalis (assembly GCF_964662115.1). NCBI lineage: Eukaryota > Metazoa > Chordata > Mammalia > Carnivora > Mustelidae > Mustela > Mustela nivalis. Next base: position 20,571 of record NW_028136248.1, read on the forward strand.
CAAGGTTTCTGGCCATGGGGAAGGAGGAATTCTAATTTCTGCATCACGTTCACCCCTGGGCAGTGATTGGAGATAAGGTCTAGGTTCTGAAGCCTGAAAACCGAGGTTGGGAAGAGATGACGACCTACAGCCATAACGGGTCCTATGTGTCCAGGTTGGGGCCAGCTGTCTGGGTGTCGTTTGGGATGTCTTGTCTCAGGCTGTGCCAGACAGGGCATTAGTATACAGGGTGGGCTGTATAATTGCTTTACAATCGAGTGGCATGCATTAGAAAATCATTTGGGGTTTCTTATTAGCAGCAGAGGGCAAAGTTTTTCTTCTGGAGGGCAGGCAGAGTGCTGCATTGTGGCTTCGAAATTCCCAAACTGGAGGGCTTGTGGGCCAGGAGAGTGAGGACAGATGTCTGAGAACACAAGCTAGGCTTAGGTTTCGGGCAAGGACATGGCAGGCACACTCTGCAGAGCTGAATTGAGATCTCATGCGTCTGAATTCAGGTCGAGGTTCAGACTTTGGCTCAGGTTTGAGTTTCTGTCCATGTTGGCCCCTTCAGGAAGGGGGGGCATTATGAGGCCATGGGGGTTTTCCCACTATTGGAGTTGTGAGATGCTCCAAACCGCAAGGATTCCTTCTATGTGACAATTAAGATTAGTTGGATGGCTCCAGGACGTCTTATAAGGTATTTTTCCAGAACAGGGTTCTAAGTATGGATGCCTGGGCAGCCAGCCTCACATTCCAATTGTCTCCTAGCAACAGGAAACGTTTGATCTGCTGGCTTGGTGTAGCAACAGAGGGGGCTGAGTTGATATGGACTTTCCTGAGGATGGTCTTAATGTTGGTTTGAGTCCATGGAGACCTTGGTATGGGGCAGTGGCACCAGGGCCCTGAAGGATTCTCCTAACCAGAGGTTATGACAAAGCTCCAATGAGCAAGTTTCCATGGGGAGACGAGATTTGTTCTTATTGGTGCCTCAGGAAACCACCATATGCTGGTATTGGAAACGAGGCCTCTGAGGACAGATGCCTGGAAACCAAAGCAATGGATCTGATTAGGGCCTAGGGGCCTGTCCGGTTCAATATTCTTCTCTGGGGACATCTGTTGTCTGAGTGGAGGTAGTTGCTCAGCTGGTTTGAGATCACCCCTGTTTGTCCTGGGCAGCCTACACTATTGGGATGGCCTCGGTGACTTTGGAGGTTTTTCCTACTTTGCAAGGTTGTGGCCAATGGAATGGGAAGAATTCCCTTGAAAGGGAAGCACAGTCCTGAGGTGTGGCTCCAGGGACCCAAGTGTGGAGCGTGTGTGGTCCAGGGCTATTTGGACAAAAGTCTGAAAACACAAACTCCACTTAGGTTGGGGGATGTAGGTATGGCCGGCCCGATCTATAGACCGTGAGTAGACCTCTTCGGGATATGAACAAAGGGCGAATGTGAGGTGATTGCTCATGTTTTTTTTTTTTTTTTCTGGAAATGTGTCACCGATTGCCATGGAATGTCAGGGTGTCCTCATGGGCCATCGATGAGGCTCCCTTTCTGGGGATTGACCCAATCCCAAGAGTTTGGGGTCATTCTGTGGGAAGGAAGGAGGCCTTTCTGTTTTTTTTTTTTTTTGTTTATTTTTTTTGTTTTTTGATTTTTGTTTTTTTTTAACCTCCGGTGGACCACCAAAAGAGGGATTCCAGAGCAGAGTCGTGAGTGGGGGCAACAGGACAACCAGACCTCTGGTTAACATTGGGACCTAAGAACATGGCAAGCCCCTTATGTGGGCTCTTGGTCCAGACACTGAGAGGCCTTCCTTGAGGATAGGTCTCACACTGAGTTTCACAATGTGTTTTTGTGCCCAAGGAGCCACTCAAGTCAGGGCGTGTCCTAATGTACCATGCTGGTTTTTCCTACACTGAACGTTGCACAGTATGGGAACCACAAGTTTTCTGGCAATGGGGAAGATGGAGTTCTAATTTCTGCAACACTTTCACTCCTGGACTGTGATTGGATTTAAGGTCTAGGTTCTGAAGCCTGAAAACTGAGGTTGGGAAGAGATGAAGCCCTAAGGCCATGGTGTGTCTGATGTGCTCAGTGTTCGGCCAGCTGTTGAGTGTGGGTTGGGAGGTGCAGGCTCAGGCTGTGGCAGACAGGGAATTAGTGCCCTGGCTAGACTGTATCATTGGGGTGCAGTCGAGTTTTGTGCAGGATGGTACTCATTTGAGGTTACTGGGTAGCCCCAGAGGGCAACGTTTTTCTTCTGGAGGGAAGACACAGTGCCACATAGTGACTCCAAAATTCCCAAACTGGAAGGCTTGTGGGCCAGGAGTGTGAGGAAAAAATTCTGAGAACACAAGCCAGACTTAGATTTCGGGGTGAGGGGATGGCAGGCACCCTCTGCAGAGATGATTCGAGATCCCGTATACCTGAAGACAGAGCTAGGATCAGACGTTCTTAGGTCGGAGTTTCTGTCCATGACGGCCCATTCATGAAGGGGAGGGTGTCACGAGGACATGGAGGTGTTCCCACGATGGGAATTGTGAGATGCTCCGAACCACAATGATTCCTTCTGTGGGACAGTCGAGACATGTTGAATGGCTCCAGGACATCCCATAAGGAAGTTATCCAGAGCAGGGTTCTAAGGATGGATGCGTGGGCAGCCTGCCTCCCATTCCAGGTGTCTCATAGAGCCAAGGCAAGTTCGATCTGCTGGATCTAGGGGAGCAACCGAGGCGGGTGTTTTGAAATGGGTGAGTTGAGGATGGGTCATAATGTGCATTTGTGTGCATGTAGACCTTGGAATGGGGTGCTTGATCCGGGGCCTTGAGGGATGTTCATAACCGGAGGTTTTGATGGAGCTCTAAAGAGTATGTTTCCTATGTAGAGAAGAGAATTGTTTTGATGAGTGCCTAAGGAATCTCCCATATGCTTGTATTGGAAACCAGGCCTCTGAGGAGAGATGACTGGAATCAAAAGCAATGGATCTGATTAGGGCCTAAGTGCCCGTCCAGTTCAATCTTATTCTATGGGGATATCTGACTCTGGGTCTGAGTGGAGGTGGTTTCCTAACTTGTGAAAGATCATCCCTGTTTGTCCTGGGCAGCCAACACCATTCGGATGGCCTGTGGGAGTTTGGAGGATTCTCCTAATCTATAGGGTTGTGGCCAATGGAAATGGCAGAATTCCCCTGGAGAGGGAAGCCACAGTCCTGAGGTGTGGCTCCAGGGGCCCCAGCTTGGATGGTGTGTGGGCCAGGACTGTGGGGACAGAAGTCTGAAAACACAAACTCAGCTTAGGTTTGGGGATGTATGTATGAAGGCTCGATCAACAGACCGTGAGAATTTTCCGGGCTATGAACAAAGGGCGAGTATGTGGCGCTTGCTCAGGGTTTTGTCTCTGGATTTTGTGTCAATGGTGGCCGTGGAATGTCGGGGTGTCCTCAAGGGCCATGGACAATTCTTTCTCTGGTCATTTCGCCTGATCCCAAGGGGTTGGGATCATTCTGTGGATGCGAAGAGTCCTTTCTGTATTTTTTTTTTTTTTACCTCAGGTGTCCCACCAAAGAGGGATTCCAGAGTAGAGCCCTGAGTAGGGGTGACTAGACATCTCGAACTCTGGTTGAGATTGGGGGAATAGGGGCTTGGGAAGCCCCATATGTGGGCTGTTGTTCCAGTCACTAAGAGGCTTTACATGAGGATAGGGCTCACGCTGAGGGTCACAATGTGTGTTTGTGCAAATTGTGGCCCTCAGGGATAGGTGGGGCCTCATAGTCCATGCTGCTTTCTCCTACAATGAACATTGGACAACATGCCAACCACTAGGTTTCTTGCCAAGGCGAAGGAGAAGTTCTGATTCTTGCATCACGTTCACTCCTGAGCAGTGAGTGGAGATAAGTTCTAGGTTCTGAAGTTGAAAACTGAGGTTGGGTAGAGATGATGGCCTAAAGCCATTGTGGGTGTGATATGCTCTGTGTATGGCCAGCTTTCTGGGTGTTGGACTGGAGGTCTGCCCTCAGGCTGTGTCAGACAGGGCTTTAATGCACAGGCTAGACTGTATAATTGGGGTATGGTCGAGTGGCATGCAGGTTGTTACTCATTTGGCGTTTCTGGTTAGCCCTATAGGGCAACATTTTTCTTCTGGAGGGCAGGCAGAGTGCTGCATTGTGTCTCCAGAATTGCCAAACTGGAGGGGTGTGGCCAGGATTGTGAGGAAGGAAGTCTGAAAACACAAGCTAGCACGAGTTTTGAGGCCAAGAGCATGGCAGGCCCACTCTGCAGAGGCTGATTCGAGATCTCCTGCAGGTGAGGTCAGGGCGAGTATCAGATGTTGCCTCAAGCTGGAGTTTGTGTCCATGACGGCCTCTTCCTGAAGGGGGTGGGGGCGTCATGAGTCCAGGGAGGTTTCCCTACGCTGGGAGTTGTGAGCTGCTCCAAACTTCAAAGTTTCCTTCTTCAGGACAGTCGAGTACTATTGGATGGTTCCAGGATGCCCCATACAGAAACACTTGAGAGCAGGGGCCTAAGCATGGATGCCGAGAAACGCCAACTCACCTTCCCATTGCCTGGTCGAGACAAGGCACGCTCAATCTGCGGGCTCTTGGGTGAGCTACCCAGAAGGCTGAGTTTAAATGGACTCTCCTGAGGATGAGTCATAATGTGGGTTGGTGGCCATGGAGACCTTGGAATGTGGCAGTAGCTAAGGGACTCTGCAGGATTCTCCAACCCGAAGGGCTTGACACAACTCCAACAAGGAAGCTTCCCATGTGTAGATGAGAGGTCTTTTGTCTGGTGCCTCAAGAAAGCCCCGTATGCTGGTCTTCGAACCCAGGCCTCTGAGGAGTGATACCTGGACACCAAAGCAAGAGTTCATAATAGGGCCTAGGGGCCTGTCTGGTTCAATCTTCTGTCTCTGCGGATATCTGTCTGTGTGTCTGCCTGGAGGTAGTAGTTGCTCAGCTTGTGTCATTATGCCCCTATTTGTCCAGTGCGTCTTGCGGTAGTGGGATGTCCTTGGGGACCTTGAGGTTTCTACTATTTTGTAGAGTTGTGGCCACTGGAATGGGCAGTTTCTTAGGAGAGAGCAGGCACAGTTCTGTGGTGTGGCTCCAGAGACCCCAGCCTGGGGGCTGTGTGTGCCATGGCTGTGCAGACAGACATCCAAAAACCCTAACTCAGCTCAGGTTTGGGGCCGAGGTTACGGCAGGCCTGATCTACAGTCCATGAGGGGAGCTCCTCTGGATATGAAAGAAGGGTGAGAGGGAGGCAGTCGCTCAGGCTTTTGTCTCTGGATGTTTGGTCCACAATGGCCGTTTAATGTAGGAGTTGCCTCATGGGTCGTAGAAGTCTCCCTCTCTGGTAGTTTGTCCAGCCCCCAAGAGTTTGGGGTCATTCTGTGGGAAGGGAAGTGTCCTGTTTTCTGCTTCATGTGTCCCCCCAGTAGAGGGATTCAAGAGCATAGCAGTGGCTACTGACAACTGGAATACTCGCCCTCTGGTTAAGCCTGGGGGCCTATGGATATGACAAGCCCCATATGCAGGATCTTGGTCCAGCCACTGAGAGGCGTTACTTTAATACGGGACTCACGCTGCAGGTCACAATGCATGTCTGTGCCCTAGGCGGCCCTCAAGCACTGGCGTGGCCTTTCGGACAATGCAGGTTTTCCCACATTGAACGTTGGACAACATGCCAACCACAAGGTTTCTGGCCATGGGGAAGGAGGAATTCTAATTTCTGCATCACGTTCACCCCTGGGCAGTGATTGGAGATAAGGTCTAGGTTCTGAAGCCTGAAATCGAGGTTGGGAAGAGATGACGACCTACAGCCATAGCGGGTCCTATGTGTCCAGGTTGGGGCCAGCTGTCTGGGTGACGTTTGGGATGTCTTGTCTCAGGCTGTGCCAGACAGGGCATTAGTATACAGGGTGGGCTGTATAATTGCTTTACAATCGAGTGGCATGCATTAGAAAATCATTTGGCGTTTCTTATTAGCAGCATAGGGCAAAGTTTTTCTTCCGGAGGGCAGGCAGAGTGCTGCATTGTGGCTTCGGAATTCCCAAACTGGAGGGCTTGTGGGCCAGGAGAGTGAGGACGGAAGTCTGAGAACACAAGCTAGGCTTAGGTTTCGGGGCAAGGACATGGCAGGCACACTCTGCAGAGCTGAATTGAGATCTCATGCGTCTGAAGTCAGGTCGAGGTTCAGACTTTGGCTCAGGTTTGAGTTTCTGTCCATGTTGGCCCCTTCAGGAAGGGGGGGCATTATGAGGCCATGGGGGTTTTCCCACTATTGGAGTTGTGAGATGCTCCAAACCGCAAGGATTCCTTCTGTGGGACAATTAAGATTTGTTGGATGGCTCCAGGACGTCTTATAAGGTATTTTTCCAGAACAGGGTTCTAAGTATGGATGCCTGGGCAGCCAGCCTCACATTCCAATTGTCTCCTAGCAACAAGAAACGTTTGATCTGCTGGCTTGGGGTAGCAACAGAGGGGGCTGAGTTGAAATGGACTTTCCTGAGGATGGTCTTAATGTTGGTTTGAGTCCATGGAGACCTTGGTATGGGGCAGTGGCACCAGGGCCCTGAAGGATTCTCCTAACCAGAGGTTATGACAAAGCTCCAATGAGCAAGTTTCCATGGGGAGACGAGATTTGTTCTTATTGGTGCCTCAGGAAACCACCATATGCTGGTATTGGAAACGAGGCCTCTGAGGAGAGATGCCTGGAAACCAAAGCAATGGAACTGATTAGGGCCTAGGGGCCTGTCCGGTTCAATATTCTTCTTTGGGGACATCTGTTGTCTGAGTGGAGGTAGTTGCTCAGCTGGTTTGAGATCACCCCTGTTTGTCCTCGGCAGCCTACACTATTGGGATGGCCTCGGTGACTTTGGAGGTTTTTCCTAATTTGCAATGTTGTGGCCAATGGAATGGGAAGAATTCCCTTGAAAGGGAAGCACAGTCCTGAGGTGTGGCTCCAGGGACCCAAGTGTGGAGCGTGTGTGGTCCAGGGCTATTTGGACAAAAGTCTGAAAACACAAACTCCTCTTAGTTTGTGGGATGTAGGTATGGCCGGCCCGATCTATAGACCGTGAGGAGACCTCTTCGGGATATGAACAAAGGGCGAATGTGATGTGCATGCTCAAGCTTTTTTTTTTCTGGAAATGTGTCACCGATTGCCATGGAATGTCGGGGTGTCCTCATGGGCCATCGATGAGGCTCCCTTTCTGGGGTTTTGACCCGATCCCAAGAGTTTGGGGTCATTCTGTGGGAAGGGAGGAGGCCTTTTTTTTGTTTTTTATTTTTTTTTGTTTTTTGTTTTTTGTTTTTTTACCTCAGGTGGACCACCAAAAGAGGGATTCCAGAGCAGAATGGTGGGGGGCGCAACTGCACAACCAGAACTCTGGTTAACATTGTGACCTAAGAACATGGCAAGCCCTATATGTGGGCTCTTGGTCCAGACACTGAGAGGCCTTCCTTGAGGATGGGTCTCACACTGAGTTTTACAATGTGTTTTTGTGCCCAAGGAGACCCTCAAGTCAAGGCGTGGCCTAATGTACCATGATGGTTTCTCCTACACTGAACATTGCACAGTATGGGAACCACAAGTTTTCTGGCAATGGGGAAGATTGAGTTCTAATTTCTGCAACACTTTCACTCCTGGACTGTGATTGGATTTAAGGTCTAGGTTCTGAAGCCTGAAAACTGAGGTTGGGAAGATATGAAGCCCTAAGGCCATGGTGTGTCTGATGTGCTCAGTGTTCGGCCAGCTGTTGAGTGTGGGTTGGGAGGTGCAGGCTCAGGCTGTGGCAGACAGGGAATTAGTGCCCAGGCTAGACTGTATCATTGGGGTGCAGTCGAGTTTTGTGCAGGATGGTACTCATTTGTGGTTACTGGGCAGCCCCAGAGGACAACGTTTTTCTTCTGGAGGGAAGACACAGTGCCACATAGTGGCTCCAGAATTCCCAAACTGGAAGGCTTGTGGGCCAGGAGTGTGAGGAAAAAATACTGAGAACACAAGCCAGACTTAGATTTCGGGGTGAGGGGACGGCAGGCACCCTCTGCAGAGATGATTCGAGATCCCGTATACCTGAAGACAGAGCTAGGATCAGACGTTTTCTTAGGTCGGAATTTCTGTCCATGACGGCCCCTTAATGAAGGGGAGGGTGTCACGAGGACATGGAGGTTTTCCCACGATGGGAATTGTGAGATGCTCCAAACCACAATGATTCCTTCTGTGGGACAGTCGAGACATGTTGGATGGCTCCAGGACATCTCATAAGGAAGTTATCCAGAGCAGGGTTCTAAGGATGGATGCGTGGGCAGCCTGCTTCCCATTCCAGGTGTCTCATAGAGCCAAGGCAAGTTCGATCTGCTGGATCTAGGGGAGCAACCGAGGCGGGTGTTTTGAAATGGGTGAGTTGAGGATGGGTCCTAATGTGCATTTGTGTCCATGTAGACCTTGGAATGGGGTGCTTGATCCGGGGCCTTGAGGGATGTTCATAACCGGAGGTTTTGATGGAGCTCTAAAGAGTATGTTTCCTATGTAGAGAAGAGAATTGTTTTGATGAGTGCCTAAGGAATCTCCCATATGCTGGTATTGGAAACCAGGCCTCTGAGGAGAGATGACTGGAATCAAAAGCAATGGATCTGATTAGGGCCTAAGTGCCCGTCCAGTTCAATCTTATTCTATGGGGATATCTGTCTCTGGGTCTGAGTGGAGGTGGTTTCCTAACTTGTGAAAGATCATCCCTGTTTGTCCTGGGCAGCCAACACAATTCGGATGGCCTGGGGGAATTTGGAGGATTCTCCTAATCTATAGGGTTGTGGCCAATGGAAATGGCAGAATTCCCCTGGAGAGTGAAGCCACAGTCCTGTGGTGTGGCTCCAGGGGCCCAGCTTGGATGGTGTGTGGGCCAGGACTGTGGGGACAGAAGTCTGGGGACAAACTCAGCTTAGGTTTGGCGATGTATGTATGAAGGCTCGATCTACAGACCGTGAGAATTTTCCGGGCTATGAACAAAGGGCGAGTATGTGGCGCTTGCTCAGGGTTTTGTCTCTGGATTTTGTGTCAATGGTGGCCGTGGAATGTCGGGGTGTCCTCAAGGGCCATGGACAATTCTTTCTCTGGTGATTTGGCCTGATCCCAAGGGGTTGGGATCATTCTTTGGATGGGAAGAGTGCTTTATGTATTTTTTTTTTTTACCTCAGTTGTCCCACCAAAGAGGGATTCCAGAGTAGAGACCTGAGTAGGTGTGACTAGAAATCTCGAACTCTGGTTGAGATTGGGGGACTAGGGGCTTGGCAAGCCCCATATTTGGGATGTTGTTCCAATCACTAAGAGGCTTTACTTGAGGATAGGGCTCACGCTGAGGGTCACAATGTGTGTTTGTGCAAATTTTGGCCCTCAGGGATAGGTGGGGCCTCATAGTCCATCCTGCTTTCTCCTACAATGAACATTGGACAACATGCCAACCACTAGGTTTCTTGCCAAGGCGAAGGAGAAGTTCTGATTCTTGCATCACGTTCACACCTGAGCAGTGAGTGGAGATAAGGTCTAGGTTCTGAAGGTGAAAACTGAGGTTGGGTAGAGATGATGGACTAAAGCCATTGTGGGTGTGATATGCTCTGTGTATGGCCAGCTGTCTGGGTGTTGGACTGGAGGTCTGCCCTCAGGCTGTGTCAGACAGCGCTTTAGTGCACAGGATAGACTATAATTGGGGTATGGTCGAGTGGCATGCATGTTGTTACTCATTTGGTCTTTCTGGTTAGCCCTATAGGGCAACATTTTTCTTCTGGATGGCAGGCAGAGTGCGGCATTGTGTCTCCAGAATTGCCTAACTGGAGGGGTGTGGCCAGGATTGTGAGGAAGGAAGTCTGAAAACACAAGCTAGCACGAGTTTTGGGGCCAAGAGCATGGCAGGCCCACTCTGCAGAGGCTGAATCGAGATCTCCTGCAGGTGAGGTCAGGGCGATTATCAGATGTTGCCTCAAGCTGGAGTTTGTGTCCATGACGGCCCCTTCCTGAAGGGGGTGGGGGCGTCATGAGGCCAGGGATGTTTCCCTACGCTGGGAGTTGTGAGCTGCTCCAAACTTCAAAGTTTCCTTCTTCAGGACAGTCGAGTACTATTGGATGGTTCCAGGATGCCCCATACAGAAAGACTCGAGAGCAGGGCCCTAAGCATGGATGCCGAGAAACGCCAACTCACCTTCCCATTGCCTGGTCGAGACAAGGCACGCTCAATCTGCGGGCTCTTGGGTGAGCTACCCAGAAGGCTGAGTTTAAATGGACTCTCCTGAGGATGAGTCATAATGTGGGTTGGTGGCCATGGAGACCTTGGAATGTGGCAGTAGCTAAGGGACTCTGCAGGATTCTCCAACCCGAAGGGCTTGACACAACTCCAACAAGGAAGCTTCCCATGTGGAGATGAGAGGTCTTGAGTCTGGTGCCTCAGGAAAGCCCCGTATGCTGGTCTTCGAACCCAGGCCTCTGAGGATTGATACCTGGACACCAAAGCAAGAGTTCATAATAGGGCCTAGGGGCCTGTCTGGTTCAATCTTCTGTCTCTGCGGATATCTGTCTGTGTGTCTACATGGAGGTAGTAGTTGCTCAGCTTGTGTCATAATGCCCCTATTTGTCCAGTGCGCTTGCGGTAGTGGGATATCCTTGGAGACCTTGAGGTTTCTACTATTTTGTAGAGTTGTGGCCACTGGAATGGGCAGTTTCTTAGGAGAGAGCAGGCACAGTTCTGTGGTGTGGCTCCAGAGACCCCAGCCTGGAGGCTGTGTGAGCCATGGCTGTGCAGACAGACATCCAAAAACACTAACTCAGCTCAGGTTTGGGGCCGAGGTTACGGCAGGCCTGATCTACAGTCCATGAGGGGAGCTCCTCTGGATATGAAAGAAGGGTGAGAGGGAGGCAGTCGCTCAGGCTTTTGTCTCTGGATGTTTGGTCCACAATGGCCGTTTAATGTAGGAGTAACTTCATGGGTCGTAGAAGTCTCCCTCTCTGGTAGTTTGTCCAGCCCCCAAGAGTTTGGGGTCATTCTGTGGGAAGGGAAGTGTCCTGTTTTCTGCTTCATGTGTCCCCCCAGTAGAGGGATTCTAGAGCATAGCAGTGGGTACTGACAACTGGAATACTCGCCCTCTGGTTAAGCCTGGGGGCCTATGGATATGACAAGCCCCATATGCAGGATCTTGGTCCAGCCACTGAGAGGCGTTACTTTAATACGGGACTCACGCTGCAGGTCACAATGCATGTCTGTGCCCTAGGCGGCCCTCAAGCACTGGCGTGGCCTTTCGGACAATGCAGGTTTTCCCACATTGAACGTTGGACAACATGCCAACCACAAGGTTTCTGGGATGGGGAAGGAGGAATTCTAATTTCTGCATCACGTTCACCCCTGGGCAGTGATTGGAGATAAGGTCTAGGTTCTGAAGCCTGAAAACCGAGGTTGGGAAGAGATGAAGACCTTCAGTCATAGCGGGTCCTATGTGTCCAGGTTGGGGCCAGCTGTCTGGGTGTCGTTTGGGATGTCTTGTCTCAGGCTGTGCCAGACAGGGCATTAGTATACAGGGTGGGCTGTATAATTGCTTGACAACCGAGTGGCATGCATTAGAAAATCATTTGGCAGTTCTTATTAGCAGCATAGGGCAAAGTTTTTCTTCTGGAGGGCAGGCAGAGTGCTGCATTGTGGCTTCGGAATTCCCAAACTGGAGGGCTTGTGGGCCAGGAGAGTGAGGACGGAAGTCTGAGAACACAAGCTAGGCTTAGGTTTCGGGGCAAGGACATGGCAGGCACACTCTGCAGAGGTGAATTGAGATCTCATGAGTCTGAAGTCAGGTCGAGGTTCAGACTTTGGCACAGGTTTGAGTTTCTGTCCATGTTGGCCCCTTCAAGAAGGGGGGGCATTATGAGGCCATGGGTGTTTTCCCACTATTGGAGTTGTGAGATGCTCCAAACCGCAAGGATTCCTTCTGTGGGAAAATTAAGATTTGTTGGATGGCTCCAGGACGTCTTATAAGGTATTTTTCCAGAACAGGGTTCTAAGTATGGATGCCTGGGCAGCCAGCCTCACATTCCAATTTTCTCCTAGCAACAAGAAACGTTTGATCTGCTGTCTTGGTGTAGCAACAGAGGGGGCTGAGTTGAAATGGACTTTCCTGAGGATGGTCTTAATGTTGGTTTGAGTCCATGGAGACCTTGGTATGGGGCAGTGGCACCAGGGCCCTGAAGGATTCTCCTAACCAGAGGTTATGACAAAGCTCCAATGAGCAAGTTTTCCATGGGGAGACGAGATTTGTTCTTATTGGTGCCTCAGGAAACCACCATATGCTGGTATTGGAAACGAGGCCTCTGAGGATAGATGCCTGGAAACCAAAGCAATGGATCTGATTAGGGCCTAGGGGCCTGTCCGGTTCAATATTCTTCTCTGGGGACATCTGTTGTCTGAGTGGAGGTAGTTGCTCAGCTGGTTTGAAATCACCCCTGTTTGTCCTGGGCGGCCTACACTATTGGGATGGCCTCGGTGACTTTGGAGGTTTTTCCTAATTTGCAAGGTTGTGGCCAATGGAATGGGAAGAATTCCCTTGAAAGGGAAGCACAGTCCTGAGGTGTGGCTCCAGGGACCCAAGTGTGGAGCGTGTGTGGTCCAGGCCTGTGGGGACAGAAGTCTGAAAACACAAACTCAGCCTAGGTTTGGGGATATATGTATGAAGGCTCAATCTACAGACCGTGAGAATTTTCCGGGCTATGAACAAAGGGCGAGTATGTGGCGCTTGCTCAGGGTTTTGTCTCTGGATTTTGTGTCAATGGTGGCCGTGGAATGTCGAGGTGTCCTCAAGGGCCATGGACAATTCTTTCTCTGGTGATTTGGCCTGATCCCAAGTGGTTGGGATCATTCTGTGGATGGGAAGAGTCCTTTCTGTATTTTTTTTTTTTTTTTACCTCAAGTGTCTCACCAAAGAGGGATTCCCGAGTAGAGCCCTGAGTAGGGGTGACTAGACATCTCGAACTCTGGTTGAGATTGGGGGACTAGGGGCTTGGCAAGCCCCTTATGGGGGCTGTTGTTCCAGTCACTAAGAGGCTTTACATGAGGATAGGGCTCACGCTGAGGGTCACAATGTGTGTTTGTGCACATTGTGGCCCTCAAGGATAGGTTGGGCCTCATAGTCCATGCTGCTTTCTCCTACAATGAACATTGGACAACATGCCAACCACTAGGTTTCTTGCCAAGGCGAAGGAGAAGTTCTGATTCTTGCATCACGATCACTCCTGAGCAGTGAGTGGAGATTAGGTCTAGGTTCTGAGGGTGAAAACTGAGGTTGGGTAGAGATGATGGCCTAAAGCCATTGTGGGTGTGATATGCTCTGTGTACAGCCAGCTGTCTGGGTGTTGGACTGGAGGTCTGCCCTCAGGCTGTGTCAGACAGGGCTTTAGTGCACAGGCTAGACTGTATAATTGGGGTATGGTCGAGTGGCATGCAGGTTGTTACTCATTTGGCTTTTCTGGTTAGCTCTATAGGGCAACATTTTTCTTCTGGAGGGCAGGCAGAGTGCTGCAGTGTGTCTTCAGAATTGCCTAACTGGAGGGGTGTGGCCAGGATTGTGAGGAAGGAAGTCTGAAAACACAAGCTAGCACGAGTTTTGGGGCCAAGAGCATGGCAGGCCCACTCTGCAGAGCCTGAATCGAGATCTCCTGCACGTGAGGTCCAGGCGATTATCAGATGTTGCCTCAAGCTGGAGTTTGTGTCCATGACGGCCCCATCCTGAAGGGGGTGGGGGCGTCATGAGTCCAGGGAGGTTTCCCTACGCTGGGAGTTGTGAGCTGCTCCATACTTCAAAGTTTCCTTCTTCAGGACAGTCGAGTACTATTGGATGGTTCCAGGATGCCCCATACAGAAAGACTCGAGAGCAGGGCCCTAAGCATGGATGCCGAGAAACGCCAACTCACCTTCCCATTGCCTGGTGGAGACAAGGCAGGCTCAATCTGCGGGCTCTTGGGTGAGCTACCCAGAAGCCTGAGTTTAAATGGAATCTGCCGAGGATAAGTCATAATGTGGGTTGGTGGCCATGGAGACCTTGGAATGTGGCAGTAGTTAAGGGACTCTGCAGGATTCTCCAACCCGAAGGGCTTGACACAACTCCAACAAGGAAGCTTCCCATGTGGAGATGAGAGGTCTTCTGTCTGGTGCCTCAGGAAAGCCCCGTATGATGGTCTTCGAACCCAGGCCTCTGAGGAGTGATACCTGGACACCAAAGCAAGAGTTCATAATAGGGCCTAGGGGCCTGTCTGGTTCAATCTTCTGTCTCTGCGGATATCTGTCTGTGTGTCTGCATGGAGGTAGTAGTTGCTCAGCTTGTGTCATAATGCCCATATTTGTCCAGTGCAGCTTGCGGTAGTGGGATGTCCTTGGGGACCTTGAGGTTTCTACTATTTTGTAGAGTTGTGGCCACTGGAATGGGCAGTTTCTTAGGAGAGAGCAGGCACAGTTCTGTGGTGTGGCTCCAGAGACCCCAGCCTGGAGGCTGTGTGGGCCATGGCTGTGCAGACAGACATCCAAAAACCCTAACTCAGCTCAGGTTTGGGGCCGAAGTTACAGCAGGCCTGATCTACAGTCCATGAGGGGAGCTCCTCTGGATATGAAAGAAGGGTAAGAGGGAGGCAGTCGCTCAGGCTTTTGTCTCTGGATGTTTTGTCCACAATGGCCGTTTAATGTAGGAGTTGCCTCATGGGTCGTAGAAGTCTCCCTCTCTGGTAGTTTGTCCAGCCCCCAAGAGTTTGGGGTCATTCTGTGGGAAGGGAAGTGTCCTGTTTCAGCTTCATGTGGCCCCCCAGTAGAGGGATTCTAGAGCATAGCAGTGGGTACTGACAACTGGAATACTCGCCCTCTGGTTAAGCCTGGGGGCCTATGGATATGACAAGCCCCATATGCAGGATCTCTGTCCAGCCACTGAGAGGCGTTACTTTAATACGGGACTCACGCTGCAGGTCACAATGCATGTCTGTGCCCTAGGCGGCCCTCAAGCACTGGCGTGGCCTTTCTGACAATGCAGGTTTTCAAACATTGAACGTTGGACAAAATGCCAACCACAAGGTTTCTGGCCATGTGGAAGAAGGAATTCTAATTTCTGCATCACGTTCACCCCTGGGCAGTGATTGGAGATAAGGTCTAGGTTTTGAAGCCTGAAAACAGAGGTTGGGAAGAGATGACGACCTACAGCCATAGCGGGTCCTATGTGTCCAGGTTGGGGCCAGCTGTCTGGGTGTCGTTTGGGATGTCTTGTCTCAGGCTGTGCCAGACAGGGCATTAGTATACAGGGTGGGCTGTATAATTGCTTTACAATCGAGTGGCATGCATTAGAAAATCATTTGGGGTTTCTTATTAGCAGCATAGAGCAAAGTTTTTCTTCTGGAGGGCAGGCAGAGTGCTGCATTGTGGCTTCGGAATTCCCAAACTGGAGGGCTTTTGGGCCAGGAGAGTGAGACGGAAGTCTGAGAACACAAGCTAGGCTTAGGTTTCGGGGCAAGGACATGGCAGGCACACTCTGCAGAGCTGAATTGAGATCTCATGCGTCTGAAGTCAGGTCGAGGTTCAGACTTTGGCTCAGGTTTGAGTTTCTGTCCATGTTTGCCCCTTCAGGAAGGGGGGGGGCATTATGAGGCCATGGGGGTTTTCCCACTATTGGAGTTGTGAGATGCTCCAAACCGCAAGGATTCCTTCTGTGGGACAATTAAGATTTGTTGGATGGCTCCAGGACGTCTTATAAGGTATTTTTCCAGAACAGGGTTCTACGTATGGATGCCTGGGCAGCCAGCCTCACATTCCAATTGTCTCCTAGCAACAAGAAACGTTTGATCTGCTGGCTTGGGGTAGCAACAGTGGGGGCTGAGTTGAAATGGACTTTCCTGAGGATGGTCTTAATGTTGGTTTGAGTCCATGGAGACCTTGGTATGGGGCAGTGGCACCAGGGCCCTGAAGGATTCTCCTAACCAGAGGTTATGACCAAGCTCCAATGAGCAAGTTTTCCATGGGGAGACGAGATTTGTTCTTATTGGTGCCTCAGGAAACCACCATATGCTGGTATTGGAAACGAGCCCTCTGAGGACAGATGCCTGGAAACCAAAGCAATGGATCTGATTAGGGCCTAGGGGCCTGTCCGGTTCAATATTCTTCTCTGGGGACATCTGTTGTCTGAGTGGAGGTAGTTGCTCAGCTGGTTTGAGATCACCCCTGTTTGTCCTGGGCAGCCTACACTATTGGGATGGCCTCGGTGACTTTGGAGGTTTTTCCTAATTTGCAAGGTTGTGGCCAATGGAATGGGAAGAATTCCCTTGAAAGGGAAGCACAGTCCTGAGGTGTGGCTCCAGGGACCCAAGTGTGGAGCGTGTGTGGTCCAGGCCTGTGGGGACAGAAGTCTGAAAACACAAACTCAGCTTAGGTTTGGGGAAGTATGTATGAAGGCTCGATCTACAGACCGTGAGAATTTTCCGGGCTATGAACAAAGGGCGAGTATGTGGCGCTTGCTCAGGGTTTTGTCTCTGGATTTTGTGTCAATGGTGGCCGTGGAATGTCGGGGTGTCCTCAAGGGCCATGGACAATTCTTTCTCTGGTGATTTGGCCTGATCCCAAGTGGTTGGGATCATTCTGTGAATGGGAAGAGTCCTTTCTGTATTTTTTTTTTTTTACCTCAAGTGTCCCACCAAAGAGGGATTCCCGAGTAGAGCCCTGAGTAGGGGTGACTGGACATCTTGAACTCTGGTTGAGATTGGGGGACTAGGGGCTTGGCAAGCCCCATATGGGGGCTGTTGTTCCAGTCACTAAGAGGCTTTACATGAGGATAGGGCTCACGCTGAGGTTCACAATGTGTGTTTGTGCACATTGTGGCCCTCAGGGATATGTGGGGCCTCATAGTCCATGCTGCTTTCTCCTACAATGAACATTGGAGAACATGCCAACCACTAGGTTTCTTGCCAAGGCGAAGGAGAAGTTCTGATTCTTGCATCACGTTCACTCCTGAGCAGTGAGTGGAGATAAGGTCTAGGTTCTGAAGGTGAAAACTGAGGTTGGGTAGAGATGATGGCCTAAAGCCATTGTGGGTGTGATATGCTCTGTGTATGGCCAGCTGTCTGGGTGTTGGACTGGAGGTCTGCCCTCAGGCTGTGTCAGACAGGGCTTTAGTGCACAGGCTAGACTGTATAATTGGGGTATGGTCGAGTGGCATGCAGGTTGTTACTCATTTGGCGTTTCTGGTTAGCCCTATAGGGCAACATTTTTCTTCTGGAGGGCAGGCAGAGTGCAGCATTGTGTCTCCAGAATTGCCAAACTGGAGGGGTGTGGCCAGGATTGTGAGGAAGGAAGTCTGAAAACACAAGCTAGCACAAGTTTTGGGGCCAAGAGCATGGCAGGCCCACTCTGCAGAGGCTGAATCGAGATCTCCTGCACGTGAGGTCCGGGCGCTTATCAGATGTTGGCTCAAGCTGGAGTTTGTGTCCATGACGGCCCCTTCCTGAAGGGGGTGGGGGCGTCATGAGTCCAGGGAGGTTTCCCTACGCTGGGAGTTGTGAGCTGCTCCAAACTTCAAAGTTTCCTTCTTCAGGACAGTCGAGTACTATTGGATGGTTCCAGGATGCCTCATACAGAAAGACTCGAGAGCAGGGCCCTAAGCATGGATGCCGAGAAACGCCAACTCACCTTCCCATTGCCTGGTGGAGACAAGGCACGCTCAATCTGCGGGCTCTTGGGTGAGCTACCCAGAAGCCTGAGTTTAAATGGACTCTGCCGAGGATGAGTCATAATGTGGGTTTGTGGCCATGGAGACCTTGGAATGTGGCAGTAGCTAAGGGACTCTGCAGCATTCTCCAACCCGAAGGGCTTGACACAACTCCAACAAGGAAGCTTCCCATGTGGAGATGAGAGGTCTTCTGTCTGGTGCCTCAGGAAAGCCCCGTATGCTGGTCTTCGAACCCAGGCCTCTGAGGAGTGATACCTGGACACCAAAGCAAGAGTTCATAATAGGGCCTAGGGGCCTGTCTGGTTCAATCTTCTGTCTCTGCGGATATCTGTCTGTGTGTCTGCATGGAGGTAGTAGTTGCTCAGCTTGTGTCATTATGCCCCTATTTGTCCAGTGCGTCTTGCGGTAGTGGGATGTCCTTGGGGACCTTGAGGTTTCTACTATTTTGTAGAGTTGTGGCCAATGGAATGGGCAGTTTCTTAGGAGAGAGCAGGCACAGTTCTGTGGTGTGGCTCCAGAGACCCCAGCCTGGGGGCTGTGTGTGCCATGGCTGTGCAGACAGACATCCAAAAACCCTAACTCAGCTCAGGTTTGGGGCCGAGGTTACGGCAGGCCTGATCTACAGTCCATGAGGGGAGCTCCTCTGGATATGAAAGAAGGGTGAGAGGGAGGCAGTCGCTCAGGCTTTTGTCTCTGGATGTTTTGTCCACAATGGCCGTTTAATGTAGGAGTTGCTTCATGGGTCGTAGAAGTCTCCCTCTCTGGTAGTTTGTCCAGCCCCAAAGAGTTTGGGTTCATTCTGTGGGAAGGGAAGTGTCCTGTTTTCTGCTTCATGTGTCCCCCCAGTAGAGGGATTCAAGAGCATAGCAGTGGCTACTGACAACTGGAATACTCGCCCTCTGGTTAAGCCTGGGGGCCTATGGATATGACAAGCCCCATATGCAGGATCTTGGTCCAGCCACTGAGAGGCGTTACTTTAATACGGGACTCACGCTGCAGGTCACAATGCATGTCTGTGCCCTAGGCGGCCCTCAAGCACTGGCGTGGCCTTTCGGACAATGCAGGTTTTCCCACATTGAACGTTGGACAACATGCCAACCACAAGGTTTCTGGCCATGGGGAAGGAGGAATTCTAATTTCTGCATCACGTTCACCCCTGGGCAGTGATTGGAGATAAGGTCTAGGTTCTGAAGCCTGAAATCGAGGTTGGGAAGAGATGACGACCTACAGCCATAGCGGGTCCTATGTGTCCAGGTTGGGGCCAGCTGTCTGGGTGACGTTTGGGATGTCTTGTCTCAGGCTGTGCCAGACAGGGCATTAGTATACAGGGTGGGCTGTATAATTGCTTGACAACCGAGTGGCATGCATTAGAAAATCATTTGGCGTTTCTTATTAGCAGCATAGGGCAAAGTTTTTCTTCCGGAGGGCAGGCAGAGTGCTGCATTGTGGCTTCGGAATTCCCAAACTGGAGGGCTTGTGGGCCAGGAGAGTGAGGACGGAAGTCTGAGAACACAAGCTAGGCTTAGGTTTCGGGGCAAGGACATGGCAGGCACACTCTGCAGAGCTGAATTGAGATCTCATGCGTCTGAAGTCAGGTCGAGGTTCAGACTTTGGCTCAGGTTTGAGTTTCTGTCCATGTTGGCCCCTTCAGGAAGGGGGGGCATTATGAGGCCATGGGGGTTTTCCCACTATTGGAGTTGTGAGATGCTCCAAACCGCAAGGATTCCTTCTGTGGGACAATTAAGATTTGTTGGATGGCTCCAGGACGTCTTATAAGGTATTTTTCCAGAACCGGGTTCTAAGTATGGATGCCTGGGCAGCCAGCCTCACATTCCAATTGTCTCCTAGCAACAAGAAACGTTTGATCTGCTGGCTTGGGGTAGCAACAGAGGGGGCTGAGTTGAAATGGACTTTCCTGAGGATGGTCTTAATGTTGGTTTGAGTCCATGGAGACCTTGGTATGGGGCAGTGGCACCAGGGCCCTGAAGGATTCTCCTAACCAGAGGTTATGACAAAGCTCCAATGAGCAAGTTTCCATGGGGAGACGAGATTTGTTCTTATTGGTGCCTCAGGAAACCACCATATGCTGGTATTGGAAACGAGGCCTCTGAGGAGAGATGCCTGGAAACCAAAGCAATGGAACTGATTAGGGCCTAGGGGCCTGTCCGGTTCAATATTCTTCTCTGGGGACATCTGTTGTCTGAGTGGAGGTAGTTGCTCAGCTGGTTTGAGATCACCCCTGTTTGTCCTCGGCAGCCTACACTATTGGGATGGCCTCGGTGACTTTGGAGGTTTTTCCTAATTTGCAATGTTGTGGCCAATGGAATGGGAAGAATTCCCTTGAAAGGGAAGCACAGTCCTGAGGTGTGGCTCCAGGGACCCAAGTGTGGAGCGTGTGTGGTCCAGGGCTATTTGGACAAAAGTCTGAAAACACAAACTCCTCTTAGTTTGTGGGATGTAGGTATGGCCGGCCCGATCTATAGACCGTGAGGAGACCTCTTCGGGATATGAACAAAGGGCGAATGTGATGTGCATGCTCAAGCTTTTTTTTTTTTTTTTTCTGGAAATGTGTCACCGATTGCCATGGAATGTCGGGGTGTCCTCATGGGCCATCGATGAGGCTCCCTTTCTGGGGTTTTGACCCGATCCCAAGAGTTTGGGGTCATTCTGTGGGAAGGGAGGAGGCCTTTTTTTTGTTTTTTATTTTTTTTTGTTTTTTGTTTTTTGTTTTTTTACCTCAGGTGGACCACCAAAAGAGGGATTCCAGAGCAGAATGGTGGGGGGCGCAACTGCACAACCAGAACTCTGGTTAACATTGTGACCTAAGAACATGGCAAGCCCTATATGTGGGCTCTTGGTCCAGACACTGAGAGGCCTTCCTTGAGGATGGGTCTCACACTGAGTTTTACAATGTGTTTTTGTGCCCAAGGAGACCCTCAAGTCAAGGCGTGGCCTAATGTACCATGATGGTTTCTCCTACACTGAACATTGCACAGTATGGGAACCACAAGTTTTCTGGCAATGGGGAAGATTGAGTTCTAATTTCTGCAACACTTTCACTCCTGGACTGTGATTGGATTTAAGGTCTAGGTTCTGAAGCCTGAAAACTGAGGTTGGGAAGATATGAAGCCCTAAGGCCATGGTGTGTCTGATGTGCTCAGTGTTCGGCCAGCTGTTGAGTGTGGGTTGGGAGGTGCAGGCTCAGGCTGTGGCAGACAGGGAATTAGTGCCCAGGCTAGACTGTATCATTGGGGTGCAGTCGAGTTTTGTGCAGGATGGTACTCATTTGTGGATACTGGGCAGCCCCAGAGGACAACGTTTTTCTTCTGGAGGGAAGACACAGTGCCACATAGTGGCTCCAGAATTCCCAAACTGGAAGGCTTGTGGGCCAGGAGTGTGAGGAAAAAATACTGAGAACACAAGCCAGACTTAGATTTCGGGGTGAGGGGACGGCAGGCACCCTCTGCAGAGATGATTCGAGATCCCGTATACCTGAAGACAGAGCTAGGATCAGACGTTTTCTTAGGTCGGAATTTCTGTCCATGACGGCCCCTTAATGAAGGGGAGGGTGTCACGAGGACATGGAGGTTTTCCCACGATGGGAATTGTGAGATGCTCCAAACCACAATGATTCCTTCTGTGGGACAGTCGAGACATGTTGGATGGCTCCAGGACATCTCATAAGGAAGTTATCCAGAGCAGGGTTCTAAGGATGGATGCGTGGGCAGCCTGCTTCCCATTCCAGGTGTCTCATAGAGCCAAGGCAAGTTCGATCTGCTGGATCTAGGGGAGCAACCGAGGCGGGTGTTTTGAAATGGGTGAGTTGAGGATGGGTCCTAATGTGCATTTGTGTCCATGTAGACCTTGGAATGGGGTGCTTGATCCGGGGCCTTGAGGGATGTTCATAACCGGAGGTTTTGATGGAGCTCTAAAGAGTATGTTTCCTATGTAGAGAAGAGAATTGTTTTGATGAGTGCCTAAGGAATCTCCCATATGCTGGTATTGGAAACCAGGCCTCTGAGGAGAGATGACTGGAATCAAAAGCAATGGATCTGATTAGGGCCTAAGTGCCCGTCCAGTTCAATCTTATTCTATGGGGATATCTGTCTCTGGGTCTGAGTGGAGGTGGTTTCCTAACTTGTGAAAGATCATCCCTGTTTGTCCTGGGCAGCCAACACAATTCGGATGGCCTGGGGGAATTTGGAGGATTCTCCTAATCTATAGGGTTGTGGCCAATGGAAATGGCAGAATTCCCCTGGAGAGTGAAGCCACAGTCCTGTGGTGTGGCTCCAGGGGCCCAGCTTGGATGGTGTGTGGGCCAGGACTGTGGGGACAGAAGTCTGGGGACAAACTCAGCTTAGGTTTGGCGATGTATGTATGAAGGCTCGATCTACAGACCGTGAGAATTTTCCGGGCTATGAACAAAGGGCGAGTATGTGGCGCTTGCTCAGGGTTTTGTCTCTGGATTTTGTGTCAATGGTGGCCGTGGAATGTCGGGGTGTCCTCAAGGGCCATGGACAATTCTTTCTCTGGTGATTTGGCCTGATCCCAAGGGGTTGGGATCATTCTTTGGATGGGAAGAGTGCTTTATGTATTTTTTTTTTTTACCTCAGTTGTCCCACCAAAGAGGGATTCCAGAGTAGAGACCTGAGTAGGTGTGACTAGAAATCTCGAACTCTGGTTGAGATTGGGGGACTAGGGGCTTGGCAAGCCCCATATTTGGGATGTTGTTCCAATCACTAAGAGGCTTTACTTGAGGATAGGGCTCACGCTGAGGGTCACAATGTGTGTTTGTGCAAATTTTGGCCCTCAGGGATAGGTGGGGCCTCATAGTCCATCCTGCTTTCTCCTACAATGAACATTGGACAACATGCCAACCACTAGGTTTCTTGCCAAGGCGAAGGAGAAGTTCTGATTCTTGCATCACGTTCACACCGGGGCAGTGAGTGGAGATAAGGTCTAGGTTCTGAAGGTGAAAACTGAGGTTGGGTAGAGATGATGGACTAAAGCCATTGTGGGTGTGATATGCTCTGTGTATGGCCAGCTGTCTGGGTGTTGGACTGGAGGTCTGCCCTCAGGCTGTGTCAGACAGCGCTTTAGTGCACAGGCTAGACTATAATTGGGGTATGGTCGAGTGGCATGCATGTTGTTACTCATTTGGTCTTTCTGGTTAGCCCTATAGGGCAACATTTTTCTCCTGGATGGCAGGCAGAGTAGTGCATTGTGTCTCCAGAATTGCCTAACTGGAGGGGTGTGGCCAGGATTGTGAGGAAGGAAGTCTGAAAACACAAGCTAGCACGAGTTTTGGGGCCAAGAGCATGGCAGGCCCACTCTGCAGAGGCTGAATCGAGATCTCCTGCAGGTGAGGTCAGGGCGATTATCAGATGTTGACTCAAGCTGGAGTTTGTGTCCATGACGGCCCCTTCCTGAAGGGGGTGGGGGCGTCATGAGGCCAGGGATGTTTCCCTACGCTGGGAGTTGTGAGCTGCTCCAAACTTCAAAGTTTCCTTCTTCAGGACAGTCGAGTACTATTGGATGGTTCCAGGATGCCCCATACAGAAAGACTCGAGAGCAGGGCCCTAAGCATGGATGCCGAGAAACGCCAACTCACCTTCCCATTGCCTGGTCGAGACAAGGCACGCTCAATCTGCGGGCTCTTGGGTGAGCTACCCAGAAGGCTGAGTTTAAATGGACTCTCCTGAGGATGAGTCATAATGTGGGTTGGTGGCCATGGAGACCTTGGAATGTGGCAGTAGCTAAGGGACACTGCAGGATTCTCCAACCCGAAGGGCTTGACACAACTCCAACAAGGAAGCTTCCCATGTGGAGATGAGAGGTCTTCTGTCTGGTGCCTCAGGAAAGCCCCGTATGATGGTCTTCGAACCCAGGCCTCTGAGGATTGATACCTGGACACCAAAGCAAATGTTCATAATAGGGCCTAGGGGCCTGTCTGGTTCAATCTTCTGTCTCTGCGGATATCTGTCTGTGTGTCTACATGGAGGTAGTAGTTGCTCAGCTTGTGTCATAATGCCCCTATTTGTCCAGTGCGCTTGCGGTAGTGGGATATCCTTGGAGACCTTGAGGTTTCTCCTATTTTGTAGAGTTGTGGCCACTGGAATGGGCAGTTTCTTAGGAGAGAGCAGGCACAGTTCTGTGGTGTGGCTCCAGAGACCCCAGCCTGGAGGCTGTGTGAGCCATGGCTGTGCAGACAGACATCCAAAAACCCTAACTCAGCTCAGGTTTGGGGCCGAGGTTACGGCAGGCCTGATCTACAGTCCATGAGGGGAGCTCCTCTGGATATGAAAGAAGGGTGAGAGGGAGGCAGTCGCTCAGGCTTTTGTCTCTGGATGTTTGGTCCACAATGGCCGTTTAATGTAGGAGTTGCTTCATGGGTCGTAGAAGTCTCCCTCTCTGGTAGTTTGTCCAGCCCCCAAGAGTTTGGGGTCATTCTGTGGGAAGGGAAGTGTCCTGTTTTCTGCTTCATGTGTCCCCCCAGTAGAGGGATTCAAGAGCATAGCAGTGGCTACTGACAACTGGAATACTCGCCCTCTGGTTAAGCCTGGGGGCCTATGGATATGACAAGCCCCATATGCAGGATCTTGGTCCAGCCACTGAGAGGCGTTACTTTAATACGGGACTCACGCTGCAGGTCACAATGCATGTCTGTGCCCTAGGCGGCCCTCAAGCACTGGCGTGGCCTTTCGGACAATGCAGGTTTTCCCACATTGAACGTTGGACAACATGCCAACCACAAGGTTTCTGGCCATGGGGAAGGAGGAATTCTAATTTCTGCATCACGTTCACCCCTGGGCAGTGATTGGAGATAAGGTCTAGGTTCTGAAGCCTGAAAACCGAGGTTGGGAAGAGATGAAGACCTACAGTCATAGCGGGTCCTATGTGTCCAGGTTGGGGCCAGCTGTCTGGGTGTCGTTTGGGATGTCTTGTCTCAGGCTGTGCCAGACAGGGCATTAGTATACAGGGTGGGCTGTATAATTGCTTGACAACCGAGGGGCATGCATTAGAAAATCATTTGGCAGTTCTTATTAGCAGCATAGGGCAAAGTTTTTCTTCTGGAGGGCAGGCAGAGTGCTGCATTGTGGCTTCGGAATTCCCAAACTGGAGGGCTTGTGGGCCAGGAGAGTGAGGACGGAAGTCTGAGAACACAAGCTAGGCTTAGGTTTCGGGGCAAGGACATGGCAGGCACACTCTGCAGAGGTGAATTGAGATCTCATGAGTCTGAAGTCAGGTCGAGGTTCAGACTTTGGCACAGGTTTGAGTTTCTGTCCATGTTGGCCCCTTCAAGAAGGGGGGGCATTATGAGGCCATGGGTGTTTTCCCACTATTGGAGTTGTGAGATGCTCCAAACCGCAAGGATTCCTTCTGTGGGACAATTAAGATTTGTTGGATGGCTCCAGGACGTCTTATAAGGTATTTTTCCAGAACAGGGTTCTAAGTATGGATGCCTGGGCAGCCAGCCTCACATTCCAATTTTCTCCTAGCAACAAGAAACGTTTGATCTGCTGTCTTGGTGTAGCAACAGAGGGGGCTGAGTTGAAATGGACTTTCCTGAGGATGGTCTTAATGTTGGTTTGAGTCCATGGAGACCTTGGTATGGGGCAGTGGCACCAGGGCCCTGAAGGATTCTCCTAACCAGAGGTTATGACAAAGCTCCAATGAGCAAGTTTTCCATGGGGAGACGAGATTTGTTCTTATTGGTGCCTCAGGAAACCACCATATGCTGGTATTGGAAACGAGGCCTCTGAGGATAGATGCCTGGAAACCAAAGCAATGGATCTGATTAGGGCCTAGGGGCCTGTCCGGTTCAATATTCTTCTCTGGGGACATCTGTTGTCTGAGTGGAGGTAGTTGCTCAGCTGGTTTGAGATCACCCCTGTTTGTCCTGGGCGGCCTACACTATTGGGATGGCCTCGGTGACTTTGGAGGTTTTTCCTAATTTGCAAGGTTGTGGCCAATGGAATGGGAAGAATTCCCTTGAAAGGGAAGCACAGTCCTGAGGTGTGGCTCCAGGGACCCAAGTGTGGAGCGTGTGTGGTCCAGGCCTGTGGGGACAGAAGTCTGAAAACACAAACTCAGCCTAG
The DNA here is from genome assembly GCF_964662115.1 of Mustela nivalis. Taxonomy (NCBI): domain Eukaryota; kingdom Metazoa; phylum Chordata; class Mammalia; order Carnivora; family Mustelidae; genus Mustela; species Mustela nivalis. The sequence goes on from NW_028136248.1 coordinate 46,364, forward strand.
GTTTGGGGATATATGTATGAAGGCTCAATCTACAGACCGTGAGAATTTTCCGGGCTATGAACAAAGGGCGAGTATGTGGCGCTTGCTCAGGGTTTTGTCTCTGGATTTTGTGTCAATGGTGGCCGTGGAATGTCGGGGTGTCCTCAAGGGCCATGGACAATTCTTTCTCTGGTGATTTGGCCTGATCCCAAGTGGTTGGGATCATTCTGTGGATGGGAAGAGTCCTTTCTGTATTTTTTTTTTTTTTTTACCTCAAGTGTCCCACCAAAGAGGGATTCCCGAGTAGAGCCCTGAGTAGGGGTGACTAGACATCTCGAACTCTGGTTGAGATTGGGGGACTAGGGGCTTGGCAAGCCCCATATGGGGGCTGTTGTTCCAGTCACTAAGAGGCTTTACATGAGGATAGGGCTCACGCTGAGGGTCACAATGTGTGTTTGTGCACATTGTGGCCCTCAAGGATAGGTTGGGCCTCATAGTCCATGCTGCTTTCTCCTCCAATGAACATTGGACAACATGCCAACCACTAGGTTTCTTGCCAAGGCGAAGGAGAAGTTCTGATTCTTGCATCACGATCACTCCTGAGCAGTGAGTGGAGATTAGGTCTAGGTTCTGAGGGTGAAAACTGAGGTTGGGTAGAGATGATGGCCTAAAGCCATTGTGGGTGTGATATGCTCTGTGTACAGCCAGCTGTCTGGGTGTTGGACTGGAGGTCTGCCCTCAGGCTGTGTCAGACAGGGCTTTAGTGCACAGGCTAGACTGTATAATTGGGGTATGGTCGAGTGGCATGCAGGTTGTTACTCATTTGGCTTTTCTGGTTAGCTCTATAGGGCAACATTTTTCTTCTGGAGGGCAGGCAGAGTGCTGCAGTGTGTCTCCAGAATTGCCTAACTGGAGGGGTGTGGCCAGGATTGTGAGGAAGGAAGTCTGAAAACACAAGCTAGCACGAGTTTTGGGGCCAAGAGCATGGCAGGCCCACTCTGCAGAGCCTGAATCGAGATCTCCTGCACGTGAGGTCCAGGCGATTATCAGATGTTGCCTCAAGCTGGAGTTTGTGTCCATGACGGCCCCATCCTGAAGGGGGTGGGGGCGTCATGAGTCCAGGGAGGTTTCCCTACGCTGGGAGTTGTGAGCTGCTCCATACTTCAAAGTTTCCTTCTTCAGGACAGTCGAGTACTATTGGATGGTTCCAGGATGCCCCATACAGAAAGACTCGAGAGCAGGGCCCTAAGCATGGATGCCGAGAAACGCCAACTCACCTTCCCATTGCCTGGTCGAGACAAGGCACGCTCAATCTGCGGGCTCTTGGGTGAGCTACCCAGAAGCCTGAGTTTAAATGGAATCTGCCGAGGATAAGTCATAATGTGGGTTGGTGGCCATGGAGACCTTGGAATGTGGCAGTAGTTAAGGGACTCTGCAGGATTCTCCAACCCGAAGGGCTTGACACAACTCCAACAAGGAAGCTTCCCATGTGGAGATGAGAGGTCTTCTGTCTGGTGCCTCAGGAAAGCCCCGTATGATGGTCTTCGAACCCAGGCCTCTGAGGAGTGATACCTGGACACCAAAGCAAGAGTTCATAATAGGGCCTAGGGGCCTGTCTGGTTCAATCTTCTGTCTCTGCGGATATCTGTCTGTGTGTCTGCATGGAGGTAGTAGTTGCTCAGCTTGTGTCATAATGCCCATATTTGTCCAGTGCAGCTTGCGGTAGTGGGATGTCCTTGGGGACCTTGAGGTTTCTACTATTTTGTAGAGTTGTGGCCAATGGAATGGGCAGTTTCTTAGGAGAGAGCAGGCACAGTTCTGTGGTGTGGCTCCAGAGACCCCAGCCTGGAGGCTGTGTGGGCCATGGCTGTGCAGACAGACATCCAAAAACCCTAACTCAGCTCAGGTTTGGGGCCGAAGTTACAGCAGGCCTAATCTACAGTCCATGAGGGGAGCTCCTCTGGATATGAAAGAAGGGTAAGAGGGAGGCAGTCGCTCAGGCTTTTGTCTCTGGATGTTTTGTCCACAATGGCCGTTTAATGTAGGAGTTGCCTCATGGGTCGTAGAAGTCTCCCTCTCTGGTAGTTTGTCCAGCCCCCAAGAGTTTGGGGTCATTCTGTGGGAAGGGAAGTGTCCTGTTTCTGCTTCATGTGTCCCCCCAGTAGAGGGATTCTAGAGCATAGCAGTGGGTACTGACAACTGGAATACTCGCCCTCTGGTTAAGCCTGGGGGCCTATGGATATGACAAGCCCCATATGCAGGATCTCTGTCCAGCCACTGAGAGGCGTTACTTTAATACGGGACTCACGCTGCAGGTCACAATGCATGTCTGTGCCCTAGGCGGCCCTCAAGCACTGGCGTGGCCTTTCTGACAATGCAGGTTTTCCCACATTGAACGTTGGACAAAATGCCAACCACAAGGTTTCTGGCCATGTGGAAGAAGGAATTCTAATTTCTGCATCACGTTCACCCCTGGGCAGTGATTGGAGATAAGGTCTAGGTTTTGAAGCCTGAAAACAGAGGTTGGGAAGAGATGACGACCTACAGCCATAGCGGGTCCTATGTGTCCAGGTTGGGGCCAGCTGTCTGGGTGTCGTTTTGGATGTCTTGTCTCAGGCTGTGCCAGACAGGGCATTAGTATACAGGGTGGGCTGTATAATTGCTTTACAATCGAGTGGCATGCATTAGAAAATCATTTGGGGTTTCTTATTAGCAGCATAGAGCAAAGTTTTTCTTCTGGAGGGCAGGCAGAGTGCTGCATTGTGGCTTCGGAATTCCCAAACTGGAGGGCTTTTGGGCCAGGAGAGTGAGACGGAAGTCTGAGAACACAAGCTAGGCTTAGGTTTCGGGGCAAGGACATGGCAGGCACACTCTGCAGAGCTGAATTGAGATCTCATGCGTCTGAAGTCAGGTCGAGGTTCAGACTTTGGCTCAGGTTTGAGTTTCTGTCCATGTTTGCCCCTTCAGGAAGGGGGGGGCATTATGAGGCCATGGGGGTTTTCCCACTATTGGAGTTGTGAGATGCTCCAAACCGCAAGGATTCCTTCTGTGGGACAATTAAGATTTGTTGGATGGCTCCAGGACGTCTTATAAGGTATTTTTCCAGAACAGGGTTCTACGTATGGATGCCTGGGCAGCCAGCCTCACATTCCAATTGTCTCCTAGCAACAAGAAACGTTTGATCTGCTGGCTTGGGGTAGCAACAGTGGGGGCTGAGTTGAAATGGACTTTCCTGAGGATGGTCTTAATGTTGGTTTGAGTCCATGGAGACCTTGGTATGGGGCAGTGGCACCAGGGCCCTGAAGGATTCTCCTAACCAGAGGTTATGACAAAGCTCCAATGAGCAAGTTTTCCATGGGGAGACGAGATTTGTTCTTATTGGTGCCTCAGGAAACCACCATATGCTGGTATTGGAAACGAGGCCTCTGAGGACAGATGCCTGGAAACCAAAGCAATGGATCTGATTAGGGCCTAGGGGCCTGTCCGGTTCAATATTCTTCTCTGGGGACATCTGTTGTCTGAGTGGAGGTAGTTGCTCAGCTGGTTTGAGATCACCCCTGTTTGTCCTGGGCGGCCTACACTATTGGGATGGCCTCGGTGACTTTGGAGGTTTTTCCTAATTTGCAAGGTTGTGGCCAATGGAATGGGAAGAATTCCCTTGAAAGGGAAGCACAGTCCTGAGGTGTGGCTCCAGGGACCCAAGTGTGGAGCGTGTGTGGTCCAGGCCTGTGGGGACAGAAGTCTGAAAACACAAACTCAGCTTAGGTTTGGGGATGTATGTATGAAGGCTCGATCTACAGACCGTGAGAATTTTCCGGGCTATGAACAAAGGGCGAGTATGTGGCGCTTGCTCAGGGTTTTGTCTCTGGATTTTGTGTCAATGGTGGCCGTGGAATGTCGGGGTGTCCTCAAGGGCCATGGACAATTCTTTCTCTGGTGATTTGGCCTGATCCCAAGTGGTTGGGATCATTCTGTGAATGGGAAGAGTCCTTTCTGTATTTTTTTTTTTTTACCTCAAGTGTCCCACCAAAGAGGGATTCCCGAGTAGAGCCCTGAGTAGGGGTGACTAGACATCTCGAACTCTGGTTGAGATTGGGGGACTAGGGGCTTGGCAAGCCCCATATGGGGGCTGTTGTTCCAGTCACTAAGAGGCTTTACATGAGGATAGGGCTCACGCTGAGGTTCACAATGTGTGTTTGTGCACATTGTGGCCCTCAGGGATATGTGGGGCCTCATAGTCCATGCTGCTTTCTCCTACAATGAACATTGGAGAACATGCCAACCACTAGGTTTCTTGCCAAGGCGAAGGAGAAGTTCTGATTCTTGCATCACGTTCACTCCTGAGCAGTGAGTGGAGATAAGGTCTAGGTTCTGAAGGTGAAAACTGAGGTTGGGTAGAGATGATGGCCTAAAGCCATTGTGGGTGTGATATGCTCTGTGTATGGCCAGCTGTCTGGGTGTTGGACTGGAGGTCTGCCCTCAGGCTGTGTCAGACAGGGCTTTAGTGCACAGGCTAGACTGTATAATTGGGGTATGGTCGAGTGGCATGCAGGTTGTTACTCATTTGGCGTTTCTGGTTAGCCCTATAGGGCAACATTTTTCTTCTGGAGGGCAGGCAGAGTGCTGCATTGTGTCTCCAGAATTGCCAAAGTGGAGGGGTGTGGCCAGGATTGTGAGGAAGGAAGTCTGAAAACACAAGCTAGCACAAGTTTTGGGGCCAAGAGCATGGCAGGCCCACTCTGCAGAGGCTGAATCGAGATCTCCTGCACGTGAGGTCCGGGCGATTATCAGATGTTGCCTCAAGCTGGAGTTTGTGTCCATGACGGCCCCTTCCTGAAGGGGGTGGGGGCGTCATGAGTCCAGGGAGGTTTCCCTACGCTGGGAGTTGTGAGCTGCTCCAAACTTCAAAGTTTCCTTCTTCAGGACAGTCGAGTACTATTGGATGGTTCCAGGATGCCCCATACAGAAAGACTCGAGAGCAGGGCCCTAAGCATGGATGCCGAGAAACGCCAACTCACCTTCCCATTGCCTGGTGGAGACAAGGCACGCTCAATCTGCGGGCTCTTGGGTGAGCTACCCAGAAGCCTGAGTTTAAATGGACTCTGCCGAGGATGAGTCATAATGTGGGTTGGTGGCCATGGAGACCTTGGAATGTGGCAGTAGCTAAGGGACTCTGCAGCATTCTCCAACCCGAAGGGCTTGACACAACTCCAACAAGGAAGCTTCCCATGTGGAGATGAGAGGTCTTCTGTCTGGTGCCTCAGGAAAGCCCCGTATGCTGGTCTTCGAACCCAGGCCTCTGAGGAGTGATACCTGGACACCAAAGCAAGAGTTCATAATAGGGCCTAGGGGCCTGTCTGGTTCAATCTTCTGTCTCTGCGGATATCTGTCTGTGTGTCTGCATGGAGGTAGTAGTTGCTCAGCTTGTGTCATTATGCCCCTATTTGTCCAGTGCGTCTTGCGGTAGTGGGATGTCCTTGGGGACCTTGAGGTTTCTACTATTTTGTAGAGTTGTGGCCAATGGAATGGGCAGTTTCTTAGGAGAGAGCAGGCACAGTTCTGTGGTGTGGCTCCAGAGACCCCAGCCTGGGGGCTGTGTGTGCCATGGCTGTGCAGACAGACATCCAAAAACCCTAACTCAGCTCAGGTTTGGGGCCGAGGTTACGGCAGGCCTGATCTACAGTCCATGAGGGGAGCTCCTCTGGATATGAAAGAAGGGTGAGAGGGAGGCAGTCGCTCAGGCTTTTGTCTCTGGATGTTTGGTCCACAATGGCCGTTTAATGTAGGAGTTGCCTTATGGGTCGTAGAAGTCTCCCTCTCTGGTAGTTTGTCCAGCCCCCAAGAGTTTGGGGTCATTCTGTGGGAAGGGAAGTGTCCTGTTTTCTGCTTCATGTGTCCCCCCAGTAGAGGGATTCAAGAGCATAGCAGTGGCTACTGACAACTGGAATACTCGCCCTCTGGTTAAGCCTGGGGGCCTATGGATATGACAAGCCCCATATGCAGGATCTTGGTCCAGCCACTGAGAGGCGTTACTTTAATACGGGACTCACGCTGCAGGTCACAATGCATGTCTGTGCCCTAGGCGGCCCTCAAGCACTGGCGTGGCCTTTCGGACAATGCAGGTTTTCCCACATTGAACGTTGGACAACATGCCAACCACAAGGTTTCTGGCCATGGGGAAGGAGGAATTCTAATTTCTGCATCACGTTCACCCCTGGGCAGTGATTGGAGATAAGGTCTAGGTTCTGAAGCCTGAAATCGAGGTTGGGAAGAGATGACGACCTACAGCCATAGCGGGTCCTATGTGTCCAGGTTGGGGCCAGCTGTCTGGGTGACGTTTGGGATGTCTTGTCTCAGGCTGTGCCAGACAGGGCATTAGTATACAGGGTGGGCTGTATAATTGCTTGACAACCGAGTGGCATGCATTAGAAAATCATTTGGCGTTTCTTATTAGCAGCATAGGGCAAAGTTTTTCTTCCGGAGGGCAGGCAGAGTGCTGCATTGTGGCTTCGGAATTCCCAAACTGGAGGGCTTGTGGGCCAGGAGAGTGAGGACGGAAGTCTGAGAACACAAGCTAGGCTTAGGTTTCGGGGCAAGGACATGGCAGGCACACTCTGCAGAGCTGAATTGAGATCTCATGCGTCTGAAGTCAGGTCGAGGTTCAGACTTTGGCTCAGGTTTGAGTTTCTGTCCATGTTGGCCCCTTCAGGAAGGGGGGGCATTATGAGGCCATGGGGGTTTTCCCACTATTGGAGTTGTGAGATGCTCCAAACCGCAAGAATTCCTTCTGTGGGACAATTAAGATTTGTTGGATGGCTCCAGGACGTCTTATAAGGTATTTTTCCAGAACAGGGTTCTAAGTATGGATGCCTGGGCAGCCAGCCTCACATTCCAATTGTCTCCTAGCAACAAGAAACGTTTGATCTGCTGGCTTGGGGTAGCAACAGAGGGGGCTGAGTTGAAATGGACTTTCCTGAGGATGGTCTTAATGTTGGTTTGAGTCCATTGAGACCTTGGTATGGGGCAGTGGCACCAGGGCCCTGAAGGATTCTCCTAACCAGAGGTTATGACAAAGCTCCAATGAGCAAGTTTCCATGGGGAGACGAGATTTGTTCTTATTGGTGCCTCAGGAAACCACCATATGCTGGTATTGGAAACGAGGCCTCTGAGGAGAGATGCCTGGAAACCAAAGCAATGGAACTGATTAGGGCCTAGGGGCCTGTCCGGTTCAATATTCTTCTCTGGGGACATCTGTTGTCTGAGTGGAGGTAGTTGCTCAGCTGGTTTGAGATCACCCCTGTTTGTCCTCGGCAGCCTACACTATTGGGATGGCCTCGGTGACTTTGGAGGTTTTTCCTAATTTGCAATGTTGTGGCCAATGGAATGGGAAGAATTCCCTTGAAAGGGAAGCACAGTCCTGAGGTGTGGCTCCAGGGACCCAAGTGTGGAGCGTGTGTGGTCCAGGGCTATTTGGACAAAAGTCTGAAAACACAAACTCCTCTTAGTTTGTGGGATGTAGGTATGGCCGGCCCGATCTATAGACCGTGAGGAGACCTCTTCGGGATATGAACAAAGGGCGAATGTGATGTGCATGCTCAAGCTTTTTTTTTTTTTTTTTCTGGAAATGTGTCACCGATTGCCATGGAATGTCGGGGTGTCCTCATGGGCCATCGATGAGGCTCCCTTTCTGGGGTTTTGACCCGATCCCAAGAGTTTGGGGTCATTCTGTGGGAAGGGAGGAGGCCTTTTTTTTGTTTTTTATTTTTTTTTGTTTTTTGTTTTTTGTTTTTTTACCTCAGGTGGACCACCAAAAGAGGGATTCCAGAGCAGAATGGTGGGGGGCGCAACTGCACAACCAGAACTCTGGTTAACATTGTGACCTAAGAACATGGCAAGCCCTATATGTGGGCTCTTGGTCCAGACACTGAGAGGCCTTCCTTGAGGATAGGTCTCACACTGAGTTTTACAATGTGTTTTTGTGCCCAAGGAGACCCTCAAGTCAAGGCGTGGCCTAATGTACCATGATGGTTTCTCCTACACTGAACATTGCACAGTATGGGAACCACAAGTTTTCTGGCAATGGGGAAGATGGAGTTCTAATTTCTGCAACACTTTCACTCCTGGACTGTGATTGGATTTAAGGTCTAGGTTCTGAAGCCTGAAAACTGAGGTTGGGAAGATATGAAGCCCTAAGGCCATGGTGTGTCTGATGTGCTCAGTGTTCGGCCAGCTGTTGAGTGTGGGTTGGGAGGTGCAGGCTCAGGCTGTGGCAGACAGGGAATTAGTGCCCAGGCTAGACTGTATCATTGGGGTGCAGTCGAGTTTTGTGCAGGATGGTACTCATTTGTGGTTACTGGGCAGCCCCAGAGGACAACGTTTTTCTTCTGGAGGGAAGACACAGTGCCACATAGTGGCTCCAGAATTCCCAAACTGGAAGGCTTGTGGGCCAGGAGTGTGAGGAAAAAATACTGAGAACACAAGCCAGACTTAGATTTCGGGGTGAGGGGACGGCAGGCACCCTCTGCAGAGATGATTCGAGATCCCGTATACCTGAAGACAGAGCTAGGATCAGACGTTTTCTTAGGTCGGAATTTCTGTCCATGACGGCCCCTTAATGAAGGGGAGGGTGTCACGAGGACATGGAGGTTTTCCCACGATGGGAATTGTGAGATGCTCCAAACCACAATGATTCCTTCTGTGGGACAGTCGAGACATGTTGGATGGCTCCAGGACATCTCATAAGGAAGTTATCCAGAGCAGGGTTCTAAGGATGGATGCGTGGGCAGCCTGCTTCCCATTCCAGGTGTCTCATAGAGCCAAGGCAAGTTCGATCTGCTGGATCTAGGGGAGCAACCGAGGCGGGTGTTTTGAAATGGGTGAGTTGAGGATGGGTCCTAATGTGCATTTGTGTCCATGTAGACCTTGGAATGGGGTGCTTGATCCGGGGCCTTGAGGGATGTTCATAACCGGAGGTTTTGATGGAGCTCTAAAGAGTATGTTTCCTATGTAGAGAAGAGAATTGTTTTGATGAGTGCCTAAGGAATCTCCCATATGCTGGTATTGGAAACCAGGCCTCTGAGGAGAGATGACTGGAATCAAAAGCAATGGATCTGATTAGGGCCTAAGTGCCCGTCCAGTTCAATCTTATTCTATGGGGATATCTGTCTCTGGGTCTGAGTGGAGGTGGTTTCCTAACTTGTGAAAGATCATCCCTGTTTGTCCTGGGCAGCCAACACAATTCGGATGGCCTGGGGGAATTTGGAGGATTATCCTAATCTATAGGGTTGTGGCCAATGGAAATGGCAGAATTCCCCTGGAGAGTGAAGCCACAGTCCTGTGGTGTGGCTCCAGGGGCCCAGCTTGGATGGTGTGAGGGCCAGGACTGTGGGGACAGAAGTCTGGGGACAAACTCAGCTTAGGTTTGGCGATGTATGTATGAAGGCTCGATCTACAGACCGTGAGAATTTTCCGGGCTATGAACAAAGGGCGAGTATGTGGCGCTTGCTCAGGGTTTTGTCTCTGGATTTTGTGTCAATGGTGGCCGTGGAATGTCGGGGTGTCCTCAAGGGCCATGGACAATTCTTTCTCTGGTGATTTGGCCTGATCCCAAGGGGTTGGGATCATTCTTTGGATGGGAAGAGTCCTTTATGTATTTTTTTTTTTTACCTCAGTTGTCCCACCAAAGAGGGATTCCAGAGTAGAGACCTGAGTAGGTGTGACTAGAAATCTCGAACTCTGGTTGAGATTGGGGGACTAGGGGCTTGGCAAGCCCCATATGTGGGCTGTTGTTCCAATCACTAAGAGGCTTTACTTGAGGATAGGGCTCACGCTGAGGGTCACAATGTGTGTTTGTGCAAATTGTGGCCCTCAGGGATAGGTGGGGCCTCATAGTCCATGCTGCTTTCTCCTACAATGAACATTGGACAACATGCCAACCACTAGGTTTCTTGCCAAGGCGAAGGAGAAGTTCTGATTCTTGCATCACGTTCACACCTGAGCAGTGAGTGGAGATAAGGTCTAGGTTCTGAAGGTGAAAACTGAGGTTGGGTAGAGATGATGGACTAAAGCCATTGTGGGTGTGATATGCTCTGTGTATGGCCAGCTGTCTGGGTGTTGGACTGGAGGTCTGCCCTCAGGCTGTGTCAGACAGCGCTTTAGTGCACAGGCTAGACTATAATTGGGGTATGGTCGAGTGGCATGCATGTTGTTACTCATTTGGTCTTTCTGGTTAGCCCTATAGGGCAACATTTTTCTTCTGGATGGCAGGCAGAGTGCTGCATTGTGTCTCCAGAATTGCCTAACTGGAGGGGTGTGGCCAGGATTGTGAGGAAGGAAGTCTGAAAACACAAGCTAGCACGAGTATTGGGGCCAAGAGCATGGCAGGCCCACTCTGCAGAGGCTGAATCGAGATCTCCTGCAGGTGAGGTCAGGGCGATTATCAGATGTTGCCTCAAGCTGGAGTTTGTGTCCATGACGGCCCCTTCCTGAAGGGGGTGGGGGCGTCATGAGGCCAGGGATGTTTCCCTAAGCTGGGAGTTGTGAGCTGCTCCAAACTTCAAAGTTTCCTTCTTCAGGACAGTCGAGTACTATTGGATGGTTCCAGGATGCCCCATACAGAAAGACTCGAGAGCAGGGCCCTAAGCATGGATGCCGAGAAACGCCAACTCACCTTCCCATTGCCTGGTCGAGACAAGGCACGCTCAATCTGCGGGCTCTTGGGTGAGCTACCCAGAAGCCTGAGTTTAAATGGACTCTCCTGAGGATGAGTCATAATGTGGGTTGGTGGCCATGGAGACCTTGGAATGTGGCAGTAGCTAAGGGACTCTGCAGGATTCTCCAACCCGAAGGGCTTGACACAACTCCAACAAGGAAGCTTCCCATGTGGAGATGAGAGGTCTTGAGTCTGGTGCCTCAGGAAAGCCCCGTATGCTGGTCTTCGAACCCAGGCCTCTGAGGATTGATACCTGGACACCAAAGCAAATGTTCATAATAGGGCCTAGGGGCCTGTCTGGTTCAATCTTCTGTCTCTGCGGATATCTGTCTGTGTGTCTACATGGAGGTAGTAGTTGCTCAGCTTGTGTCATAATGCCCCTATTTGTCCAGTGCGCTTGCGGTAGTGGGATATCCTTGGAGACCTTGAGGTTTCTACTATTTTGTAGAGTTGTGGCCAATGGAATGGGCAGTTTCTTAGGAGAGAGCAGGCACAGTTCTGTGGTGTGGCTCCAGAGACCCCAGCCTGGAGGCTGTGTGAGCCATGGCTGTGCAGACAGACATCCAAAAACCCTAACTCAGCTCAGGTTTGGGGCCGAGGTTACGGCAGGCCTGATCTACAGTCCATGAGGGGAGCTCCTCTGGATATGAAAGAAGGGTGAGAGGGAGGCAGTCGCTCAGGCTTTTGTCTCTGGATGTTTGGTCCACAATGGCCGTTTAATGTAGGAGTTGCTTCATGGGTCGTAGAAGTCTCCCTCTCTGGTAGTTTGTCCAGCCCCCAAGAGTTTGGGGTCATTCTGTGGGAAGGGAAGTGTCCTGTTTTCTGCTTCATGTGTCCCCCCAGTAGAGGGATTCTAGAGCATAGTAGTGGGTACTGACAACTGGAATACTCGCCCTCTGGTTAAGCCTGGGGGCCTATGGATATGACAAGCCCCATATGCAGGATCTTGGTCCAGCCACTGAGAGGCGTTACTTTAATACGGGACTCACGCTGCAGGTCACAATGCATGTCTGTGCCCTAGGCGGCCCTCAAGCACTGGCGTGGCCTTTCCGACAATGCAGGTTTTCCCACATTGAACGTTGGACAACATGCCAACCACAAGGTTTCTGGCCATGGGGAAGGAGGAATTCTAATTTCTGCATCACGTTCACCCCTGGGCAGTGATTGGAGATAAGGTCTAGGTTCTGAAGCCTGAAAACCGAGGTTGGGAAGAGATGAAGACCTACAGTCATAGCGGGTCCTATGTGTCCAGGTTGGGGCCAGCTGTCTGGGTGTCGTTTGGGATGTCTTGTCTCAGGCTGTGCCAGACAGGGCATTAGTATACAGGGTGGGCTGTATAATTGCTGGACAACCGAGTGGCATGCATTAGAAAATCATTTTGCAGTTCTTATTAGCAGCATAGGGCAAAGTTTTTCTTCTGGAGGGCAGGCAGAGTGCTGCATTGTGGCTTCGGAATTCCCAAACTGGAGGGCTTGTGGGCCAGGAGAGTGAGGACGGAAGTCTGAGAACACAAGCTAGGCTTAGGTTTCGGGGCAAGGACATGGCAGGCACACTCTGAAGAGGTGAATTGAGATCTCATGAGTCTGAAGTCAGGTCGAGGTTCAGACTTTGGCACAGGTTTGAGTTTCTGTCCATGTTGGCCCCTTCAAGAAGGGGGGGCATTATGAGGCCATGGGTGTTTTCCCACTATTGGAGTTGTGAGATGCTCCAAACCGCAAGGATTCCTTCTGTGGGACAATTAAGATTTGTTGGATGGCTCCAGGACGTCTTATAAGGTATTTTTCCAGAACAGGGTTCTAAGTATGGATGCCTGGGCAGCCAGCCTCACATTCCAATTTTCTCCTAGCAACAAGAAACGTTTGATCGGCTGTCTTGGTGTAGCAACAGAGGGGGCTGAGTTGAAATGGACTTTCCTGAGGATGGTCTTAATGTTGGTTTGAGTCCATGGAGACCTTGGTATGGGGCAGTGGCACCAGGGCCCTGAAGGATTCTCCTAACCAGAGGTTATGACAAAGCTCCAATGAGCAAGTTTTCCATGGGGAGACGAGATTTGTTCTTATTGGTGCCTCAGGAAACCACCATATGCTGGTATTGGAAACGAGGCCTCTGAGGATAGATGCCTGGAAACCAAAGCAATGGATCTGATTAGGGCCTAGGGGCCTGTCCGGTTCAATATTCTTCTCTGGGGACATCTGTTGTCTGAGTGGAGGTAGTTGCTCAGCTGGTTTGTGATCACCCCTGTTTGTCCTGGGCGGCCTACACTATTGGGATGGCCTCGGTGACTTTGGAGGTTTTTCCTAATTTGCAAGGTTGTGGCCAATGGAATGGGAAGAATTCCCTTGAAAGGGAAGCACAGTCCTGAGGTGTGGCTCCAGGGACCCAAGTGTGGAGCGTGTGTGGTCCAGGCCTGTGGGGACAGAAGTCTGAAAACACAAACTCAGCCTAGGTTTGGGGATATATGTATGAAGGCTCAATCTACAGACCGTGAGAATTTTCCGGGCTATGAACAAAGGGCGAGTATGTGGCGCTTGCTCAGGTTTTTGTCTCTGGATTTTGTGTCAATGGTGGCCGTGGAATGTCGGGGTGTCCTCAAGGGCCATGGACAATTCTTTCTCTGGTGATTTGGCCTGATCCCAAGTGGTTGGGATCATTCTGTGGATGGGAAGAGTCCTTTCTGTATTTTTTTTTTTTTTACCTCAAGTGTCTCACCAAAGAGGGATTCCCGAGTAGAGCCCTGAGTAGGGGTGACTAGACATCTCGAACTCTGGTTGAGATTGGGGGACTAGGGGCTTGGCAAGCCCCATATGGGGGCTGTTGTTCCAGTCACTAAGAGGCTTTACATGAGGATAGGGCTCACGCTGAGGGTCACAATGTGTGTTTGTGCACATTGTGGCCCTCAAGGATAGGTTGGGCCTCATAGTCCATGCTGCTTTCTCCTACAATGAACATTGGACAACATGCCAACCACTAGGTTTCTTGCCAAGGCGAAGGAGAAGTTCTGATTCTTGCATCACGATCACTCCTGAGCAGTGAGTGGAGATAAGGTCTAGGTTCTGAGGGTGAAAACTGAGGTTGGGTAGAGATGATGGCCTAAAGCCATTGTGGGTGTGATATGCTCTGTGTACAGCCAGCTGTCTGGGTGTTGGACTGGAGGTCTGCCCTCAGGCTGTGTCAGACAGGGCTTTAGTGCACAGGCTAGACTGTATAATTGGGGTATGGTCGAGTGGCATGCAGGTTGTTACTCATTTGGCTTTTCTGGTTAGCTCTATAGGGCAACATTTTTCTTCTGGAGGGCAGGCAGAGTGCTGCAGTGTGTCTCCAGAATTGCCTAACTGGAGGGGTGTGGCCAGGATTGTGAGGAAGGAAGTCTGAAAACACAAGCTAGCACGAGTTTTGGGGCCAAGAGCATGGCAGGCCCACTCTGCAGAGCCTGAATCGAGATCTCCTGCACGTGAGGTCCAGGCGATTATCAGATGTTGCCTCAAGCTGGAGTTTGTGTCCATGACGGCCCCATCCTGAAGGGGGTGGGGGCGTCATGAGTCCAGGGAGGTTTCCCTACGCTGGGAGTTGTGAGCTGCTCCATACTTCAAAGTTTCCTTCTTCAGGACAGTCGAGTACTATTGGATGGTTCCAGGATGCCCCATACAGAAAGACTCGAGAGCAGGGCCCTAAGCATGGATGCCGAGAAACGCCAACTCACCTTCCCATTGCCTGGTGGAGACAAGGCAGGCTCAATCTGCGGGCTCTTGGGTGAGCTACCCAGAAGCCTGAGTTTAAATGGAATCTGCCGAGGATGAGTCATAATGTGGGTTGGTGGCCATGGAGACCTTGGAATGTGGCAGTAGTTAAGGGACTCTGCAGGATTCTCCAACCCAAAGGGCTTGACACAACTCCAACAAGGAAGCTTCCCATGTGGAGATGAGAGGTCTTCTGTCTGGTGCCTCAGGAAAGCCCCGTATGATGGTCTTCGAACCCAGGCCTCTGAGGAGTGATAACTGGACACCAAAGCAAGAGTTCATAATAGGGCCTAGGGGCCTGTCTGGTTCAATCTTCTGTCTCTGCGGATATCTGTCTGTGTGTCTGCATGGAGGTAGTAGTTGCTCAGCTTGTGTCATAATGCCCATATTTGTCCAGTGCGGCTTGTGGTAGTGGGATGTCCTTGGGGACCTTGAGGTTTCTACTATTTTGTAGAGTTGTGGCCACTGGAATGGGCAGTTTCTTAGGAGAGAGCAGGCACAGTTCTGTGGTGTGGCTCCAGAGACCCCAGCCTGGAGGCTGTGTGGGCCATGGCTGTGCAGACAGACATCCAAAAACCCTAACTCAGCTCAGGTTTTGGGCCGAGGTTACGGCAGGCCTGATCTACAGTCCATGAGGGGAGCTCCTCTGGATATGAAAGAAGGGTGAGAGGGAGGCAGTCGCTCAGGCTTTTGTCTCTGGATGTTTGGTCCACAATGGCCGTTTAATGTAGCAGTTGCTTCATGGGTCGTAGAAGTCTCCCTCTCTGGTAGTTTGTCCAGCCCCCAAGAGTTTGGGGTCATTCTGTGGGAAGGGAAGTGTCCTGTTTTCTGCTTCATGTGTCCCCCCAGTAGAGGGATTCTAGAGCATAGCAGTGGGTACTGACAACTGGAATACTCGCCCTCTGGTTAAGCCTGGGGGCCTATGGATATGACAAGCCCCATATGCAGGATCTTGGTCCAGCCACTGAGAGGCGTTACTTTAATACGGGACTCACGCTGCAGGTCACAATGCATGTCTGTGCCCTAGGCGGCCCTCAAGCACTGGCGTGGCCTTTCGGACAATGCAGGTTTTCCCACATTGAACGTTGGACAACATGCCAACCACAAGGTTTCTGGCCATGGGGAAGGAGGAATTCTAATTTCTGCATCACGTTCACCCCTGGGCAGTGATTGGAGATAAGGTCTAGGTTCTGAAGCCTGAAAACCGAGGTTGGGAAGAGATGAAGACCTACAGTCATAGCGGGTCCTATGTGTCCAGGTTGGGGCCAGCTGTCTGGGTGTCGTTTGGGATGTCTTGTCTCAGGCTGTGCCAGACAGGGCATTAGTATACAGGGTGGGCTGTATAATTGCTGGACAACCGAGTGGCATGCATTAGAAAATCATTTGGCAGTTCTTATTAGCAGCATAGGGCAAAGTTTTTCTTCTGGAGGGCAGGCAGAGTGCTGCATTGTGGCTTCGGAATTCCCAAACTGGAGGGCTTGTGGGCCAGGAGAGTGAGGACGGAAGTCTGAGAACACAAGCTAGGCTTAGGTTTCGGGGCAAGGACATTGCAGGCACACTCTGCAGAGGTGAATTGAGATCTCATGAGTCTGAAGTCAGGTCGAGGTTCAGACTTTGGCACAGGTTTGAGTTTCTGTCCATGTTGGCCCCTTCAAGAAGGGGGGGCATTATGAGGCCATGGGTGTTTTCCCACTATTGGAGTTGTGAGATGCTCCAAACCGCAAGGATTCCTTCTGTGGGACAATTAAGATTTGTTGGATGGCTCCAGGACGTCTTATAAGGTATTTTTCCAGAACAGGGTTCTAAGTATGGATGCCTGGGCAGCCAGCCTCACATTCCAATTTTCTCCTAGCAACAAGAAACGTTTGATCTGCTGTCTTGGTGTAGCAACAGAGGGGGCTGAGTTGAAATGGACTTTCCTGAGGATGGTCTTAATGTTGGTTTGAGTCCATGGAGACCTTGGTATGGGGCAGTGGCACCAGGGCCCTGAAGGATTCTCCTAACCAGAGGTTATGACAAAGCTCCAATGAGCAAGTTTTCCATGGGGAGACGAGATTTGTTCTTATTGGTGCCTCAGGAAACCACCATATGCTGGTATTGGAAACGAGGCCTCTGAGGATAGATGCCTGGAAACCAAAGCAATGGATCTGATTAGGGCCTAGGGGCCTGTCCGGTTCAATATTCTTCTCTGGGGACATCTGTTGTCTGAGTGGAGGTAGTTGCTCAGCTGGTTTGTGATCACCCCTGTTTGTCCTGGGCGGCCTACACTATTGGGATGGCCTCGGTGACTTTGGAGGTTTTTCCTAATTTGCAAGGTTGTGGCCAATGGAATGGGAAGAATTCCCTTGAAAGGGAAGCACAGTCCTGAGGTGTGGCTCCAGGGACCCAAGTGTGGAGCGTGTGTGGTCCAGGCCTGTGGGGACAGAAGTCTGAAAACACAAACTCAGCCTAGGTTTGGGGATATATGTATGAAGGCTCAATCTACAGACCGTGAGAATTTTCCGGGCTATGAACAAAGGGCGAGTATGTGGCGCTTGCTCAGGGTTTTGTCTCTGGATTTTGTGTCAATGGTGGCCGTGGAATGTCGGGGTGTCCTCAAGGGCCATGGACAATTCTTTCTCTGGTGATTTGGCCTGATCCCAAGTGGTTGGGATCATTCTGTGGATGGGAAGAGTCCTTTCTGTATTTTTTTTTTTTTTTACCTCAAGTGTCTCACCAAAGAGGGATTCCCGAGTAGAGCCCTGAGTAGGGGTGACTAGACATCTCGAACTCTGGTTGAGATTGGGGGACTAGGGGCTTGGCAAGCCCCATATGGGGGCTGTTGTTCCAGTCACTAAGAGGCTTTACATGAGGATAGGGCTCACGCTGAGGGTCACAATGTGTGTTTGTGCACATTGTGGCCCTCAAGGATAGGTTGGGCCTCATAGTCCATGCTGCTTTCTCCAACAATTAACATTGGACAACATGCCAACCACTAGGTTTCTTGCCAAGGCGAAGGAGAAGTTCTGATTCTTGCATCACGATCACTCCTGAGCAGTGAGTGGAGATAAGGTCTAGGTTCTGAGGGTGAAAACTGAGGTTGGGTAGAGATGATGGCCTAAAGCCATTGTGGGTGTGATATGCTCTGTGTACAGCCAGCTGTCTGGGTGTTGGACTGGAGGTCTGCCCTCAGGCTGTGTCAGACAGGGCTTTAGTGCACAGGCTAGACTGTATAATTGGGGTATGGTCGAGTGGCATGCAGGTTTTTACTCATTTGGCGTTTCTGGTTAGCTCTATAGGGCAACATTTTTCTTCTGGAGGGCAGGCAGAGTGCTGCAGTGTGTCTCCAGAATTGCCTAACTGGAGGGGTGTGGCCAGGATTGTGAGGAAGGAAGTCTGAAAACACAAGCTAGCACGAGTTTTGGGGCCAAGAGCATGGCAGGCCCACTCTGCAGAGCCTGAATCGAGATCTCCTGCACCTGAGGTCCAGGCGATTATCAGATGTTGCCTCAAGCTGGAGTTTGTGTCCATGACGGCCCCATCCTGAAGGGGGTGGGGGCGTCATGAGTCCAGGGAGGTTTCCCTACGCTGGGAGTTGTGAGCTGCTCCATACTTCAAAGTTTCCTTCTTCAGGACAGTCGAGTACTATTGGATGGTTCCAGGATGCCCCATACAGAAAGACTCGAGAGCAGGGCCCTAAGCATGGATGCCGAGAAACGCCAACTCACCTTCCCATTGCCTGGTGGAGACAAGGCAGGCTCAATCTGCGGGCTCTTGGGTGAGCTACCCAGAAGCCTGAGTTTAAATGGAATCTGCCGAGGATGAGTCATAATGTGGGTTGGTGGCCATGGAGACCTTGGAATGTGGCATTAGTTAAGGGACTCTGCAGGATTCTCCAACCCGAAGGGCTTGACACAACTCCAACAAGGAAGCTTCCCATGTGGAGATGAGAGGTCTTCTGTCTGGTGCCTCAGGAAAGCCCCGTATGATGGTCTTCGAACCCAGGCCTCTGAGGAGTGATACCTGGACACCAAAGCAAGAGTTCATAATAGGGCCTAGGGGCCTGTCTGGTTCAATCTTCTGTCTCTGCGGATATCTGTCTGTGTGTCTGCATGGAGGTAGTAGTTGCTCAGCTTGTGTCATAATGCCCATATTTGTCCAGTGCGGCTTGCGGTAGTGGGATGTCCTTGGGGACCTTGAGGGTTCTACTATTTTGTAGAGTTGTGGCCACTGGAATGGGCAGTTTCTTAGGAGAGAGCAGGCACAGTTCTGTGGTGTGGCTCCAGAGACCCCAGCCTGGAGGCTGTGTGGGCCATGGCTGTGCAGACAGACATCCAAAAACCCTAACTCAGCTCAGGTTTGGGGCCGAAGTTACAGCAGGCCTAATCTACAGTCCATGAGGGGAGCTCCTCTGGATATGAAAGAAGGGTAAGAGGGAGGCAGTCGCTCAGGCTTTTGTCTCTGGATGTTTTGTCCACAATGGCCGTTTAATGTAGGAGTTGCCTCATGGGTCGTAGAAGTCTCCCTCTCTGGTAGTTTGTCCAGCCCCCAAGAGTTTGGGGTCATTCTGTGGGAAGGGAAGTGTCCTGTTTTCTGCTTCATGTGTCCCCCCAGTAGAGGGATTCTAGAGCATAGCAGTGGGTACTGACAACTGGAATACTCGCCCTCTGGTTAAGCCTGGGGGCCTATGGATATGACAAGCCCCATATGCAGGATCTCTGTCCAGCCACTGAGAGGCGTTACTTTAATACGGGACTCACGCTGCAGGTCACAATGCATGTCTGTGCCCTAGGCGGCCCTCAAGCACTGGCGTGGCCTTTCTGACAATGCAGGTTTTCCCACATTGAACGTTGGACAAAATGCCAACCACAAGGTTTCTGGCCATGTGGAAGAAGGAATTCTAATTTCTGCATCACGTTCACCCCTGGGCAGTGATTGGAGATAAGGTCTAGGTTTTGAAGCCTGAAAACAGAGGTTGGGAAGAGATGACGACCTACAGCCATAGCGGGTCCTATGTGTCCAGGTTGGGGCCAGCTGTCTGGGTGTCGTTTGGGATGTTTTGTCTCAGGCTGTGCCAGACAGGGCATTAGTATACAGGGTGGGCTGTATAATTGCTTTACAATCGAGTGGCATGCATTAGAAAATCATTTGGGGTTTCTTATTAGCAGCATAGAGCAAAGTTTTTCTTCTGGAGGGCAGGCAGAGTGCTGCATTGTGGCTTCGGAATTCCCAAACTGGAGGGCTTTTGGGCCAGGAGAGTGAGACGGAAGTCTGAGAACACAAGCTAGGCTTAGGTTTCGGGGCAAGGACATGGCAGGCACACTCTGCAGAGCTGAATTGAGATCTCATGCGTCTGAAGTCAGGTCGAGGTTCAGACTTTGGCTCAGGTTTGAGTTTCTGTCCATGTTTGCCCCTTCAGGAAGGGGGGGGCATTATGAGGCCATGGGGGTTTTCCCACTATTGGAGTTGTGAGATGCTCCAAACCGCAAGGATTCCTTCTGTGGGACAATTAAGATTTGTTGGATGGCTCCAGGACGTCTTATAAGGTATTTTTCCAGAACAGGGTTCTACGTATGTATGCCTGGGCAGCCAGCCTCACATTCCAATTGTCTCCTAGCAACAAGAAACGTTTGATCTGCTGGCTTGGGGTAGCAACGGTGGGGGCTGAGTTGAAATGGACTTTCCTGAGGATGGTCTTAATGTTGGTTTGAGTCCATGGAGACCTTGGTATGGGGCAGTGGCACCAGGGCCCTGAAGGATTCTCCTAACCAGAGGTTATGACCAAGCTCCAATGAGCAAGTTTTCCATGGGGAGACGAGATTTGTTCTTATTGGTGCCTCAGGAAACCACCATATGCTGGTATTGGAAACGAGGCCTCTGAGGACAGATGCCTGGAAACCAAAGCAATGGATCTGATTAGGGCCTAGGGGCCTGTCCGGTTCAATATTCTTCTCTGGGGACATCTGTTGTCTGAGTGGAGGTAGTTGCTCAGCTGGTTTGAGATCACCCCTGTTTGTCCTGGGCGGCCTACACTATTGGGATGGCCTCGGTGACTTTGGAGGTTTTTCCTAATTTGCAAGGTTGTTGCCAATGGAATGGGAAGAATTCCCTTGAAAGGGAAGCACAGTCCTGAGGTGTGGCTCCAGGGACCCAAGTGTGGAGCGTGTGTGGTCCAGGCCTGTGGGGACAGAAGTCTGAAAACACAAACTCAGCTTAGGTTTGGGGATGTATGTATGAAGGCTCGATCTACAGACCGTGAGAATTTTCCGGGCTATGAACAAAGGGCGAGTATGTGGCGCTTGCTCAGGGTTTTGTCTCTGGATTTTGTGTCAATGGTGGCCGTGGAATGTCGGGGTGTCCTCAAGGGCCATGGACAATTCTTTCTCTGGTGATTTGGCCTGATCCCAAGTGGTTCGGATCATTCTGTGAATGGGAAGAGTCCTTTCTGTATTTTTTTTTTTTTACCTCAAGTGTCCCACCAAAGAGGGATTCCCGAGTAGAGCCCTGAGTAGGGGTGACTAGACATCTCGAACTCTGGTTGAGATTGGGGGACTAGGGGCTTGGCAAGCCCCATATGGGGGCTGTTGTTCCAGTCACTAAGAGGCTTTACATGAGGATAGGGCTCACGCTGAGGTTCACAATGTGTGTTTGTGCACATTGTGGCCCTCAGGGATATGTGGGGCCTCATAGTCCATGCTGCTTTCTCCTACAATGAACATTGGAGAACATGCCAACCACTAGGTTTCTTGCCAAGGCGAAGGAGAAGTTCTGATTCTTGCATCACGTTCACTCCTGAGCAGTGAGTGGAGATAAGGTCTAGGTTCTGAAGGTGAAAACTGAGGTTGGGTAGAGATGATGGCCTAAAGCCATTGTGGGTGTGATATGCTCTGTGTATGGCCAGCTGTCTGGGTGTTGGACTGGAGGTCTGCCCTCAGGCTGTGTCAGACAGGGCTTTAGTGCACAGGCTAGACTGTATAATTGGGGTATGGTCGAGTGGCATGCAGGTTGTTACTCATTTGGCGTTTCTGGTTAGCCCTATAGGGCAACATTTTTCTTCGGGAGGGCAGGCAGAGTGCTGCATTGTGTCTCCAGAATTGCCAAACTGGAGGGGTGTGGCCAGGATTGTGAGGAAGGAAGTCTGAAAACACAAGCTAGCACAAGTTTTGGGGCCAAGAGCATGGCAGGCCCACTCTGCAGAGGCTGAATCGAGATCTCCTGCACGTGAGGTCCGGGCGATTATCAGATGTTGCCTCAAGCTGGAGTTTGTGTCCATGACGGCCCCTTCCTGAAGGGGGTGGGGGCGTCATGAGTCCAGGGAGGTTTCCCTACGCTGGGAGTTGTGAGCTGCTCCATACTTCAAAGTTTCCTTCTTCAGGACAGTCGAGTACTATTGGATGGTTCCAGGATGCCCCATACAGAAAGACTCGAGAGCAGGGCCCTAAGCATGGATGCCGAGAAACGCCAACTCACCTTCCCATTGCCTGGTCGAGACAAGGCACGCTCAATCTGCGGGCTCTTGGGTGAGCTACCCAGAAGCCTGAGTTTAAATGGACTCTGCCGAGGATGAGTCATAATGTGGGTTGGTGGCCATGGAGACCTTGGAATGTGGCAGTAGCTAAGGGACTCTGCAGGATTCTCCAACCCGAAGGGCTTGACACAACTCCAACAAGGAAGCTTCCCATGTGGAGATGAGAGGTCTTCTGTCTGGTGCCTCAGGAAAGCCCCGTATGCTGGTCTTCGAACCCAGGCCTCTGAGGAGTGATACCTGGACACCAAAGCAAGAGTTCATAATAGGGTCTAGGGGCCTGTCTGGTTCAATCTTCTGTCTCTGCGGATATCTGTCTGTGTGTCTGCATGGAGGTAGTAGTTGCTCAGCTTGTGTCATAATGCCCCTATTTGTCCAGTGCGGCTTGCGGTAGTGGGATGTCCTTGGGGACCTTGAGGTTTCTACTATTTTGTAGAGTTGTGGCCAATGGAATGGGCAGTTTCTTAGGAGAGAGCAGGCACAGTTCTGTGGTGTGGCTCCAGAGACCCCAGCCTGGAGGCTGTGTGGGCCATGGCTGTGCAGACAGACATCCAAAAACCCTAACTCAGCTCAGGTTTGGGGCCGAGGTTTCGGCAGGCCTGATCTACAGTCCATGAGGGGAGCTCCTCTGGATATGAAAGAAGGGTGAGAGGGAGGCAGTCGCTCAGGCTTTTGTCTCTGGATGTTTTGTCCACAATGGCCGTTTAATGTAGGAGTTGTCTCATGGGTCGTAGAAGTCTCCCTCTCTGGTAGTTTGTCCAGCCCCCAAGAGTTTGGGGTCATTCTGTGGGAAGGGAAGTGTCCTGTTTTCTGCTTCATGTGTCCCCCCAGTAGAGGGATTCTAGAGCATAGCAGTGGGTACTGACAACTGGAATACTCGCCCTCTGGTTAAGCCTGGGGGCCTATGGATATGACAAGCCCCATATGCAGGATCTTGGTCCAGCCACTGAGAGGCGTTACTTTAATACGGGACTCACGCTGCAGGTCACAATGCATGTCTGTGCCCTAGGCGGCCCTCAAGCACTGGCGTGGCCTTTCGGACAATGCAGGTTTTCCCACATTGAACGTTGGACAACATGCCAACCACAAGGTTTCTGGCCATGGGGAAGGAGGAATTCTAATTTCTGCATCACGTTGACCCCTGGGAAGTGATTGGAGATAAGGTCTAGGTTCTGAAGCCTGAAAACCGAGTTTGGGAAGAATGACGTCCTACAGCCATAGCGGGTCCTATGTGTCCAGGTTGGGGCCAGCTGTCTGGGTGTCGTTTGGGATGTCTTGTCTCAGGCTGTGCCAGACAGGGCATTAGTATACAGGGTGGGCTGTATAATTGCTTTACAATCGAGTGGCATGCATTAGAAAATCATTTGGGGTTTCTTATTAGCAGCATAGGGCAAAGTTTTTCTTCTGGAGGGCAGGCAGAGCTCTGCATTGTGGCTTCGGAATTCCCAAACTGGAGGGCTTGTGGGCCAGGAGAGTGAGGACGGAAGTCTGAGAACACAAGCGAGGCTTAGGTTTCGGGGCAAGGACATGACAGGCACACTCTGCAGAGCTGAATTGAGATCTCATGCGTCTGAAGTCAGGTCGAGGTTCAGACTTTGACACAGGTTTGAGTTTCTGTCCATGTTGGGCCCTTCAGGAAGGGGGGGGGCATTATGAGGCCATGGGGGTTTTCCCACTATTGGAGTTGTGAGATGCTCCAAACCGCAAGGATTCCTTCTGTGGGACAATTAAGATTTGTTGGATGGCTTCAGGACGTCTTATAAGGTATTTTTCCAGAACAGGGTTCTAAGTATGGATGCCTGGGCAGCCAGCCTCACATTCCAATTGTCTCCTAGCAACAAGAAACGTTTGATCTGCTGGCTTGGGGTAGCAACAGAGGGGGCTGAGTTGAAATGGACTTTCCTGAGGATGGTCTTAATGTTGGTTTGAGTCCATGGAGACCTTGGTATGGGGCAGTGGCACCAGGGCCCTGAAGGATTCTCCTAACCAGAGGTTATGACAAAGCTCCAATGAGCAAGTTTCCATGGGGAGACGAGATTTGTTCTTATTGGTGCCTCAGGAAACCACCATATGCTGGTATTGGAAACGAGGCCTCTGAGGACAGATGCCTGGAAACCAAAGCAATGGATCTGATTAGGGCCTAGGGGCCTGTCCGGTTCAATATTCTTCTCTGGGGACATCTGTTGTCTGAGTGGAGGTAGTTGCTCAGCTGGTTTGAGATCACCCCTGTTTTTCCTGGGCGGCCTACACTATTGGGATGGCCTCGGTGACTTTGGAGGTTTTTCCTAATTTGCAAGGTTGTGGCCAATGGAATGGGAAGAATTCCCTTGAAAGGGAAGCACAGTCCTGAGGTGTGGCTCCAGGGACCCAAGTGTGGAGCGTGTGTGGTCCAGGCCTGTGGGGACAGAAGTCTGAAAACACAAACTCAGCTTAGGTTTGGGGATGTATGTATGAAGGCTCGATCTACAGACCGTGAGAATTTTCCGGGCTATGAACAAAGGGCGAGTATGTGGCGCTTGCTCAGGGTTTTGTCTCTGGATTTTGTGTCAATGGTGGCCGTGGAATGTCGGGGTGTCCTCAAGGGCCATGGACAATTCTTTCTCTGGTGATTTGGCCTGATCCCAAGTGGTTGGCATCATTCTGTGGATGGGAAGAGTCCTTTCTGTATTTTTTTTTTTTACCTCAAGTGTCCCACCAAAGAGGGATTCCCGAGTAGAGCCCTGAGTAGGGGTGACTAGACATCTCGAACTCTGGTTGAGATTGGGGGACTAGGGGCTTGGCAAGCCCCATATGGGGGCTGTTGTTCCAGTTACTAAGAGGCTTTACATGAGGATAGGGCTCACGCTGAGGGTCACAATGTGTGCTTGTGCACATTGTGGCCCTCAGGGATAGGTGGGGCCTCATAGTCCATGCTGCTTTCTCCTACAATGAACATTGGAGAACATGCCAACCACTAGGTTTCTTGCCAAGGCGAAGGAGAAGTTCTGATTCTTGCATCACGTTCACTCCTGAGCAGTGAGTGGAGATAAGGTCTAGGTTCTGAAGGTGAAAACTGAGGTTGGGTAGAGATGATGGCCTAAAGCCATTGTGGGTGTGATATGCTCTGTGTATGGCCAGCTGTCTGGGTGTTGGACTGGAGGTCTGCCCTCAGGCTGTGTCAGACAGGGCTTTAGTGCACAGGCTAGACTGTATAATTGGGGTATGGTCGAGTGGCATGCAGGTTGTTACTCATTTGGCGTTTCTGGTTAGCCCTATAGGGCAACATTTTTCTTCGGGAGGGCAGGCAGAGTGCTGCATTGTGTCTCCAGAATTGCCAAACTGGAGGGGTGTGGCCAGGATTGTGAGGAAGGAAGTCTGAAAACACAAGCTAGCACAAGTTTTGGGGCCAAGAGCATGGCAGGCCCACTCTGCAGAGGCTGAATCGAGATCTCCTGCACGTGAGGTCCGGGCGATTATCAGATGTTGCCTCAAGCTGGAGTTTGTGTCCATGACGGCCCCTTCCTGAAGGGGGTGGGGGCGTCATGAGTCCAGGGAGGTTTCCCTACGCTGGGAGTTTTGAGCTGCTCCAAACTTCAAAGTTTCCTTCTTCAGGACAGTCGAGTACTATTGGATGGTTCCAGGATGCCCCATACAGAAAGACTCGAGAGCAGGGCCCTAAGCATGGATGCCGAGAAACGCCAACTCACCTTCCCATTGCCTGGTGGAGACAAGGCACGCTCAATCTGCGGGCTCTTGGGTGAGCTACCCAGAAGCCTGAGTTTAAATGGACTCTGCCGAGGATGAGTCATAATGTGGGTTGGTGGCCATGGAGACCTTGGAATGTGGCAGTAGCTAAGGGACTCTGCAGGATTCTCCAACCCGAAGGGCTTGACACAACTCCAACAAGGAAGCTTCCCATGTGGAGATGAGAGGTCTTCTGTCTGGTGCCTCAGGAAAGCCCCGTATGCTGCTCTTCGAACCCAGGCCTCTGAGGAGTGATACCTGGACACCAAAGCAAGAGTTCATAATAGGGCCTAGGGGCCTGTCTGGTTCAATCTTCTGTCTCTGCGGATATCTGTCTGTGTGTCTGCATGGAGGTAGTAGTTGCTCAGCTTGTGTCATAATGCCCCTATTTGTCCAGTGCGGCTTGCGGTAGTGGGATGTCCTTGGGGACCTTGAGGTTTCTACTATTTTGTAGAGTTGTGGCCAATGGAATGGGCAGTTTCTTAGGAGAGAGCAGGCACAGTTCTGTGGTGTGGCTCCAGAGACCCCAGCCTGGAGGCTGTGTGGGCCATGGCTGTGCAGACAGACATCCAAAAACCCTAACTCAGCTCAGGTTTGGGGCCGAGGTTACGGCAGGCCTGATCTACAGTCCATGAGGGGAGCTCCTCTGGATATGAAAGAAGGGTGAGAGGGAGGCAGTCGCTCAGGCTTTTGTCTCTGGATGTTTTGTCCACAATGGCCGTTTAATGTAGGAGTTGCCTCATGGGTCGTAGAAGTCTCCCTCTCTGGTAGTTTGTCCAGCCCCCAAGAGTTTGGGGTCATTCTGTGGGAAGGGAAGTGTCCTGTTTTCTGCTTCATGTGTCCCCCCAGTAGAGGGATTCTAGAGCATAGCAGTGGGTACTGACAACTGGAATACTCGCCCTCTGGTTAAGCCTGGGGGCCTATGGATATGACAAGCCCCATATGCAGGATCTTGGTCCAGCCACTGAGAGGCGTTACTTTAATATGGGACTCACGCTGCAGGTCACAATGCATGTCTGTGCCCTAGGCGGCCCTCAAGCACTGGCGTCGCCTTTCGGGCAATGCAGGTTTTCCCACATTGAACGTTGGACAACATGCCAACCACAAGGTTTCTGGCCATGGGGAAGGAGGAATTCTAATTTCTGCATCACGTTCACCCCTGGGCAGTGATTGGAGATAAGGTCTAGGTTCTGATGCCTGAAAACCGAGGTTGGGAAGAATGACGACCTACAGCCATAGCGGGTCCTATGTGTCCAGGTTGGGGCCAGCTGTCTGGGTGTCGTTTGGGATGTCTTGACCCAGGCTGTGCCAGACAGGGCATTAGTATACAGGGTGGGCTGTATAATTGTTTGACAATCGAGTGGCATGCATTAGAAAATCATTTGGGGTTTCTTATTAGCAGCTTAGGGCAAAGTTTTTCTTCTGGAGGGCAGGCAGAGTGCTGCATTGTGCTTTCGGATTTCCCAAACTGGAGGGCTTGTGGGCCAGGAGAGTGAGGACGGAAGTCTGAGAACACAAGCTAGGCTTAGGTTTCGGGGCAAGGACATGGCAGGCACACTCTGCAGAGCTGAATTGAGATCTCATGCGTCTGAAGTCAGGTCGAGGTTCAGACTTTGACTCAGGTTTGAGTTTCTGTCCATGTTGGCCCCTTCAGGAAGGGGGGGCATTATGAGGCCATGGGGGTTTTCCCACTATTGGAGTTGTGAGATGCTCCAAACCGCAAGGATTCCTTCTGTGGGACAATTAAGATTTGTTGGATGGCTCCAGGACGTCTTATAAGGTATTTTTCCAGAACAGGGTTCTACGTATGGATGCCTGGGCAGCCAGCCTCACATTCCAATTGTCTCCTAGCAACAAGAAACGTTTGATCTGCTGGCTTGGGGTAGCAACAGAGGGGGCTGAGTTGAAATGGACTTTCCTGAGGATGGTCTTAATGCTGGTTTGAGTCCATGGAGACCTTGGTATGGGGCAGTGGCACCAGGGCCCTGAAGGATTCTCCTAACCAGAGGTTATGACAAAGCTCCAATGAGCAAGTTTTCCATGGGGAGACGAGATTTGTTCTTATTGGTGCCTCAGGAAACCACCATATGCTGGTATTGGAAACGAGGCCTCTGAGGACAGATGCCTGGAAACCAAAGCAATGGATCTGATTAGGGCCTAGGGGCCTGTCCGGTTCAATATTCTTCTCTGGGGACATCTGTTGTCTGAGTGGAGGTAGTTGCTCAGCTGATTTGAGATCACCCCTGTTTGTCCTGGGCGGCCTACACTATTGGGATGGCCTCGGTGACTTTGGAGGTTTTTCCTAATTTGCAAGGTTGTGGCCAATGGAATGGGAAGAATTCCCTTGAAAGGGAAGCACAGTCCTGAGGTGTGGCTCCAGGGACCCAAGTGTGGAGCGTGTGTGGTCCAGGCCTGTGGGGACAGAAGTCTGAAAACACAAACTCAGCTTAGGTTTGGGGATATATGTATGAAGGCTCAATCTACAGACCGTGAGAATTTTCCGGGCTATGAATAAAGGGCGAGTATGTGGCGCTTGCTCAGGGTTTTGTCTCTGGATTTTGTGTCAATGGTGGCCGTGGAATGTCGGGGTGTCCTCAAGGGCCATGGACAATTCTTTCTCTGGTGATTTGGCCTGATCCCAAGTGGTTGGGATCATTCTGTGGATGGGAAGAGTCCTTTCTGTATTTTTTTTTTTTTTACCTCAGGTGTCCCACCAAAGAGGGATTCCCGAGTAGACCCCTGAGTAGGGGTGACTAGACATCTCGAACTCTGGTTGAGATTGGGGGACTAGGGGCTTGGCAAGCCCCATATGGGGGCTGTTGTTCCAGTCACTAAGAGGCTTTACATGAGGATAGGGCTCACGCTGAGGGTCACAATGTATGTTTGTGCACATTGTGGCCCTCAGGGATAGGTGGGGCCTCATAGTCCATGCTGCTTTCTCCTACAATGAACATTGGACAACATGCCAACCACTAGGTTTCTTGCCAAGGCGAAGGAGAAGTTCTGATTCTTGCATCAC
The DNA here is from genome assembly GCF_964662115.1 of Mustela nivalis. NCBI lineage: Eukaryota > Metazoa > Chordata > Mammalia > Carnivora > Mustelidae > Mustela > Mustela nivalis. The sequence continues at coordinate 75,037 of NW_028136248.1, forward strand.
GTTCACTCCTGAGCAGTGAGTGGAGATAAGGTCTAGGTTCTGAAGGTGAAAACTGAGGTTGGGTAGTGATGATGGCCTAAAGCCATTGTGGGTGTGATATGCTCTGTGTATGGCCAGCTGTCTGGGTGTTGGACTGGAGGTCTGCCCTCAGGCTGTGTCAGACAGGGCTTTAGTGCACAGGCTAGACTGTATAATTGGGGTATGGTCGAGTGGCATGCAGGTTGTTACTCATTTGGCGTTTCTGGTTAGCCCTATAGGGCAACATTTTTCTTCTGGAGGGCAGGCAGAGTGCTGCATTGTGTCTCCAGAATTGCCAAACTGGAGGGGTGTGGCCAGGATTGTGAGGAAGGAAGTTTGAAAACACAAGCTAGCACGAGTTTTGGGGCCAAGAGCATGGCAGGCCCACTTTGCAAGGCTGAATCGAGATCTCCTGCACGTGAGGTCCGGGCGATTATCAGATGTTGCCTCAAGCTGGAGTTTGTGTCCATGACGGCCCCTTCCTGAAGGGGGTGGGGGCGTCATGAGTCCAGGGAGGTTTCCCTACGCTGGGAGTTGTGAGCTGCTCCATACTTCAAAGTTTCCTTCTTCAGGACAGTCGAGTACTATTGGATGGTTCCAGGATGCCCCATACAGAAAGACTCGAGAGCAGGGCCCTAAGCATGGATGCCAAGAAACGCCAACTCACCCTCCCATTGCCTGGTGGAGACAAGGCACGCTCAATCTGCGGGCTCTTGGGTGAGCTACCCAGAAGCCTGAGTTTAAATGGACTCTGCCGAGGATGAGTCATAATGTGGGTTGGTGGCCATGGAGACCTTGGAATGTGGCAGTAGTTAAGGGACTCTGCAGGATTCTCCAACCCGAAGGGCTTGACACAACTCCAACAAGGAAGCTTCCCATGTGGAGATGAGAGGTCTTCTGTCTGGTGCCTCAGGAAAGCCCCGTATGCTTGTCTTCGAACCCAGGCCTCTGAGGAGTGATACCTGGACACCAAAGCAAGAGTTCATAATAGGTCCTAGGGGCCTATCTGGTTCAATCTTCTGTCTCTGCGGATATCTGTCTGTGTGTCTACATGGAGGTAGTAGTTGCTCAGCTTGTGTCATAATGTCCCTATTTGTCCAGTGCGGCTTGCGGTAGTGGGATGTCCTTGGGGACCTTGAGGTTTCTACTATTTTGTAGAGTTGTGGCCAATGGAATGGGCAGTTTCTTAGGAGAGAGCAGGCACAGTTCTGTGGTGTGGCTCCAGAGACCCCAGCCTGGAGGCTGTGTGGGCCATGGCTGTGCAGACAGACATCCAAAAAACCCTAACTCAGCTCAGGTTTGGGGCCGAGGTTACGGCAGGCCTGATCTACAGTCCATGAGGGGAGCTCCTCTGGATATGAAAGAAGGGTGAGAGGGAGGCAGTCGCTCAGGCTTTTGTCTCTGGATGTTTTGTCCACAATGGCCGTTTAATGTAGGAGTTGCCTCATGGGTCGTAGAAGTCTCCCTCTCTGGTAGTTTGTCCAGCCCCCAAGAGTTTGGGGTCATTCTGTGGGAAGGGAAGTGTCCTGTTTTCTGCTTCATGTGTCCCCCCAGTAGAGGGATTCTAGAGCATAGCAGTGGGTACTGACAACTGGAATACTCGCCCTCTGGTTAAGCCTGGGGGCCTTTGGATATGACAAGCCCCATATGCAGGATCTTGGTCCAGCCACTGAGAGGCGTTACTTTAATACGGGACTCACGCTGCAGGTCACAATGCATGTCTGTGCCCTAGGCGGCCCTCAAGCACTGGCGTGGCCTTTCGGACAATGCAGGTTTTCCCACATTGAACGTTGGACAACATGCCAACCACAAGGTTTCTGGCCATGGGGAAGGAGGAATTCTAATTTCTGCATCACGTTCACCCCTGGGCAGTGATTGGAGATAAGGTCTAGGTTCTGAAGCCTGAAAACCGAGGTTGGGAAGAATAACGACCTACAGCCATAGCGGGTCCTATGTGTCCAGGTTGGGGCCAGCTGTCTGGGTGTCGTTTGGGATGTCTTGACCCAGGCTGTGCCAGACAGGGCATTAGTATACAGGGTGGGCTGTATAATTGCTTTACAATCGAGTGGCATGCATTAGAAAATCATTTGGGGTTTCTTATTAGCAGCATAGGGCAAAGTTTTTCTTCTGGAGGGCAGGCAGAGCTCTGCATTTTGGCTTCGGAATTCCCAAACTGGAGGGCTTGTGGGCCAGGAGAGTGAGGACGGAAGTCTGAGAACACAAGCTAGGCTTAGGTTTCGGGGCAAGGACATGGCAGGCACACTCTGCAGAGCTGAATTGAGATCTCATGCGTCTGAAGTCAGGTCGAGGTTCAGACTTTGACTCAGGTTTGAGTTTCTGTCCATCTTCGGCCCTTCAGGAAGGGGGGGCATTATGAGGCCATGGGGGTTTTCCCACTATTGGAGTTGTGAGATGCTCCAAACCGCAAGGATTCCTTCTGTGGGACAATTAAGATTTGTTGGATGGCTCCAGGACGTCTTATAAGGTATTTTTCCAGAACAGGGTTCTAAGTATGGATGCCTGGGCAGCCAGCCTCACATTCCAATTGTCTCCTAGCAACAAGAAACGTTTGATCTGCTGGCTTGGGGTAGCAACAGAGGGGGCTGAGTTGAAATGGACTTTCCTGAGGATGGTCTTAATGTTGGTTTGAGTCCATGGAGACCTTGGTATGGGGCAGTGGCACCAGGGCCCTGAAGGATTCTCCTAACCAGAGGTTATGACAAAGCTCCAATGAGCAAGTTTTCCATGGGGAGACGAGATTTGTTCTTATTGGTGCCTCAGGAAACCACCATATGCTGGTATTGGAAACGAGGCCTCTGAGGACAGATGCCTGGAAACCAAAGCAATGGATCTGATTAGGGCCTAGGGGCCTGTCCGGTTCAATATTCTTCTCTGGGGACATCTGTTGTCTGAGTGGAGGTAGTTGCTCAGCTGGTTTGAGATCACCCCTGTTTGTCCTGGGCGGCCTACACTATTGGGATGGCCTCGGTGACTTTGGAGGTTTTTCCTAATTTGCAAGGTTGTGGCCAATGGAATGGGAAGAATTCCCTTGAAAGGGAAGCACAGTCCTGAGGTGTGGCTCCAGGGACCCAAGTGTGGAGCGTGTGTGGTCCAGGCCTGTGGGGACAGAAGTCTGAAAACACAAACTCAGCTTAGGTTAGGGGATGTATGTATGAAGGCTCGATCTACAGACCGTGAGAATTTTCCGGGCTATGAACAAAGGGCGAGTATGTGGCGCTTGCTCAGGGTTTTGTCTCTGGATTTTGTGTCAATGGTGGCCGTGGAATGTCGGGGTGTCCTCAAGGGCCATGGACAATTCTTTCTCTGGTGATTTGGCCTGATCCCATGGTTGGGATCATTCTGAGGATGGGAAGAGTCCTTTCTGTATTTTTTTTTTTTACCTCAAGTGTCCCACCAAAGAGGGATTCCCGAGTAGAGCCCTGAGTAGGGTTGACAAGACATCTCGAACTCTGGTTGAGATTGGGGGACTAGGGGCTTGGCAAGCCCCATATGGGGGCTGTTGTTCCAGTCACTAAGAGGCTTTACATGAGGATAGGGCTCACGCTGAGGGTCTCAATGTGTGTTTGTGCACATTGTGGCCCTCAGGGATAGGTGGGGCCTCATAGTCCATGCTGCTTTCTCCTACACTGAACATTGGACAACATGCCAACCACTAGGTTTCTTGCCAAGGCGAAGGAGAAGTTCTGATTCTTGCATCACGTTCACTCCTGAGCAGTGAGTGGAGATAAGGTCTAGGTTCTGAATGTGAAAACTGAGGTTGGGTAGAGATGATGGCCTAAAGCCATTGTGGGTGTGATATGCTCTGTGTATGGCCAGCTGTCTGGGTGTTGAACTGGAGGTCTGCCCTCAGGCTGTGTCAGACAGGGCTTTAGTGCACAGGCTAGACTGTATAATTGGGGTATGGTCGAGTGGCATGCAGGTTGTTACTCATTTGGCGTTTCTGGATAGCCCTATAGGGCAACATTTTTCTTCTGGAGGGCAGGCAGAGTGCTGCATTGTGTCTCCATAATTGCCAAACTGGAGGGGTGTGGCCAGGATTGTGAGGAAGGAAGTCTGAAAACACAAGCTAGCACAAGTTTTGGGGCCAAGAGCATGGCAGGCCCACTCTGCAGAGGCTGAATCGAGATCTCCTGCACGTGAGGTCCGGGCGATTATCAGATGTTGCCTCAAGCTGGAGTTTGTGTCCATGACGGCCCCTTCCTGAAGGGGGTGGGGACGTCATGAGTCCAGGGAGGTTTCCCTAAGCTGGGAGTTGTGAGCTGCTCCAAACTTCAAAGTTTCCTTCTTCAGGACAGTCGAGTACTATTGGATGGTTCCAGGATGCCCCATACAGAAAGACTCGAGAGCAGGGCCCTAAGCATGGATGCCGAGAAACGCCAACTCACCCTCCCATTGCCTGGTGGAGACAAGGCACGCTCAATCTGCGGGCTCTTGGGTGAGCTACCCAGAAGCCTGAGTTTAAATGGACTCTGCCGAGGATGAGTCATAATGTGGGTTGGTGGCCATGGAGACCTTGGAATGTGGCAGTAGCTAAGGGACTCTGCAGGATTCTCCAACCCGAAGGGCTTGACACAACACCAACAAGGAAGCTTCCCATGTGGAGATGAGAGGTCTTCTGTCTGGTGCCTCAGGCAAGCCCCGTATGCTGGTCTTCGAACCCAGGCCTCTGAGGAGTGATACCTGGACACCAAAGCAAGAGTTCATAATAGGTCCTAGGGGCCTGTCTGGTTCAATCTTCTGTCTCTGCGGATATCTGTCTGTGTGTCTGCATGGAGGTTGTAGTTGCTCAGCTTGTGTCATAATGCCCCTATTTGTCCAGTGCGTCTTGCGGTAGTGGGATGTCCTTGGGGACCTTGAAGTTTCTACTATTTTGTAGAGTTGTGGCCAATGGAATGTGCAGTTTCTTAGGAGAGAGCAGGCACAGTTCTGTGGTGTGGCTCCAGAGACCCCAGCCTGGAGGCTGTGTGGACCATGGCTGTGCAGACAGACATCCAAAAAACCCTAACTCAGCTCAGGTTTGGGGCCGAGGTTACGGCAGGCCTGATCTACAGTCCATGAGGGGAGCTCCTCTGGATATGAAAGAAGGGTGAGAGGGAGGCAGTCGCTCAGGCTTTTGTCTCTGGATGTTTTGTCCACAATGGCCGTTTAATGTAGGTGTTGCCTCATGGGTCGTAGAAGTCTCCCTCTCTGGTAGTTTGTCCAGCCCCCAAGAGTTTGGGGTCATTCTGTGGGAAGGGAAGTGTCCTGTTTTCTGCTTCATGTGTCCCCCCAGTAGAGGGATTCTAGAGCATAGCAGTGGGTACTGACAACTGGAATACTCGCCCTCTGGTTAAGCCTGGGGGCCTATGGATATGACAAGCCCCATATGCAGGATCTTGGTCCAGCCACTGAGAGGCGTTACTTTAATACGGGACTCACGCTGCAGGTCACAATGCATGTCTGTGCCCTAGCGGCCCTCAAGCACTGGCGTGGCCTTTCGGACAATGCAGGTTTTCCCACATTGAACGTTGGACAACATGCCAACCACAAGGTTTCTGGCCATGGGGAAGGAGGAATTCTAATTTCTGCATCACGTTCACCCCTGGGCAGTGATTGGAGATAAGGTCTAGGTTCTGAAGCCTGAAAACCGAGGTTGGGAAGAATGACGACCTACAGCCATAGCGGGTCCTATGTGTCCAGGTTGGGGCCAGCTGTCTGGGTGTCGTTTGGGATGTCTTGACCCAGGCTGTGCCAGACAGGGCATTAGTATACAGGGTGGGCTGTATAATTGCTTTACAATCGAGTGGCATGCATTAGAAAATCATTTGGGGTTTCTTATTAGCAGCATAGGGCAAAGTTTTTCTTCTGGAGGGCAGGCAGAGCTCTGCATTGTGGCTTCGGAATTCCCAAACTGGAGGGCTTGTGGGCCAGGAGAGTGAGGACAGAAGTCTGAGAACACAAGCTAGGCTTAGGTTTCGGGGCAAGGACATGGCAGGCACACTCTGCAGAGCTGAATTGAGATCTCATGCGTCTGAAGTCAGGTCGAGGTTCAGACTTTGACTCAGGTTTGAGTTTCTGTCCATGTTGGGCCCTTCAGGAAGGGGGGGGCATTATGAGGCCATGGGTGTTTTCCCACTATTGGAGTTGTGAGATGCTCCAAACCGCAAGGATTCCTTCTGTGGGACAATTAAGATTTGTTGGATGGCTCCAGGACGTCTTATAAGGTATTTTTCCAGAACAGGGTTCTAAGTATGGATGCCTGGGCAGCCAGCCTCACATTCCAATTGTCTCCTAGCAACAAGAAACGTTTGATCTGCTGGCTTGGGGTAGCAACAGAGGGGGCTGAGTTGAAATGGACTTTCCTGAGGATGGTCTTAATGTTGGTTTGAGTCCATGGAGACCTTGGTATGGGGCTGTGGCACCAGGGCCCTGAAGGATTCTCCTAACCAGAGGTTATGACAAAGCTCCAATGAGCAAGTTTTCCATGGGGAGACGAGATTTGTTCTTATTGGTGCCTCAGGAAACCACCATATGCTGGTATTGGAAACGAGGCCTCTGAGGACAGATGCCTGGAAACCAAAGCAATGGATCTGATTAGGGCCTAGGGGCCTGTCCGGTTCAATATTCTTCTCTGGGGACATCTGTTGTCTGAGTGGAGGTAGTTGCTCAGCTGGTTTGAGATCACCCCTGTTTGTCCTGGGCGGCCTACACTATTGGCATGGCCTCGGTGACTTTGGAGGTTTTTCCTAATTTGCAAGGTTGTGGCCAATGGAATGGGAAGAATTCCCTTGAAAGGGAAGCACAGTCCTGAGGTGTGGCTCCAGGGACCCAAGTGTGGAGCGTGTGTGGTCCAGGCTTGTGGGGACAGAAGTCTGAAAACACAAACTCAGCTTAGGTTAGGGGATGTATGTATGAAGGCTCGATCTACAGACCGTGAGAATTTTCCGGGCTATGAACAAAGGGCGAGTATGTGGCGCTTGCTCAGGGTTTTGTCTCTGGATTTTGTGTCAATGGTGGCCGTGGAATGTCGGGGTGTCCTCAAGGGCCATGGACAATTCTTTCTCTGGTGATTTGGCCTGATCCCAAGTGGTTGGGATCATTCTGTGGATGGGAAGAGTCCTTTCTGTATTTTTTTTTTTTTACCTCAAGTGTCCCACCAAAGAGGGATTCCCGAGTAGAGCCCTGAGTAGGGGTGACTAGACATCTCGAACTCTGGTTGAGATTGGGGGACTAGGGGCTTGGCAAGCCCCATATGGGGGCTGTTGTTCCAGTCACTAAGAGGCTTTACATGAGGATAGGGCTCACGCTGAGGGTCTCAATGTGTGTTTGTGCACATTGTGGCCCTCAGGGATAGGTGGGCCTCATAGTCCATGCTGCTTTCTCCTACAATGAACATTGGACAACATGCCAACCACTAGGTTTCTTGCCAAGGCGAAGGAGAAGTTCTGATTCTTGCATCACGTTCACTCCTGAGCAGTGAGTGGAGATAAGGTCTAGGTTCTGAAGGTCAAAACTGAGGTTGGGTAGAGATGATGGCCTAAAGCCATTGTGGGTGTGATATGCTCTGTGTATGGCCAGCTGTCTGGGTGTTGGACTGGAGGTCTGCCCTCAGGCTGTGTCAGACAGGGCTTTAGTGCACAGGCTAGACTGTATAATTGGGGTATGGTCGAGTGGCATGCAGGTTGTTACTCATTTGGCGTTTCTGGTTAGCCCTATAGGGCAACATTTTTCTTCTGGAGGGCAGGCAGAGTGCTGCATTGTGTCTCCAGAATTGCCAAACTGGAGGGGTGTGGCCAGGATTGTGAGGAAGGAAGTCTGAAAACACAAGCTAGCACAAGTTTTGGGGCCAAGAGCATGGCAGGCCCACTCTGCAGAGGCTGAATCGAGATCTCCTGCACGTGAGGTCCGGGCGATTATCATATGTTGCCTCAAGCTGGAGTTTGTGTCCATGACGGCCCCTTCCTGAAGGGGGTGGGGGCGTCATGAGTCCAGGGAGGTTTCCCTACGCTGGGAGTTGTGAGCTGCTCCAAACTTCAAAGTTTCCTTCTTCAGGACAGTCGAGGACTATTGGATGGTTCCAGGATGCCCCATACAGAAAGACTCGAGAGCAGGGCCCTAAGCATGGATGCCGAGAAACGCCATCTCACCTTCCCATTGCCTGGTGGAGACAAGGCACGCTCAATCTGCGGGCTCTTGGGTGAGCTACCCAGAAGCCTGAGTTTAAATGGACTCTGCCAAGGATGAGTCATAATGTGGGTTGGTGGCCATGGAGACCTTGGAATGTGGCAGTAGCTAAGGGCCTCTGCAGGATTCTCCAACCCGAAGGGCTTGACACAACTTCAACAAGGAAGCTTCCCATGTGGAGATGAGAGGTCTTCTGTCTGGTGCCTCAGGAAAGCCCCGTATGCTGGTCTTCGAACCCAGGCCTCTGAGGAGTGATACCTGGACACCAAAGCAAGAGTTCATAATAGGGCCTAGGGGCCTGTCTGGTTCAATCTTCTGTCTCTGCGGATATCTGTCTGTGTGTCTGCATGGAGGTAGTAGTTGCTCAGCTTGTGTCATAATGTCCCTATTTGTCCAGTGCGGCTTGCGGTAGTGGGATGTCCTTGGGGACCTTGAGGTTTCTACTATTTTGTAGAGTTGTGGCCAATGGAATGTGCAGTTTCTTAGGAGAGAGCAGGCACAGTTCTGTGGTGTGGCTCCAGAGACCCCAGCCTGGAGGCTGTGTGGGCCATGGCTGTGCAGACAGACATCCAAAAACCCTAACTCAGCTCAGGTTTGGGGCCGAGGTTATGGCAGGCCTGATCTACAGTCCATGAGGGGAGCTCCTCTGGATATGAAAGAAGGGTGAGAGGGAGGCAGCCGCTCAGGGTTTTGTCTCTGGATGTTTTGTCCACAATGGCCGTTTAATGTAGGAGTTGCCTCATGGGTCGTAGAAGTCTCCCTCTCTGGTAGTTTGTCCAGCCCCCAAGAGTTTGGGGTCATTCTGTGGGAAGGGAAGTGTCCTGTTTTCTGCTTCATGTGTCCCCCCAGTAGAGGGATTCTAGAGTATAGCAGTGGGTACTGACAACTGGAATACTCGCCCTCTGGTTAAGCCTGGGGGCCTATGGATATGACAAGCCCCATATGCAGGATCTTGGTCCAGCCACTGAGAGGCGTTACTTTAATACGGGACTCACGCTGCAGGTCTGTGCCCTAGGCCCTCAAGCACTGGCGTGGCCTTTCGGACAATGCAGGTTTTCCCACATTGAACGTTGGACAACATGCCAACCACAAGGTTTCTGGCCATGGGGAAGGAGGAATTCTAATTTCTGCATCACGTTACCCCTGGGCAGTGATTGGAGATAAGGTCTAGGTTCTGAAGCCTGAAAACCAAGGTTGGGAAGAGATGACGACCTACAGCCATAGCGGGTCCTATGTGTCCAGGTTGGGGCCAGCTGTCTGGGTGTCGTTTGGGATGTCTTGACCCAGGCTGTGCCAGACAGGGCATTAGTATACAGGGTGGGCTGTATAATTGCTTTACAATCGAGTGGCATGCATTAGAAAATCATTTGGTGTTTCTTATTAGCAGCATAGGGCAAAGTTTTTCTTCTGGAGGGCAGGCAGAGTGCTGCATTGTGGCTTCGGAATTCCCAAACTGGAGGGCTTGTGGGCCAGGAGAGTGAGGACGGAAGTCTGAGAACACAAGCTAGGCTTAGGTTTCGGGGAAAGGACATGGCAGGCACACTCTGCAGAGCTGAATTGAGATCTCATGCGTCTGAAGTCAGGTCGAGGTTCAGACTTTGGCTCAGGTTTGAGTTTCTGTCCATGTTCGGCCCTTCAGGAAGGGGGGGCATTATGAGGCCATGGGGGTTTTCCCACTATTGGAGTTGTGAGATGCTCCAAACCGCAAGGATTCCTTCTGTGGGACAATTAAGATTTGTTGGATGGCTCCAGGACGTCTTATAAGGTATTTTTCCAGAACAGGGTTCTAAGTATGGATGCCTGGGCAGCCAGCCTCACATTCCAATTGTCTCCTAGCAACAGGAAACGTTTGATCTGCTGGCTTGGTGTAGCAACAGAGGGGGCTGAGTTGAAATGGACTTTCCTGAGGATGGTCTTAATGCTGGTTCGAGTCCATGGAGACCTTGGTATGGGGCAGTGGCACCAGGGCCCTGAGGGATTCTCCTAACCAGAGGTTATGACAAAGCTCCAATGAGCAAGTTTTCCATGGGGAGACAAGATTTGTTCTTATTGGTGCCTCAGGAAACCACCATATGCTGGTATTGGAAACGAGGCCTCTGAGGACAGATGCCTGGAAACCAAAGCAATGGATCTGATTAGGGCCTAGGGGCCTGTCCGGTTCAATATTCTTCTCTGGGGACATCTGTTGTCTGAGTGGAGGTAGTTGCTCAGCTGATTTGAGATCACCCCTGTTTGTCCTGGGCGGCCTACACTATTGGGATGGCCTCGGTGACTTTGGAGGTTTTTCCTAATTTGCAAGGTTGTGGCCAATGGAATGGGAAGAATTCCCTTGAAAGGGAAGCACAGTCCTGAGGTGTGGCTCCAGGGACCCAAGTGTGGAGCGTGTGTGGTCCAGGCCTGTGGGGACAGAAGTCTGAAAACACAAACTCAGCTTAGGTTTGGGGATATATGTATGAAGACTCAATCTACAGACCGTGAGAATTTTCCGGGCTATGAACAAAGGGCGAGTATGTGGTGCTTGCTCAGGGTTTTGTCTCTGGATTTTGTGTCAATGGTGGCCGTGGAATGTCGGGGTGTCCTCAAGGGCCATGGACAATTCTTTCTCTGGTGATTTGGCCTGATCCCAAGTGGTTGGGATCATTCTGTGGATGGGAAGAGTCCTTTCTGTATTTTTTTTTTTTTTACCTCAAGTGTCTCACCAAAGAGGGATTCCCGAGTAGAGCCCTGAGTAGGGGTGACTAGACATCTCGAACTCTGGTTGAGATTGGGGGACTAGGGGCTTGGCAAGCCCCATATGGGGGCTGTTGTTCCAGTCACTAAGAAGCTTTACATGAGGATAGGGCTCACGCTGAGGGTCACAATGTGTGCTTGTGCACATTGTGGCCCTCAGGGATAGGTGGGGCCTCATAGTCCATGCTGCTTTCTCCTACAATGAACATTGGACAACATGCCAACCACTAGGTTTCTTGCCAAGGCGAAGGAGAAGTTCTGATTCTTGCATCACGTTCACTCCTGAGCAGTGAGTGGAGATAAGGTCTAGGTTCTGAAGGTGAAAACTGAGGTTGGGTAGAGATGATGGCCTAAAGCCATTGTGGGTGTGATATGCTCTGTGTATGGCCAGCTGTCTGGGTGTTGGACTGGAGGTCTGCCCTCAGGCTGTGTCAGACGGGGCTTTAGTGCACAGGCTAGACTGTATAATTGGGGTATGGTCGAGTGGCATGCAGGTTGTTACTCATTTGGCGTTTCTGGTTAGCCCTATAGGGCAACATTTTTCTTCTGGAGGGCAGGCAGAGTGCTGCATTGTGTCTCCAGAATTGCCAAACTGGAGGGGTGTGGCCAGGATTGTGAGGAAGGAAGTCTGAAAACACAAGCTAGCACAAGTTTTGGGGCCAAGAGCATGGCAGGCCCACTCTGCAGAGGCTGAATCGAGATCTCCTGCACGTGAGGTCCGGGCGATTATCAGATGTTGCCTCAAGCTGGAGTTTGTGTCCATGACGGCCCCTTCCTGAAGGGGGTGGGGGCGTCATGAGTCCAGGGAGGTTTCCCTACGCTGGGAGTTGTGAGCTGCTCCAAACTTCAAAGTTTCCTTCTTCAGGACAGTCGAGTACTATTGGATGGTTCCAGGATGCCCCATACAGAAAGACTCGAGAGCAGGGCCCTAAGCATGGATGCCGAGAAACGCCAACTCACCCTCCCATTGCCTGGTGGAGACAAGGCACGCTCAATCTGCGGGCTCTTGGGTGAGCTACCCAGAAGCCTGAGTTTAAATGGACTCTGCCGAGGATGAGTCATAATGTGGGTTGGTGGCCATGGAGACCTTGGAATGTGGCAGTAGCTAAGGGACTCTGCAGGATTCTCCAACCCGAAGAGCTTGACACAACACCAACAAGGAAGCTTCCCATGTGGAGATGAGAGGTCTTCTGTCTGGTGCCTCAGGAAAGCCCCGTATGCTGGTCTTCGAACCCAGGCCTCTGAGGAGTGATACCTGGACACCAAAGCAAGAGTTCATAATAGGTCCTAGGGGCCTGTCTGGTTCAATCTTCTGTCTCTGCGGATATCTGTCTGTGTGTCTGCATGGAGGTAGTAGTTGCTCAGCTTGTGTCATAATGCCCCTATTTGTCCAGTGCGGCTTGCAGTAGTGGGATGTCCTTGGGGACCTTGAAGTTTCTACTATTTTGTAGAGTTGTGGCCAATGGAATGTGCAGTTTCTTAGGAGAGAGCAGGCACAGTTCTGTGGTGTGGCTCCAGAGACCCCAGCCTGGAGGCTGTGTGGACCATGGCTGTGCAGACAGACATCCAAAAACCCTAACTCAGCTCAGGTTTGGGGCCGAGGTTACGGCAGGCCTGATCTACAGTCCATGAGGGGAGCTCCTCTGGATATGAAAGAAGGGTGAGAGGGAGGCAGTCGCTCAGGCTTTTGTCTCTGGATGTTTTGTCCACAATGGCCGTTTAATGTAGGAGTTGCCTCATGGGTCGTAGAAGTCTCCCTCTCTGGTAGTTTGTCCAGCCCCCAAGAGTTTGGGGTCATTCTGTGGGAAGGGAAGTGTCCTGTTTTCTGCTTCATGTGTCCCCCCAGTAGAGGGATTCTAGAGCATAGCAGTGGGTACTGACAACTGGAATACTCGCCCTCTGGTTAAGCCTGGGGGCCTATGGATATGACAAGCCCCATATGCAGGATCTTGGTCCAGCCACTGAGAGGCGTTACTTTAATACGGGACTCACGCTGCAGGTCACAATGCATGTCTGTGCCCTAGGCGGCCCTCAAGCACTGGCGTGGCCTTTCGGACAATGCAGGTTTTCCCACATTGAACGTTGGACAACATGCCAACCACAAGGTTTCTGGCCATGGGGAAGGAGGAATTCTAATTTCTGCATCACGTTCACGCCTGGGCAGTGATTGGAGATAAGGTCTAGGTTCTGAAGCCTGAAAACCGAGGTTGGGAAGAATGACGACCTACAGCCATAGCGGGTCCTATGTGTCCAGGTTGGGGCCAGCTGTCTGGGTGTCGTTTGGGATGTCTTGACCCAGGCTGTGCCAGACAGGGCATTAGTATACAGGGTGGGCTGTATAATTGCTTTACAATCGAGTGGCATGCATTAGAAAATCATTTGTGGTTTCTTATTAGCAGCATAGGGCAAAGATTTTCTTCTGGAGGGCAGGCAGAGCTCTGCATTGTGGCTTCGGAATTCCCAAACTGGAGGGCTTGTGGGCCAGGAGAGTGAGGACGGAAGTCTGAGAACACAAGCTAGGCTTAGGTTTCGGGGCAAGGACATGGCAGGCACACTCTGCAGAGCTGAATTGAGATCTCATGCGTCTGAAGTCAGGTCGAGGTTCAGACTTTGACTCAGGTTTGAGTTTCTGTCCATCTTCGGCCCTTCAGGAAGGGGGGGGGGCATTATGAGGCCATGGGGGTTTTCCCACTATTGGAGTTGTGAGATGCTCCAAACCGCAAGGATTCCTTCTGTGGGACAATTAAGATTTGTTGGATGGCTCCAGGACGTCTTATAAGGTATTTTTCCAGAACAGGGTTCTAAGTATGGATGCCTGGGCAGCCAGCCTCACATTCCAATTGTCTCCTAGCAACAAGAAACGTTTGATCTGCTGGCTTGGGGTAGCAACAGAGGGGGCTGAGTTGAAATGGACTTTCCTGAGGATGGTCTTAATGTTGGTTTGAGTCCATGGAGACCTTGGTATGGGGCAGTGGCACCAGGGCCCTGAAGGATTCTCCTAAACAGAGGTTATGACAAAGCTCCAATGAGCAAGTTTTCCATGGGGAGACGAGATTTGTTCTTATTGGTGCCTCAGGAAACCACCATATGCTGGTATTGGAAACGAGGCCTCTGAGGACAGATGCCTGGAAACCAAAGCAATGGATCTGATTAGGGCCTAGGGGCCTGTCCGGTTCAATATTCTTCTCTGGGGACATCTGTTGTCTGAGTGGAGGTAGTTGCTCAGCTGGTTTGAGATCACCCCTGTTTGTCCTGGGCGGCCTACACTATTGGGATGGCCTCGGTGACTTTGGAGGTTTTTCCTAATTTGCAAGGTTGTGGCCAATGGAATGGGAAGAATTCCCTTGAAAGGGAAGCACAGTCCTGAGGTGTGGCTCCAGGGACCCAAGTGTGGAGCGTGTGTGGTCCAGGCCTGTGGGGACAGAAGTCTGAAAACACAAACTCAGCTTAGGTTAGGGGATGTATGTATGAAGGCTCGATCTACAGACCGTGAGAATTTTCCGGGCTATGAACAAAGGGCGAGTATGTGGCGCTTGCTCAGGGTTTTGTCTCTGGATTTTGTGTCAATGGTGGCCGTGGAATGTCGGGGTGTCCTCAAGGGCCATGGACAATTCTTTCTCTGGTGATTTGGCCAGATCCCAAGTGGTTGGGATCATTCTGTGGATGGGAAGAGTCCTTTCTGTATTTTTTTTTTTTTACCTCAAGTGTTCCACCAAAGAGGGATTCCCGAGTAGAGCCCTGAGTAGGGGTGACTAGACATCTCGAACTCTGGTTGAGATTGGGGGACTAGGGGCTTGGCAAGCCCCATATGGGGGCTGTTGTTCCAGTCACTAAGAGGCTTTACATGAGGATAGGGCTCACGCTGAGGGTCTCAATGTGTGTTTGTGCACATTGTGGCCCTCAGGGATAGGTGGGCCTCATAGTCCATGCTGCTTTCTCCTACAATGAACATTGGACAACATGCCAACCACTAGGTTTCTTGCCAAGGCGAAGGAGAAGTTCTGATTCTTGCATCACGTTCACTCCTGAGCAGTGAGTGGAGATAAGGTCTAGGTTCTGAAGGTGAAAACTGAGGTTGGGTAGAGATGATGGCCTAAAGCCATTGTGGGTGTTATATGCTCTGTGTATGGCCAGCTGTCTGGGTGTTGGACTGGAGGTCTGCCCTCAGGCTGTGTCAGACAGGGCTTTAGTGCACAGGCTAGACTGTATAATTGGGGTATGGTCGAGTGGCATGCAGGTTGTTACTCATTTGGCGTTTCTGGTTAGCCCTATAGGGCAACATTTTTCTTCTTTAGGGCAGGCAGAGTGCTGCATTGTGTCTCCAGAATTGCCAAACTGGAGGGGTGTGGCCAGGATTGTGAGGAAGGAAGTCTGAAAACACAAGCTAGCACAAGTTTTGGGGCCAAGAGCATGGCAGGCCCACTCTGCAGAGGCTGAATCGAGATCTCCTGCACGTGAGGTCCGGGCGATTATCAGATGTTGCCTCAAGCTGGAGTTTGTGTCCATGACGGCCCCTTCCTGAAGGGGGTGGGGGCGTCATGAGTCCAGGGAGGTTTCCCTACGCTGGGAGTTGTGAGCTGCTCCAAACTTCAAAGTTTCCTTCTTCAGGACAGTCGAGTACTATTGGATGGTTCCAGGATGCCCCATACAGAAAGACTCGAGAGCAGGGCCCTAAGCATGGATGCCGAGAAACGCCAACTCACCTTCCCATTGCCTGGTGGAGACAAGGCACGCTCAATCTGCGGGCTCTTGGGTGAGCTACCCAGAAGCCTGAGTTTAAATGGACTCTGCCGAGGATGAGTCATAATGTGGGTTGGTGGCCATAGAGACCTTGGAATGTGGCAGTAGCTAAGGGACTCTGCAGGATTCTCCAACCCGAAGGGCTTGACACAACTCCAACAAGGAAGCTTCCAATGTGGAGATGAGAGGTCTTCTGTCTGGTGCCTCAGGAAAGCCCCGTATGCTGGTCTTCGAACCCAGGCCTCTGAGGAGTGATACCTGGACACCAAAGCAAGTGTTCATAATAGGGCCTAGGGGCCTGTCTGGTTCAATCTTCTGTCTCTGCGGATATCTGTCTGTGTGTCTGCATGGAGGTAGTAGTTGCTCAGCTTGTGTCATAATGCCCCTATTTGTCCAGTGCGGCTTGCGGTAGTGGGATGTCCTTGGAGACCTTGAGGTTTCTACTATTTTGTAGAGTTGTGGCCAATGGAATGTGCAGTTTCTTAGGAGAGAGCAGGCACAGTTCTGTGGTGTGGCTCCAGAGACCCCAGCCTGGAGGCTGTGTGGGCCATGGCTGTGCAGACAGACATCCAAAAACCCTAACTCAGCTCAGGTTTGGGGCCGAGGTTACGGCAGGCCTGATCTACAGTCCATGAGGGGAGCTCCTCTGGATATGAAAGAAGGGTGAGAGGGAGGCAGTCGCTCAGGCTTTTGTCTCTGGATGTTTTGTCCACAATGGCCGTTTAATGTAGGAGTTGCCTCATGGGTCGTAGAAGTTTCCCTCTCTGGTAGTTTGTCCAGCCCCCAAGAGTTTGGGGTCATTCTGTGGGAAGGGAAGTGTCCTGTTTTCTGCTTCATGTGTCCCCCCAGTAGAGGGATTCTAGAGCATAGCAGTGGGTACTGACAACTGCAATACTCGCCCTCTGGTTAAGCCTGGGGGCCTATGGATATGACAAGCCCCATATGCAGGATCTTGGTCCAGCCACTGAGAGGCGTTACTTTAATATGGGACTCACGCTGCAGGTCTGTGCCCTAGGCGGCCCTCAAGCACTGGCGTGGCCTTTCGGACAATGCAGGTTTTCCCACATTGAACGTTGGACAACATGCCAACCACAAGGTTTCTGGCCATGGGGAAGGAGGAATTCTAATTTCTGCATCACGTTCACCCCTGGGCAGTGATTGGAGATAAGGTCTAGGTTCTGAAGCCTGAAAACCGAGGTTGGGAAGAATGACGACCTACAGCCATAGCGGGTCCTATGTTTCCAGGTTGGGGCCAGCTGTCTGGGTGTCGTTTGGGATGTCTTGACCCAGGCTGTGCCAGACAGGGCATTAGAATACAGGGTGGGCTGTATAATTGCTTTACAATCGAGTGGCATGCATTAGAAAATCATTTGGGGTTTCTTATTAGCAGCATAGGGCAAAGTTTTTCTTCTGGAGGGCAGGCAGAGTGCTGCATTGTGGCTTCGGAATTCCCAAACTGGAGGGCTTGTGGGCCAGGAGAGTGAGGACGGAAGTCTGAGAACACAAGCTAGGCTTAGGTTTCGGGGAAAGGACATGGCAGGCACACTCTGCAGAGCTGAATTGAGATCTCATGCGTCTGAAGTCAGGTCGAGGTTCAGACTTTGGCTCAGGTTTGAGTTTCTGTCCATGTTCGGCCCTTCAGGAAGGGGGGGGCATTATGAGGCCATGGGGGTTTTCCCACTATTGGAGTTGTGAGATGCTCCAAACCGCAAGGATTCCTTCTGTGGGACAATTAAGATTTGTTGGATGGCTCCAGGACGTCTTATAAGGTATTTTTCCAGAACAGGGTTCTAAGTATGGATGCCTGGGCAGCCAGCCTCACATTCCAATTGTCTCCTAGCAACAGGAAACGTTTGATCTGCTGGCTTGGGGTAGCAACAGAGGGGGCTGAGTTGAAATGGACTTTCCTGAGGATGGTCTTAATGCTGGTTTGAGTCCATGGAGACCTTGGTATGGGGCAGTGGCACCAGGGCCCTGAAGGATTCTCCTAACCAGAGGTTATGACAAAGCTCCAATGAGCAAGTTTTCCATGGGGAGACGAGATTTGTTCTTATTGGTGCCTCAGGAAACCACCATATGCTGGTATTGGAAACGAGGCCTCTGAGGACAGATGCCTGGAAACCAAAGCAATGGATCTGATTAGGGCCTAGGGGCCTGTCCGGTTCAATATTCCTCTTTGGGGACATCTGTTTTCTGAGTGGAGGTAGTTGCTCAGCTGATTTGAGATCACCCCTGTTTGTCCTGGGCGGCCTACACTATTCGGATGGCCTCGGTGACTTTGGAGGTTTTTCCTAATTTGCAAGGTTGTGGACAATGGAATGGGAAGAATTCCCTTGAAAGGGAAGCACAGTCCTGAGGTGTGTCTCCAGGGACCCAAGTGTGGAGCGTGTGTGGTCCAGGCCTGTGGGGACAGAAGTCTGAAAACACAAACTCAGCTTAGGTTTGGGGATATATGTATGAAGGCTCAATCTACAGACCGTGAGAATTTTCCGGGCTATGAACAAAGGGCGAGTATGTGGCGCTTGCTCAGGGTTTTGTCTCTGGATTTTGTGTCAATGGTGGCCGTGGAATGTCGGGGTGTCCTCAAGGGCCATGGACAATTCTTTCTCTGGTGATTTGGCCTGATCCCAAGTGGTTGGGATCATTCTGTGGATGGGAAGAGTCCTTTCTGTATTTTTTTTTTTTACCTCAAGTGTCCCACCAAAGAGGGATTCCCGAGTAGAGCCCTGAGTAGGGGTGACTAGACATCTCGAACTCTGGTTGAGATTGGGGGACTAGGGGCTTGGCAAGCCCCATATGGGGGCTGTTGTTCCAGTCACTAAGAGGCTTTACATGAGGATAGGGCTCACGCTGAGGGTCACAATGTACGTTTGTGCACATTGTGGCCCTCAGGGATAGGTGGGGCCTCATAGTCCATGCTGCTTTCTCCTACAATGAACATTGGACAACATGCCAACCACTAGGTTTCTTGCCAAGGTGAAGGAGAAGTTCTGATTCTTGCATCACGTTCACTCCTGAGCAGTGAGTGGAGATAAGGTCTAGGTTCTGAAGGTGAAAACTGAGGTTGGGTAGTGATGATGGCCTAAAGCCATTGTGGGTGTGATATGCTCTGTGTATGGCCAGCTGTCTGGGTGTTGGACTGGAGGTCTGCCCTCAGGCTGTGTCAGACAGGGCTTTAGTGCACAGGCTAGACTGTATAATTGGGGTATGGTCGAGTGGCATGCAGGTTGTTACTCATTTGGCGTTTCTGGTTAGCCCTATAGGGCAACATTTTTCTTCTGGAGGGCAGGCAGAGTGCTGCATTGTGTCTCCAGAATTGCCAAACTGGAGGGGTGTGGCCAGGATTGTGAGGAAGGAAGTTTGAAAACACAAGCTAGCACGAGTTTTGGGGCCAAGAGCATGGCAGGCCCACTTTGCAAGGCTGAATCGAGATCTCCTGCACGTGAGGTCCGGGCGATTATCAGATGTTGCCTCAAGCTGGAGTTTGTGTCCATGACGGCCCCTACCTGAAGGGGGTGGGGGCGTCATGAGTCCAGGGAGGTTTCCCTACGCTGGGAGTTGTGAGCTGCTCCATACTTCAAAGTTTCCTTCTTCAGGACAGTCGAGTACTATTGGATGGTTCCAGGATGCCCCATACAGAAAGACTCGAGAGCAGGGCCCTAAGCATGGATGCCGAGAAACGCCAACTCACCCTCCCATTGCCTGGTGGAGACAAGGCACGCTCAATCTGCGGGCTCTTGGGTGAGCTACCCAGAAGCCTGAGTTTAAATGGAATCTGCCGAGGATGAGTCATAATGTGGGTTGGTGGCCATGGAGACCTTGGAATGTGGCAGTAGTTAAGGGACTCTGCAGGATTCTCCAACCCGAAGGGCTTGACACAACTCCAACAAGGAAGCTTCCCATGTGGAGATGAGAGGTCTTCTGTCTGGTGCCTCAGGAAAGCCCCGTATGCTGGTCTTCGAACCCAGGCCTCTGAGGAGTGATACCTGGACACCAAAGCAAGAGTTCATAATAGGTCCTAGGGGCCTGTCTGGTTCAATCTTCTGTCTCTGCGGATATCTGTCTGTGTGTCTGCATGGAGGTAGTAGTTGCTCAGCTTGTGTCATAATGCCCATATTTGTCCAGTGCGGCTTGCGGTAGTGGGATGTCCTTGGGGACCTTGAGGTTTCTACTATTTTGTAGAGTTGTGGCCAATGGAATGGGCAGTTTCTTAGGAGAGAGCAGGCACAGTTCTGTGGTGTGGCTCCAGAGACCCCAGCCTGGAGGCTGTGTGGGCCATGGCTGTGCAGACAGACATCCAAAAAACCCTAACTCAGCTCAGGTTTGGGGCCGAGGTTACGGCAGGCCTGATCTACAGTCCATGAGGGGAGCTCCTCTGGATATGAAAGAAGGGTGAGAGGGAGGCAGTCGCTCAGGCTTTTGTCTCTGGATGTTTTGTCCACAATGGCCGTTTGATGTAGGAGTTTCCTCATGGGTCGTAGAAGTCTCCCTCTCTGGTAGTTTGTCCAGCCCCCAAGAGTTTGGGGTTATTCTGTGGGAAGGGAAGTGTCCTGTTTTCTGCTTCATGTGTCCCCCCAGTAGAGGGATTCTAGAGCATAGCAGTGGGTACTGACAACTGGAATACTCGCCCTCTGGTTAAGCCTGGGGGCCTCTGGATATGACAAGCCCCATATGCTGGATCTTGGTCCAGCCACTGAGAGGCGTTACTTTAATACGGGACTCACGCTGCAGGTCACAATGCATGTCTGTGCCCTAGGCGGCCCTCAAGCACTGGCGTGGCCTTTCGGACAATGCAGGTTTTCCCACATTGAACGTTGGACAACATGCCAACCACAAGGTTTCTGGCCATGGGGAAGGAGGAATTCTAATTTCTGCATCACGTTCACCCCTGGGCAGTGATTGGAGATAAGGTCTAGGTTCTGAAGCCTGAAAACCGAGGTTGGGAAGAATGACGACCTACAGCCATAGCGGGTCCTATGTGTCCAGGTTGGGGCCAGCTGTCTGGGTGTCGTTTGGGATGTCTTGTCTCAGGCTGTGCCAGACAGGGCATTAGTATACAGGGTGGGCTGTATAATTGCTTTACAATCGAGTGGCATGCATTAGAAAATCATTTGGGGTTTCTTATTAGCAGCATAGGGCAAAGTTTTTCTTCTGGAGGGCAGGCAGAGCTCTGCATTGTGGCTTCGGAATTCCCAAACTGGAGGGCTTGTGGGCCAGGAGAGTGAGGACGGAAGTCTGAGAACACAAGCTAGGCTTAGGTTTCGGGGCAAGGACATGGCAGGCACACTCTGCAGAGCTGAATTGAGATCTCATGCGTCTGAAGTCAGGTCGAGGTTCAGACTTTGACTCAGGTTTGAGTTTCTGTCCATCTTCGGCCCTTCAGGAAGGGGGGGGCATTATGAGGCCATGGGGGTTTTCCCACTATTGGAGTTGTGAGATGCTCCAAACCGCAAGGATTCCTTCTGTGGGACAATTAAGATTTGTTGGATGGCTCCAGGACGTCTTATAAGGTATTTTTCCAGAACAGGGTTCTAAGTATGGATGCCTGGGCAGCCAGCCTCACATTCCAATTGTCTCCTAGCAACAAGAAACGTTTGATCTGCTGGCTTGGGGTAGCAACAGAGGGGGCTGAGTTGAAATGGACTTTCCTGAGGATGGTCTTAATGTTGGTTTGAGTCCATGGAGACCTTGGTATGGGGCAGTGGCACCAGGGCCCTGAAGGATTCTCCTAACCAGAGGTTATGACAAAGCTCCAATGAGCAAGTTTTCCATGGGGAGACGAGATTTGTTCTTATTGGTGCCTCAGGAAACCACCATATGCTGGTATTGGAAACGAGGCCTCTGAGGACAGATGCCTGGAAACCAAAGCAATGGATCTGATTAGGGCCTAGGGGCCTGTCCGGTTCAATATTCTTCTCTGGGGACATCTGTTGTCTGAGTGGAGGTAGTTGCTCAGCTGGTTTGAGATCACCCCTGTTTGTCCTGGGCGGCCTACACTATTGGGATGGCCTCGGTGACTTTGGAGGTTTTTCCTAATTTGCAAGGTTGTGGCCAATGGAATGGGAAGAATTCCCTTGAAAGGGAAGCACAGTCCTGAGGTGTGGCTCCAGGGACCCAAGTGTGGAGCGTGTGTGGTCCAGGCCTGTGGGGACAGAAGTCTGAAAACACAAACTCAGCTTAGGTTAGGGGATGTATGTATGAAGGCTCGATCTACAGACCGTGAGAATTTTCCGGGCTATGAACAAAGGGCGAGTATGTGGCGCTTGCTCAGGGTTTTGTCTCTGGATTTTGTGTCAATGGTGGCCGTGGAATGTCGGGGTGTCCTCAAGGGCCATGGACAATTCTTTCTCTGGTGATTTGGCCTGATCCCAAGTGGTTGGGATCATTCTGTGGATGGGAAGAGTCCTTTCTGTATTTTTTTTTTTTACCTCAAGTGTCCCACCAAAGAGGGATTCCCGAGTAGAGCCCTGAGTAGGGGTGACTAGACATCTCGAACTCTGGTTGAGATTGGGGGACTAGGGGCTTGGCAAGCCCCATATGGGGGCTGTTGTTCCAGTCACTAAGAGGCTTTACATGAGGATAGGGCTCACGCTGAGGGTCTCAATGTGTGTTTGTGCACATTGTGGCCCTCAGGGATAGGTGGGGCCTCATAGTCCATGCTGCTTTCTCCTACAATGAACATTGGACAACATGCCAACCACTAGGTTTCTTGCCAAGGCGTAGGAGAAGTTCTGATTCTTGCATCACGTTCACTCCTGAGCAGTGAGTGGAGATAAGGTCTAGGTTCTGAAGGTGATAACTGAGGTTGGGTAGAGATGATGGCCTAAAGCCATTGTGGGTGTGATATGCTCTGTGTATGGCCAGCTGTCTGGGTGTTGGACTGGAGGTCTGCCCTCAGGCTGTGTCAGACAGGGCTTTAGTGCACAGGCTAGACTGTATAATTGGGGTATGGTCGAGTGGCATGCAGGTTGTTACTCATTTGGCGTTTCTGGTTAGCCCTATAGGGCAACATTTTTTTGTGGAGGGCAGGCAGAGTGCTGCATTGTGTCTCCAGAATTGCCAAACTGGAGGGGTGTGGCCAGGATTGTGAGGAAGGAAGTCTGAAAACACAAGCTAGCACAAGTTTTGGGGCCAAGAGCATGGCAGGCCCACTCTGCAGAGGCTGAATCGAGATCTCCTGCACGTGAGGTCCGGGCGCTTATCAGATGTTGGCTCAAGCTGGAGTTTGTGTCCATGACGGCCCCTTCCTGAAGGGGGTGGGGGCGTCATGAGTCCAGGGAGGTTTCCCTACGCTGGGAGTTGTGAGCTGCTCCAAACTTCAAAGTTTCCTTCTTCAGGACAGTCGAGTACTATTGGATGGTTCCAGGATGCCCCATACAGAAAGACTCGAGAGCAGGGCCCTAAGCATGGATGCCGAGAAACGCCAACTCACCCTCCCATTGCCTGGTGGAGACAAGGCACGCTCAATCTGCGGGCTCTTGGGTGAGCTACCCAGAAGCCTGAGTTTAAATGGACTCTGCCGAGGATGAGTCATAATGTGGGTTGGTGGCCATGGAGACCTTGGAATGTGGCAGTAGCTAAGGGACTCTGCAGGATTCTCCAACCCGAAGGGCTTGACACAACACCAACAAGGAAGCTTCCCATGTGGAGATGAGAGGTCTTCTGTCTGGTGCCTCAGGAAAGCCCCGTATGCTGGTCTTCGAACCCAGGCCTCTGAGGTGTGATACCTGGACACCAAAGCAAGAGTTCATAATAGGTCCTAGGGGCCTGTCGGGTTCAATCTTCTGTCTCTGCGGATATCTGTCTGTGTGTCTGCATGGAGGTAGTAGTTGCTCAGCTTGTGTCATAATGCCCCTATTTGTCCAGTGCGGCTTGCGGTAGTGGGATGTCCTTGGGGAACTTGAAGTTTCTACTATTTTGTAGAGTTGTGGCCAATGGAATGTGCAGTTTCTTAGGAGAGAGCAGGCACAGTTCTGTGGTGTGGCTCCAGAGACCCCAGCCTGGAGGCTGTGTGGACCATGGCTGTGCAGACAGACATCCAAAAAACCCTAACTCAGCTCAGGTTTGGGTCGAGGTTACGGCAGGCCTGATCTACAGTCCATGAGGGGAGCTCCTCTGGATATGAAAGAAGGGTGAGAGGGAGGCAGTCGCTCAGGCTTTTGTCTCTGGATGTTTTGTCCACAATGGCCGTTTAATGTAGGAGTTGCCTCATGGGTCGTAGAAGTCTCCCTCTCTGGTAGTTTGTCCAGCCCCCAAGAGTTTGGGGTCATTCTGTGGGAAGGGAAGTGTCCTGTTTTCTGCTTCATGTGTCCCCCCAGTAGAGGGATTCTAGAGCATAGCAGTGGGTACTGACAACTGGAATACTCGCCCTCTGGTTAAGCCTGGGGGCCTATGGATATGACAAGCCCCATATGCAGGATCTTGGTCCAGCCACTGAGAGGCGTTACTTTAATACAGGACTCACGCTGCAGGTCACAATGCATGTCTGTGCCCTAGGCGGCCCTCAAGCACTGGCGTGGCCTTTCGGACAATGCAGGTTTTCCCACATTGAACGTTGGACAACATGCCAACCACAAGGTTTCTGGCCATGGGGAAGGAGGAATTCTAATTTCTGCATCACGTTCACGCCTGGGCAGTGATTGGAGATAAGGTCTAGGTTCTGAAGCCTGAAAACCGAGGTTGGGAAGAATGACGACCTACAGCCATAGCGGGTCCTATGTGTCCAGGTTGGGGCCAGCTGTCTGGGTGTCGTTTGGGATGTCTTGACCCAGGCTGTGCCAGACAGGGCATTAGTATACAGGGTGGGCTGTATAATTGCTTTACAATCGAGTGGCATGCATTAGAAAATCATTTGGGGTTTCTTATTAGCAGCATAGGGCAAAGTTTTTCTACTGGAGGGCAGGCAGAGCTCTGCATTGTGGCTTCGGAATTCCCAAACTGGAGGGCTTGTGGGCCAGGAGAGTGAGGACGGAAGTCTGAGAACACAAGCTAGGCTTAGGTTTCGGGGCAAGGACATGGCAGGCACACTCGGCAGAGCTGAATTGAGATCTCATGCGTCTGAAGTCAGGTCGAGGTTCAGACTTTGACTCAGGTTTGAGTTTCTGTCCATGTTCGGCCCTTCAGGAAGGGGGGGGCATTATGAGGCCATGGGGGTTTTCCCACTATTGGAGTTGTGAGATGCTCCAAACCGCAAGGATTCCTTCTGTGGGACAATTAAGATTTGTTGGATGGCTCCAGGACGTCTTATAAGGTATTTTTCCAGAACAGGGTTCTAAGTATGGATGCCTGGGCAGCCAGCCTCACATTCCAATTGTCTCCTAGCAACAAGAAACGTTTGATCTGCTGGCTTGGGGTAGCAACAGAGGGGGCTGAGTTGAAATGGACTTTCCTGAGGATGGTCTTAATGTTGGTTTGAGTCCATGGAGACCTTGGTATGGGGCAGTGGCACCAGGGCCCTGAAGGATTCTCCTAACCAGAGGTTATGACAAAGCTCCAATGAGCAAGTTTTCCATGGGGAGACGAGATTTGTTCTTATTGGTGCCTCAGGAAACCACCATATGCTGGTATTGGAAACGAGGCCTCTGAGGACAGATGCCTGGAAACCAAAGCAATGGATCTGATTAGGGCCTAGGGGCCTGTCCGGTTCAATATTCTTCTCTGGGGACATCTGTTGTCTGAGTGGAGGTAGTTGCTCAGCTGGTTTGAGATCACCCCTGTTTGTCCTGGGCGGCCTACACTATTGGGATGGCCTCGGTGACTTTGGAGGTTTTTCCTAATTTGCAAGGTTGTGGCCAATGGAATGGGAAGAATTCCCTTGAAAGGGAAGCACAGTCCTGAGGTGTGGCTCCAGGGACCCAAGTGTGGAGCGTGTGTGGTCCAGGCCTGTGGGGACAGAAGTCTGAAAACACAAACTCAGCTTAGGTTAGGGGATGTATGTATGAAGGCTCGATCTACAGACCGTGAGAATTTTCCGGGCTATGAACAAAGGGCGAGTATGTGGCGCTTGCTCAGGGTTTTGTCTCTGGATTTTGTGTCAATGGTGGCCGTGGAATGTCGGGGTGTCCTCAAGGGCCATGGACAATTCTTTCTCTGGTGATTTGGCCAGATCCCAAGTGGTTGGGATCATTCTGTGGATGGGAAGAGTCCTTTCTGTATTTTTTTTTTTACCTCAAGTGTTCCACCAAAGAGGGATTCCCGAGTAGAGCCCTGAGTAGGGGTGACTAGACATCTCGAACTCTGGTTGAGATTGGGGGACTAGGGGCTTGGCAAGCCCCATATGGGGGCTGTTGTTCCAGTCACTAAGAGGCTTTACATGAGGATAGGGCTCACGCTGAGGGTCTCAATGTGTGTTTGTGCACATTTTGGCCCTCAGGGATAGGTGGGCCTCATAGTCCATGCTGCTTTCTCCTACAATGAACATTGGACAACATGCCAACCACTAGGTTTCTTGCCAAGGCGAAGGAGAAGTTCTGATTCTTGCATCACGTTCACTCCTGAGCAGTGAGTGGAGATAAGGTCTAGGTTCTGAAGGTGAAAACTGAGGTTGGGTAGAGATGATGGCCTAAAGCCATTGTGGGTGTGATATGCTCTGTGTATGGCCAGCTGTCTGGGTGTTGGACTGGAGGTCTGCCCTCAGGCTGTGTCAGACAGGGCTTTAGTGCACAGGCTAGACTGTATAATTGGGGTATGGTCGAGTGGCATGCAGGTTGTTACTCATTTGGCGTTTCTGGTTAGCCCTATAGGGCAACATTTTTCTTCTGGAGGGCAGGCAGAGTGCTGCATTGTGTCTCCAGAATTGCCAAACTGGAGGGGTGTGGCCAGGATTGTGAGGAAGGAAGTCTGAAAACACAAGCTAGCACAAGTTTTGGGGCCAAGAGCATGGCAGGCCCACTCTGCAGAGGCTGAATCGAGATCTCCTGCACGTGAGGTCCGGGCGATTATCAGATGTTGCCTCAAGCTGGAGTTTGTGTCCATGACGGCCCCTTCCTGAAGGGGGTGGGGGCGTCATGAGTCCAGGGAGGTTTCCCTACGCTGGGAGTTGTGAGCTGCTCCAAACTTCAAAGTTTCCTTCTTCAGGACAGTCGAGTACTATTGGATGGTTCCAGGATGCCCCATACAGAAAGACTCGAGAGCAGGGCCCTAAGCATGGATGCCGAGAAACGCCAACTCACCTTCCCATTGCCTGGTGGAGACAAGGCACGCTCAATCTGCGGGCTCTTGGGTGAGCTACCCAGAAGCCTGAGTTTAAATGGACTCTGCCGAGGATGAGTCATAATGTGGGTTGGTGGCCATAGAGACCTTGGAATGTGGCAGTAGCTAAGGGACTCTGCAGGATTCTCCAACCCGAAGGGCTTGACACAACTCCAACAAGGAAGCTTCCCATGTGGAGATGAGAGGTCTTCTGTCTGGTGCCTCAGGAAAGCCCCGTATGCTGGTCTTCGAACCCAGGCCTCTGAGGAGTGATACCTGGACACCAAAGCAAGAGTTCATAATAGGGCCTAGGGGCCTGTCTGGTTCAATCTTCTGTCTCTGCGGATATCTGTCTGTGTGTCTGCATGGAGGTAGTAGTTGCTCAGCTTGTGTCATAATGTCCCTATTTGTCCAGTGCGTCTTGCGGTAGTGGGATGTCCTTGGGGACCTTGAGGTTTCTACTATTTTGTAGAGTTGTGGCCAATGGAATGTGCAGTTTCTTAGGAGAGAGCAGGCACAGTTCTGTGGTGTGGCTCCAGAGACCCCAGCCTGGAGGCTGTGTGGGCCATGGCTGTGCAGACAGACATCCAAAATCCCTAACTCAGCTCAGGTTTGGGGCCGAGGTTACGGCAGGCCTGATCTACAGTCCATGAGGGGAGCTCCTCTGGATATGAAGGAAGGGTGAGAGGGAGGCAGTCGCTCAGGCTTTTGTCTCTGGATGTTTTGTCCACAATGGCCGTTTAATGTAGGAGTTGCCTCATGGGTCGTAGAAGTCTCCCTCTCTGGTAGTTTGTCCAGCTCCCAAGAGTTTGGGGTCATTCTGTGGGAAGGGAAGTGTCCTGTTTTCTGCTTCATGTGTCCCCCCAGTAGAGGGATTCTAGAGCATAGCAGTGGGTACTACAACTGGAATACTCGCCCTCTGGTTAAGCCTGGGGGCCTATGGATATGACAAGCCCCATATGCAGGATCTCTGTCCAGCCACTGAGAGGCGTTACTTTAATACGGGACTCACGCTGCAGGTCACAATGCATGTCTGTGCCCTAGGCGGCCCTCAAGCACTGGCGTGGCCTTTCGGACAATGCAGGTTTTCCCACATTGAACGTTGGACAACATGCCAACCACAAGGTTTCTGGCCATGGGGAAGGAGGAATTCTAATTTCTGCATCACGTTCACCCCTGGGCAGTGATTGGAGATAAGGTCTAGTTTCTGAAGCCTGAAAACCGAGGTTGGGAAGAGATGACGACCTACAGCCATAGCGGGTCCTATGTGTCCAGGTTGGGGCCAGCTGTCTGGGTGTCGTTTGGGATGTCGTGTCTCAGGCTGTGCCAGACAGGGCATTAGTATACAGGGTGGGCTGTATAATTGCTTTACAATCGAGTGGCATGAATTAGAAAATCATTTGGGGTTTCTTATTAGCAGCATAGGGCAAAGTTTTTCTTCTGGAGGGCAGGCAGAGTGCTGCATTGTGGCTTCGGAATTCCAAAACTGGAGGGCTTGTGGGCCAGGAGAGTGAGGACGGAAGTCTGAGAACACAAGCTAGGCTTGGGTTTCGGGGAAAGGACATGGCAGGCACACTCTGCAGAGCTGAATTGAGATCTCATGCGTCTTAAGTCAGGTCGAGGTTCAGACTTTGGCTCAGGTTTGAGTTTCTGTCCATGTGGGCCCCTTCAGGAAGGGGGGGCATTATGAGGCCATGGGGGTTTTCCCACTATTGGAGTTGTGAGATGCTCCAAACCGCAAGGATTCCTTCTGTGGGACAATTAAGATTTGTTGGATGGCTCCAGGACGTCTTATAAGGTATTTTTCCAGAACAGGGTTCTAAGTATGGATGCCTGGGCAGCCAGCCTCACATTCCAATTGTCTCCTAGCAACAAGAAACGTTTGATCTGCTGGCTTGGGGTAGCAACAGAGGGGGCTGAGTTGAAATGGACTTTCCTGAGGATGGTCTTAATGTTGGTTTGAGTCCATGGAGACCTTGGTATGGGGCAGTGGCACCAGGGCCCTGAAGGATTCTCCTAAACAGAGGTTATGACAAAGCTCCAATGAGCAAGTTTTCCATGGGGAGACGAGATTTGTTCTTATTGGTGCCTCAGGAAACCACCATATGCTGGTATTGGAAACGAGGCCTCTGAGGACAGATGCCTGGAAACCAAAGCAATGGATCTGATTAGGGCCTAGGGGCCTGTCCGGTTCAATATTCTTCTCTGGGGACATCTGTTGTCTGAGTGGAGGTAGTTGCTCAGCTGGTTTGAGATCACCCCTGTTTGTCCTGGGCGGCCTAAACTATTGGGATGGCCTCGGTGACTTTGGAGGTTTTTCCTAATTTGCAAGGTTGTGGCCAATGGAATGGGAAGAATTCCCTTGAAAGGGAAGCACAGTCCTGAGGTGTGTCTCCAGGGACCCAAGTGTGGAGCGTGTGTGGTCCAGGCCTGTGGGGACAGAAGTCTGAAAACACAAACTCAGCTTAGGTTAGGGGATGTATGTATGAAGGCTCGATCTACAGACCGTGAGAATTTTCCGGGCTATGAACAAAGGGCGAGTATGTGGCGCTTGCTCAGGGTTTTGTCTCTGGATTTTGTGTCAATGGTGGCCGTGGAATGTCGGGGTGTCCTCAAGGGCCATGGACAATTCTTTCTCTGGTGATTTGGCCTGATCCCAAGTGGTTGGGATCATTCTGTGGATGGGAAGAGTCCTTTCTGTATTTTTTTTTTTTACCTCAAGTGTCCCACCAAAGAGGGATTCCCGAGTAGAGCCCTGAGTAGGGGTGACTAGACATCTCGAACTCTGGTTGAGATTGGGGGACTAGGGGCTTGGCAAGCCCCATATGGGGGCTGTTGTTCGAGTCACTAAGAGGCTTTACATGAGGATAGGGCTCACGCTGAGGGTCACAATGTGTGTTTGTACACATTGTGGCCCTCAGGGATAGGTGGGGTCTCATAGTCCATGCTGCTTTCTCCTACAATGAACATTGGACAACATGCTAACCACTAGGTTTCTTGCCAAGGCGAAGGAGAATTTCTGATTCTTGCATCACGTTCACTCCTGAGCAGTGAGTGGAGATAAGGTCTAGGTTCTGAAGGTCAAAACTGAGGTTGGGTAGAGATGATGGCCTAAAGCCATTGTGGGTGTGATATGCTCTGTGTACGGCCAGCTGTCTGGGTGTTGGACTGGAGGTCTGCCCTCAGGCTGTGTCAGACAGGGCTTTAGTGCACAGGCTAGACTGTATAATTGGGGTATGGTCGAGTGGCATGCAGGTTGTTACTCATTTGGCGTTTCTGGTTAGCCCTATAGGGCAACATTTTTCTTCTGGAGGGCAGGCAGAGTGCTGCATTGTGTCTCCAGAATTGCCAAACTGGAGGGGTGTGGCCAGGATTGTGAGGAAGGAAGTCTGAAAACACAAGCTAGCACAAGTTTTGGGGCCAAGAGCATGGCAGGCCCACTCTGCAGAGGCTGAATCGAGATCTCCTGCACGTGAGGTCCGGGTGATTATCAGATGTTGCCTCAAGCTGGAGTTTGTGTCCATGACGGCCCCTTCCTGAAGGGGGTGGGGGCGTCATGAGTCCAGGGAGGTTTCCCTACGCTGGGAGTTGTGAGCTGCTCCATACTTCAAAGTTTCCTTCTTCAGGACAGTCGAGTACTATTGGATGGTTCCAGGATGCCTCATACAGAAAGACTCGAGAGCAGGGCCCTAAGCATGGATGCCGAGAAACCCCAACTCACCCTCCCATTTCCTGGTGGAGACAAGGCACGCTCAATCTGCGGGCTCTTGGGTGAGCTACCCAGAAGCCTGAGTTTAAATGGACTCGCCGAGGATGAGTCATAATGTGGGTTGGTGGCCATGGAGACCTTGGAATGTGGCAGTAGCTAAGGGACTCTGTAGGATTCTCCAACCCGAAGGGCTTGACACAACTCCAACAAGGAAACTTCCCATGTGGAGATGAGAGGTCTTCTGTCTGGTGCCTCAGGAAAGCCCCGTATGCTGGTCTTCGAACCCAGGCCTCTGAGGAGTGATACCTGGACACCAAAGCAAGAGTTCATAATAGGGCCTAGGGGCCTGTCTGGTTCAATCTTCTGTCTCTGCGGATATCTGTCTGTGTGTCTGCATGGAGGTAGTAGTTGCTCAGCTTGTGTCATAATGCCCCTATTTGTCCAGTGCGGCTTGCGGTAGTGGGATGTCCTTGGGGACCTTGAGGTTTCTACTATTTTGTAGAGTTGTGGCCAATGGAATATGCAGTTTCTTAGGAGAGAGCAGGCACAGTTCTGTGGTGTGGCTCCAGAGACCCCAGCCTGGAGGCTGTGTGGGCCATGGCTGTGCAGACAGACATCCAAAAAACCCTAACTCAGCTCAGGTTTGGGGCCGAGGTTACGGCAGGCCTGATCTACAGTCCATGAGGGGAGCTCCTCTGGATATGAAAGAAGGGTGAGAGGGAGGCAGTCGCTCAGGCTTTTGTCTCTGGATGTTTTGTCCACAATGGCCGTTTAATGTAGGAGTTGCCTCATGGGTCGTAGAAGTCTCCCTCTCTGGTAGTTTGTCCAGCCCCCAAGAGTTTGGGGTCATTCTGTGGGAAGGGAAGTGTCCTGTTTTCTGCTTCATGTGTCCCCCCAGTAGAGGGTTTCTAGAGCATAGCAGTGGGTACTGACAACTGCAATACTCGCCCTCTGGTTAAGCCTGGGGGCCTATGGATATGACAAGCCCCATATGCAGGATCTTGGTCCAGCCACTGAGAGGCGTTACTTTAATACGGGACTCACGCTGCAAGTCACAATGCATGTCTGTGCCCTAGGCGGCCCACAAGCACTGGCGTGGCCTTTTGGAAAATGCAGGTTTTCCCACATTGAACGTTGGACAACATGCCAACCACAAGGTTTCTGGTCATGGGGAAGGAGGAATTCTAATTTCTGCATCACGTTCACCCCTGGGCAGTGATTGGATATAAGGTCTAGGTTCTGAAGCCTGAAATCGAGGTTGTGAAGAGATGACGACCTACAGCCATAGCGGGTCCTATGTGTCCAGGTTGGGGCCAGCTGTCTGGGTGTCGTTTTGGATGTCTTGTCTCAGGCTGTGCCAGACAGGGCATTAGTATACAGGGTGGGCTGTATAATTGCTTTACAATCGAGTGGCATGCATTAGAAAATCATTTGGGGTTTCTTATTAGCAGCATAGGGCAAAGTTTTTCTTCTGGAGGGCAGGCAGAGTGCTGCATTGTGGCTTCGGAATTCCCAAACTGGAGGGCTTGTGGGCCAGGAGAGTGAGGACGGAAGTCTGAGAACACAAGCTAGGCTTAGGTTTCGGGGCAAGGACATGGCAGGCACACTCTGCAGAGCTGAATTGAGATCTCATGCGTCTGATGTCAGGTCGAGGTTCAGACTTTGACTCAGGTTTGAGTTTCTGTCCATGTTGGCCCCTTCAGGAAGGGGGGGCATTATGAGGCCATGGGGGTTTTCCCACTATTGGAGTTGTGAGATGCTCCAAACCGCAAGGATTCCTTCTGTGGGACAATTAAGATTTGTTGGATGGCTCCAGGACGTCTTATAAGGTATTTTTCCAGAACAGGGTTCTAAGTATGGATGCCTGGGCAGCCAGTTCACATTCCAATTGTCTCCTAGCAACAAGAAACGTTTGATCTGCTGGCTTGGGTTAGCAACAGAGGGGGCTGAGTTGAAATGGACTTTCCTGAGGATGGTCTTAATGTTGGTTTGAGTCCATGGAGACCTTGGTATGGGGCAGTGGCACCAGGGCCCTGAAGGATTCTCCTAACCAGAGGTTATGACAAAGCTCCAATGAGCAAGTTTTCCATGGGGAGACGAGATTTGTTTTTATTGGTGCCTCAGGAAACCACCATATGCTGGTATTGGAAACGAGGCCTCTGATGAGAGATGCCTGGAAACCAAAGCATTGGATCTGATTAGGGCCTTGGGGCCTGTCCGGTCAATATTCTTCTCTGGGGACATCTGTTGTCTGAGTGGAGGTAGTTGCTCAGCTGGTTTGAGATCACCCCTGTTTGTCCTGGGCGGCCTACACTATTGGGATGGCCTCGGTGACTTTGGAGGTTTTTCCTAATTTGCAAGGTTGTGGCCAATGGAATGGGAAGAATTCCCTTGAAAGGGAAGCACAGTCCTGAGGTGTGGCTCCAGGGACCCAAGTGTGGAGCGTGTGTGGTCCAGGCCTGTGGGGACAGAAGTCTGAAAACACAAACTCCACTTAGGTTGGGGGATGTAGGTATGGCCGGCCCTATCTATAGACCGTGAGGAGACCGTTTCGGGATATGAACAAAGGGCGAATGTGAGGTGCTTGCTCATGCTTTTTTTTTTTTTTTTTTTTTTTTCTGGAAATGTGTCACCGATTGCCATGGAATGTCGGGGTGTCCTCATGGGCCATCTATGAGGCTCCCTTTCTGGGGATTTGACTCGATACCAAGAGTTTGGGGTCATTCTGTGGGAAGGGAGGAGGCCTTTCTGTTTTTTTTTGTTTATTTTTTTTGTTTTTTGTTTTTTTTTTTTTTTTAACTCAGGTGGACCACCAAAAGAGGGATTCCAGAGCAGAGTCGTGGGTGGGGGCAACTGGACAACCAGACCTCTGGTTAACATTGGGACCTAAGAACATGGCAAGGCCCTTATGTGGGCTCTTGGTCCAGACACTGAGAGGCCTTCCTTGAGGATAGGTCTCACACTGAGTTTCACAATGTGGTTTTGTGCCCAAGGAGCCCCTCCAGTCAGGGGGTGGCCTAATGTACCATGCTGGTTTCTCCTACACTGAACGTTGCACAGTATGGGAACCAAACTGGTGAGGGCATAGCAGGTACACTCTGAAGAGCTGAATCAAGATCTCGTGCATCTGAAGTCAAGGCGAAGATCAACCTTGTAGTTGGCATGTTGTCCAACGTTCAGTGTAGTTGAAACCAGAGTGTCCCATGAGGCCCCACCCATGGTCACGGGCTACATTGGTCACAAACACACATTGTGATGCTCAGGCTGAGCCCAGTCCTCAAGTAAGGCCACTCCGTGGCTGGATGAAGAGATAGCATATTGGGCTTGCCATGCCCCTAGGCCCCAATTTTTAACCATAGTTTGGATTGTCCCTTCAGTCTTCCCCACGGCTTGGCTTTGGAATTCCTCTTTTGGTGGGACACCTGAGGTAACAAAACTGAAATGAGTCCTCCCATCCCACAGATTGACGAAAATCAATTGGGAATCGGGCCAAATCCTCAGAGAGGAAGATTCGTGCATGGCCCATGAGGCCTCCCCGACATTCCAAGGCCATCGCTGATACAAAATCCAGAGACAAAAGCCTGAGCAAGCACCTCAGACTCGCACTTTCTTCGTATCCAGAAGAGTTCTTCTCATGGTTTGTCGATCGGGCCTGCCAAACCTACGTCCCCAAAACTAAGCTGAGTTTGTGTTTTCAGACTTCTGTCCTCAAAGTCTTGGGCACAACACCCTCCAGGCTGGGCCCCTGGAGCCACACATTAGGACTGTGCCTACCAATCCATGGGAATTCTGCCCATTCCATGGTCCAAAATCGTACAAATTAGGAGAAACCTCCAAAGTCCCTGAGGCCATCCCAATAGTTGGTCGCCCGGAACAAACAAGGGCTGTCTAACGCCAGCTGATAATCGACCTCCACTCATATCATAGATGGTTGTCCCCAGAGAAGAAGATTGAACCAGAAAGGACACTAGGCCATAATAGGATCCATTGCTTTGGGTTACAGGCATGTGTCCTCAAAAGCCTGATTCCAATACGAGCATAGGGGTTTTCCTGAGGCACCCATCAGAACTCATCTCGTCTCCACAAGGAAACCTGTGCATGGAAGCCATGTCCAAAGCTTAGGAGAGTACTTCAGGGTCACGGTGCCACCGCCCCATTCCAAGGCCCTAATGGACACAAAAACACATTAGGACCCATCCTCACAAAAGTCCATTTCAAGTCAGCCACCCCGGTTGCTCAGGCAGAGCCATCAGATCTAAACTGTCTTGTTGCTAGGAGACAATTGGAATGCGAAGCGGGCTTCCCAGGCATCCATCCGCGAACGGTGCTCTGGAGTCATTCCATATGGAATGTCCTGGAGCTGTCCAAAAGGTCTCAATTGTCCCGCAGAAGGAATCCTTGAAGGGGGCATCCCACAACTCCCAACGTGGGAAAACCTCAATGGCCTCGAGATTCTGCTCCCTTCATGAAGCTGCCGTCATGCTCAGAAACTCCAACCTGAGCCAACGTCTGATCCTCGCCCTGACTTCACATGGATGAGATATTGGTTCAGATATGCAGGGGGTACCTGCCATGCCCCCCCGAAACCCAAGTCTAGCTTGTCTTCTCAGACTTCCGTCCTCACACTCCTGGCTCCGAAGCCCTCAAGTTTGGCAATTCCGGACCCACAATGCAGCACTCTGCCTGCCCTCTAGAGAAAAAAATTATTGCCTCATGAGCTGCCCAGGCACCTTAAATGAGGGTAAACCTACACAGCACTCGACTTTACCCAAATTATATAGTCTAACCTGGGCACTAATGCACTGTCGAACACAACCTGAGCCCGGACCTCCTGACCAACACCCAGAAAGCTGACCGCACACTGAGCACATAAAACCCGCCATGGCCTTAGGTCATCATCTCTTCCCTACCTCAGTTTTCAGGCTTCAGAACGAGACCTTATCTCCAATCACTGCCCAGGGGTGAGTGTGATGTAGAAATCAGAACTCCTCTTTACCCATGGCAAGAACCCTTGTGGTTGGCACGTTGTTCAACGTTCAGTTTTGGAGAAACCAGCATTCACCCTGAGGCACCACCCATTCTTGAGTGTTACGAGGGCATACACAGGCATTGTGACCCTCAGCATGAGTCCTGTCCTCTAGTAAGACCTCTCAGTGGCGGGATCATTAGATGTCATAATGGGCTTGACATGTCCCTAGGCCCCAATTTTTAACCAGATTTCTGATTGTCCAGTCGCCCCTCCAAGGGCTCTATACTGAAATCCCTCATTTGGTGGGACACCTGAGGTTAAAAAAGAAAACAACAACAACAACAACAACAACAACAAAATAAAACGGACTTCTTCCAGCCCACAGAATGAACCCAAACTCTTTGGACGGGGCCAAACCACCAGAGAGTAAGACTCGTCTATTTCCCATGAAGTCACCCAGAAATTCCACGACCATGAGTGACACGATATCCGGAGACAAAAACGTGAGCAGGAGCCTCATACTCGCCGTTCTTTCAATTCCTGAAGAGTTCTCCTCATGGTCTGTAGATCAGTCCTATTATACCTATGACCCGAAACATAAGCCGAGTTTGTGTTTTCAGACAACTGACCAAACAGCCCTGGCCTACACAACCTACAGGCTCAGGCTCCTGGAGCCAAACCTGAGCACTGTACTTGCCCTCTCCAAGGGAAATGTGTGTGCCCATTCCAATGGCCACAACCCTTCTAATAGGATAAACCTCCAAAGTCCCTGATCCATCTCAATAGTGGTGGCTTCCCAAAAAAGACAGGGGCAATCTGAGCCCAACTGAGCACCTACCTGCACTCAGACCCATAGACAGATGTCCCCAGAGTTAAAAAGGAAAGAACAGGCCCCTAGGCACTAATCAGATCCCTTGCTTTGGTTTCCAGGCATCTCTCCTCAGAGGCCTGGATTTCAAAAGCAGCATATAGCTGTTTCTTGACTCGCCCATCAGGAAACATCTTATCTACACATGGGAAACTTGCACGTTGGAGCTGTGTCAAAGCCTCTGTTTAGAAGAACCCTTTAGGGCCCCAGTGCCACCGCTACATTCCAAGGTCTCCATAGACACAAAAGCACTTTAGGACCCTTCCCCAGGGGTGTCCATTTCAACTCAGCGTCCTCGGTTGCTCCCCACAGATCCAGGAGATCTAAACTGTCTTGTTGCTAGGAGACAATTGGAATGCGAGGTGGGCTACCCAGCCATCCATCCTTAGAACCCTGCTCAGAATCATTGGCCTGGAGCCAAACAACAGGTCTCAATTGTCCTGCAGAAGACTCTCTGCAGTTTGGAGCTTCTCACAACTCCCATCGTGGGAAAACACCCATGTCCTCGTGATGCCCCCCCCATTCATGAAGGGGCCATCAGGGACAGAAACTCCAACCTGAGCGATCGTCTGATCCTCGTCCTGACTTCAGATGCACGAGATCTCGATTCAGGTCTGTAGATTGTGCCTGCCATGGCCTCACCCAGAAACCTAAGCCTAGCTTGTGTTCTCAGACTTTTGTCGTCAGACTACTGGCTCACAAGCCCTCCAGTTTGGCAATCCAGAACTACAATGCAGCACTCTGCCGGCCCTCCAGAAGAAAAACATTGTCCTCTGGGGCTACCCAGTAACACCAAATGAGGATCAACCTGCACCGACCTTGGCTGTACCCCAAATACATAGGCTGACCAGGGCACTAATGCCCTTTCTGACACAGCCTGAGCCTGGACCCCCTGGCCCCTCCCAGACAGCTGGCCGCACACTGAGCACATCGAGCCGCCATGGCCTTAGGTCGTCATCTCTTCCCAACCTCGGTTTCCAGGTTTCAGAACCTAGACCTTATCTCCAAGAACTGCCCAGGGTTGAAGGTGATGCAGAAATCAGAACTCCTTCCCCATGGCAAGAAACCTTGTGGTTGGCATGTTGTCCAACGTTCAGTGTGGTTGAAACCAGTGTGGCCCATGAGGCCCCGCCCATGCTCGCGGGCCACATTGGTCACAAACACACATTGTGATGCTCAGGCTGAGCCCAGTCCTCAAGTAAGGCCACTCAGTGGCTGGATGAAGAGATAGCATATTGGGCTTGCCATGCCCCTAGGCCCCCACTTTAAACCATAGTTCGGGATGTCCCTTCAGTCTTCCCCACGGCTTGGATTTGGAATTCCTCTTTTGGTGGGACACCTGAGGTAACAAACCTGAAAGGAGACCATCCATCCCACAGAATGACGAAAAGCAATTGGGAATCGGGCCAAATCCTCAGAGAGGAAGATTCGTGCATGGCCCATGAGGCCTCCCTGAAATTCCACGGCCATCGCTGATACAAAATCCAGAGACAAAAGCCTGAGCAAGCGCCTCAGACTCGCACTTTCTTCATATCCTGAAGAGTTCTTCTCATGGTTTGTCAATCGGGCCTGCCTGCCATAACTACGTCCCCAAACCTAAGCTGAGTTTGTGTTTTCAGACTTCTGTCCTCAAAGTCTTGGGCCACACAGCCTCCAGGCTGGGCGCCTGGAGCCACACATTAGGACTGTGCCTACCAAATCATGGGAATTCTGCCCATTCCATGATCCAAAATCGTACAAATTAGGAGAAACCTCCAAAGTCCCTGAGGCCATCCCAATAGTGTAGGTCGCCCGGAACAAACAAGGGCTGTCTGACACCAGCTGATAATCGACCTCCACTCATACCATAGATGGATGTCCCCAGAGAAGAAGATTGAACCAGACAGGACCCTAGGCCATAATAGGATCCATTGCTATGGGTTACAGGCATGTGTCCTCAAAAGCCTGATTCCAATACGAGCATAGGGGTTTTCCTGAGGCTCCCATCAGAACTCAATTCGTCTCCACAAGGAAACCTGTGCATGGGAGCCATGTCCATAGCTTAGGAGAGTACTTCAGGTTCCCGGTGCCACCGCCCCATTCCAAGGCCCTCATGGACACAAAAACACATTAGGACCCATCCTCAGGAAAGTCCATTTCAACTCAGCCACCCCGGTTGCTCCGGCAGAGCCATCAGATCTAAACTGTCTTGTTGCTAGGAGACAATTGGAATGCGAGGCGGGCTTCCCAGGCATCCATCCGCGAATGGTGCTCTGGAGTCATTCCATATAGGATGTCCTGGAGCTGTCCAACAGGTCTCAAATGTCCCGCAGAAGGAATCCTTGAAGGGGGCATCCCACAACTCCCAACGTGGGAAAACCTCAATGGCCCCGAGATACCGGTCCCTTCATAAAGCGGCCGTCATGCACAGGATCTCCAACCTAAGCCAACATCTGATTCTCGCCCTGACTTCAGAAGCATGAGATATTGGTTCAGATCTGCAGGGGGTACCTGTCGTGCCCTCGCCCTGAAACCCAAGTCTAGCTTGTCTTCTCACAATTCCGTCCTCAAACTCCTGGCCCCGAAGTCCTAAAATTTGGCAATTTCGGACCCACAATGCAGCACTCTGCCTGCCCTCTAGAAAAAAAAAATTATTGCCTCATGAGCTGCCCAGGAAACTTAAATGAGGATAAACCTACACAGCACTCGACCTTACCCATATTATATAGTCTAACCTGGGCACTAATGCACTGTCGAGCACAACCTGAGCCAGGACCTCCTGACCAACACCCAGAAAGCTTACCGCACACTGAGCACATAAAACCCGCCATGGCCTTAGGTCATCATCTCTTCCCTATCTCAGTTTTCAGGCTTCAGAACCGAGACCTTATCTCCAATCACTGCCCAGGGGTGAGTCTGATGCAGAAATCAGAACTCTTCCTTACCCATGGCAAGAACCCTTGTGGTTGGCACGTTGTCCAACGTTCAGTGTAGGAGAAACTAGCATTCACCATGACGCCCCGCGCATTCTTGAGTGGGATGAGGGCATACACACGCATTGTGACCCTCAGCATGAGTCCTGTCCTCTAGTAATTCCTCTCAGCGGCTGGACCTTTAGATGTCATAATGGGCTTGACATGTCCCTAGGCCCCAATTTTTAACCAGATTTCTGACTGTCCAGTCGCCCCTCCCCAGGTCTCTACTCTGGAATCCCTCATTTGGTGGGACACCTGACGTTAAAAAAGAAAACAACAACAACAACAACAAAAAAACAAACGG
Source organism: Mustela nivalis (assembly GCF_964662115.1). NCBI lineage: Eukaryota > Metazoa > Chordata > Mammalia > Carnivora > Mustelidae > Mustela > Mustela nivalis. The sequence continues at coordinate 114,703 of NW_028136248.1, forward strand.
ACTTCTTCCAGCCCACAGAATGACCCCAATCTCTTTGGACGGGGCCAAACCACCAGAGAGTAAGACTCGTCCATTTCCCATAAAGTCACCCAGAAATTCCACGACCATGAGTGACACGATATATAGAGACAAAAACTTGAGCAGGAGCCTCACACTCGCCCTTCTTCCAAATCCCGAAGAGTTCTCCTCATGGTCTGTAGATCAGTCCTGCCATACCTATGACCCGAAACATAAGCCGAGTTTGTGTTTTCAGACAACTGTCCAAACAGCCCTGGCCTACACAACCTACAGGCTCAGGCCCCTGGAGCCAAACCTGAGGACTGCACTTGCCCTCTCCAAGGGAATTGTGTGTGCCCATTCCAATGGCCTCAACCCTTCTAATAGGATAAACCTCCAAAGTCCCTGATCCATCTCAAAAGTGGTGACTTCCCAGGAAAAACAGGGGCAATCTGAGCCCAAATGAGCCCCTACCTGCACTCAGACCCATAGACAGATGTCCCCATAGGTAAAAAGGAAAGAACAGGACCCTAGGCACTAATCAGATCCATTGCTTTGGTTTCCAGGCATCTCTCCTCAGAGGCCTGGATTTCAAAAGCAGCATATAGCTGTTTCTTGATTCACCCATCAGAAAACATCTCATCTACACATGGGAAACTTGCACGTTGGAGCTGTGTCAAAGCCTCTGTTTACGAGAACCCTTTAGGGCACCAGTGCCACCGCTTCATTCCAAGGTCTCCATAGACACAAAAGCACATTAGGACCCATCCTTAGGGGTGTCCATTTCAACTCAGCATCCTCGGTTGCTCCCCACAGATCCAGGAGATCTAAACTGTCTTGTTGCTAGGAGACAATTGGAATGCGAGGTGGGCTACCCAGCCATCCATCCTTAGAACCCTGCTCAGTATCATTGGCCTGGAGCCAAGCAACGGTCTCAATTGACCTGCAGAAGACTCTCTGCTGTTTGGAGCTTCTCATAACTCTCATTTGGGAAAACCCCCATGGCCTCGTATTGCCCCCCCCCTTTCATGAAGGGGCCATCAGGGACAGAAACTCCAACCTGAGCGATCGTCTGATCCTCGTCCTGACTTCAGATGCACGAGATCTCGATTCACGTCTGTAGATTGTGCCTGCCATGGCCTCACCCAGAAACCTAAGCCTAGCTTGTGTTCTCAGACTTTTGTCGTCAGACTACTGGCTCACAAGCCCTCCAGTTTGGCAATCCAGAACTACAATGCAGCACTCTGCCGGCCCTCCAGAAGAAAAACATTGTCCTCTGGGGCTACCCAGTAACACCAAATGAGGATCAACCTGCACCGACCTTGGCTGTACCCCAAATACATAGGCTGACCAGGGCACTAATGCCCTTTCTGACACAGCCTGAGCCTGGACCCCCTGGCCCCTCCCAGACAGCTGGCCGCACACTGAGCACATCGAGCCGCCATGGCCTTAGGTCGTCATCTCTTCCCAACCTCGGTTTCCAGGTTTCAGAACCTAGACCTTATCTCCAAGAACTGCCCAGGGTTGAAGGTGATGCAGAAATCAGAACTCCTTCCCCATGGCAAGAAACCTTGTGGTTGGCATGTTGTCCAACGTTCAGTGTGGTTGAAACCAGTGTGGCCCATGAGGCCCCGCCCATGCTCACGGGCCACATTGGTCACAAACACACATTGTGATGCTCAGGCTGAGCCCAGTCCTCAAGTAAGGCCACTCAGTGGCTGGATGAAGAGATAGCATATTGGGCTTGCCATGCCCCTAGGCCCCCACTTTAAACCATAGTTCGGGATGTCCCTTCAGTCTTCCCCACGGCTTGGATTTGGAATTCCTCTTTTGGTGGGACACCTGAGGTAACAAACCTGAAAGGAGACCATCCATCCCACAGAATGACGAAAAGCAATTGGGAATCGGGCCAAATCCTCAGAGAGGAAGATTCGTGCATGGCCCATGAGGCCTCCCCGAAATTCCACGGCCATCGCTGATACAAAATCCAGAGACAAAAGCCTGAGCAAGCGCCTCAGACTCGCACTTTCTTCATATCCTGAAGAGTTCTTCTCATGGTTTGTCAATCGGGCCTGCCTGCCATAACTACGTCCCCAAACCTAAGCTGAGTTTGTGTTTTCAGACTTCTGTCCTCAAAGTCTTGGGCCACACAGCCTCCAGGCTGGGCGCCTGGAGCCACACATTAGGACTGTGCCTACCAATCCATGGGAATTCTGCCCATTCCATGATCCAAAATCGTACAAATTAGGAGAAACTTCCAAAGTCCCTGAGGCCATCCCAATAGTGTAGGTCGCCCGGAACAAACAAGGGCTGTCTGACACCAGCTGATAATCGACCTCCACTCATACCATAGATGGATGTCCCCAGAGAAGAAGATTGAACCAGACAGGACCCTAGGCCATAATAGGATCCATTGCTATGGGTTACAGGCATGTGTCCTCAAAAGCCTGATTCCAATACGAGCATAGGGTTTTTCCTGAGGCACCCATCAGAACACAATTCGTCTCCACAAGGAAACCTGTGCATGGGAGCCATGTCCATAGCTTAGGAGATTACTTCAGGTTCCCGGTGCCACCGCCCAATTCCAAGGCCCTCATGGACACAAAAACACATTAGGACCCATCCTCAGGAAAGTCCATTTCAACTCAGCCACCCCGGTTGCTCCGGCAGAGCCATCAGATCTAAACTGTCTTGTTGCTAGGAGACAATTGGAATGCGAGGCAGGCTTCCCAGGCATCCATCCGCGAACGGTGCTCTGGAGTCATTCCATATGGGATGTCCTGGAGCTGTCCAACAGGTCTCAAATGTCCCGCAGAAGGAATCCTTGAAGGGGGCATCCCACAACTCCCAACGTGGGAAAACCTCAATGGCCCCGAGATATCGCTCCCTTCATAAAGCGGCCGTCATGCACAGGAACTCCAACCTAAGCCAACATATGATCCTCGCCCTGACTTCAGAAGCATGAGATATTGGTTCAGATCTGCAGGGGGTACCTGTCGTGCCCTCGCCCTGAAACCCAAGACTAGCTTGTCTTCTCACAATTCCGTCCTCAAACTCCTGGCCCCGAAGTCCTAAAATTTGGCAATTCCGGACCCACAATGCAGCACTCTGCCTGCCCTCTAGAAAAAAAAAAATTATTGCCTCATGAGCTGCCCAGGCAACTTAAATGAGGATAAACCTACACAGCACTCGACCTTACCCATATTATATAGTCTAACCTGGGCACTAATGCACTGTCGAGCACAACCTGAGCCAGGACCTCCTGACCAACACCCAGAAAGCTGACCGCACACTGAGCACATAAAACCCGCCATGGCCTTAGGTCATCATCTCTTCCCTACCTCAGTTTTCAGGCTTCAGAACCGAGACCTTATCTCCAATCACTGCCCAGGGGTGAGTCTGATGCAGAAATCAGAACTCCTCCTTACCCATGGCAAGAACCCTTGTGGTTGGCACGTTGTCCAACGATCAGTGTAGGAGAAACCCTGAGGCCCCGCCCATTCTTGAGTGCGACGAGGGCATACACACGCATTGTGACCCTCAGCATGAGTCCTGTCCTCTAGTAAGTCCTCTCAGTGGCTGGACCGTTAGATGTCATAATGGGCTTGACATGTCCCTAGGCCCCAATTTTTAACCAGATTTCTGATTGTCCAGTCGCCCCTCCTAGGGCTCTACTCTGAAATCCCTCATTTGGTGGGACACCTGAGGTTAAAAAAGAAAACAACAACAACAACAACAACAAAATAAAACGGACTTCTTCCAGCCCACAGAATGAACCCAAACTCTTTGGACGGGGCCAAACCACCAGAGAGTAAGACTCGTCCATTTCCCATGAAGTGACCCAGAAATTCCACGACCATGAGTGACACGATATCCCGAGACAAAAACTTGAGCAGGAGCCTCACACTCGCCCTTGTTTCAAATCCCGAAAATTTCTCCTCATGGTCTGAAGATCAGTCCTGCCATACCTATGACCTGAAACATAAGCCGAGTTTGTGTTTTCAGACAACTGTCCAAAAGGGGCTGGACGACACGACCTACAGGCTCAGGCCCCTGGAGCCAAACCTGAGGACTGTACTTGCCCTCTCCAAGGGAATTGTGTGTGCCCATTCCAATGGCCACAACCCTTCTAATAGGATAAACCTCCAAAGTCCCTGATATATCTCAATAGTGTTAGCATCCCAGGAAAAACAGGGGCAATCTGAGCCCAAATGAGTTCCTGCCTACACTCAGACCCATAGACAGATGTCCTCAGAGGTAAAAAGGAACGAACAGGCCCCTAGGCACTAATCAGATCCATTGCTTTGGTTTCCAGGCATCTCTCCTCAGATGCCTGGATTTCAAAAGCAGCATATAGCAGTTTCTTGTTTCACCCATCAGAAAACATCTCATCTACACATGGGAAACTTCCACGTTGGAGCTGTGTCAAAGCCTCTGTTTAAGAGAACCCTTTAGGGCCCCAGTGCCACCGCTTCATTCCAAGGTCTCCATAGACACAAAAGCACATTCGGACCCATCCCCAGGGGTGTGCATTTCAACTCAGCATCCTCGGTAGCTCCCCACAGATACAGGAGATCTAAACTGTCTTGTTGCTAGGAGACAATTGGAATGCGAGGTGGGCTACCCAGCCATTCATCCTTAGAACCCTGCTCAGAATCATTGGCCTGGAGCCAAACAACAGGTCTCAATTGTCCTGCCGAAGACGCTCTGCAGTTTGGAGCTTCTCACAACTCCCATCATGGGAAAACCCCCATGGCCTCGTGATGCCCCCCCATTCATGAAGGGGCCTTCAGGGACAGAAACTTCAACCTGAGCGATCATCTGATCCTCGCCCTGACTTCAGATGCACGAGATCTCGATTCAGGTCTGTAGATTGTGCCTGCCATGGCCTCACCCAGAAACCTAAGCCTAGCTTGTGTTCTCAGACTTTTGTCGTCAGACTACTGGCCCACAAGGTCTCCAGTTTGGCAATCCAGAACTACAATGCAGCACTCTGCCTGCCCTCCAGATAAAAAACATTGTCCTCTGGGGCTACCCAGTAACCCCAAATGAGGATCAACCTGCACCGACCTTGGCTGTACCCCAAATACATAGGCTGACCAGGGCACTAATGCCCTTTCTGACACAGCCTGAGCCTGGACCCCCTGGCCCCTCCCAGACAGCTGGCCGCACACTGAGCACATCGAGCCGCCATGGCCTTAGGTCGTCATCTCTTCCCAACCTCGGTTTCCAGGTTTCAGAACCTAGACCTTATCTCCAATCACTGTCCATGTTGAAGGTGATGCAGAAATCAGAACTCCTTCCCCATGGCAAGAAACCTTGTGGTTGGCATGTTGTCCAACGTTCAGTGTCGTTGAAACCAGTGTGGCCCATGAGGCCCCGCCCATGCTCACGGGCCACATTGGTAACAAACACACATTGTGACCCTCAGGCTGAGCCCAGTCCTCAAGTAAGGCCACTTAGTGGCTGGATGAAGAGATAGCATATTGGGCTTGCCATGCCCCTAGGCCCCAATTTTTCACCATAGTTCGGATTGTCTCTTCAGTCTTCCCCACGGCTTTGCTTTGGAATTCCTTTTTTGGTGGGACACCTGAGGTAACAAAACTGAAATGAGTCCTCCCATTCCACAGATTGACGAAAAGCAATTGGGAATCGGGCCAAATCCTCAGAGAGGAAGATTCGTCCATGGCCCATGAGGCCTCCCCGACATTCCACGGCCATCACTGATACAAAATCCAGAGACAAAAGCCTGAGCAATCGCCACAGACTCGCACTTTCTTCATATCCTGTAGAGTTCTTCTCATGGTTTGTAGATCGGGCCTGCCATACCTACGTCCCCAAACCTAAGCTGAGTTTGTGTTTTCAGACTTCTGTCCTCAAAGTCTTGGGCCACACATCCTCCAGGCTGGGCCCCTGAAGCCACACATTAGGACTGTGCCTACCAATCCATGGGAATTCTGCCCATTCCATGGTCCAAAATCGTACAAATTAGGAGAAACCTCCAACGACCCTTAGGCCATCCCAATAGTGTGGGTCACCCGGAACAAACAAGGGGTGTCTGACACCAGCTGATAATCGACCTCCACTCATACCATAGATGGATGTCCCCAGAGAAGAAGATTGAACCAGACAGGACCCTAGGCCATAATAGGATCCATTGCTTTCGGTTACAGGCATGTGTCCTCAAAAGCCTGATTCCAATACGAGCATAGGGGTTTTCCTGAGGCACCCATCAGAACTCATCTCGTCTCCACAAGTAAACCTGTGCATGGGAGCCATGTCCAAAGCTTAGGAAAGTACTTCAGGTTGCCGGTGCCACCGCCCCATTCCAAGGCCCTCATGGACACAAAAACACATTAGGACACATCCTCAGGAAAGTCCATTTCAACTCAGCCACCGAGGTTGCTCCCGCAGAGCCATCAGATCTAAACTGTCTTGTTGCTAGGAGACAATTGGAATGCGAGGCGGGCTTCCCAGGCATCCATCCGCGAACGGTGCTCTGGAGTCATTCCATATGGGATGTCCTGGAGCTGTCCAACAAGTCTCAATTGTCCGGAAGAAGGAATCCTGGAAGGGGGCATCCCACAACTCCCAACGTGGGAAAACCTCAATGGTCTCGAGATTCCGCTCCCTTCATGAAGCGGCCGTCATGCTCAGAAACTCCCACCTGAGCCAACGTCTGATCCTCGCCCTGACTTCAGATGCATGAGATATGGGTTCAGATCTGCAGGGGGTACTTGCCGTGCCCTCGCCCTGAAACCCAAGTCTAGCTTGTCTTCTCAGACTTCCATCCTCACACTCCTGGCCCCAAAGCCCTCAAGTTTGGCAATTCCGGACCCACAATGCAGCACTCTGCCTGCCCTCTAGAAAAAAAATGATTGCCTCATGAGCTGCCCAGGCACCTTAAAAGAGGGTAAACCTACACAGCACTCGACTTTACCCAAATTATATAGTCTAACCTGGGCACTAATGCACTGTCGAACACATCCTGAGCCCGGACCTCCTGACCAACACCCAGAAAGCTGACCGCACACTGAGCACATAAAACCCGCCATGGCCTTAGGTCATCATCTCTTCCCTACCTCAGTTTTCAGGCTTCAGAACCGAGACCTTATCTCCAATCACTGCCCAGGGGTGAGTCTGATGCAGAAATCAGAACTCCTCCTTATCCATGGCAAGAACCCTTGTGGTTGGCACGTTGTGCAACGATCAGTGTAGGAGAAACCCTGAGGCCCCGCCCATTCTTGAGTGCGACGAGGGCATACACACGCATTGTGACCCTCAGCATGAGTCCTGTCCTCTAGTAAGTCCTCTCAGTGGCTGGACCATTAGATGTCATAATGGGCTTGACATGTCCCTAGGCCCCAATTTTTAACCAGATTTCTGATTGTCCAGTCGCCCCTCCTAGGGCTCTACTCTGAAATCCCTCATTTGGTGGGACACCTGAGGTTAAAAAAGAAAACAACAACAACAACAACAACAACAACAACAAAATAAAACGGACTTCTTCCAGCCCACAGAATGAACCCAAACTCTTTGGACGGGGCCAAACCACCAGAGAGTAAGACTCGTCCATTTCCCATGAAGTCACCCAGAAATTCCACGACCATGAGTGACACGATATCCCGAGACAAAAACTTGAGCAGGAGCCTCACACTCGCCCTTCTTTCAAATCCCGAAAAGTTCTCCTCATGGTCTGTAGATCAGTCCTGCCATACCTATGACCTGAAACATAAGCCGAGTTTGTGTTTTCAGACAACTGTCCAAAAGGGGCTGGACGACACAACCTACAGGCTCAGGCCCCTGGAGCCAAACCTGAGGACTGTACTTGCCCTCTCCAAGGGAATTGTGTGTGCCCATTCCAATGGCCACAACCCTTCTAATAGGATAAACCTCCAAAGTCCCTGATATATCTCAATAGTGGTAGCTTCCCAGGAAAAACAGGGGCAATCTGAGCCCAAATGAGCCCCTACCTGCACTCAGACCCATAGACAGATGTCCTCAGAGGTAAAAAGGAAAGAACAGGCCCCTAGGCACTAATCAGATCCATTGCTTTGGTTTCCAGGCATCTCTCCTCAGAGGCCTGGATTTCAAAAGCAGCATATAGCTGTTTCTTGTTTCACCCATCAGAAAACATCTCATCTACACATGGGAAACTTGCACGTTGGAGCTGTGTCAAAGCCTCTGTTTAGGAGAACCCTTTAGGGCCCCAGTGCCACCGCTTCATTCCAAGGTCTCCATAGACACAAAAGCACATTCGGACCCATCCCCAGGGGTGTGCATTTCAACTCAGCATCCTCGGTAGCTCCCCACAGATCCAGGAGATCTAAACTGTCTTGTTGCTAGGAGACAATTGGAATGCGAGGTGGGCTACCCAGCCATCCATCCTTAGAACCCTGCTCAGAATCATTGGCCTGGAGCCAAAAAACAGGTCTCAATTGTCCTGCCGAAGACTCTCTGCAGTTTGGAGCTTCTCACAACTCCCATCATGGGAAAACCCCCATGGCCTCGTGATGCCCCCCCATTCATGAAGGGGCCATCAGGGACAGAAACTCCAACCTGAGCGATCGTCTGATCCTCGCCCTGACTTCAGATGCACGAGATCTCGATTCAGGTCTGTAGATTGTGCCTGCCATGGCCTCACCCAGAAACCTAAGCCTAGCTTGTGTTCTCAGACTTTTGTCGTCAGACTACTGGCCCACAAGGCCTCCAGTTTGGCAATCCAGATCTACAATGCAGCACTCTGCCTGCCCTCCAGATAAAAAACATTGTCCTCTGGGGCTACCCAGTAACCCCAAATGAGGATCAACCTGCACCGACCTTGGCTGTACCCCAAATACATAGGCTGACCAGACACTAATGCCCTTTCTGACACAGCCTGAGCCTGGACCCCCTGGCCCCTCCCAGACAGCTGGCCGCACACTGAGCACATCGAGCCGCCATGGCCTTAGGTCGTCATCTCTTCCCAACCTCGGTTTTCAGGTTTCAGAACCTAGACCTTATCTCCAATCACTGTCCATGTTGAAGGTGATGCAGAAATCAGAACTCCTTCCCCATGGCAAGAAACCTTGTGGTTGGCATGTTGTCCAACGTTCAGTGTCGTTGAAACCAGTGTGGCCCATGAGGCCCCGCCCATGCTCACGGGCCACATTGGTCACAAACACACATTGTGACCCTCACGCTGAGCCCAGTCCTCAAGTAAGGCCACTCAGTGGCTGGATAAAGAGATAGCATATTGGGCTTGCCATGCCCCTAGGCCCCAATTTTTAACCATAGTTCGGATTGTCCCTTCAGTCTTCCCCACGGCTTTGCTTTGGAATTCCTCTTTTGGTGGGACACCTGAGGTAACAAAACTGAAATGAGTCCTCCCATTCCACAGATTGACGAAAAGCAATTGGGAATCGGGCCAAATCCTCAGAGAGGAAGATTCGTCCATGGCCCATGAGGCCTTCCGACATTCCACGGCCATCACTGATACAAAATCCAGAGACAAAAGCCTGAGCAATCGCCACAGACTCGCACTTTCTTCATATCCTGTTGAGTTCTTCTCATGGTTTGTAGATCGGGCCTGCCATACCTATGTCCCCAAACCTAAGCTGAGTTTGTGTTTTCAGACTTCTGTCCTCAAAGTCTTGGGCCACACATCCTCCAGGCTGGGCCCCTGGAGCCACACATTAGGACTGTGCCTACCAATCTATGGGAATTCTGCCCATTCCATGGTCCAAAATCGTACAAATTAGGAGAAACCTCCAACGACCCTTAGGCCATCCCAATAGTGTGGGTCACCCGGAACAAACAAGGGGTGTCTGACACCAGCTGATAATCGACCTCCACTCATACCATAGATGGATGTCCCCAGAGAAGAAGATTGAACCAGACAGGACCCTAGGCCATAATAGGATCCATTGCTATGGGTTACAGGCATGTGTCCTCAAAAGCCTGATTCCAATACGAGCATAGGGGTTTTCCTGAGGCACCCATCAGAACTCATCTCGTCTCCACAATTAAACCTGTGCATGGGAGCCATGTACAAAGCTTAGGAAAGTACTTCAGGTTGCCGGTGCCACCGCCCCATTCCAAGGCCCTCATGGACACAAAAACACATTAGGACACATCCTCAGGAAAGTCCATTTCAACTCAGCCACCGAGGTTGCTCCCGCAGAGCCATCAGATCTAAACTGTCTTGTTGCTAGGAGACAATTGGAATGCGAGGCGGGCTTCCCAGGCATCCATCCGCGAACGGTGCTCTGGAGTCATTCCATATGGGATGTCCTGGAGCTGTCCAACAGGTCTCAATTGTCCGGAAGAAGGAATCCTGGAAGGGGGCATCCCACAACTCCCAACGTGGGAAAACCTCAATGGTCTCGAGATTCCGCTCCCTTCATGAAGCGGCCGTCATGCTAGAAACTCCCACCTGAGCCAACGTCTGATCCTCGCCCTGACTTCAGATGCATGAGATATTGGTTCAGATGTGCAGGGGGTACCTGCCGTGACCTCGCCCTGAAACCCAAGTCTAGCATGTCTTCTCAGACTTACATCCTCACACTCCTGACCCCAAAGCCCTCAAGTTTGGCAATTCCGGACCCACAATGCAGCACTCTGCCTGCCCTCTAGAAAAAAAATGATTGCCTCATGAGCTGCCCAGGCACCTTAAATGAAGGTAAACCTACACAGCACTCGACTTTACCCAAATTATATAGTCTAACCTGGGCACTAATGCACTGTCGAACAAACCTGAGCCCGGACCTCCTGACCAACACCCAGAAACCTGACCGCACACTGAGCACATAAAACCCGCCATGGCCTTAGGTCATCATCTCTTCCCTACCTCAGTTTTCAGGCTTCAGAACCGAGACCTTATCTCCAATCACTGCCCAGGGGTGAGTCTGATGCAGAAATCAGAACTCCTCCTTACCCATGGCAAGAACCCTTGTGGTTGGCACGTTGTGCAACAATCAGTGTAGGAGAAACCCTAAGGCCCCGCCCATTCTTGAGTGCGACGAGGGCATACACACGCATTGTGACCCTCAGCATGAGTCCTGTCCTCTAGTAACTCCTCTCAGTGGCTGGACCATTAGATGTCATAATGGGCTTGACATGTCCCTAGGCCCCAATTTTTAACCAGATTTCTGATTGTCCAGTCGCCCCTCCTAGGGCTCTACTCTGAAATCCCTCATTTGGTGGGACACCTGAGGTTAAAAAAGAAAACTACAACAACAACAACAACAACAAAATAAAACGGACTTCTTCCAACCCACAGAATGAACCCAAACTCTTTGGACGGGGCCAAACCACCAGAGAGTAAGACTCGTCCATTTCCTATGAAGTCACCCAGAAATTCCACGACCATGAGTGACACGATATCCCGAGACAAAAACTTGAGCAGGAGCCTCACACTCGCCCTTCTTTCAAATCCCGAAAAGTTCTCCTCATGGTCTGTAGATCAGTCCTGCCATACCTATGACCTGAAACATAAGCCGAGTTTGTGTTTTCAGACAACTGTCCAAAAGGGGCTGGACGACACAACCTACAGGCTCAGGCCCCTAGAGCCAAACCTGAAGACTGTACTTGCCCTCTCCAAGGGAATTGTGTGTGCCCATTCCAATGGCCACAACCCTTCTAATAGGATAAACCTCCAAAGTCCCTGATATATCTCAATAGTGGTAGATTCCCAGGAAAAACAGGGGCAATCTGAGCCCAAATGAGCCCCTACCTGCACTCAGACCCATAGACAGATGTCCTCAGAGGTAAAAAGGAAAGAACAGGCCCCTAGGCACTAATCAGATCCATTGCTTTGGTTTCCAGGCATCTCTCCTCAGAGGCCTGGATTTCAAAAGCAGCATATAGCTGTTTCTTGTTTCACCCATCAGAAAACATCTCATCTACACATGGGAAACTTGCACGTTGGAGCTGTGTCAAAGCCTCTGTTTAGGAGAACCCTTTAGGGCCCCAGTGCCACCGCTTCATTCCAAGGTCTCCATAGACACAAAAGCACATTCGGACCCATCCCCAGGGGTGTGCATTTCAACTCAGCATCCTCGGTAGCTCCCCACAGATCCAGGAGATCTAAACTGTCTTGTTGCTAGGAGACAATTGGAATGCGAGGTGGGCTACCCAGCCATCCATCCTTAGAACCCTGCTCAGAATCATTGGCCTGGAGCCAAACAACAGGTCTCAATTGTCCTGCCGAAGACTCTCTGCAGTTTGGAGCTTCTCACAACTCCCATCATGGGAAAACCCCCATGGCCTCGTGATGCCCCCCCATTCATGAAGGGGCCATCAGGGACAGAAACTCCAACCTGAGCGATCGTCTGATCCTCGCCCTGACTTCAGATGCACGAGATCTCGATTCAGGTCTGTAGATTGTGCCTGCCATGGCCTCACCCAGAAACCTAAGCCTAGCTTGTGTTCTCAGACTTTTGTCGTCAGACTACTGGCCCACAAGGCCTCCAGTTTGGCAATCCAGAACTACAATGCAGCACTCTGCCTGCCCTCCAGATAAAAAACATTGTCCTCTGGGGCTACCCAGTAACCCCCAATGAGAATCAACCTGCACCGACCTTGGCTGTACCCCAAATACATAGGCTGACCAGGGCACTAATGCCCTTTCTGACACAGCCTGAGCCTGGACCCCCTGGCCCCTCCCAGACAGCTGGCCGCACACTGAGCACATCGAGCCGCCATGGCCTTAGGTCGTCATCTCTTCCCAACCTCGGTTTTCAGGTTTCAGAACCTAGACCTTATTTCCAATCACTGTCTATGTTGAAGGTGATGCAGAAATCAGAACTCCTTCCCCATGGCAAGAAACCTTGTGGTTGGCATGTTGTCCAACGTTCAGTGTCGTTGAAACCAGTGTGGCCCATGAGGCCCCGCCCATGCTCACGGGCCACATTGGTCACAAACACACATTGTGACCCTCACGCTGAGCCCAGTCCTCAAGTAAGGCCACTCAGTGGCTGGATGAAGAGATAGCATATTGGGCTTGCCATGCCCCTAGGCCCCAATTTTTAACCATAGTTCGGATTGTCCCTTCAGTCTTCCCCACGGCTTTGCTTTGGAATTCCTCTTTTGGTGGGACACCTGAGGTAACAAAACTGAAATGAGTCCTCCCATCCCACAGATTGACGAAAAGCAATTGGGAATCGGGCCAAATCCTCAGAGAGGAAGATTCGTCCATGGCCCATGAGGCCTCCCCGACATTCCACGGCCATCACTGATACAAAATCCAGAGACAAAAGCCTGAGCAATCGCCACAGACTCGCACTTTCTTCATATCCTGTAGAGTTCTTCTCATGGTTCGTAGATCGGGCCTGCCATACCTACGTCCCCAAACCTAAGCTGAGTTTGTGTTTTCAGACTTCTGTCCTCAAAGTCTTGGGCCACACATCCTCCAGGCTGGGCCCCTGGAGCCACACATTAGGACTGTGCCTACCAATCCATGGGAATTTTGCCCATTCCATGGTCCAAAATCGTACAAATTAGGAGAAACCTCCAACGACCCTTAGGCCATCCCAATAGTGTGGGTCACCCGGAACAAACAAGGGGTGTCTGACACCAGCTGATAATCGACCTCCACTCATACCATAGATGGATGTCCCCAGAGAAGAAGATTGAACCAGACAGGACCCTAGGCCATAATAGGATCCAATGCTATGGGTTACAGGCATGTGTCCTCAAAAGCCTGATTCCAATACGAGCATAGGGGTTTTCCTGAGGCACCCATCAGAACTCATCACGTCTCCACAAGTAAACCTGTGCATGGGAGCCATGTCCAAAGCTTAGGAAAGTACTTCAGGTTGCCGGTGCCACCGCCCCATTCCAAGGCCCTCATGGACACAAAAACAGATTAGGACACATCCTCAGGAAAGTCCGTTTCAACTCAGCCACCGAGGTTGCTCCCGCAGAGCCATCAGATCTAAACTGTCTTGTTGCTAGGAGACAATTGGAATGCGAGGCGGGCTTCCCAGGCATCCATCCGCGAACGGTGCTCTGGAGTCATTCCATATGGGATGTCCTGGAGCTGTCCATCAGGTCTCAATTGTCCGGAAGAAGGAATCCTGGAAGGGGGCATCCCACAACTCCCAACGTGGGAAAACCTCAATGGTCTCGAGATTCCGCTCCCTTCATGAAGCGGCCGTCATGCTCAGAAACTCCCACCTGAGCCAACGTCTGATCCTCGCCCTGATTTCAGATGCATGAGATATTGGTTCAGATCTGCAGGAGGTACCTGCCGTGCTCTCGCCCTGAAACCCAAGTCTAGCTTGTCTTCTCAGACTTCCATCCTCACACTCCTGACCCCAAAGCCCTCAAGTTTGGCAATTCCGGACCCACAATGCAGCACTCTGCCTGCCCTCTAGAAAAAAAATGATTGCCTCATGAGCTGCCCAGGCACCTTAAATGAAGGTAAACCTACACAGCACTCGACTTTACCCAAATTATATAGTCTAACCTGGGCACTAATGCACTGTCGAACACAACCTGAGCCCGGACCTCCTGACCAACACCCAGAAAGCTGACCGCACACTGAGCACATAAAACCCGCCATGGCCTTAAGTCATCATCTCTTCCCTACCACAGTTTTCAGGCTTCAGAACCGAGACCTTATCTCCAATCACTGCCCAGGGGTGAGTCTGATGCAGAAATCAGAACTCCTCCTTACCCATGGCAAGAACCCTTGTGGTTGGCACGTTGTCCATGAATCAGTGTAGGAGAAACACTGAGGCCCCGCCCATTCTTGAGTGCGACGAGGGCATACACACGCATTGTGACCCTCAGCATGAGTCCTGTCCTCTAGTAAGTCCTCTCAGTGGCTGGACCATAAGATGTCATAATGGGCATGACATGTCCCTAGGCCCCAATTTTTAACCATAATTCTGATTGTCCAGTCGCCCCTCCTAGGGCTCTACTCTGAAATCCCTCATTTGGTGGGACACCTGAGGTTAAAAAAGAAAACTACAACAACAACAACAACAACAAAATAAAACGGACTTCTTCCAACCCACAGAATGACCCAAACTCTTTGGACGGGGCCAAACCACCAGAGAGTAAGACTCGTCCATTTCCTATGAAGTCACCCAGAAATTCCACGACCATGAGTGACACGGTATCCCGAGACAAAAACTTGAGCAGGAGCCTCACACTCGCCCTTCTTTCAAATCCCGAAAAGTTCTCCTCATGGTCTGTAGATCAGTCCTGCCATACCTATGACCTGAAACATAAGCCGAGTTTGTGTTTTCAGACAACTGTCCAAAAGGGGCTGGACTACACAACCTACAGGCTCAGGCCCCTGGAGCCAAACCTGAGGACTGTACTTACCCTCTCCAAGGGAATTGTGTGTGCCCATTCCAATGGCCACAACCCTTCTAATAGGATAAACCTCCAAAGTCCCTGATATATCTCAATAGTGGTAGCTTCCCAGGAAAAACAGGGGCAATCTGAGCCCAAATGAGCCCCTACCTGCACTCAGACCCATAGACAGATGTCCTCAGAGGTAAAAAGGAAAGAACAGGCCCCTAGGCACTAATCAGATCCATTGCTTTGGTTTCCAGGCCTCTCTCCTCAGAGGCCTGGATTTCAAAAGCAGCATATAGCTGTTTCTTGTTTCACCCATCAGAAAACATCTCATCTACACATGGGAAACTTGCACGTTGGAGCTGTGTCAAAGCCTCTGTTTAGGAGAACCCTTTAGGGCCCCAGTGCCACCGCTTCATTCCAAGGTCTCCATAGACACAAAAGCACATTCGGACCCATCCCCAGGGGTGTGCATTTCAACTCAGCATCCTCGGTAGCTCCCCACAGATCCAGGAGATCTAAACTGTCTTGTTGCTAGGAGACAATTGGAATGCGAGGTGGGCTACCCAGCCATCCATCCTTAGAACCCTGCTCAGAATCATTGGCCTGGAGCCAAACAACAGGTCTCAATTGTCCTGCCGAAGACTCTCTGCAGTTTGGAGCTTCTCACAACTGCCATCATGGGAAAACCCCCATGGCCTCGTGATGCCCCCCCATTCATGAAGGGGCCATCAGGGACAGAAACTCCAACCTGAGCGATCGTCTGATCCTCGCCCTGACTTCAGATGCACGAGATCTCGATTCAGGTCTGTAGATTGTGCCTGCCATGGCCTCACCCAGAAACCTAAGCCTAGCTTGTGTTCTCAGACTTTTGTCGTCAGACTACTGGCCCACAAGGCCTCCAGTTTGGCAATCCAGAACTACAATGCAGCACTCTGCCTGCCCTCCAGATAAAAAACATTGTCCTCTGGGGCTACCCAGTAACCCCCAATGAGAATCAACCTGCACCGACCTTGGCTGTACCCCAAATACATAGGCTGACCAGGGCACTAATGCCCTTTCTGACACAGCCTGAGCCTGGACCCCCTGGCCCCTCCCAGACAGCTGGCCGCACACTGAGCACATCGAGCCGCCATGGCCTTAGGTCGTCATCTCTTCCCAACCTCGGTTTTCAGGTTTCAGAACCTAGACCTTATCTCCAATCACTGTCCATGTTGAAGGTGATGCAGAAATCAGAACTCCTTCCCCATGGCAAGAAACCTTGTGGTTGGCATGTTGTCCAACGTTCAGTGTCGTTGAAACCAGTGTGGCCCATGAGGCCCCGCCCATGCTCACGGGCCACATTGGTCACAAACACACATTGTGACCCTCAGGCTGAGCCCAGTCCTCAAGTAAGGCCACTCAGTGGCTGGATGAAGAGATAGCATATTGGGCTTGCCATGCCCCTAGGCCCCAATTTTTAACCATAGTTCGGATTGTCCCTTCAGTCTTCCCCACGGCTTTGCTTTGGAATTCCTCTTTTGGTGGGACACCTGAGGTAACAAAACTGAAATGAGTCCTCCCATCCCACAGATTGACGAAAAGCAATTGGGAATCGGGCCAAATCCTCAGAGAGGAAGATTCGTCCATGGCCCATGAGGCCTCCCCGACATTCCACGGCCATCACTGATACAAAATCCAGAGACAAAAGCCTGAGCAATCGCCACAGACTCGCACTTTCTTCATATCCTGTAGAGTTCTTCTCATGGTTTGTAGATCGGGCCTGCCATACCTACGTCCCCAAACCTAAGCTGAGTTTGTGTTTTCAGACTTCTGTCCTCAAAGTCTTGGGCCACACATCCTCCAGGCTGGGCCCCTGGAGCCACACATTAGGACTGTGCCTACCAATCTATGTGAATTGTGCCCATTCCATGGTCCAAAATCGTACAAATTAGGAGAAACCTCCAACGACCCTTAGGCCATCCCAATAGTGTGGGTCACCCGGAACAAACAAGGGGTGTCTGACACCAGCTGATAATCGACCTCCACTCATACCATAGATGGATGTCGCCAGAGAAGAAGATTGAACCAGACAGGACCCTAGGCCATAATAGGATCCATTGCTATGGGTTACAGGCATGTGTCCTCAAAAGCCTGATTCCAATACGAGCATAGGGGTTTTCCTGAGGCACCCATCAGAACTCATCTCGTCTCCACAAGTAAACCTGTGCATGGGAGCCATGTCCAAAGCTTAGGAAAGTACTTCAGGTTGCCGGTGCCACCGCCCCATTCCAAGGCCCTCATGGACACAAAAACACATTAGGACACATCCTCAGGAAAGTCCATTTCAACTCAGCCACCGAGGTTGCTCCCGCAGAGCCATCAGATCTAAACTGTCTTGTTGCTAGGAGACAATTGGAATGCGAGGCGGGCTTCCCAGGCATCCATCCGCGAACGGTGCTCTGGAGTCATTCCATATGGGATGTCCTGGAGCTGTCCAATAGGTCTCAATTGTCCGGAAGAAGGAATCCTGGAAGGGGGCATCCCACAACTCCCAACGTGGGAAAACCTCAATGGTCTCGAGATTCCGCTCCCTTCATGAAGCGGCCGTCATGCTCAGAAACTCCCACCTGAGCCAACGTCTGATCCTCGCCCTGACTTCAGATGCATGAGATATTGGTTCAGATCTGCAGGGGGTACCTGCCGTGCCCTCGCCCTGAAACCCAAGTCTAGCTTGTCTTCTCAGACTTCCATCCTCACACTCCTGACCCCAAAGCCCTCAAGTTTGGCAATTCCGGACCCACAATGCAGCACTCTGCCTGCCCTCTAGAAAAAAAATGATTGCCTCATAAGCTGCCCAGGCACCTTAAATGAAGGTAAACCTACACAGCACTCGACTTTACCCAAATTATATAGTCTAACCTGGGCACTAATGCACTGTCGAACACAACCTGAGCCCGACCCCCTGAACAACACCCAGAAAGCTGACCGCACACTGAGCACATAAAACCCGCCATGGCCTTAAGTCATCATCTCTTCCCTACCTCAGTTTTCAGGCTTCAGAACCGAGACCTTATCTCCAATCACTGCCCAGGGGTGAGTCTGATGCAGAAATCAGAACTCCTCCTTACCCATGGCAAGAACCCTTGTGGTTGGCACGTTGTCCAACGATCAGTGTAGGAGAAACCCTGAGGCCCCGCCCATTCTTGAGTGCGACGAGGGCATACACACGCATTGTGACCCTCAGCATGAGTCCTGTCCTCTAGTAAGTCCTCTCAGTGGCTGGATCATTAGATGTCATAATGGGCTTGACATGTCCCTAGGCCCCAATTTTTAACCAGAATTCTGATTGTCCAGTCGCCCCTCCTAGGGCTCTACTCTGAAATCCCTCATTTGGTGGGACACCTGAGGTTAAAAAAGAAAACAACAACAACAACAACAACAACAAAATAAAACGGACTTCTTCCAACCCACAGAATGAACCCAAACTCTTTGGACGGGGCCAAACCACCAGAGAGTAAGACTCGTCCATTTCCTATGAAGTCACCCAGAAATTCCACGACCATGAGTGACACGGTATCCCGAGACAAAAACTTGAGCAGGAGCCTCACACTCGCCCTTCTTTCAAATCCCGAAAAGTTCTCCTCATGGTCTGTAGATCAGTCCTGCCATACCTATGACCTGAAACATAAGCCGAGTTTGTGTTTTCAGACAACTGTCCAAAAGGGGCTGGACTACACAACCTACAGGCTCAGGCCCCTGGAGCCAAACCTGAGGACTGTACTTACCCTCTCCAAGGGAATTGTGTGTGCCCATTCCAATGGCCACAACCCTTCTAATAGGATAAACCTCCAAAGTCCCTGATATATCTCAATAGTGGTAGCTTCCCAGGAAAAACAGGGGCAATCTGAGCCCAAATGAGCCCCTACCTGCACTCAGACCCATAGACAGATGTCCTCAGAGGTAAAAAGGAAAGAACAGGCCCCTAGGCACTAATCAGATCCATTGCTTTGGTTTCCAGGCATCTCTCCTCAGAGGCCTGGATTTCAAAAGCAGCATATAGCTGTTTCTTGTTTCACCCATCAGAAAACATCTCATCTACACATGGGAAACTTGCACGTTGGAGCTGTGTCAAAGCCTCTGTTTAGGAGAACCCTTTAGGGCCCCAGTGCCACCGCTTCATTCCAAGGTCTCCATAGACACAAAAGCACATTCGGACCCATCCCCAGGGGTGTGCATTTCAACTCAGCATCCTCGGTAGCTCCCCACAGATCCAGGAGATCTAAACTGTCTTGTTGCTAGGAGACAATTGGAATGCGAGGTGGGCTACCCAGCCATCCATCCTTAGAACCCTGCTCAGAATCATTGGCCTGGAGCCAAACAACAGGTCTCAATTGTCCTGCCGAAGACTCTCTGCAGTTTGGAGCTTCTCACAACTCTCATCGTGGGAAAACCCCCATGGCCTCGTGATGCCCCCCCATTCATGAAGGGGCCATCAGGGACAGAAACTCCAACCTGAGCGATCGTCTGATCCTCGCCCTGACTTCAGATGCACGAGATCTCGATTCAGGTCTGTAGATTGTGCCTGCCATGGCCTCACCCAGAAACCTAAGCCTAGCTTGTGTTCTCAGACTTTTGTCGTCAGACTACTGGCCCACAAGGCCTCCAGTTTGGCAATCCAGAACTACAATGCAGCACTCTGCCTGCCCTCCAGATAAAAAACATTGTCCTCTGGGGCTACCCAGTAACCCCAAATGAGAATCAACCTGCACCGACCTTGGCTGTACCCCAAATACATAGGCTGACCAGGGCACTAATGCCCTTTCTGACACAGCCTGAGCCTGGACCCCCTGGCCCCTCCCAGACAGCTGGCCGCACACTGAGCACATCGAGCCGCCATGGCCTTAGGTCGTCATCTCTTCCCAACCTCGGTTTTCAGGTTTCAGAACCTAGACCTTATCTCCAATCACTGTCCATGTTGAAGGTGATGCAGAAATCAGAACTCCTTCCCCATGGCAAGAAACCTTGTGGTTGGCATGTTGTCCAATGTTCAGTGTCGTTGAAACCAGTGTGGCCCATGAGGCCCCGCCCATGCTCACGGGCCACATTGGTCACAAACACACATTGTGACCCTCAGGCTGAGCCCAGTCCTCAAGTAAGGCCACTCAGTGGCTGGATGAAGAGATAGCATATTGGGCTTGCCATGCCCCTAGGCCCCAATTTTTAACCATAGTTCGGATTGTCCCTTCAGTCTTCCCCACGGCTTTGCTTTGGAATTCCTCTTTTGGTGGGACACCTGAGGTAACAAAACTGAAATGAGTCCTCCCATCCCACAGATTGACGAAAAGCAATTGGGAATCGGGCCAAATCCTCAGAGAGGAAGATTAGTCCATGGCCCATGAGGCCTCCCCGACATTCCACGGCCATCACTGATCCAAAATCCAGAGGCAAAAGCCTGAGCAATCGCCACAGACTCGCACTTTCTTCATATCCTGTAGAGTTCTTCTCATGGTTTGTAGATCGGGCCTGCCATACCTACGTCCCCAAACCTAAGCTGAGTTTGTGTTTTCAGACTTCTGTCCTCAAAGTCTTGGGCCACACATCCTCCAGGCTGGGCCCCTGGAGCCACACATTAGGACTGTGCCTACCAATCTATGGGAATTGTGCCCATTCCATGGTCCAAAATCGTACAAATTAGGAGAAACCTCCAACGACCCTTAGGCCATCCCAATAGTGTGGGTCACCCGGAACAAACAAGGGGTGTCTGACACCAGCTGATAATCGACCTCCACTCATACCATAGATGGATGTCGCCAGAGAAGAAGATTGAACCAGACAGGACCCTAGGCCATAATAGGATCCATTGCTATGGGTTACAGGCATGTGTCCTCAAAAGCCTGATTCCAATACGAGCATAGGGGTTTTCCTGAGGCACCCATCAGAACTCATCTCGTCTCCACAAGTAAACCTGTGCATGGGAGCCATGTCCAAAGCTTAGGAAAGTACTTCAGGTTGCCGGTGCCACCGCCCCATTCCAAGGCCCTCATGGACACAAAAACACATTAGGACACATCCTCAGGAAAGTCCATTTCAACTCAGCCACCGAGGTTGCTCCCGCAGAGCCATCAGATCTAAACTGTCTTGTTGCTAGGAGACAATTGGAATGCGAGGCGGGCTTCCCAGGCATCCATCCGCGAACGGTGCTCTGGAGTCATTCCATATGGGATGTCCTGGAGCTGTCCAATAGGTCTCAATTGTCCGGAAGAAGGAATCCTGGACGGGGGCATCCCACAACTCCCAACGTGGGAAAACCTCAATGGTCTCGAGATTCCGCTCCCTTCATGAAGCGGCGGTCATGCTCAGAAACTCCCACCTGAGCCAACGTCTGATCCTCGCCCTGACTTCAGATGCATGAGATATTGGTTCAGATCTGCAGGGGGTACCTGCCGTGCCCTCGCCCTGAAACCCAAGTCTAGCTTGTCTTCTCATACTTCCATCCTCACACTCCTGGCCCCAAAGCCCTCAAGTTTGGCAATTCCGGACCCACAATGCAGCACTCTGCCTGCCCTCTAGAAAAAAAATGATTGCCTCATAAGCTGCCCAGGCACCTTAAATGAAGGTAAACCTACACAGCACTCGACTTTACCCAAATTATATAGTCTAACCTGGGCACTAATGCACTGTCGAACACAACCTGAGCCCGACCCCCTGAACAACACCCAGAAAGCTGACCGCACACTGAGCACATAAAACCCGCCATGGCCTTAAGTCATCATCTCTTCCCTACCTCAGTTTTCAGGCTTCAGAACCGAGACCTTATCTCCAATCACTGCCCAGGGGTGAGTCTGATGCAGAAATCAGAACTCCTCCTTACCCATGGCAAGAACCCTTGTGGTTGGCACGTTGTCCAACGATCAGTGTAGGAGAAACCCTGAGGCCCCGCCCATTCTTGAGTGCGACGAGGGCATACACACGCATTGTGACCCTCAGCATGAGTCCTGTCCTCTAGTAAGTCCTCTCAGTGGCTGGACCATAAGATGTCATAATGGGCTTGACATGTCCCTAGGCCCCAATTTTTAACCAGAATTCTGATTGTCCAGTCGCCCCTCCTAGGGCTCTACTCTGAAATCCCTCATTTGGTGGGACACCTGAGGTTAAAAAAGAAAACAACAACAACAACAACAACAACAAAATAAAACGGACTTCTTCCAACCCACAGAATGAACCCAAACTCTTTGGACGGGGCCAAACCACCAGAGAGTAAGACTCGTCCATTTCCTATGAAGTCACCCAGAAATTCCACGACCATGAGTGACACGGTATCCCGAGACAAAAACTTGAGCAGGAGCCTCACACTCGCCCTTCTTTCAAATCCCGAAAAGTTCTCCTCATGGTCTGTAGATCAGTCCTGCCATACCTATGACCTGAAACATAAGCCGAGTTTGTGTTTTCAGACAACTGTCCAAAAGGGGCTGGACTACACAACCTACAGGCTCAGGCCCCTGGAGCCAAACCTGAGGACTGTACTTACCCTCTCCAAGGGAATTGTGTGTGCCCATTCCAATGGCCACAACCCTTCTAATAGGATAAACCTCCAAAGTCCCTGATATATCTCAATAGTGGTAGCTTCCCAGGAAAAACAGGGGCAATCTGAGCCCAAATGAGCCCCTACCTGCACTCAGACCCATAGACAGATGTCCTCAGAGGTAAAAAGGAAAGAACAGGCCCCTAGGCACTAATCAGATCCATTGCTTTGGTTTCCAGGCCTCTCTCCTCAGAGGCCTGGATTTCAAAAGCAGCATATAGCTGTTTCTTGTTTCACCCATCAGAAAACATCTCATCTACACATGGGAAACTTGCACGTTGGAGCTGTGTCAAAGCCTCTGTTTAGGAGAACCCTTTAGGGCCCCAGTGCCACCGCTTCATTCCAAGGTCTCCATAGACACAAAAGCACATTCGGACCCATCCCCAGGGGTGTGCATTTCAACTCAGCATCCTCGGTAGCTCCCCACAGATCCAGGAGATCTAAACTGTCTTGTTGCTAGGAGACAATTGGAATGCGAGGTGGGCTACCCAGCCATCCATCCTTAGAACCCTGCTCAGAATCATTGGCCTGGAGCCAAACAACAGGTCTCAATTGTCCTGCCGAAGACTCTCTGCAGTTTGGAGCTTCTCACAACTCCCATCATGGGAAAACCCCCATGGACTCGTGATGCCCCCCCATTCATGAAGGGGCCATCAGGGACAGAAACTCCAACCTGAGCGATCGTCTGATCCTCGCCCTGACTTCAGATGCACGAGATCTCGATTCAGGTCTGTAGATTGTGCCTGCCATGGCCTCACCCAGAAACCTAAGCCTAGCTTGTGTTCTCAGACTTTTGTCGTCAGACTACTGGCCCACAAGGCCTCCAGTTTGGCAATCCAGAACTACAATGCAGCACTCTGCCTGCCCTCCAGATAAAAAACATTGTCCTCTGGGGCTACCCAGTAACCCCAAATGAGAATCAACCTGCACCGACCTTGGCTGTACCCCAAATACATAGGCTGACCAGGGCACTAATGCCCTTTATGACACAGCCTGAGCCTGGACCCCCTGGCCCCTCCCAGACAGCTGGCCGCACACTGAGCACATCGAGCCGCCATGGCCTTAGGTCGTAATCTCTTCCCAACCTCGGTTTTCAGGTTTCAGAACCTAGACCTTATCTCCAATCACTGTCCATGTTGAAGGTGATGCAGAAATCAGAACTCCTTCCCCATGGCAAGAAACCTTGTGGTTGGCATGTTGTCCAACGTTCAGTGTCGTTGAAACCAGTGTGGCCCATGAGGCCCCGCCCATGCTCACGGGCCACATTGGTCACAAACACACATTGTGACCCTCAGGCTGAGCCCAGTCCTCAAGTAAGGCCACTCAGTGGCTGGATGAAGAGATAGCATATTGGGCTTGCCATGCCCCTAGGCCCCAATTTTTAACCATAGTTCGGATTGTCCCTTCAGTCTTCCCCACGGCTTTGCTTTGGAATTCCTCTTTTGGTGGGACACCTGAGGTAACAAAACTGAAATGAGTCCTCCCATCCCACAGATTGACGAAAAGCAATTGGGAATCGGGCCAAATCCTCAGAGAGGAAGATTCGTCCATGGCCCATGAGGCCTCCCCGACATTCCACGGCCATCACTGATACAAAATCCAGAGACAAAAGCCTGAGCAATCGCCACAGACTCGCACTTTCTTCATATCCTGTAGAGTTCTTCTCATGGTTTGTAGATCGGGCCTGCCATACCTACGTCCCCAAACCTAAGCTGAGTTTGTGTTTTCAGACTTCTGTCCTCAAAGTCTTGGGCCACACATCCTCCAGGCTGGGCCCCTGGAGCCACACATTAGGACTGTGCCTACCAATCTATGTGAATTGTGCCCATTCCATGGTCCAAAATCGTACAAATTAGGAGAAACCTCCAACGACCCTTAGGCCATCCCAATAGTGTGGGTCACCCGGAACAAACAAGGGGTGTCTGACACCAGCTGATAATCGACCTCCACTCATACCATAGATGGATGTCGCCAGAGAAGAAGATTGAACCAGACAGGACCCTAGGCCATAATAGGATCCATTGCTATGGGTTACAGGCATGTGTCCTCAAAAGCCTGATTCCAATACGAGCATAGGGGTTTTCCTGAGGCACCCATCAGAACTCATCTCGTCTCCACAAGTAAACCTGTGCATGGGAGCCATGTCCAAAGCTTAGGAAAGTACTTCAGGTTGCCGGTGCCACCGCCCCATTCCAAGGCCCTCATGGACACAAAAACACATTAGGACACATCCTCAGGAAAGTCCATTTCAACTCAGCCACCGAGGTTGCTCCCGCAGAGCCATCAGATCTAAACTGTCTTGTTGCTAGGAGACAATTGGAATGCGAGGCGGGCTTCCCAGGCATCCATCCGCGAACGGTGCTCTGGAGTCATTCCATATGGGATGTCCTGGAGCTGTCCAATAGGTCTCAATTGTCCGGAAGAAGGAATCCTGGACGGGGGCATCCCACAACTCCCAACGTGGGAAAACCTCAATGGTCTCGAGATTCCGCTCCCTTCATGAAGCGGCCGTCATGCTCAGAAACTCCCACCTGAGCCAACGTCTGATCCTCGCCCTGACTTCAGATGCATGAGATATTGGTTCAGATCTGCAGGGGGTACCTGCCGTGCCCTCGCCCTGAAACCCAAGTCTAGCTTGTCTTCTCATACTTCCATCCTCACACTCCTGGCCCCAAAGCCCTCAAGTTTGGCAATTCCGGACCCACAATGCAGCACTCTGCCTGCCCTCTAGAAAAAAAATGATTGCCTCATAAGCTGCCCAGGCACCTTAAATGAAGGTAAACCTACACAGCACTCGACTTTACCCAAATTATATAGTCTAACCTGGGCACTAATGCACTGTCGAACACAACCTGAGCCCGACCCCCTGAACAACACCCAGAAAGCTGACCGCACACTGAGCACATAAAACCCGCCATGGCCTTAAGTCATCATCTCTTCCCTACCTCAGTTTTCAGGCTTCAGAACCGAGACCTTATCTCCAATCACTGCCCAGGGGTGAGTCTGATGCAGAAATCAGAACTCCTCCTTACCCATGGCAAGAACCCTTGTGGTTGGCACGTTGTCCAACGATCAGTGTAGGAGAAACCCTGAGGCCCCGCCCATTCTTGAGTGCGACGAGGGCATACACATGCATTGTGACCCTCAGCATGAGTCCTGTCCTCTAGTAAGTCCTCTCAGTGGCTGGACCATAAGATGTCATAATGGGCTTGACATGTCCCTAGGCCCCAATTTTTAACCAGAATTCTGATTGTCCAGTCGCCCCTCCTAGGGCTCTACTCTGAAATCCCTCATTTGGTGGGACACCTGAGGTTAAAAAAGAAAACAACAACAACAACAACAACAACAAAATAAAACGGACTTCTTCCAACCCACAGAATGAACCCAAACTCTTTGGACGGGGCCAAACCACCAGAGAGTAAGACTGGTCCATTTCCTATGAAGTCACCCAGAAATTCCACGACCATGAGTGACACGGTATCCCGAGACAAAAACTTGAGCAGGAGCCTCACACTCGCCCTTCTTTCAAATCCCGAAAAGTTCTCCTCATGGTCTGTAGATCAGTCCTGCCATACCTATGACCTGAAACATAAGCCGAGTTTGTGTTTTCAGACAACTGTCCAAAAGGGGCTGGACTACACAACCTACAGGCTCAGGCCCCTGGAGCCAAACCTGAGGACTGTACTTACCCTCTCCAAGGGAATTGTGTGTGCCCATTCCAATGGCCACAACCCTTCTAATAGGATAAACCTCCAAAGTCCCTGATATATCTCAATAGTGGTAGCTTCCCAGGAAAAACAGGGGCAATCTGAGCCCAAATGAGCCCCTACCTGCACTCAGACCCATAGACAGATGTCCTCAGAGGTAAAAAGGAAAGAACAGGCCCCTAGGCACTAATCAGATCCATTGCTTTGGTTTCCAGGCATCTCTCCTCAGAGGCCTGGATTTCAAAAGCAGCATATAGCTGTTTCTTGTTTCACCCATCAGAAAACATCTCATCTACACATGGGAAACTTGCACGTTGGAGCTGTGTCAAAGCCTCTGTTTAGGAGAACCCTTTAGGGCCCCAGTGCCACCGCTTCATTCCAAGGTCTCCATAGACACAAAAGCACATTCGGACCCATCCCCAGGGGTGTGCATTTCAACTCAGCATCCTCGGTAGCTCCCCACAGATCCAGGAGATCTAAACTGTCTTGTTGCTAGGAGACAATTGGAATGCGAGGTGGGCTACCCAGCCATCCATCCTTAGAACCCTGCTCAGAATCATTGGCCTGGAGCCAAACAACAGGTCTCAATTGTCCTGCCGAAGACTCTCTGCAGTTTGGAGCTTCTCACAACTCTCATAGTGGGAAAACCCCCATGGCCTCGTGATGCCCCCCCATTCATGAAGGGGCCATCAGGGACAGAAACTCCAACCTGAGCGATCGTCTGATCCTCGCCCTGACTTCAGATGCACGAGATCTCGATTCAGGTCTGTAGATTGTGCCTGCCATGGCCTCACCCAGAAACCTAAGCCTAGCTTGTGTTCTCAGACTTTTGTCGTCAGACTACTGGCCCACAAGGCCTCCAGTTTGGCAATCCAGAACTACAATGCAGCACTCTGCCTGCCCTCCAGATAAAAAACATTGTCCTCTGGGGCTACCCAGTAACCCCAAATGAGAATCAACCTGCACCGACCTTGGCTGTACCCCAAATACATAGGCTGACCAGGGCACTAATGCCCTTTCTGACACAGCCTGAGCCTGGACCCCCTGGCCCCTCCCAGACAGCTGGCCGCACACTGAGCACATCGAGCCGCCATGGCCTTAGGTCGTAATCTCTTCCCAACCTCGGTTTTCAGGTTTCAGAACCTAGACCTTATCTCCAATCACTGTCCATGTTGAAGGTGATGCAGAAATCAGAACTCCTTCCCCATGGCAAGAAACCTTGTGGTTGGCATGTTGTCCAATGTTCAGTGTCGTTGAAACCAGTGTGGCCCATGAGGCCCCGCCCATGCTCACGGGCCACATTGGTCACAAACACACATTGTGACCCTCAGGCTGAGCCCAGTCCTCAAGTAAGGCCACTCAGTGGCTGGATGAAGAGATAGCATATTGGGCTTGCCATGCCCCTAGGCCCCAATTTTTAACCATAGTTCGGATTGTCCCTTCAGTCTTCCCCACGGCTTTGCTTTGGAATTCCTCTTTTGGTGGGACACCTGAGGTAACAAAACTGAAATGAGTCCTCCCATCCCACAGATTGACGAAAAGCAATTGGGAATCGGGCCAAATCCTCAGAGAGGAAGATTAGTCCATGGCCCATGAGGCCTCCCCGACATTCCACGGCCATCACTGATCCAAAATCCAGAGGCAAAAGCCTGAGCAATCGCCACAGACTCGCACTTTCTTCATATCCTGTAGAGTTCTTCTCATGGTTTGTAGATCGGGCCTGCCATACCTACGTCCCCAAACCTAAGCTGAGTTTGTGTTTTCAGACTTCTGTCCTCAAAGTCTTGGGCCACACATCCTCCAGGCTGGGCCCCTGGAGCCACACATTAGGACTGTGCCTACCAATCTATGGGAATTGTGCCCATTCCATGGTCCAAAATCGTACAAATTAGGAGAAACCTCCAACGACCCTTAGGCCATCCCAATAGTGTGGGTCACCCGGAACAAACAAGGGGTGTCTGACTCGCACTTTCTTCATATCCTGTAGAGTTCTTCTCATGGTTTGTAGATCGGGCCTGCCATACCTACGTCCCCAAACCTAAGCTGAGTTTGTGTTTTCAGACTTCTGTCCTCAAAGTCTTGGGCCACACATCCTCCAGGCTGGGCCCCTGGAGCCACACATTAGGACTGTGCCTACCAATCTATGGGAATTGTGCCCATTCCATGGTCCAAAATCGTACAAATTAGGAGAAACCTCCAACGACCCTTAGGCCATCCCAATAGTGTGGGTCACCCGGAACAAACAAGGGGTGTCTGACACCAGCTGATAATCGACCTCCACTCATACCATAGATGGATGTCGCCAGAGAAGAAGATTGAACCAGACAGGACCCTAGGCCATAATAGGATCCATTGCTATGGGTTACAGGCATGTGTCCTCAAAAGCCTGATTCCAATACGAGCATAGGGGTTTTCCTGAGGCACCCATCAGAACTCATCTCGTCTCCACAAGTAAACCTGTGCATGGGAGCCATGTCCAAAGCTTAGGAAAGTACTTCAGGTTGCCGGTGCCACCGCCCCATTCCAAGGCCCTCATGGACACAAAAACACATTAGGACACATCCTCAGGAAAGTCCATTTCAACTCAGCCACCGAGGTTGCTCCCGCAGAGCCATCAGATCTAAACTGTCTTGTTGCTAGGAGACAATTGGAATGCGAGGCGGGCTTCCCAGGCATCCATCCGCGAACGGTGCTCTGGAGTCATTCCATATGGGATGTCCTGGAGCTGTCCAATAGGTCTCAATTGTCCGGAAGAAGGAATCCTGGACGGGGGCATCCCACAACTCCCAACGTGGGAAAACCTCAATGGTCTCGAGATTCCGCTCCCTTCATGAAGCGGCCGTCATGCTCAGAAACTCCCACCTGAGCCAACGTCTGATCCTCGCCCTGACTTCAGATGCATGAGATATTGGTTCAGATCTGCAGGGGGTACCTGCCGTGCCCTCGCCCTGAAACCCAAGTCTAGCTTGTCTTCTCATACTTCCATCCTCACACTCCTGGCCCCAAAGCCCTCAAGTTTGGCAATTCCGGACCCACAATGCAGCACTCTGCCTGCCCTCTAGAAAAAAAATGATTGCCTCATAAGCTGCCCAGGCACCTTAAATGAAGGTAAACCTACACAGCACTCGACTTTACCCAAATTATATAGTCTAACCTGGGCACTAATGCACTGTCGAACACAACCTGAGCCCGACCCCCTGAACAACACCCAGAAAGCTGACCGCACACTGAGCACATAAAACCCGCCATGGCCTTAAGTCATCATCTCTTCCCTACCTCAGTTTTCAGGCTTCAGAACCGAGACCTTATCTCCAATCACTGCCCAGGGGTGAGTCTGATGCAGAAATCAGAACTCCTCCTTACCCATGGCAAGAACCCTTGTGGTTGGCACGTTGTCCAACGATCAGTGTAGGAGAAACCCTGAGGCCCCGCCCATTCTTGAGTGCGACGAGGGCATACACACGCATTGTGACCCTCAGCATGAGTCCTGTCCTCTAGTAAGTCCTCTCAGTGGCTGGACCATAAGATGTCATAATGGGCTTGACATGTCCCTAGGCCCCAATTTTTAACCAGAATTCTGATTGTCCAGTCGCCCCTCCTAGGGCTCTACTCTGAAATCCCTCATTTGGTGGGACACCTGAGGTTAAAAAAGAAAACAACAACAACAACAACAACAACAAAATAAAACGGACTTCTTCCAACCCACAGAATGAACCCAAACTCTTTGGACGGGGCCAAACCACCAGAGAGTAAGACTGGTCCATTTCCTATGAAGTCACCCAGAAATTCCACGACCATGAGTGACACGGTATCCCGAGACAAAAACTTGAGCAGGAGCCTCACACTCGCCCTTCTTTCAAATCCCGAAAAGTTCTCCTCATGGTCTGTAGATCAGTCCTGCCATACCTATGACCTGAAACATAAGCCGAGTTTGTGTTTTCAGACAACTGTCCAAAAGGGGCTGGACTACACAACCTACAGGCTCAGGCCCCTGGAGCCAAACCTGAGGACTGTACTTACCCTCTCCAAGGGAATTGTGTGTGCCCATTCCAATGGCCACAACCCTTCTAATAGGATAAACCTCCAAAGTCCCTGATATATCTCAATAGTGGTAGCTTCCCAGGAAAAACAGGGGCAATCTGAGCCCAAATGAGCCCCTACCTGCACTCAGACCCATAGACAGATGTCCTCAGAGGTAAAAAGGAAAGAACAGGCCCCTAGGCACTAATCAGATCCATTGCTTTGGTTTCCAGGCATCTCTCCTCAGAGGCCTGGATTTCAAAAGCAGCATATAGCTGTTTCTTGTTTCACCCATCAGAAAACATCTCATCTACACATGGGAAACTTGCACGTTGGAGCTGTGTCAAAGCCTCTGTTTAGGAGAACCCTTTAGGGCCCCAGTGCCACCGCTTCATTCCAAGGTCTCCATAGACACAAAAGCACATTCGGACCCATCCCCAGGGGTGTGCATTTCAACTCAGCATCCTCGGTAGCTCCCCACAGATCCAGGAGATCTAAACTGTCTTGTTGCTAGGAGACAATTGGAATGCGAGGTGGGCTACCCAGCCATCCATCCTTAGAACCCTGCTCAGAATCATTGGCCTGGAGCCAAACAACAGGTCTCAATTGTCCTGCCGAAGACTCTCTGCAGTTTGGAGCTTCTCACAACTCCCATCATGGGAAAACCCCCATGGCCTCGTGATGCCCCCCCATTCATGAAGGGGCCATCAGGGACAGAAACTCCAACCTGAGCGATCGTCTGATCCTCGCCCTGACTTCAGATGCACGAGATCTCGATTCAGGTCTGTAGATTGTGCCTGCCATGGCCTCACCCAGAAACCTAAGCCTAGCTTGTGTTCTCAGACTTTTGTCGTCAGACTACTGGCCCACAAGGCCTCCAGTTTGGCAATCCAGAACTACAATGCAGCACTCTGCCTGCCCTCCAGATAAAAAACATTGTCCTCTGGGGCTACCCAGTAACCCCCAATGAGAATCAACCTGCACCGACCTTGGCTGTACCCCAAATACATAGGCTGACCAGGGCACTAATGCCCTTTCTGACACAGCCTGAGCCTGGACCCCCTGGCCCCTCCCAGACAGCTGGCCGCACACTGAGCACATCGAGCCGCCATGGCCTTAGGTCGTCATCTCTTCCCAACCTCGGTTTTCAGGTTTCAGAACCTAGACCTTATCTCCAATCACTGTCCATGTTGAAGGTGATGCAGAAATCAGAACTCCTTCCCCATGGCAAGAAACCTTGTGGTTGGCATGTTGTCCAACGTTCAGTGTCGTTGAAACCAGTGTGGCCCATGAGGCCCCGCCCATGCTCACGGGCCACATTGGTCACAAACACACATTGTGACCCTCAGGCTGAGCCCAGTCCTCAAGTAAGGCCACTCAGTGGCTGGATGAAGAGATAGCATATTGGGCTTGCCATGCCCCTAGGCCCCAATTTTTAACCATAGTTCGGATTGTCCCTTCAGTCTTCCCCACGGCTTTGCTTTGGAATTCCTCTTTTGGTGGGACACCTGAGGTAACAAAACTGAAATGAGTCCTCCCATCCCACAGATTGACGAAAAGCAATTGGGAATCGGGCCAAATCCTCAGAGAGGAAGATTCGTCCATGGCCCATGAGGCCTCCCCGACATTCCACGGCCATCACTGATACAAAATCCAGAGACAAAAGCCTGAGCAATCGCCACAGACTCGCACTTTCTTCATATCCTGTAGAGTTCTTCTCATGGTTTGTAGATCGGGCCTGCCATACCTACGTCCCCAAACCTAAGCTGAGTTTGTGTTTTCAGACTTCTGTCCTCAAAGTCTTGGGCCACACATCCTCCAGGCTGGGCCCCTGGAGCCACACATTAGGACTGTGCCTACCAATCTATGGGAATTGTGCCCATTCCATGGTCCAAAATCGTACAAATTAGGAGAAACCTCCAACGACCCTTAGGCCATCCCAATAGTGTGGGTCACCCGGAACAAACAAGGGGTGTCTGACACCAGCTGATAATCGACCTCCACTCATACCATAGATGGATGTCGCCAGAGAAGAAGATTGAACCAGACAGGACCCTAGGCCATAATAGGATCCATTGCTATGGGTTACAGGCATGTGTCCTCAAAAGCCTGATTCCAATACGAGCATAGGGGTTTTCCTGAGGCACCCATCAGAACTCATCTCGTCTCCACAAGTAAACCTGTGCATGGGAGCCATGTCCAAAGCTTAGGAAAGTACTTCAGGTTGCCGGTGCCACCGCCCCATTCCAAGGCCCTCATGGACACAAAAACACATTAGGACACATCCTCAGGAAAGTCCATTTCAACTCAGCCACCGAGGTTGCTCCCGCAGAGCCATCAGATCTAAACTGTCTTGTTGCTAGGAGACAATTGGAATGCGAGGCGGGCTTCCCAGGCATCCATCCGCGAACGGTGCTCTGGAGTCATTCCATATGGGATGTCCTGGAGCTGTCCAATAGGTCTCAATTGTCCGGAAGAAGGAATCCTGGAAGGGGGCATCCCACAACTCCCAACGTGGGAAAACCTCAATGGTCTCGAGATTCCGCTCCCTTCATGAAGCGGCCGTCATGCTCAGAAACTCCCACCTGAGCCAACGTCTGATCCTCGCCCTGACTTCAGATGCATGAGATATTGGTTCAGATCTGCAGGGGGTACCTGCCGTGCCCTCGCCCTGAAACCCAAGTCTAGCTTGTCTTCTCAGACTTCCATCCTCACACTCCTGACCCCAAAGCCCTCAAGTTTGGCAATTCCGGACCCACAATGCAGCACTCTGCCTGCCCTCTAGAAAAAAAATGATTGCCTCATAAGCTGCCCAGGCACCTTAAATGAAGGTAAACCTACACAGCACTCGACTTTACCCAAATTATATAGTCTAACCTGGGCACTAATGCACTGTCGAACACAACCTGAGCCCGACCCCCTGAACAACACCCAGAAAGCTGACCGCACACTGAGCACATAAAACCCGCCATGGCCTTAAGTCATCATCTCTTCCCTACCTCAGTTTTCAGGCTTCAGAACCGAGACCTTATCTCCAATCACTGCCCAGGGGTGAGTCTGATGCAGAAATCAGAACTCCTCCTTACCCATGGCAAGAACCCTTGTGGTTGGCACGTTGTCCAACGATCAGTGTAGGAGAAACCCTGAGGCCCCGCCCATTCTTGAGTGCGACGAGGGCATACACACGCATTGTGACCCTCAGCATGAGTCCTGTCCTCTAGTAAGTCCTCTCAGTGGCTGGATCATTAGATGTCATAATGGGCTTGACATGTCCCTAGGCCCCAATTTTTAACCAGAATTCTGATTGTCCAGTCGCCCCTCCTAGGGCTCTACTCTGAAATCCCTCATTTGGTGGGACACCTGAGGTTAAAAAAGAAAACAACAACAACAACAACAACAACAAAATAAAACGGACTTCTTCCAACCCACAGAATGAACCCAAACTCTTTGGACGGGGCCAAACCACCAGAGAGTAAGACTGGTCCATTTCCTATGAAGTCACCCAGAAATTCCACGACCATGAGTGACACGGTATCCCGAGACAAAAACTTGAGCAGGAGCCTCACACTCGCCCTTCTTTCAAATCCCGAAAAGTTCTCCTCATGGTCTGTAGATCAGTCCTGCCATACCTATGACCTGAAACATAAGCCGAGTTTGTGTTTTCAGACAACTGTCCAAAAGGGGCTGGACTACACAACCTACAGGCTCAGGCCCCTGGAGCCAAACCTGAGGACTGTACTTACCCTCTCCAAGGGAATTGTGTGTGCCCATTCCAATGGCCACAACCCTTCTAATAGGATAAACCTCCAAAGTCCCTGATATATCTCAATAGTGGTAGCTTCCCAGGAAAAACAGGGGCAATCTGAGCCCAAATGAGCCCCTACCTGCACTCAGACCCATAGACAGATGTCCTCAGAGGTAAAAAGGAAAGAACAGGCCCCTAGGCACTAATCAGATCCATTGCTTTGGTTTCCAGGCCTCTCTCCTCAGAGGCCTGGATTTCAAAAGCAGCATATAGCTGTTTCTTGTTTCACCCATCAGAAAACATCTCATCTACACATGGGAAACTTGCACGTTGGAGCTGTGTCAAAGCCTCTGTTTAGGAGAACCCTTTAGGGCCCCAGTGCCACCGCTTCATTCCAAGGTCTCCATAGACACAAAAGCACATTCGGACCCATCCCCAGGGGTGTGCATTTCAACTCAGCATCCTCGGTAGCTCCCCACAGATCCATGAGATCTAAACTGTCTTGTTGCTAGGAGACAATTGGAATGCGAGGTGGGCTACCCAGCCATCCATCCTTAGAACCCTGCTCAGAATCATTGGCCTGGAGCCAAACAACAGGTCTCAATTGTCCTGCCGAAGACTCTCTGCAGTTTGGAGCTTCTCACAACTCTCATCGTGGGAAAACCCCCATGGCCTCGTGATGCCCCCCCATTCATGAAGGGGCCATCAGGGACAGAAACTCCAACCTGAGCGATCGTCTGATCCTCGCCCTGACTTCAGATGCACGAGATCTCGATTCAGGTCTGTAGATTGTGCCTGCCATGGCCTCACCCAGAAACCTAAGCCTAGCTTGTGTTCTCAGACTTTTGTCGTCAGACTACTGGCCCACAAGGCCTCCAGTTTGGCAATCCAGAACTACAATGCAGCACTCTGCCTGCCCTCCAGATAAAAAACATTGTTCTCTGGGGCTACCCAGTAACCCCAAATGAGAATCAACCTGCACCGACCTTGGCTGTACCCCAAATACATAGGCTGACCAGGGCACTAATGCCCTTTCTGACACAGCCTGAGCCTGGACCCCCTGGCCCCTCCCAGACAGCTGGCCGCACACTGAGCACATCGAGCCGCCATGGCCTTAGGTCGTAATCTCTTCCCAACCTCGGTTTTCAGGTTTCAGAACCTAGACCTTATCTCCAATCACTGTCCATGTTGAAGGTGATGCAGAAATCAGAACTCCTTCCCCATGGCAAGAAACCTTGTGGTTGGCATGTTGTCCAATGTTCAGTGTCGTTGAAACCAGTGTGGCCCATGAGGCCCCGCCCATGCTCACGGGCCACATTGGTCACAAACACACATTGTGACCCTCAGGCTGAGCCCAGTCCTCAAGTAAGGCCACTCAGTGGCTGGATGAAGAGATAGCATATTGGGCTTGCCATGCCCCTAGGCCCCAATTTTTAACCATAGTTCGGATTGTCCCTTCAGTCTTCCCCACGGCTTTGCTTTGGAATTCCTCTTTTGGTGGGACACCTGAGGTAACAAAACTGAAATGAGTCCTCCCATCCCACAGATTGACGAAAAGCAATTGGGAATCGGGCCAAATCCTCAGAGAGGAAGATTAGTCCATGGCCCATGAGGCCTCCCCGACATTCCACGGCCATC
The DNA here is from genome assembly GCF_964662115.1 of Mustela nivalis. NCBI lineage: Eukaryota > Metazoa > Chordata > Mammalia > Carnivora > Mustelidae > Mustela > Mustela nivalis. The sequence goes on from NW_028136248.1 coordinate 150,665, forward strand.
ACTGATCCAAAATCCAGAGGCAAAAGCCTGAGCAATCGCCACAGACTCGCACTTTCTTCATATCCTGTAGAGTTCTTCTCATGGTTTGTAGATCGGGCCTGCCATACCTACGTCCCCAAACCTAAGCTGAGTTTGTGTTTTCAGACTTCTGTCCTCAAAGTCTTGGGCCACACATCCTCCAGGCTGGGCCCCTGGAGCCACACATTAGGACTGTGCCTACCAATCTATGGGAATTGTGCCCATTCCATGGTCCAAAATCGTACAAATTAGGAGAAACCTCCAACGACCCTTAGGCCATCCCAATAGTGTGGGTCACCCGGAACAAACAAGGGGTGTCTGACACCAGCTGATAATCGACCTCCACTCATACCATAGATGGATGTCGCCAGAGAAGAAGATTGAACCAGACAGGACCCTAGGCCATAATAGGATCCATTGCTATGGGTTACAGGCATGTGTCCTCAAAAGCCTGATTCCAATACGAGCATAGGGGTTTTCCTGAGGCACCCATCAGAACTCATCTCGTCTCCACAAGTAAACCTGTGCATGGGAGCCATGTCCAAAGCTTAGGAAAGTACTTCAGGTTGCCGGTGCCACCGCCCCATTCCAAGGCCCTCATGGACACAAAAACACATTAGGACACATCCTCAGGAAAGTCCATTTCAACTCAGCCACCGAGGTTGCTCCCGCAGAGCCATCAGATCTAAACTGTCTTGTTGCTAGGAGACAATTGGAATGCGAGGCGGGCTTCCCAGGCATCCATCCGCGAACGGTGCTCTGGAGTCATTCCATATGGGATGTCCTGGAGCTGTCCAATAGGTCTCAATTGTCCGGAAGAAGGAATCCTGGACGGGGGCATCCCACAACTCCCAACGTGGGAAAACCTCAATGGTCTCGAGATTCCGCTCCCTTCATGAAGCGGCCGTCATGCTCAGAAACTCCCACCTGAGCCAACGTCTGATCCTCGCCCTGACTTCAGATGCATGAGATATTGGTTCAGATCTGCAGGGGGTACCTGCCGTGCCCTCGCCCTGAAACCCAAGTCTAGCTTGTCTTCTCAGACTTCCATCCTCACACTCCTGGCCCCAAAGCCCTCAAGTTTGGCAATTCCGGACCCACAATGCAGCACTCTGCCTGCCCTCTAGAAAAAAAATGATTGCCTCATAAGCTGCCCAGGCACCTTAAATGAAGGTAAACCTACACAGCACTCGACTTTACCCAAATTATATAGTCTAACCTGGGCACTAATGCACTGTCGAACACAACCTGAGCCCGACCCCCTGAACAACACCCAGAAAGCTGACCGCACACTGAGCACATAAAACCCGCCATGGCCTTAAGTCATCATCTCTTCCCTACCTCAGTTTTCAGGCTTCAGAACCGAGACCTTATCTCCAATCACTGCCCAGGGGTGAGTCTGATGCAGAAATCAGAACTCCTCCTTACCCATGGCAAGAACCCTTGTGGTTGGCACGTTGTCCAACGATCAGTGTAGGAGAAACCCTGAGGCCCCGCCCATTCTTGAGTGCGACGAGGGCATACACACGCATTGTGACCCTCAGCATGAGTCCTGTCCTCTAGTAAGTCCTCTCAGTGGCTGGACCATAAGATGTCATAATGGGCTTGACATGTCCCTAGGCCCCAATTTTTAACCAGAATTCTGATTGTCCAGTCGCCCCTCCTAGGGCTCTACTCTGAAATCCCTCATTTGGTGGGACACCTGAGGTTAAAAAAGAAAACAACAACAACAACAACAACAACAAAATAAAACGGACTTCTTCCAACCCACAGAATGAACCCAAACTCTTTGGACGGGGCCAAACCACCAGAGAGTAAGACTCGTCCATTTCCTATGAAGTCACCCAGAAATTCCACGACCATGAGTGACACGGTATCCCGAGACAAAAACTTGAGCAGGAGCCTCACACTCGCCCTTCTTTCAAATCCCGAAAAGTTCTCCTCATGGTCTGTAGATCAGTCCTGCCATACCTATGACCTGAAACATAAGCCGAGTTTGTGTTTTCAGACAACTGTCCAAAAGGGGCTGGACTACACAACCTACAGGCTCAGGCCCCTGGAGCCAAACCTGAGGACTGTACTTACCCTCTCCAAGGGAATTGTGTGTGCCCATTCCAATGGCCACAACCCTTCTAATAGGATAAACCTCCAAAGTCCCTGATATATCTCAATAGTGGTAGCTTCCCAGGAAAAACAGGGGCAATCTGAGCCCAAATGAGCCCCTACCTGCACTCAGACCCATAGACAGATGTCCTCAGAGGTAAAAAGGAAAGAACAGGCCCCTAGGCACTAATCAGATCCATTGCTTTGGTTTCCAGGCCTCTCTCCTCAGAGGCCTGGATTTCAAAAGCAGCATATAGCTGTTTCTTGTTTCACCCATCAGAAAACATCTCATCTACACATGGGAAACTTGCACGTTGGAGCTGTGTCAAAGCCTCTGTTTAGGAGAACCCTTTAGGGCCCCAGTGCCACCGCTTCATTCCAAGGTCTCCATAGACACAAAAGCACATTCGGACCCATCCCCAGGGGTGTGCATTTCAACTCAGCATCCTCGGTAGCTCCCCACAGATCCAGGAGATCTAAACTGTCTTGTTGCTAGGAGACAATTGGAATGCGAGGTGGGCTACCCAGCCATCCATCCTTAGAACCCTGCTCAGAATCATTGGCCTGGAGCCAAACAACAGGTCTCAATTGTCCTGCCGAAGACTCTCTGCAGTTTGGAGCTTCTCACAACTCCCATCATGGGAAAACCCCCATGGACTCGTGATGCCCCCCCATTCATGAAGGGGCCATCAGGGACAGAAACTCCAACCTGAGCGATCGTCTGATCCTCGCCCTGACTTCAGATGCACGAGATCTCGATTCAGGTCTGTAGATTGTGCCTGCCATGGCCTCACCCAGAAACCTAAGCCTAGCTTGTGTTCTCAGACTTTTGTCGTCAGACTACTGGCCCACAAGGCCTCCAGTTTGGCAATCCAGAACTACAATGCAGCACTCTGCCTGCCCTCCAGATAAAAAACATTGTCCTCTGGGGCTACCCAGTAACCCCAAATGAGAATCAACCTGCACCGACCTTGGCTGTACCCCAAATACATAGGCTGACCAGGGCACTAATGCCCTTTATGACACAGCCTGAGCCTGGACCCCCTGGCCCCTCCCAGACAGCTGGCCGCACACTGAGCACATCGAGCCGCCATGGCCTTAGGTCGTCATCTCTTCCCAACCTCGGTTTTCAGGTTTCAGAACCTAGACCTTATCTCCAATCACTGTCCATGTTGAAGGTGATGCAGAAATCAGAACTCCTTCCCCATGGCAAGAAACCTTGTGGTTGGCATGTTGTCCAACGTTCAGTGTCGTTGAAACCAGTGTGGCCCATGAGGCCCCGCCCATGCTCACGGGCCACATTGGTCACAAACACACATTGTGACCCTCAGGCTGAGCCCAGTCCTCAAGTAAGGCCACTCAGTGGCTGGATGAAGAGATAGCATATTGGGCTTGCCATGCCCCTAGGCCCCAATTTTTAACCATAGTTCGGATTGTCCCTTCAGTCTTCCCCACGGCTTTGCTTTGGAATTCCTCTTTTGGTGGGACACCTGAGGTAACAAAACTGAAATGAGTCCTCCCATCCCACAGATTGACGAAAAGCAATTGGGAATCGGGCCAAATCCTCAGAGAGGAAGATTCGTCCATGGCCCATGAGGCCTCCCCGACATTCCACGGCCATCACTGATACAAAATCCAGAGACAAAAGCCTGAGCAATCGCCACAGACTCGCACTTTCTTCATATCCTGTAGAGTTCTTCTCATGGTTTGTAGATCGGGCCTGCCATACCTACGTCCCCAAACCTAAGCTGAGTTTGTGTTTTCAGACTTCTGTCCTCAAAGTCTTGGGCCACACATCCTCCAGGCTGGGCCCCTGGAGCCACACATTAGGACTGTGCCTACCAATCTATGGGAATTGTGCCCATTCCATGGTCCAAAATCGTACAAATTAGGAGAAACCTCCAACGACCCTTAGGCCATCCCAATAGTGTGGGTCACCCGGAACAAACAAGGGGTGTCTGACACCAGCTGATAATCGACCTCCACTCATACCATAGATGGATGTCGCCAGAGAAGAAGATTGAACCAGACAGGACCCTAGGCCATAATAGGATCCATTGCTATGGGTTACAGGCATGTGTCCTCAAAAGCCTGATTCCAATACGAGCATAGGGGTTTTCCTGAGGCACCCATCAGAACTCATCTCGTCTCCACAAGTAAACCTGTGCATGGGAGCCATGTCCAAAGCTTAGGAAAGTACTTCAGGTTGCCGGTGCCACCGCCCCATTCCAAGGCCCTCATGGACACAAAAACACATTAGGACACATCCTCAGGAAAGTCCATTTCAACTCAGCCACCGAGGTTGCTCCCGCAGAGCCATCAGATCTAAACTGTCTTGTTGCTAGGAGACAATTGGAATGCGAGGCGGGCTTCCCAGGCATCCATCCGCGAACGGTGCTCTGGAGTCATTCCATATGGGATGTCCTGGAGCTGTCCAATAGGTCTCAATTGTCCGGAAGAAGGAATCCTGGAAGGGGGCATCCCACAACTCCCAACGTGGGAAAACCTCAATGGTCTCGAGATTCCGCTCCCTTCATGAAGCGGCCGTCATGCTCAGAAACTCCCACCTGAGCCAACGTCTGATCCTCGCCCTGACTTCAGATGCATGAGATATTGGTTCAGATCTGCAGGGGGTACCTGCCGTGCCCTCGCCCTGAAACCCAAGTCTAGCTTGTCTTCTCATACTTCCATCCTCACACTCCTGGCCCCAAAGCCCTCAAGTTTGGCAATTCCGGACCCTCAATGCAGCAATCTGCCTGCCCTCTAGAAAAAAAATGATTGCCTCATAAGCTGCCCAGGCACCTTAAATGAAGGTAAACCTACACAGCACTCGACTTTACCCAAATTATATAGTCTAACCTGGGCACTAATGCACTGTCGAACACAACCTGAGCCCGACCCCCTGAACAACACCCAGAAAGCTGACCGCACACTGAGCACATAAAACCCGCCATGGCCTTAAGTCATCATCTCTTCCCTACCTCAGTTTTCAGGCTTCAGAACCGAGACCTTATCTCCAATCACTGCCCAGGGGTGAGTCTGATGCAGAAATCAGAACTCCTCCTTACCCATGGCAAGAACCCTTGTGGTTGGCACGTTGTCCAACGATCAGTGTAGGAGAAACCCTGAGGCCCCGCCCATTCTTGAGTGCGACGAGGGCATACACACGCATTGTGACCCTCAGCATGAGTCCTGTCCTCTAGTAAGTCCTCTCAGTGGCTGGACCATAAGATGTCATAATGGGCTTGACATGTCCCTAGGCCCCAATTTTTAACCAGAATTCTGATTGTCCAGTCGCCCCTCCTAGGGCTCTACTCTGAAATCCCTCATTTGGTGGGACACCTGAGGTTAAAAAAGAAAACAACAACAACAACAACAACAACAAAATAAAACGGACTTCTTCCAACCCACAGAATGAACCCAAACTCTTTGGACGGGGCCAAACCACCAGAGAGTAAGACTGGTCCATTTCCTATGAAGTCACCCAGAAATTCCACGACCATGAGTGACACGGTATCCCGAGACAAAAACTTGAGCAGGAGCCTCACACTCGCCCTTCTTTCAAATCCCGAAAAGTTCTCCTCATGGTCTGTAGATCAGTCCTGCCATACCTATGACCTGAAACATAAGCCGAGTTTGTGTTTTCAGACAACTGTCCAAAAGGGGCTGGACTACACAACCTACAGGCTCAGGCCCCTGGAGCCAAACCTGAGGACTGTACTTACCCTCTCCAAGGGAATTGTGTGTGCCCATTCCAATGGCCACAACCCTTCTAATAGGATAAACCTCCAAAGTCCCTGATATATCTCAATAGTGGTAGCTTCCCAGGAAAAACAGGGGCAATCTGAGCCCAAATGAGCCCCTACCTGCACTCAGACCCATAGACAGATGTCCTCAGAGGTAAAAAGGAAAGAACAGGCCCCTAGGCACTAATCAGATCCATTGCTTTGGTTTCCAGGCATCTCTCCTCAGAGGCCTGGATTTCAAAAGCAGCATATAGCTGTTTCTTGTTTCACCCATCAGAAAACATCTCATCTACACATGGGAAACTTGCACGTTGGAGCTGTGTCAAAGCCTCTGTTTAGGAGAACCCTTTAGGGCCCCAGTGCCACCGCTTCATTCCAAGGTCTCCATAGACACAAAAGCACATTCGGACCCATCCCCAGGGGTGTGCATTTCAACTCAGCATCCTCGGTAGCTCCCCACAGATCCAGGAGATCTAAACTGTCTTGTTGCTAGGAGACAATTGGAATGCGAGGTGGGCTACCCAGCCATCCATCCTTAGAACCCTGCTCAGAATCATTGGCCTGGAGCCAAACAACAGGTCTCAATTGTCCTGCCGAAGACTCTCTGCAGTTTGGAGCTTCTCACAACTCCCATCATGGGAAAACCCCCATGGCCTCGTGATGCCCCCCCATTCATGAAGGGGCCATCAGGGACAGAAACTCCAACCTGAGCGATCGTCTGATCCTCGCCCTGACTTCAGATGCACGAGATCTCGATTCAGGTCTGTAGATTGTGCCTGCCATGGCCTCACCCAGAAACCTAAGCCTAGCTTGTGTTCTCAGACTTTTGTCGTCAGACTACTGGCCCACAAGGCCTCCAGTTTGGCAATCCAGAACTACAATGCAGCACTCTGCCTGCCCTCCAGATAAAAAACATTGTCCTCTGGGGCTACCCAGTAACCCCAAATGAGAATCAACCTGCACCGACCTTGGCTGTACCCCAAATACATAGGCTGACCAGGGCACTAATGCCCTTTATGACACAGCCTGAGCCTGGACCCCCTGGCCCCTCCCAGACAGCTGGCCGCACACTGAGCACATCGAGCCGCCATGGCCTTAGGTCGTCATCTCTTCCCAACCTCGGTTTTCAGGTTTCAGAACCTAGACCTTATCTCCAATCACTGTCCATGTTGAAGGTGATGCAGAAATCAGAACTCCTTCCCCATGGCAAGAAACCTTGTGGTTGGCATGTTGTCCAACGTTCAGTGTCGTTGAAACCAGTGTGGCCCATGAGGCCCCGCCCATGCTCACGGGCCACATTGGTCACAAACACACATTGTGACCCTCAGGCTGAGCCCAGTCCTCAAGTAAGGCCACTCAGTGGCTGGATGAAGAGATAGCATATTGGGCTTGCCATGCCCCTAGGCCCCAATTTTTAACCATAGTTCGGATTGTCCCTTCAGTCTTCCCCACGGCTTTGCTTTGGAATTCCTCTTTTGGTGGGACACCTGAGGTAACAAAACTGAAATGAGTCCTCCCATCCCACAGATTGACGAAAAGCAATTGGGAATCGGGCCAAATCCTCAGAGAGGAAGATTCGTCCATGGCCCATGAGGCCTCCCCGACATTCCACGGCCATCACTGATACAAAATCCAGAGACAAAAGCCTGAGCAATCGCCACAGACTCGCACTTTCTTCATATCCTGTAGAGTTCTTCTCATGGTTTGTAGATCGGGCCTGCCATACCTACGTCCCCAAACCTAAGCTGAGTTTGTGTTTTCAGACTTCTGTCCTCAAAGTCTTGGGCCACACATCCTCCAGGCTGGGCCCCTGGAGCCACACATTAGGACTGTGCCTACCAATCTATGGGAATTGTGCCCATTCCATGGTCCAAAATCGTACAAATTAGGAGAAACCTCCAACGACCCTTAGGCCATCCCAATAGTGTGGGTCACCCGGAACAAACAAGGGGTGTCTGACACCAGCTGATAATCGACCTCCACTCATACCATAGATGGATGTCGCCAGAGAAGAAGATTGAACCAGACAGGACCCTAGGCCATAATAGGATCCATTGCTATGGGTTACAGGCATGTGTCCTCAAAAGCCTGATTCCAATACGAGCATAGGGGTTTTCCTGAGGCACCCATCAGAACTCATCTCGTCTCCACAAGTAAACCTGTGCATGGGAGCCATGTCCAAAGCTTAGGAAAGTACTTCAGGTTGCCGGTGCCACCGCCCCATTCCAAGGCCCTCATGGACACAAAAACACATTAGGACACATCCTCAGGAAAGTCCATTTCAACTCAGCCACCGAGGTTGCTCCCGAAGAGCCATCAGATCTAAACTGTCTTGTTGCTAGGAGACAATTGGAATGCGAGGCGGGCTTCCCAGGCATCCATCCGCGAACGGTGCTCTGGAGTCATTCCATATGGGATGTCCTGGAGCTGTCCAATAGGTCTCAATTGTCCGGAAGAAGGAATCCTGGAAGGGGGCATCCCACAACTCCCAACGTGGGAAAACCTCAATGGTCTCGAGATTCCGCTCCCTTCATGAAGCGGCCGTCATGCTCAGAAACTCCCACCTGAGCCAACGTCTGATCCTCGCCCTGACTTCAGATGCATGAGATATTGGTTCAGATCTGCAGGGGGTACCTGCCGTGCCCTCGCCCTGAAACCCAAGTCTAGCTTGTCTTCTCATACTTCCATCCTCACACTCCTGGCCCCAAAGCCCTCAAGTTTGGCAATTCCGGACCCACAATGCAGCACTCTGCCTGCCCTCTAGAAAAAAAATGATTGCCTCATAAGCTGCCCAGGCACCTTAAATGAAGGTAAACCTACACAGCACTCGACTTTACCCAAATTATATAGTCTAACCTGGGCACTAATGCACTGTCGAACACAACCTGAGCCCGACCCCCTGAACAACACCCAGAAAGCTGACCGCACACTGAGCACATAAAACCCGCCATGGCCTTAAGTCATCATCTCTTCCCTACCTCAGTTTTCAGGCTTCAGAACCGAGACCTTATCTCCAATCACTGCCCAGGGGTGAGTCTGATGCAGAAATCAGAACTCCTCCTTACCCATGGCAAGAACCCTTGTGGTTGGCACGTTGTCCAACGATCAGTGTAGGAGAAACCCTGAGGCCCCGCCCATTCTTGAGTGCGACGAGGGCATACACACGCATTGTGACCCTCAGCATGAGTCCTGTCCTCTAGTAAGTCCTCTCAGTGGCTGGACCATAAGATGTCATAATGGGCTTGACATGTCCCTAGGCCCCAATTTTTAACCAGAATTCTGATTGTCCAGTCGCCCCTCCTAGGGCTCTACTCTGAAATCCCTCATTTGGTGGGACACCTGAGGTTAAAAAAGAAAACAACAACAACAACAACAACAACAAAATAAAACGGACTTCTTCCAACCCACAGAATGAACCCAAACTCTTTGGACGGGGCCAAACCACCAGAGAGTAAGACTCGTCCATTTTGTATGAAGTCACCCAGAAATTCCACGACCATGAGTGACACGGTATCCCGAGACAAAAACTTGAGCAGGAGCCTCACACTCGCCCTTCTTTCAAATCCCGAAAAGTTCTCCTCATGGTCTGTAGATCAGTCCTGCCATACCTATGACCTGAAACATAAGCCGAGTTTGTGTTTTCAGACAACTGTCCAAAAGGGGCTGGACTACACAACCTACAGGCTCAGGCCCCTGGAGCCAAACCTGAGGACTGTACTTACCCTCTCCAAGGGAATTGTGTGTGCCCATTCCAATGGCCACAACCCTTCTAATAGGATAAACCTCCAAAGTCCCTGATATATCTCAATAGTGGTAGCTTCCCAGGAAAAACAGGGGCAATCTGAGCCCAAATGAGCCCCTACCTGCACTCAGACCCATAGACAGATGTCCTCAGAGGTAAAAAGGAAAGAACAGGCCCCTAGGCACTAATCAGATCCATTGCTTTGGTTTCCAGGCATCTCTCCTCAGAGGCCTGGATTTCAAAAGCAGCATATAGCTGTTTCTTGTTTCACCCATCAGAAAACATCTCATCTACACATGGGAAACTTGCACGTTGGAGCTGTGTCAAAGCCTCTGTTTAGGAGAACCCTTTAGGGCCCCAGTGCCACCGCTTCATTCCAAGGTCTCCATAGACACAAAAGCACATTCGGACCCATCCCCAGGGGTGTGCATTTCAACTCAGCATCCTCGGTAGCTCCCCACAGATCCAGGAGATCTAAACTGTCTTGTTGCTAGGAGACAATTGGAATGCGAGGTGGGCTACCCAGCCATCCATCCTTAGAACCCTGCTCAGAATCATTGGCCTGGAGCCAAACAACAGGTCTCAATTGTCCTGCCGAAGACTCTCTGCAGTTTGGAGCTTCTCACAACTCCCATCATGGGAAAACCCCCATGGCCTCGTGATGCCCCCCCATTCATGAAGGGGCCATCAGGGACAGAAACTCCAACCTGAGCGATCGTCTGATCCTCGCCCTGACTTCAGATGCACGAGATCTCGATTCAGGTCTGTAGATTGTGCCTGCCATGGCCTCACCCAGAAACCTAAGCCTAGCTTGTGTTCTCAGACTTTTGTCGTCAGACTACTGGCCCACAAGGCCTCCAGTTTGGCAATCCAGAACTACAATGCAGCACTCTGCCTGCCCTCCAGATAAAAAACATTGTCCTCTGGGGCTACCCAGTAACCCCAAATGAGAATCAACCTGCACCGACCTTGGCTGTACCCCAAATACATAGGCTGACCAGGGCACTAATGCCCTTTATGACACAGCCTGAGCCTGGACCCCCTGGCCCCTCCCAGACAGCTGGCCGCACACTGAGCACATCGAGCCGCCATGGCCTTAGGTCGTCATCTCTTCCCAACCTCGGTTTTCAGGTTTCAGAACCTAGACCTTATCTCCAATCACTGTCCATGTTGAAGGTGATGCAGAAATCAGAACTCCTTCCCCATGGCAAGAAACCTTGTGGTTGGCATGTTGTCCAACGTTCAGTGTCGTTGAAACCAGTGTGGCCCATGAGGCCCCGCCCATGCTCACGGGCCACATTGGTCACAAACACACATTGTGACCCTCAGGCTGAGCCCAGTCCTCAAGTAAGGCCACTCAGTGGCTGGATGAAGAGATAGCATATTGGGCTTGCCATGTCCCTAGGCCCCAATTTTTAACCATAGTTCGGATTGTCCCTTCAGTCTTCCCCACGGCTTTGCTTTGGAATTCCTCTTTTGGTGGGACACCTGAGGTAACAAAACTGAAATGAGTCCTCCCATCCCACAGATTGACGAAAAGCAATTGGGAATCGGGCCAAATCCTCAGAGAGGAAGATTCGTCCATGGCCCATGAGGCCTCCCCGACATTCCACGGCCATCACTGATACAAAATCCAGAGACAAAAGCCTGAGCAATCGCCACAGACTCGCACTTTCTTCATATCCTGTAGAGTTCTTCTCATGGTTTGTAGATCGGGCCTGCCATACCTACGTCCCCAAACCTAAGCTGAGTTTGTGTTTTCAGACTTCTGTCCTCAAAGTCTTGGGCCACACATCCTCCAGGCTGGGCCCCTGGAGCCACACATAAGGACCGTGCCTACCAATCTATGGGAATTGTGCCCATTCCATGGTCCAAAATCGTACAAATTAGGAGAAACCTCCAACGACCCTTAGGCCATCCCAATAGTGTGGGTCACCCGGAACAAACAAGGGGTGTCTGACACCAGCTGATAATCGACCTCCACTCATACCATAGATGGATGTCGCCAGAGAAGAAGATTGAACCAGACAGGACCCTAGGCCATAATAGGATCCATTGCTATGGGTTACAGGCATGTGTCCTCAAAAGCCTGATTCCAATACGAGCATAGGGGTTTTCCTGAGGCACCCATCAGAACTCATCTCGTCTCCACAAGTAAACCTGTGCATGGGAGCCATGTCCAAAGCTTAGGAAAGTACTTCAGGTTGCCGGTGCCACCGCCCCATTCCAAGGCCCTCATGGACACAAAAACACATTAGGACACATCCTCAGGAAAGTCCATTTCAACTCAGCCACCGAGGTTGCTCCCGCAGAGCCATCAGATCTAAACTGTCTTGTTGCTAGGAGACAATTGGAATGCGAGGCGGGCTTCCCAGGCATCCATCCGCGAACGGTGCTCTGGAGTCATTCCATATGGGATGTCCTGGAGCTGTCCAATAGGTCTCAATTGTCCGGAAGAAGGAATCCTGGAAGGGGGCATCCCACAACTCCCAACGTGGGAAAACCTCAATGGTCTCGAGATTCCGCTCCCTTCATGAAGCGGCCGTCATGCTCAGAAACTCCCACCTGAGCCAACGTCTGATCCTCGCCCTGACTTCAGATGCATGAGATATTGGTTCAGATCTGCAGGGGGTACCTGCCGTGCCCTCGCCCTGAAACCCAAGTCTAGCTTGTCTTCTCAGACTTCCATCCTCACACTCCTGGCCCCAAAGCCCTCAAGTTTGGCAATTCCGGACCCACAATGCAGCACTCTGCCTGCCCTCTAGAAAAAAAATGATTGCCTCATAAGCTGCCCAGGCACCTTAAATGAAGGTTAACCTACACAGCACTCGACTTTACCCAAATTATATAGTCTAACCTGGGCACTAATGCACTGTCGAACACAACCTGAGCCCGACCCCCTGAACAACACCCAGAAAGCTGACCGCACACTGAGCACATAAAACCCGCCATGGCCTTAAGTCATCATCTCTTCCCTACCTCAGTTTTCAGGCTTCAGAACTGAGACCTTATCTCCAATCACTGCCCAGGGGTGAGTCTGATGCAGAAATCAGAACTCCTCCTTACCCATGGCAAGAACCCTTGTGGTTGGCACGTTGTCCAACGATCAGTGTAGGAGAAACCCTGAGGCCCCGCCCATTCTTGAGTGCGACGAGGGCATACACACGCATTGTGACCCTCAGCATGAGTCCTGTCCTCTAGTAAGTCCTCTCAGTGGCTGGACCATTAGATGTCATAATGGGCATGACATGACCCTAGGCCCCAATTTTTAACCAGATTTCTGATTGTCCAGTCGCCCCTCCTAGGGCTCTACTCTGAAATCCCTCATTTGGTGGGACACCTGAGGTTAAAAAAGAAAACAACAACAACAACAACAACAACAAAATAAAACGGACTTCTTCCAGCCCACAGAATGAACCCAAACTCTTTGGACGGGGCCAAACCACCAGAGAGTAAGACTCGTCCATTTCCCATGAAGTCACCCAGAAAATCCACGACCATGAGTGACACGACATCCCGAGACAAAAACTTGAGCAGGAGCCTCACACTCGCCCTTCTTTCAAATTCCGAAAAGTTCTCCTCATGGTCTGTAGATCAGTCCTGCCATACCTATGACCTGAAACATAAGCCGAGTTTGTGTTTTCAGACAACTGTCCAAAAGGGGCTGGACGACACAACCTACAGGCTCAGGCCCCTGGAGCCAAACCTGAGGACTGTACTTGCCCTCTCCAAGGGAATTGTGTGTGCCCATTCCAATGGCCACAACCCTTCTAATAGGATAAACCTCCAAAGTCCCTGATATATCTCAATAGTGGTAGCTTCCCAGGAAAAACAGGGGCAATCTGAGCCCAAATGAGCCCCTACCTGCACTCAGACCCATAGACAGATGTCCTCAGAGGTAAAAAGGAAAGAACAGGCCCCTAGGCACTAATCAGATCCATTGCTTTGGTTTCCAGGCATCTCTCCTCAGAGGCCTGGATTTCAAAAGCAGCATATAGCTGTTTCTTGATTCACCCATCAGAAAACATCTCATCTACACATGGGAAACTTGCACGTTGGAGCTGTGTCAAAGCCTCTGTTTAGGAGAACCCTTTAGGGCCCCAGTGCCACCGCTTCATTCCAAGGTCTCCATAGACACAAAAGCACATTCGGACCCATCCCCAGGGGTGTGCATTTCAACTCAGCATCCTCGGTAGCTCCCCACAGATCCAGGAGATCTAAACTGTCTTGTTGCTAGGAGACAATTGGAATGTGAGGTGGGCTACCCAGCCATCCATCCTTAGAACCCTGCTCAGAATCATTGGCCTGGAGCCAAACAACAGGTCTCAATTGTCTTGCCGAAGACTCTCTGCAGTTTGGAGCTTCTCACAACTCCCATCATGGGAAAACCCCCATGGCCTCGTGATGCCCCCCCCATTCATGAAGGGGCCATCAGGGACAGAAACTCCAACCTGAGCGATCGTCTGATCCTCGCCCTGACTTCAGATGCACGAGATCTCGATTCAGGTCTGTAGATTGTGCCTGCCATGGCCTCACCCAGAAACCTAAGCCTAGCTTGTGTTCTCAGACTTTTGTCGTCAGACTACTGGCCCACAAGGCCTCCAGTTTGGCAATCCAGAACTACAATGCAGCACTCTGCCTGCCCTCCAGATAAAAAACATTGTCCTCTGGGGCTACCCAGTAACCCCAAATGAGGATCAACCTGCACCGAACTTGGCTGTACCCCAAATACATAGGCTGACCAGGGCACTAATGCCCTTTCTGACACAGCCTGAGCCTGGACCCCCTGGCCCCTCCCAGACAGCTGGCCGCACACTGAGCACATCGAGCCGCCATGGCCTTAGGTCGTCATCTCTTCCCAACCTCGGTTTTCAGGTTTCAGAACCTAGACCTTATCTCCAATCACTGTCCATGTTGAAGGTGATGCAGAAATCAGAACTCCTTCCCCATGGCAAGAAACCTTGTGGTTGGCATGTTGTCCAACGTTCAGTGTCCTTGAAACCAGTGTGGCCCATGAGGCCCCGCCCATGCTCGCGGGCCACATTGGTCACAGACACACATTGTGACCCTCAGGCTGAGCCCAGTCCTCAAGTAAGGCCACTCAGTGGCTGGATGAAGAGATAGCATATTGGGCTTGCCATGCCCCTAGGCCCCAATTTTTAACCATAGTTCGGATTGTCCCTTCAGTCTTCCCCACGGCTTTGCTTTGGAATTCCTCTTTTGGTGGGACACCTGAGGTAACAAAACTGAAATGAATCCACCCATTCCACAGATTGACGAAAAGCAATTGGGAATCGGGCCAAATCCTCAGAGAGGAAGATTCGTCCATGGCCCATGAGGCGTCCCCGACATTCCACGGCCATCACTGATACAAAATCCAGAGACAAAAGCCTGAGCAATCGCCACAGACTCGCACTTTCTTCATATCCTGTAGAGTTCTTCTCATGGTTTGTAGATCGGGCCTGCCATACCTACGTCCCCAAACCTAAGCTGAGTTTGTGTTCTCAGACTTCTGTCCTCAAAGTCTTGGGCCACACATCCTCCAGGCTGGGCCCCTGGAGCCACACATTAGGACTGTGCCTACCAATCCATGGGAATTCTGCCCATTCCATGGTCCAAAATCGTACAAATTAGGAGAAACCTCCAACGACCCTTAGGCCATCCCAATAGTGTGGGTCACCCGGAACAAACAAGGGGTGTCTGACACCAGCTGATAATCGACCTCCACTCATACCATAGATGGATGTCCCCAGAGAAGAAGATTGAACCAGACAGGACCCTAGGCCATAATAGGATCCATTGCTATGGGTTACAGGCATGTGTCCTCAAAAGCCTGATTCCAATACGAGCATAGGGGTTTTCCTGAGGCACCCATCAGAACTCATCTCGTCTCCACAAGTAAACCTGTGCATGGGAGCCATGTCCAAAGCTTAGGAAAGTACTTCAGGTTGCCGGTGCCACCGCCCCATTCCAAGGCCCTCATGGACATAAAAACACATTAGGACACATCCTTAGGAAAGTCCATTTCAACTCAGCCACCGAGGTTGCTCCCGCAGAGCCATCAGATCTAAACTGTCTTGTTGCTAGGAGACAATTGGAATGCGAGGCGGGCTTCCCAGGCATCCATCCGCGAACGGTGCTCTGGAGTCATTCCATTGAGATGTCCTGGAGCTGTCCAATAGGTCTCAATTGTCCGGAAGAAGGAATCCTGGAAGGGGGCATCCCACAACTCCCAACGTGGGAAAACCTCAATGGTCTCGAGATTCCGCTCCCTTCATGAAGCGGCCGTCATGCTCAGAAACTCCCACCTGAGCCAACGTCTGATCCTCGCCCTGACTTCAGATGCATGAGATATTGGTTCAGATCTGCAGGGGGTACCTGCCGTGCCCTCGCCCTGAAACCCAAGTCTAGCTTGTCTTCTCAGACTTCCATCCTCACACTCCTGGCCCCAAAGCCCTCAAGTTTGGCAATTCCGGACCCACAATGCAGCACTCTGCCTGCCCTCTAGAAAAAAAAAAATGATTGCCTCATGAGCTGCCCAGGCACCTTAAATGAGGTTAAACCTACACAGCACTCGACTTTACCCAAATTATATAGTCTAACCTGGGCACTAATGCACTGTCGAACACATCCTGAGCCCGGACCTCCTGACCAACACCCAGAAAGCTGACCGCACACTGAGCACATAAAACCCGCCATGGCCTTAGGTCATCATCTCTTATCTACCTCAGTTTTCAGGCTTCAGAACCGAGACCTTATCTCCAATCACTGCCCAGGGGTGAGTCTGATGCAGAAATCAGAACTCCTCCTTACCCATGGCAAGAACCCTTGTGGTTGGCACGTTGTGCAACAATCAGTGTAGGAGAAACCCTGAGGCCCCGCCCATTCTTGAGTGCGACGAGGGCATACACACGCATTGTGACCCTCAGCATGAGTCCTGTCCTCTAGTAAGTACTCACAGTGGCTGGACCATAAGATGTCATAATGGGCTTGACATGTCCCTAGGCCCCAATTTTTAACCAGATTTCTGATTGTCCAGTCGCCCCTCCTAGGGCTCTACTCTGAAATCCCTCATTTGGTGGGACACCTGAGGTTAAAAAAGAAAACAACAACAACAACAACAACAACAACAACAAAATAAAACGTACTTCTTCCAGCCCACAGAATGAACCCAAACTCTTTGGACGGGGCCAAACCACCAGAGAGTAAGACTCGTCCATTTCCCATGAAGTCACCCAGAAATTCCACGACCATGAGTGACATTGTATCCCGAGACAAAAACTTGAGCAGGAGCCTCACACTCGCCCTTCTTTCAAATCCCGAAAAGTTCTCCTCATGGTCTGTAGATCAGTCCTGCCATACCTATGACCTGAAACATAAGCCGAGTTTGTGTTTTCAGACACCTTCCAAAAAGGGCTGGACTACACAACATACAGGCTCTGGCCCCTGGAGCCAAACCTGAGGACTGTACTTGCCCTCTCCAAGGGAATTGTGTGTGCCCATTCCAATGGCCACAACCCTTCTAATAGGATAAACCTCCAAAGTCCCTGATATATCTCAATAGTGGTAGCTTCCCAGGAAAAACAGGGGCAATCTGAGCCCAAATGAGCCCCTACCTGCACTCAGACCCATAGACAGATGTCCTCAGAGGTAAAAAGGAAAGAACAGGCCCCTAGGCACTAATCAGATCCATTGCTTTGGTTTCCAGGCATCTCTCCTCAGAGGCCTGGATTTCAAAAGCAGCATATAGCTGTTTCTTGTTTCACCCATCAGAAAACATCTCATCTACACATGGGAAACTTGCACGTTGGAGCTGTGTCAAAGCCTCTGTTTAGGAGAACCCTTTAGGGCCCCAGTGCCACCGCTTCATTCCAAGGTCTCCATAGACACAAAAGCACATTCGGACCCATCCCCAGGGGTGTGCATTTCAACTCAGCATCCTCGGTAGCTCCCCACAGATCCAGGAGATCTAAACTGTCTTGTTGCTAGGAGACAATTGGAATGCGAGGTGGGCTACCCAGCCATCCATCCTTAGAACCCTGCTCAGAATCATTGGCCTGGAGCCAAACAACAGGTCTCAATTGTCCTGCCGAAGACTCTCTGCAGTTTGGAGTTTCTCACAACACCCATCATGGGAAAACACCCATGGCCTCGTGATGCCCCCCCATTCATGAAGGGGCCATCAGGGACAGAAACTCCAACCTGAGCGATCGTCTGATCCTCGCCCTGACTTCAGATGCACGAGATCTCGATTCAGGTCTGTAGATTGTGCCTGCCATGGCCTCACCCAGAAACCTAAGCCTAGCTTGTGTTCTCAGACTTTTGTCGTCAGACTACTGGCCCACAAGGCCTCCAGTTTGGCAATCCAGAACTACAATGCAGCACTCTGCCTGCCCTCCAGATAAAAAACATTGTCCTCTGGGGCTACCCAGTAACCCCAAATGAGGATCAACCTGCACCGACCTTGCCTGTACCCCAAATACATAGGCTGACCAGGGCACTAATGCCCTTTCTGACACAGCCTGAGCCTGGACCCCCTGGCCCCTCCCAGACAGCTGGCCGCACACTGAGCACATCTAGCCGCCATGGCCTTAGGTCGTCATCTCTTCCCAACCTCGGTTTTCAGGTTTCAGAACCTAGACCTTATCTCCAATCACTGTCCATGTTGAAGGTGATGCAGAAATCAGAACTCCTTCCCCATGGCAAGAAACCTTGTGGTTAGCATGTTGTCCAACGTTCAGTGTCGTTGAAACCAGTGTGGCCCATGAGGCCCCGCCCATGCTCGCGGGCCACATTGGTCACAAACACACATTGTGACCCTCAGGCTGAGCCCAGTCCTCAAGTAAGGCCACTCAGTGGCTGGATGAAGAGATAGCATATTGGGCTTGCCATGCCCCTAGGCCCCAATTTTTAACCATAGTTCGGATTGTCCTTTCAGTCTTCCCCACGGCTTGGCTTTGGAATTCCTCTTTTGGTGGGACACCTGAGGTAACAAAACTGAAATGGGTCCTCCCATCCCACAGATTGACGAAAAGCAATTGGGAATCGGGCCAAATCCTCAGAGAGGAAGATTCGTCCATGGCCCATGAGGCCTCCCCGACATTCCACGGCCATCACTGATACAAAATCCCGAGACAAAAGCCTGAGCAATCGCCACAGACTCGCACTTTCTTCATATCCTGTAGAGTTCTTCTCATGGTTTGTAGATCGGGCCTGCCATACCTACGTCCCCAAACCTAAGCTGAGTTTGTGTTTTCAGACTTCTGTCCTCAAAGTCTTGGGCCACACACCCTCCAGGCTGGGCCTTGGAGCCACACATTAGGACTGTGCCTACCAATCCATGGGAATTCTGCGCATTCCATGGTCCAAAATCGTACAAATTAGGAGAAACCTCCAACGACCCTTAGGCCATCCCAATACTGTGGGTCACCCGGAACAAACAAGGGGTGTCTGACACTAGCTGATAATCGACCTCCACTCATACCATAGATGGATGTCCCCAGAGAAGAACATTGAACCAGACAGGACCCTAGGCCATAATAGGATCCATTGCTTTGGGTTACAGGCATGTGTCCTCAAAAGCCTGATTCCAATACGAGCATAGGGGTTTTCCTGAGGCACCCATCAGAACTCATCTCGTCTCCACAAGTAAACCTGTGCATGGGAGCCATGTCCAAAGCTTAAGAAAGTACTTCAGGTTGCCGGTGCCACCGCCCCATTCCAAGGCCCTCATGGACACAAAAACACATTAGGACACATCCTCAGGAAAGTCCATTTCAACTCAGCCACCGAGGTTGCTCCCGCAGAGCCATCAGATCTAAACTGTCTTGTTGCTAGGAGACAATTGGAATGCGAGGCGGGCTTCCCAGGCATCCATCCGCGAACGGTGCTCTGGAGTCATTCCATATGGGATGTCCTGGAGCTGTCCAACAGGTCTCAATTGTCCGGAAGAAGGAATCCTGGAAGGGGGCATCCCACAACTCCCAACGTGGAAAAACCTCAATGGTCTCGAGATTCCGCTCCCTTCATGAAGCGGCCGTCATGCTCAGAAACTCCCACCTGAGCCAACGTCTGATCCTCGCCCTGACTTCAGATGCATGAGATATTGGTTCAGATCTGCAGGGGGTACCTGCCGTGCCCTCGCCCTGAAACCCAAGTCTAGCTTGTCTTCTCAGACTACCATCCTCACACTCCTGGCTGCAAAGCCCTCAAGTTTGGCAATTCCGGACCCACAATGCAGCACTCTGCCTGCCCTCTAGAAAAAAAATGATTGCCTCATGAGCTTCCCAGGCACCTTAAATGAGGGTAAACCTACACAGCACTCGACTTTACCCAAATTATATAGTCTAACCTGGGCACTAATGCACTGTCGAACACATCCTGAGCCCGGACCTCCTGACCAACACCCAGAAAGCTGACCGCACACTGAGCACATAAAACCCGCCATGGCCTTAGGTCATCATCTCTTATCTACCTCAGTTTTCAGGCTTCAGAACCGAGACCTTATCTCCAATCACTGCCCAGGGGTGAGTCTGATGCAGAAATCAGAACTCCTCCTTACCCATGGCAAGAACCCTTGTGGTTGGCACGTTGTGCAACGATCAGTGTAGGAGAAACCCTGAGGCCCCGCCCATTCTTGAGTGCGACGAGGGCATACACACGCATTGTGACCCTCAGCATGAGTCCTGTCCTCTAGTAAGTCCTCTCAGTGGCTGGACCATTAGATGTCATAATGGGCTTGACATGACCCTAGGCCCCAATTTTTAACCAGATTTCTGATTGTCCAGTCGCCCCTTCTAGGGCTCTACTCTGAAATCCCTCATTTGGTGGGACACCTGAGGTTAAAAAAGAAAACAACAACAACAACAACAACAACAACAACAAAATAAAACGGACTTCTTACAGCCCACAGAATGAACCCAAACTCTTTGGACGGGGCCAAACCACCAGAGAGTAAGACTCGTCCATTTCCCATGAAGTCACCCAGAAATTCCACGACCATGAGTGACACGATATCCCGAGACAAAAACTTGAGCAGGAGCTTCACACTCGCCCTTCTTTCAAATCCCGAAAAGTTCTCCTCATGGTCTGTAGATCAGTCCTGCCATACCTATGACCTGAAACATAAGCCGAGTTTGTGTTTTCAGACAACTGTCCAAAAAGGGCTGGATGACACAACCTACAGGCTCAGGCCCCTGGAGCCAAACCTGAGGACTGTACTTGCCCTCTCCAAGGGAATTGTGTGTGCCCATTCCAATGGCCACAACCCTTCTAATAGGATAAACCTCCAAAATCCCTGATATATCTCAATAGTGGTAGCTTCCCAGGAAAAACAGGGGCAATCTGAGCCCAAATGAGCCCCTACCTGCACTCAGACCCATAGACAGATGTCCTCAGAGGTAAAAAGGAAAGAACAGGCCCCTAGGCACTAATCAGATCCATTGCTTTGGTTTCCAGGCATCTCTCCTCAGAGGCCTGGATTTCAAAAGCAGCATATAGCTGTTTCTTGTTTCACCCATCAGAAAACATCTCATCTACACATGGGAAACTTGCACGTTGGAGCTGTGTCAAAGCCTCTGTTTAGGAGAACCCTTTAGGGCCCCAGTGCCACCGCTTCATTCCAAGGTCTCCATAGACACAAAAGCACATTCGGACCCATCCCCAGGGGTGTGCATTTCAACTCAGCATCCTCGGTAGCTCCCCACAGATCCAGGAGATCTAAACTGTCTTGTTGCTAGGAGACAATTGGAATGCGAGGTGGGCTACCCAGCCATCCATCCTTAGAACCCTGCTCAGAATCATTGGCCTGGAGCCAAACAACAGGTCTCAATTGTCCTGCCGAAGACTCTCTGCAGTTTGGAGCGTCTCACAACTCCCATCATGGGAAAAACCCCATGGCCTCGTGATGCCCCCCCATTCATGTAGGGGCCATCAGGGACAGAAACTCCAACCTGAGCGATCGTCTGATCCTCGCCCTGACTTCAGATGCACGAGATCTCGATTCAGGTCTGTAGATTGTGCCTGCCATGGCCTCACCCGAAACCTAAGCCTAGCTTGTGTTCTCAGACTTTTGTCGTCAGACTACTGGCCCACAAGGCCTCCAGTTTGGCAATCCAGAACTACAATGCAGCACTCTGCCTGCCCTCCAGATAAAAAACATTGTCCTCCTGGGCTACCCAGTAACCCCAAATGAGGATCAACCTGCACCGACCTTGGCTGTACCCCAAATACATAGGCTGACCAGGGCACTAATGCCCTTTCTGACACAGCCTGAGCCTGGACCCCCTGGCCCCTCCCAGACAGCTGGCCGCACACTGAGCACATCGAGCCGCCATGGCCTTAGGTCGTCATCTCTTCCCAACCTCGGTTTTCAGGTTTCAGAACCTAGACCTTATCTCCAATCACTGTCCATGTTGAAGGTGATGCAGAAATCAGAACTCCTTCCCCATGGCAAGAAACCTTGTGGTTAGCATGTTGTCCAACGTTCAGTGTCGTTGAAACCAGTGTGGCCCATGAGGCCCCGCCCATGCTCGCGGGCCACATTGGTCACAAACACACATTGTGACCCTCAGGCTGAGCCCAGTCCTCAAGTAAGGCCACTCAGTGGCTGGATGAAGAGATAGCATATTGGGCTTGCCATGCCCCTAGGCCCCAATTTTTAACCATAGTTCGGATTGTCCCTTCCGTCTTCCCCATGGCTTGGCGTTGGAATTCCTCTTTTGGTGGGACACCTGAGGTAACAAAACTGAAATGAGTCCTCCCATCCCACAGATGGACGAAAAGCAATTGGGAATCGGGCCAAATCCTCAGAGAGGAAGATTCGTCCATGGCCCATGAGGCCTCCCCGACATTCCACGGCCATCACTGATACAAAATCCCGAGACAGAAGCCTGAGGAATCGCCACAGACTCGCACTTTCTTCATATCCTGTAGAGTTCTTCTCATGGTTTGTAGATCGGACCTGGCATGCCTACGTCCCCAAACCTAAGCTGAGTTTGTGTTTTCAGACTTCTGTCCTCAAAGTCTTGGGCCACACACCCTCCAGGCTGGGCCCCTGGAGCCACACATTAGGACTGTGCCTACCAATCTATGGGAATTGTGCCCATTCCATGGTCCAAAATCGTACAAATTAGGAGAAACCTCCAACGACCCTTAGGCCATCCCAATAGTGTGGGTCACCCGGAACAAACAAGGGGTGTCTGACACCAGCTGATAATCGACCTCCACTCATACCATAGATGGATGTCGCCAGAGAAGAAGATTGAACCAGACAGGACCCTAGGCCATAATAGGATCCATTGCTATGGGTTACAGGCATGTGTCCTCAAAAGCCTGATTCCAATACGAGCATAGGGGTTTTCCTGAGGCACCCATCAGAACTCATCTCGTCTCCACAAGTAAACCTGTGCATGGGAGCCATGTCCAAAGCTTAGGAAAGTACTTCAGGTTGCCGGTGCCACCGCCCCATTCCAAGGCCCTCATGGACACAAAAACACATTAGGACACATCCTCAGGAAAGTCCATTTCAACTCAGCCACCGAGGTTGCTCCCGCAGAGCCATCAGATCTAAACTGTCTTGTTGCTAGGAGACAATTGGAATGCGAGGCGGGCTTCCCAGGCATCCATCCGCGAACGGTGCTCTGGAGTCATTCCATATGGGATGTCCTGGAGCTGTCCAATAGGTCTCAATTGTCCGGAAGAAGGAATCCTGGAAGGGGGCATCCCACAACTCCCAACGTGGGAAAACCTCAATGGTCTCGAGATTCCGCTCCCTTCATGAAGCGGCCGTCATGCTCAGAAACTCCCACCTGAGCCAACGTCTGATCCTCGCCCTGACTTCAGATGCATGAGATATTGGTTCAGATCTGCAGGGGGTACCTGCCGTGCCCTCGCCCTGAAACCCAAGTCTAGCTTGTCTTCTCAGACTTCCATCCTCACACTCCTGGCCCCAAAGCCCTCAAGTTTGGCAATTCCGGACCCACAATGCAGCACTCTGCCTGCCCTCTAGAAAAAAAATGATTGCCTCATAAGCTGCCCAGGCACCTTAAATGAAGGTAAACCTACACAGCACTCGACTTTACCCAAATTATATAGTCTAACCTGGGCACTAATGCACTGTCGAACACAACCTGAGCCCGACCCCCTGAACAACACCCAGAAAGCTGACCGCACACTGAGCACATAAAACCCGCCATGGCCTTAAGTCATCATCTCTTCCCTACCTCAGTTTTCAGGCTTCAAAACCGAGACCTTATCTCCAATCACTGCCCAGGGGTGAGTCTGATGCAGAAATCAGAACTCCTCCTTACCCATGGCAAGAACCCTTGTGGTTGGCACGTTGTCCAACGATCAGTGTAGGAGAAACCCTGAGGCCCCGCCCATTCTTGAGTGCGACGAGGGCATACACACGCATTGTGACCCTCAGCATGAGTCCTGTCCTCTAGTAAGTCCTCTCAGTGGCTGGACCATAAGATGTCATAATGGGCTTGACATGTCCCTAGGCCCCAATTTTTAAACCAGAATTCTGATTGTCCAGTCGCCCCTCCTAGGGCTCTACTCTGAAATCCCTCATTTGGTGGGACACCTGAGGTTAAAAAAGAAAACAACAACAACAACAACAACAACAACAACAAAATAAAACGGACTTCTTCCAGCCCACAGAATGAACCCAAACTCTTTGGACGGGGCCAAACCACCAGAGAGTAAGACTCGTCCATTTCCCATGAAGTCACCCAGAAATTCCACGACCATGAGTGACACGATATCCCGAGACAAAAACTTGAGCAGGAGCCTCACACTCGCCCTTCTTTCAAATCCCGAAAAGTTCTCCTCATGGTCTGTAGATCAGTCCTGCCATACCTATGACCTGAAACATAAGCCGAGTTTGTGTTTTCAGACAACTGTCCAAAAAGGGCTGGACGACACAACCTACAGGCTCAGGCCCCTGGAGCCAAACCTGAGGACTGTACTTGCCCTCTCCAAGGGAATTGTGTGTGCCCATTCCAATGGCCACAACCCTTCTAATAGGATAAACCTCCAAAATCCCTGATATATCTCAATAGTGGTAGCTTCCCAGGAAAAACAGGGGCAATCTGAGCCCAAATGAGCCCCTACCTGCACTCAGACCCATAGACAGATGTCCTCAGAGGTAAAAAGGAAAGAACAGGCCCCTAGGCACTAATCATATCCATTGCTTTGGTTTCCAGGCATCTCTCCTCAGAGGCCTGGATTTCAAAAGCAGCATATAGCTGTTTCTTGTTTCACCCATCAGAAAACATCTCATCTACACATGGGAAACTTGCACGTTGGAGCTGTGTCAAAGCCTCTGTTTAGGAGAACCCTTTAGGGCCCCAGTGCCACCGCTTCATTCCAAGGTCTCCATAGACACAAAAGCACATTCGGACCCATCCCCAGGGGTGTGCATTTCAACTCAGCATCCTCGGTAGCTCCCCACAGATCCAGGAGATCTAAACTGTCTTGTTGCTAGGAGACAATTGGAATGCGAGGTGGGCTACCCAGCCATCCATCCTTAGAACCCTGCTCAGAATCATTGGCCTGGAGCCAAACAACAGGTCTCAATTGTCCTGCCGAAGACTCTCTGCAGTTTGGAGCTTCTCACAACTCCCATCATGGGAAAACCCCCATGGCCTCGTGATGCCCCCCCATTCATGTAGGGGCCATCAGGGACAGAAACTCCAACCTGAGCGATCGTCTGATCCTCGCCCTGACTTCAGATGCACGAGATCTCGATTCAGGTCTGTAGATTGTGTCTGCCATGGCCTCACCCAGAAACCTAAGCCTAGCTTGTGTTCTCAGACTTTTGTCGTCAGACTACTGGCCCACAAGGCCTCCAGTTTGGCAATCCAGAACTACAATGCAGCACTCTGCCTGCCCTCCAGATAAAAAACATTGTCCTCCTGGGCTACCCAGTAACCCCAAATGAGAATCAACCTGCACCGACCTTGGCTGTACCCCAAATACATAGGCTGACCAGGGCACTAATGCCCTTTCTGACACAGCCTGAGCCTGGACCCCCTGGCCCCTCCCAGACAGCTGGCCGCACACTGAGCACATCGAGCCGCCATGGCCTTAGGTCGTCATCTCTTCCCAACCTCGGTTTTCAGGTTTCAGAACCTAGACCTTATCTCCAATCACTGTCCATGTTGAAGGTGATGCAGAAATCAGAACTCCTTCCCCATGGCAAGAAACCTTGTGGTTAGCATGTTGTCCAACGTTCAGTGTCGTTGAAACCAGTGTGGCCCATGAGGCCCCGCCCATGCTCGCGGGCCACATTGGTCACAAACACACATTGTGACCCTCAGGCTGAGCCCAGTCCTCAAGTAAGGCCACTCAGTGGCTGGATGAAGAGATAGCATATTGGGCTTGCCATGCCCCTAGGCCCCAATTTTTAACCATAGTTCGGATTGTCCCTTCCGTCTTCCCCATGGCTTGGCGTTGGAATTCCTCTTTTGGTGGGACACCTGAGGTAACAAAACTGAAATGAGTCCTCCCATCCCACAGATGGACGAAAAGCAATTGGGAATCGGGCCAAATCCTCAGAGAGGAAGATTCGTCCATGGCCCATGAGGCCTCCCCGACATTCCACGGCCATCACTGATACAAAATCCCGAGACAGAAGCCTGAGGATTCGCCACAGACTCGCACTTTCTTCATATCCTGTAGAGTTCTTCTCATGGTTTGTAGATCGGACCTGGCATGCCTACGTCCCCAAACCTAAGCTGAGTTTGTGTTTTCAGACTTCTGTCCTCAAAGTCTTGGGCCACACACCCTCCAGGCTGGGCCCCTGGAGCCACACATTAGGACTGTGCCTACCAATCTATGTGAATTGTGCCCATTCCATGGTCCAAAATCGTACAAATTAGGAGAAACCTCCAACGACCCTTAGGCCATCCCAATAGTGTGGGTCACCCGGAACAAACAAGGGGTGTCTGACACCAGCTGATAATCGACCTCCACTCATACCATAGATGGATGTCGCCAGAGAAGAAGATTGAACCAGACAGGACCCTAGGCCATAATAGGATCCATTGCTATGGGTTACAGGCATGTGTCCTCAAAAGCCTGATTCCAATACGAGCATAGGGGTTTTCCTGAGGCACCCATCAGAACTCATCTCGTCTCCACAAGTAAACCTGTGCATGGGAGCCATGTCCAAAGCTTAGGAAAGTACTTCAGGTTGCCGGTGCCACCGCCCCATTGCAAGGCCCTCATGGACACAAAAACACATTAGGACACATCCTCAGGAAAGTCCATTTCAACTCAGCCACCGAGGTTGCTCCCGCAGAGCCATCAGATCTAAACTGTCTTGTTGCTAGGAGACAATTGGAATGCGAGGCGGGCTTCCCAGGCATCCATCCGCGAACGGTGCTCTGGAGTCATTCCATATGGGATGTCCTGGAGCTGTCCAATAGGTCTCAATTGTCCGGAAGAAGGAATCCTGGAAGGGGGCATCCCACAACTCCCAACGTGGGAAAACCTCAATGGTCTCGAGATTCCGCTCCCTTCATGAAGCGGCCGTCATGCTCAGAAACTCCCACCTGAGCCAACGTCTGATCCTCGCCCTGACTTCAGATGCATGAGATATTGGTTCAGATCTGCAGGGGGTACCTGCCGTGCCCTCGCCCTGAAACCCAAGTCTAGCTTGTCTTCTCAGACTTCCATCCTCACACTCCTGGCCCCAAAGCCCTCAAGTTTGGCAATTCCGGACCCACAATGCAGCACTCTGCCTGCCCTCTAGAAAAAAAATGATTGCCTCATAAGCTGCCCAGGCACCTTAAATGAAGGTAAACCTACACAGCACTCGACTTTACCCAAATTATATAGTCTAACCTGGGCACTAATGCACTGTCGAACACAACCTGAGCCCGACCCCCTGAACAACACCCAGAAAGCTGACCGCACACTGAGCACATAAAACCCGCCATGGCCTTAAGTCATCATCTCTTCCCTACCTCAGTTTTCAGGCTTCAAAACCGAGACCTTATCTCCAATCACTGCCCAGGGGTGAGTCTGATGCAGAAATCAGAACTCCTCCTTACCCATGGCAAGAACCCTTGTGGTTGGCACGTTGTCCAACGATCAGTGTAGGAGAAACCCTGAGGCCCCGCCCATTCTTGAGTGCGACGAGGGCATACACACGCATTGTGACCCTCAGCATGAGTCCTGTCCTCTAGTAAGTCCTCTCAGTGGCTGGACCATAAGATGTCATAATGGGCTTGACATGCCCTAGGCCCCAATTTTTAACCAGAATTCTGATTGTCCAGTCGCCCCTCCTAGGGCTCTACTCTGAAATCCCTCATTTGGTAGGACACCTGAGGTTAAAAAAGAAAACAACAACAACAACAACAACAACAAAATAAAACGGACTTCTTCCAACCCACAGAATGAACCCAAACTCTTTGGACGGGGCCAAACCACCAGAGAGTAAGACTCGTCCATTTCCTATGAAGTCACCCAGAAATTCCACGACCATGAGTGACACGGTATCCCGAGACAAAAACTTGAGCAGGAGCCTCACACTCGCCCTTCTTTCAAATCCCGAAAAGTTCTCCTCATGGTCTGTAGATCAGTCCTGCCATACCTATGACCTGAAACATAAGCCGAGTTTGTGTTTTCAGACAACTGTCCAAAAGGGGCTGGACTACACAACCTACAGGCTCAGGCCCCTGGAGCCAAACCTGAGGACTGTACTTACCCTCTCCAAGGGAATTGTGTGTGCCCATTCCAATGGCCACAACCCTTCTAATAGGATAAACCTCCAAAGTCCCTGATATATCTCAATAGTGGTAGCTTCCCAGGAAAAACAGGGGCAATCTGAGCCCAAATGAGCCCCTACCTGCACTCAGACCCATAGACAGATGTCCTCAGAGGTAAAAAGGAAAGAACAGGCCCCTAGGCACTAATCAGATCCATTGCTTTGGTTTCCAGGCATCTCTCCTCAGAGGCCTGGATTTCAAAAGCAGCATATAGCTGTTTCTTGTTTCACCCATCAGAAAACATCTCATCTACACATGGGAAACTTGCACGTTGGAGCTGTGTCAAAGCCTCTGTTTAGGAGAACCCTTTAGGGCCCCAGTGCCACCGCTTCATTCCAAGGTCTCCATAGACACAAAAGCACATTCGGACCCATCCCCAGGGGTGTGCATTTCAACTCAGCATCCTCGGTAGCTCCCCACAGATCCAGGAGATCTAAACTGTCTTGTTGCTAGGAGACAATTGGAATGCGAGGTGGGCTACCCAGCCATCCATCCTTAGAACCCTGCTCAGAATCATTGGCCTGGAGCCAAACAACAGGTCTCAATTGTCCTGCCGAAGACTCTCTGCAGTTTGGAGCTTCTCACAACTCCCATCATGGGAAAACCCCCATGGCCTTGTGATGCCCCCCCATTCATGAAGGGGCCATCAGGGACAGAAACTCCAACCTGAGCGATCGTCTGATCCTCGCCCTGACTTCAGATGCACGAGATCTCGATTCAGGTCTGTAGATTGTGCCTGCCATGGCCTCACCCAGAAACCTAAGCCTAGCTTGTGTTCTCAGACTTTTGTCGTCAGACTACTGGCCCACAAGGCCTCCAGTTTTGCAATCCAGAACTACAATGCAGCACTCTGCCTGCCCTCCAGATAAAAAACATTGTCCTCTGGGGCTACCCAGTAACCCCAAATGAGGATCAACCTGCACCGACCTTGGCTGTACCCCAAATACATAGGCTGAGAAGGGCACTAATGCCCTTTCTGACACAGCCTGAGCCTGGACCCCCTGGCCCCTTCCAGACAGCTGGCCGCACACTGAGCACATCGAGCCGCCATGGCCTTAGGTCGTCATCTCTTCCCAACCTCGGTTTTCAGGTTTCAGAACCTAGACCTTATCTCCAATCACTGTCCATGTTGAAGGTGATGCAGAAATCAGAACTCCTTCCCCATGGCAAGAAACCTTGTGGTTGGCATATTGTCCAACGTTCAGTGTCGTTGAAACCAGTGTGGCCCATGAGGCCCCGCCCATGCTCGCGGGCCACATTGGTCACAAACACACATTGTGACCCTCAGGCTGAGCCCAGTCCTCAAGTAAGGCCACTCAGTGGCTGGATGAAGAGATAGCATATTGGGCTTGCCATGCCCCTAGGCCCCAATTTTTAACCATAGTTCGGATTGTCCCTTCAGTCTTCCCCACGGCTTTGCTTTGGAATTCCTCTTTTGGTGGGACACCTGAGGTAACAAAACTGAAATGAGTCCTCCCATCCCACAGATTGACGAAAAGCAATTGGGAATCGGGCCAAATCCTCAGAGAGGAAGATTCGTCCATGGCCCATGAGGCCTCCCCGACATTCCACGGCCATCACTGATACAAAATCCAGAGACAAAAGCCTGAGCAATCGCCACAGACTCGCACTTTCTTCATATCCTGTAGAGTTCTTCTCATGGTTTGTAGATCGAGCCTGCCATACCTACGTCCCCAAACCTAAGCTGAGTTTGTGTTTTCAGACTTCTGTCCTCAAAATCTTGGGCCACACATCCTCCAGGCTGGGCCCCTGGAGCCACACATTAGGACTGTGCCTACCAATCCATGGGAATTGTGCCCATTCCATGGTCCAAAATCGTACAAATTAGGAGAAACCTCCAACGACCCTTAGGCCATCCCAATAGTGTTGGTCACCCGGAACAAACAAGGGGTGTCTGACACCAGCTGATAATCGACCTCCACTCATACCATAGATGGATGTCCCCAGAGAAGAAGATTGAACCAGACAGGACCCTAGGCCATAATAGGATCCATTGCTATGGGTTACAGGCATGTGTCCTCAAAAGCCTGATTCCAATACGAGCATAGGGGTTTTCCTGAGGCACCCATCAGAACTCATCTCGTCTCCACAAGTAAACCTGTGCATGGGAGCCATGTCCAAAGCTTAGGAAAGTACTTCAGGTTGCCGGTGCCACCGCCCCATTCCAAGGCCCTCATGGACACAAAAACACATTAGGACACATCCTCAGGAAAGTCCATTTCAACTCAGCCACCGAGGTTGCTCCCGCAGAGCCATCAGATCTAAACTGTCTTGTTGCTAGGAGACAATTGGAATGCGAGGCGGGCTTCGCAGGCATCCATCCGCGAACGGTGCTCTGGAGTCATTCCATATGGGATGTCCTGGAGCTGTCCAACAGGTCTCAATTGTCCGGAAGAAGGAATCCTGGAAGGGGGCATCCCACAACTCCCAACGTGGGAAAACCTCAATGGTCTCGAGATTCCGCTCCCTTCATGAAGCGGCCGTCATGCACAGAAACTCCCACCTGAGCCAACGTCTGATCCTCGCCCTGACTTCAGATGCATGAGATATTGGTTCAGATCTGCAGGGGGTACCTGCCGTGCCCTCGCCCTGAAACCCAAGTCTAGCTTGTCTTCTCAGACTTCCATCCTCACACTCCTGGCCCCAAAGCCCTCAAGTTTGGCAATTCCGGACCCACAATGCAGCACTCTGCCTGCCCTCTAGAAAAAAAAAATTATTGCCTCATGAGCTGCCCAGGCACCTTAAATGAGGGTAAACCTACACAGCACTCGACTTTACCCAAATTATATAGTCTAACGTGGGCACTAATGCACTGTCGAACACATCCTGAGCCCGGACCTCCTGACCAACACCCAGAAATCTGACCGCACACTGAGCACATAAAACCCGCCATGGCCTTAGGTCATCATCTCTTCCCTACCTCAGTTTTCAGGCTTCAGAACCGAGACCTTATCTCCAATCACTGCCCAGGGGTGAGTCTGATGCAGAAATCAGAACTCCTCCTTACCCATGGCAAGAACCCTTGTGGTTGGCACGTTTTCTAACGATCAGTGTAGGAGAAACCCTGAAGCCCCTCCCATTCTTGAGTGC
Organism: Mustela nivalis; assembly: GCF_964662115.1. Taxonomy (NCBI): domain Eukaryota; kingdom Metazoa; phylum Chordata; class Mammalia; order Carnivora; family Mustelidae; genus Mustela; species Mustela nivalis. The sequence continues at coordinate 182,161 of NW_028136248.1, forward strand.
GACGAGGGCATACACACGCATTGTGACCCTCAGCATGAGTACTGTCCTCTAGTAAGTCCTCTCAGTGGCTGGACCATTAGATGTCATAATGGGCATGACATGACCCTAGGCCCCAATTTTTAACCAGATTTCTGATTGTCCAGTCGCCCCTCCTAGGGCTCTACTCTGAAATCCCTCATTTGGTGGGACACCTGAGGTTAAAAAAGAAAACAACAACAACAACAACAACAACAAAATAAAACGGACTTCTTCCAGCCCACAGAATGAACCCAAACTCTTTGGACGGGGCCAAACCACCAGAGAGTAAGACTCGTCCATTTACCATGAAGTCACCCAGAAATTCCACGACCATGAGTGACACGACATCCCGAGACAAAAACTTGAGCAGGAGCCTCACACTCGCCCTTCTTTCAAATTCCGAAAAGTTCTCCTCATGGTCTGTAGATCAGTCCTGCCATACCTATGACCTGAAACATAAGCCGAGTTTGTGTTTTCAGACAACTGTCCAAAAGGGGCTGGACGACACAACCTACAGGCTCAGGCCCCTGGAGCCAAACCTGAGGACTGTACTTGCCCTCTCCAAGGGAATTGTGTGTGCCCATTCCAATGGCCACAACCCTTCTAATAGGATAAACCTCCAAAGTCCCTGATATATCTCAATAGTGGTAGCTTCCCAGGAAAAACAGGGGCAATCTGAGCCCAAATGAGCCCCTACCTGCACTCAGACCCATAGACAGATGTCCTCAGAGGTAAAAAGGAAAGAACAGGCCCCTAGGCACTAATCAGATCCATTGCTTTGGTTTCCAGGCATCTCTCCTCAGAGGCCTGGATTTCAAAAGCAGCATATAGCTGTTTCTTGTTTCACCCATCAGAAAACATCTCATCTACACATGGGAAACTTGCACGTTGGAGCTGTGTCAAAGCCTCTGTTTAGGAGAACCCTTTAGGGCCCCAGTGCCACCGCTTCATTCCAAGGTCTCCATAGACACAAAAGCACATTCGGACCCATCCCCAGGGGTGTGCATTTCAACTCAGCATCCTCGATAGCTCCCCACAGATCCAGGAGATCTAAACTGTCTTGTTGCTAGGAGACAATTGGAATGTGAGGTGGGCTACCCAGCCATCCATCCTTAGAACCCTGCTCAGAATCATTGGCCTGGAGCCAAACAACAGGTCTGAATTGTCCTGCCGAAGACTCTCTGCAGTTTGGAGCTTCTCACAACTCCCATCATGGGAAAACCCCCATGGCCTCGTGATGCCCCCCCCATTCATGAAGGGGCCATCAGGGACAGAAACTCCAACCTGAGCGATCGTCTGATCCTCGCCCTGACTTCAGATGCACGAGATCTCGATTCAGGTCTGTAGATGGTGCCTGCCATGGCCTCACCCAGAAACCTAAGCCTAGCTTGTGTTCTCAGACTTTTGTCGTCAGACTACTGGCCCACAAGGCCTCCAGTTTGGCAATCCAGAACTACAATGCAGCACTCTGCCTGCCCTCCAGATAAAAAACATTGTCCTCCTGGGCTACCCAGTAACCCCAAATGAGGATCAACCTGCACCGACCTTGGCTGTACCCCAAATACATAGGCTGACCAGGGCACTAATGCCCTTTCTGACACAGCCTGAGCCTGGACCCCCTGGCCCCTCCCAGACAGCTGGCCGCACACTGAGCACATCGAGCCGCCATGGCCTTAGGTCGTCATCTCTTCCCAACCTCGGTTTTCAGGTTTCAGAACCTAGACCTTATCTCCAATCACTGTCCATGTTGAAGGTGATGCAGAAATCAGAACTCCTTCCCCATGGCAAGAAACCTTGTGGTTAGCATGTTGTCCAACGTTCAGTGTCGTTGAAACCAGTGTGGCCCATGAGGCCCCGCCCATGCTCGCGGGCCACATTGGTCACAAACACACATTGTGACCCTCAGGCTGAGCCCAGTCCTCAAGTAAGGCCACTCAGTGGCTGGATGAAGAGATAGCATATTGGGCTTGCCATGCCCCTAGGCCCCAATTTTTAACCATAGTTCGGATTGTCCCTTCCGTCTTCCCCATGGCTTGGCGTTGGAATTCCTCTTTTGGTGGGACACCTGAGGTAACAAAACTGAAATGAGTCCTCCCATCCCACAGATGGACGAAAAGCAATTGGGAATCGGGCCAAATCCTCAGAGAGGAAGATTCGTCCATGGCCCATGAGGCCTCCCTGACATTCCACGGCCATCACTGATACAAAATCCAGAGACAGAAGCCTGAGGAATCGCCACAGACTCGCACTTTCTTCATATCCTGTAGAGTTCTTCTCATGGTTTGTAGATCGGACCTGGCATGCCTACGTCCCCAAACCTAAGCTGAGTTTGTGTTTTCAGACTTCTGTCCTCAAAGTCTTGGGCCACACACCCTCCAGGCTGGGCCCCTGGAGCCACACATTAGGACTGTGCCTACCAATCTATGGGAATTGTGCCCATTCCATGGTCCAAAATCGTACAAATTAGGAGAAACCTCCAACGACCCTTAGGCCATCCCAATAGTGTGGGTCACCCGGAACAAACAAGGGGTGTCTGACACCAGCTGATAATCGACCTCCACTCATACCATAGATGGATGTCGCCAGAGAAGAAGATTGAACCAGACAGGACCCTAGGCCATAATAGGATCCATTGCTATGGGTTACAGGCATGTGTCCTCAAAAGCCTGATTCCAATACGAGCATAGGGGTTTTCCTGAGGCACCCATCAGAACTCATCTCGTCTCCACAAGTAAACCTGTGCATGGGAGCCATGTCCAAAGCTTAGGAAAGTACTTCAGGTTGCCGGTGCCACCGCCCCATTCCAAGGCCCTCATGGACACAAAAACACATTAGGACACATCCTCAGGAAAGTCCATTTCAACTCAGCCACCGAGGTTGCTCCCGCAGAGCCATCAGATCTAAACTGTCTTGTTGCTAGGAGACAATTGGAATGCGAGGCGGGCTTCCCAGGCATCCATCCGCGAACGGTGCTCTGGAGTCATTCCATATGGGATGTCCTGGAGCTGTCCAATAGGTCTCAATTGTCCGGAAGAAGGAATCCTGGAAGGGGGCATCCCACAACTCCCAACGTGGGAAAACCTCAATGGTCTCGAGATTCCGCTCCCTTCATGAAGCGGCCGTCATGCTCAGAAACTCCCACCTGAGCCAACGTCTGATCCTCGCCCTGACTTCAGATGCATGAGATATTGGTTCAGATCTGCAGGGGGTACCTGCCGTGCCCTCGCCCTGAAACCCAAGTCTAGCTTGTCTTCTCAGACTTCCATCCTCACACTCCTGGCCCCAAAGCCCTCAAGTTTGGCAATTCCGGACCCACAATGCAGCACTCTGCCTGCCCTCTAGAAAAAAAATGATTGCCTCATGAGCTTCCCAGGCACCTTAAATGAGGGTAAACCTACACAGCACTCGACTTTACCCAAATTATATAGTCTAACCTGGGCACTAATGCACTGTCGAACACAACCTGAGCCCGACCCCCTGAACAACACCCAGAAAGCTGACCGCACACTGAGCACATAAAACCCGCCATGGCCTTAAGTCATCATCTCTTCCCTACCTCAGTTTTCAGGCTTCAAAACCGAGACCTTATCTCCAATCACTGCCCAGGGTTGAGTCTGATGCAGAAATCAGAACTCCTCCTTACCCATGGCAAGAACCCTTGTGGTTGGCACGTTGTCCAACGATCAGTGTAGGAGAAACCCTGAGGCCCCGCCCATTCTTGAGTGCGACGAGGGCATACACACGCATTGTGACCCTCAGCATGAGTCCTGTCCTCTAGTAAGTCCTCTCAGTGGCTGGACCATAAGATGTCATAATGGGCTTGACATGTCCCTAGGCCCCAATTTTTAACCAGAATTCTGATTGTCCAGTCGCCCCTCCTAGGGCTCTACTCTGAAATCCCTCATTTGGTGGGACACCTGAGGTTAAAAAAGAAAACAACAACAACAACAACAACAACAAAATAAAAAGGACTTCTTCCAACCCACAGAATGAACCCAAACTCTTTGGACGGGGCCAAACCACCAGAGAGTAAGACTCGTCCATTTCCCATGAAGTCACCCAGAAATTCCACGACCATGAGTGACACGATATCCCGAGACAAAAACTTGAGCAGGAGCTTCACACTCGCCCTTCTTTCAAATCCCGAAAAGTTCTCCTCATGGTCTGTAGATCAGTCCTGCCATACCTATGACCTGAAACATAAGCCGAGTTTGTGTTTTCAGACAACTGTCCAAAAAGGGCTGGATGACACAACCTACAGGCTCAGGCCCCTGGAGCCAAACCTGAGGACTGTACTTGCCCTCTCCAAGGGAATTGTGTGTGCCCATTCCAATGGCCACAACCCTTCTAATAGGATAAACCTCCAAAGTCCCTGATATATCTCAATAGTGGTAGCTTCCCAGGAAAAACAGGGGCAATCTGAGCCCAAATGAGCCCCTACCTGCACTCAGACCCATAGACAGGTGTCCTCAGAGGTAAAAAGGAAAGAACAGGCCCCTAGGCACTAATCATATCCATTGCTTTGGTTTCCAGGCATCTCTCCTCAGAGGCCTGGATTTCAAAAGCAGCATATAGCTGTTTCTTGTTTCACCCATCAGAAAACATCTCATCTACACATGGGAAACTTGCACGTTGGAGCTGTGTCAAAGCCTCTGTTTAGGAGAACCCTTTAGGGCCCCAGTGCCACCGCTTCATTCCAAGGTCTCCATAGACACAAAAGCACATTCGGACCCATCCCCAGGGGTGTGCATTTCAACTCAGCATCCTCGGTAGCTCCCCACAGATCCAGGAGATCTAAACTGTCTTGTTGCTAGGAGACAATTGGAATGCGAGGTGGGCTACCCAGCCATCCATCCTTAGAACCCTGCTCAGAATCATTGGCCTGGAGCCAAACAACAGGTCTCAATTGTCCTGCCGAAGACTCTCTGCAGTTTGGAGTTTCTCACAACACCCATCATGGGAAAACACCCATGGCCTCGTGATGCCCCCCCATTCATGAAGGGGCCATCAGGGACAGAAACTCCAACCTGAGCGATCGTCTGATCCTCGCCCTGACTTCAGATGCACGAGATCTCGATTCAGGTCTGTAGATTGTGCCTGCCATGGCCTCACCCAGAAACCTAAGCCTAGCTTGTGTTCTCAGACTTTTGTCGTCAGACTACTGGCCCACAAGGCCTCCAGTTTGGCAATCCAGAACTACAATGCAGCACTCTGCCTGCCCTCCAGATAAAAAACATTGTCCTCTGGGGCTACCCAGTAACCCCAAATGAGGATCAACCTGCACCGTCCTTGCCTGTACCCCAAATACATAGGCTGACCAGGGCACTAATGCCCTTTCTGACACAGCCTGAGCCTGGACCCCCTGGCCCCTCCCAGACAGCTGGCCGCACACTGAGCACATCTAGCCGCCATGGCCTTAGGTCGTCATCTCTTCCCAACCTCGGTTTTCAGGTTTCAGAACCTAGACCTTATCTCCAATCACTGTCCATGTTGAAGGTGATGCAGAAATCAGAACTCCTTCCCCATGGCAAGAAACCTTGTGGTTAGCATGTTGTCCAACGTTCAGTGTCGTTGAAACCAGTGTGGCCCATGAGGCCCCGCCCATGCTCGCGGGCCACATTGGTCACAAACACACATTGTGACCCTCAGGCTGAGCCCAGTCCTCAAGTAAGGCCACTCAGTGGCTGGATGAAGAGATAGCATATTGGGCTTGCCATGCCCCTAGGCCCCAATTTTTAACCATAGTTCGGATTGTCCTTTCAGTCTTCCCCACGGCTTGGCTTTGGAATTCCTCTTTTGGTGGGACACCTGAGGTAACAAAACTGAAATGGGTCCTCCCATCCCACAGATTGACGAAAAGCAATTGGGAATCGGGCCAAATCCTCAGAGAGGAAGATTCGTCCATGGCCCATGAGGCCTCCCCGACATTCCACGGCCATCACTGATACAAAATCCCGAGACAAAAGCCTGAGCAATCGCCACAGACTCGCACTTTCTTCATATCCTGTAGAGTTCTTCTCATGGTTTGTAGATCGGGCCTGCCATACCTACGTCCCCAAACCTAAGCTGAGTTTGTGTTTTCAGACTTCTGTCCTCAAAGTCTTGGGCCACACACCCTCCAGGCTGGGCCTTGGAGCCACACATTAGGACTGTGCCTACCAATCCATGGGAATTCTGCGCATTCCATGGTCCAAAATCGTACAAATTAGGAGAAACCTCCAACGACCCTTAGGCCATCCCAATAGTGTGGGTCACCCGGAACAAACAAGGGGTGTCTGACACCAGCTGATAATCGACCTCCACTCATACCATAGATGGATGTCCCCAGAGAAGAACATTGAACCAGACAGGACCCTAGGCCATAATAGGATCCATTGCTTTGGGTTACAGGCATGTGTCCTCAAAAGCCTGATTCCAATACGAGCATAGGGGTTTTCCTGAGGCACCCATCAGAACTCATCTCGTCTCCACAAGTAAACCTGTGCATGGGAGCCATGTCCAAAGCTTAGGAAAGTACTTCAGGTTGCCGGTGCCACCGCCCCATTCCAAGGCCCTCATGGACACAAAAACACATTAGGACACATCCTCAGGAAAGTCCATTTCAACTCAGCCACCGAGGTTGCTCCCGCAGAGCCATCAGATCTAAACTGTCTTGTTGCTAGGAGACAATTGGAATGCGAGGCGGGCTTCCCAGGCATCCATCCGCGAACGGTGCTCTGGAGTCATTCCATATGGGATGTCCTGGAGCTGTCCAACAGGTCTCAATTGTCCGGAAGAAGGAATCCTGGAAGGGGGCATCCCACAACTCCCAACGTGGGAAAACCTCAATGGTCTCGAGATTCCGCTCCCTTCATGAAGCGGCCGTCATGCTCAGAAACTCCCACCTGAGCCAACGTCTGATCCTCGCCCTGACTTCAGATGCATGAGATATTGGTTCAGATCTGCAGGGGGTACCTGCCGTGCCCTCGCCCTGAAACCCAAGTCTAGCTTGTCTTCTCAGACTACCATCCTCACACTCCTGGCCCCAAAGCCCTCAAGTTTGGCAATTCCGGACCCACAATGCAGCACTCTGCCTGCCCTCTAGAAAAAAAATGATTGCCTCATGAGCTTCCCAGGCACCTTAAATGAGGGTAAACCTACACAGCACTCGACTTTACCCAAATTATATAGTCTAACCTGGGCACTAATGCACTGTCGAACACATCCTGAGCCCGGACCTCCTGACCAACACCCAGAAAGCTGACCGCACACTGAGCACATAAAACCCGCCATGGCCTTAGGTCATCATCTCTTATCTACCTCAGTTTTCAGGCTTCAGAACCGAGACCTTATCTCCAATCACTGCCCAGGGGTGAGTCTGATGCAGAAATCAGAACTCCTCCTTACCCATGGCAAGAACCCTTGTGGTTGGCACGTTGTGCAACGATCAGTGTAGGAGAAACCCTGAGGCCCCGCCCATTCTTGAGTGCGACGAGGGCATACACACGCATTGTGACCCTCAGCATGAGTCCTGTCCTCTAGTAAGTCCTCTCAGTGGCTGGACCATTAGATGTCATAATGGGCTTGACATGACCCTAGGCCCCAATTTTTAACCAGATTTCTGATTGTCCAGTCGCCCCTTCTAGGGCTCTACTCTGAAATCCCTCATTTGGTGGGACACCTGAGGTTAAAAAAGAAAACAACAACAACAACAACAACAACAACAACAAAATAAAACGGACTTCTTCCAGCCCACAGAATGAACCCAAACTCTTTGGACGGGGCCAAACCACCAGAGAGTAAGACTCGTCCATTTCCCATGAAGTCACCCAGAAATTCCACGACCATGAGTGACACGATATCCCGAGACAAAAACTTGAGCAGGAGCTTCACACTCGCCCTTCTTTCAAATCCCGAAAAGTTCTCCTCATGGTCTGTAGATCAGTCCTGCCATACCTATGACCTGAAACATAAGCCGAGTTTGTGTTTTCAGACAACTGTCCAAAAAGGGCTGGATGACACAACCTACAGGCTCAGGCCCCTGGAGCCAAACCTGAGGACTGTACTTGCCCTCTCCAAGGGAATTGTGTGTGCCCATTCCAATGGCCACAACCCTTCTAATAGGATAAACCTCCAAAATCCCTGATATATCTCAATAGTGGTAGCTTCCCAGGAAAAACAGGGGCAATCTGAGCCCAAATGAGCCCCTACCTGCACTCAGACCCATAGACAGGTGTCCTCAGAGGTAAAAAGGAAAGAACAGGCCCCTAGGCACTAATCATATCCATTGCTTTGGTTTCCAGGCATCTCTCCTCAGAGGCCTGGATTTCAAAAGCAGCATATAGCTGTTTCTTGTTTCACCCATCAGAAAACATCTCATCTACACATGGGAAACTTGCACGTTGGAGCTGTGTCAAAGCCTCTGTTTAGGAGAACCCTTTAGGGCCCCAGTGCCACCGCTTCATTCCAAGGTCTCCATAGACACAAAAGCACATTCGGACCCATCCCCAGGGGTGTGCATTTCAACTCAGCATCCTCGGTAGCTCCCCACAGATCCAGGAGATCTAAACTGTCTTGTTGCTAGGAGACAATTGGAATGCGAGGTGGGCTACCCAGCCATCCATCCTTAGAACCCTGCTCAGAATCATTGGCCTGGAGCCAAACAACAGGTCTCAATTGTCCTGCCGAAGACTCTCTGCAGTTTGGAGCTTCTCACAACTCCCATCATGGGAAAACCCCCATGGCCTCGTGATGCCCCCCCATTCATGTAGGGGCCATCAGGGACAGAAACTCCAACCTGAGCGATCGTCTGATCCTCGCCCTGACTTCAGATGCACGAGATCTCGATTCAGGTCTGTAGATTGTGCCTGCCATGGCCTCACCCAGAAACCTAAGCCTAGCTTGTGTTCTCAGACTTTTGTCGTCAGACTACTGGCCCACAAGGCCTCCAGTTTGGCAATCCAGAACTACAATGCAGCACTCTGCCTGCCCTCCAGATAAAAAACATTTTCCTCCTGGGCTACCCAGTAACCCCAAATGAGGATCAACCTGCACCGACCTTGGCTGTACCCCAAATACATAGGCTGACCAGGGCACTAATGCCCTTTCTGACACAGCCTGAGCCTGGACCCCCTGGCCCCTCCCAGACAGCTGGCCGCACACTGAGCACATCGAGCCGCCATGGCCTTAGGTCGTCATCTCTTCCCAACCTCGGTTTTCAGGTTTCAGAACCTAGACCTTATCTCCAATCACTGTCCATGTTGAAGGTGATGCAGAAATCAGAACTCCTTCCCCATGGCAAGAAACCTTGTGGTTAGCATGTTGTCCAACGTTCAGTGTCGTTGAAACCAGTGTGGCCCATGAGGCCCCGCCCATGCTCGCGGGCCACATTGGTCACAAACACACATTGTGACCCTCAGGCTGAGCCCAGTCCTCAAGTAAGGCCACTCAGTGGCTGGATGAAGAGATAGCATATTGGGCTTGCCATGCCCCTAGGCCCCAATTTTTAACCATAGTTCGGATTGTCCCTTCCGTCTTCCCCATGGCTTGGCGTTGGAATTCCTCTTTTGGTGGGACACCTGAGGTAACAAAACTGAAATGAGTCCTCCCATCCCACAGATGGACAAAAAGCAATTGGGAATCGGGCCAAATCCTCAGAGAGGAAGATTCGTCCATGGCCCATGAGGCCTCCCCGACATTCCACGGCCATCACTGATACAAAATCCCGAGACAGAAGCCTGAGGAATCGCCACAGACTCGCACTTTCTTCATATCCTGTAGAGTTCTTCTCATGGTTTGTAGATCGGACCTGGCATGCCTACGTCCCCAAACCTAAGCTGAGTTTGTGTTTTCAGACTTCTGTCCTCAAAGTCTTGGGCCACACACCCTCCAGGCTGGGCCCCTGGAGCCACACATTAGGACTGTGCCTACCAATCTATGTGAATTGTGCCCATTCCATGGTCCAAAATCGTACAAATTAGGAGAAACCTCCAACGACCCTTAGGCCATCCCAATAGTGTGGGTCACCCGGAACAAACAAGGGGTGTCTGACACCAGCTGATAATCGACCTCCACTCATACCATAGATGGATGTCGCCAGAGAAGAAGATTGAACCAGACAGGACCCTAGGCCATAATAGGATCCATTGCTATGGGTTACAGGCATGTGTCCTCAAAAGCCTGATTCCAATACGAGCATAGGGGTTTTCCTGAGGCACCCATCAGAACTCATCTCGTCTCCACAAGTAAACCTGTGCATGGGAGCCATGTCCAAAGCTTAGGAAAGTACTTCAGGTTGCCGGTGCCACCGCCCCATTCCAAGGCCCTCATGGACACAAAAACACATTAGGACACATCCTCAGGAAAGTCCATTTCAACTCAGCCACCGAGGTTGCTCCCGCAGAGCCATCAGATCTAAACTGTCTTGTTGCTAGGAGACAATTGGAATGCGAGGCGGGCTTCCCAGGCATCCATCCGCGAACGGTGCTCTGGAGTCATTCCATATGGGATGTCCTGGAGCTGTCCAATAGGTCTCAATTGTCCGGAAGAAGGAATCCTGGAAGGGGGCATCCCACAACTCCCAACGTGGGAAAACCTCAATGGTCTCGAGATTCCGCTCCCTTCATGAAGCGGCCGTCATGCTCAGAAACTCCCACCTGAGCCAACGTCTGATCCTCGCCCTGACTTCAGATGCATGAGATATTGGTTCAGATCTGCAGGGGGTACCTGCCGTGCCCTCGCCCTGAAACCCAAGTCTAGCTTGTCTTCTCAGACTTCCATCCTCACACTCCTGGCCCCAAAGCCCTCAAGTTTGGCAATTCCGGACCCACAATGCAGCACTCTGCCTGCCCTCTAGAAAAAAAATGATTGCCTCATAAGCTGCCCAGGCACCTTAAATGAAGGTTAACCTACACAGCACTCGACTTTACCCAAATTATATAGTCTAACCTGGGCACTAATGCACTGTCGAACACAACCTGAGCCCGACCCCCTGAACAACACCCAGAAAGCTGACCGCACACTGAGCACATAAAACCCGCCATGGCCTTAAGTCATCATCTCTTCCCTACCTCAGTTTTCAGGCTTCAAAACCGAGACCTTATCTCCAATCACTGCCCAGGGGTGAGTCTGATGCAGAAATCAGAACTCCTCCTTACCCATGGCAAGAACCCTTGTGGTTGGCACGTTGTCCAACGATCAGTGTAGGAGAAACCCTGAGGCCCCGCCCATTCTTGAGTGCGACGAGGGCATACACACGCATTGTGACCCTCAGCATGAGTCCTGTCCTCTAGTAAGTCCTCTCAGTGGCTGGACCATAAGATGTCATAATGGGCTTGACATGCCCTAGGCCCCAATTTTTAACCAGAATTCTGATTGTCCAGTCGCCCCTCGTAGGGCTCTACTCTGAAATCCCTCATTTGGTGGGACACCTGAGGTTAAAAAAGAAAACAACAACAACAACAACAACAACAAAATAAAACGGACTTCTTCCAACCCACAGAATGAACCCAAACTCTTTGGACGGGGCCAAACCACCAGAGAGTAAGACTCGTCCATTTCCTATGAAGTCACCCAGAAATTCCACGACCATGAGTGACACGGTATCCCGAGACAAAAACTTGAGCAGGAGCCTCACACTCGCCCTTCTTTCAAATCCCGAAAAGTTCTCCTCATGGTCTGTAGATCAGTCCTGCCATACCTATGACCTGAAACATAAGCCGAGTTTGTGTTTTCAGACAACTGTCCAAAAGGGGCTGGACTACACAACCTACAGGCTCAGGCCCCTGGAGCCAAACCTGAGGACTGTACTTACCCTCTCCAAGGGAATTGTGTGTGCCCATTCCAATGGCCACAACCCTTCTAATAGGATAAACCTCCAAAGTCCCTGATATATCTCAATAGTGGTAGCTTCCCAGGAAAAACAGGGGCAATCTGAGCCCAAATGAGCCCCTACCTGCACTCAGACCCATAGACAGATGTCCTCAGAGGTAAAAAGGAAAGAACAGGCCCCTAGGCACTAATCAGATCCATTGCTTTGGTTTCCAGGCATCTCTCCTCAGAGGCCTGGATTTCAAAAGCAGCATATAGCTGTTTCTTGTTTCACCCATCAGAAAACATCTCATCTACACATGGGAAACTTGCACGTTGGAGCTGTGTCAAAGCCTCTGTTTAGGAGAACCCTTTAGGGCCCCAGTGCCACCGCTTCATTCCAAGGTCTCCATAGACACAAAAGCACATTCGGACCCATCCCCAGGGGTGTGCATTTCAACTCAGCATCCTCGGTAGCTCCCCACAGATCCAGGAGATCTAAACTGTCTTGTTGCTAGGAGACAATTGGAATGCGAGGTGGGCTACCCAGCCATCCATCCTTAGAACCCTGCTCAGAATCATTGGCCTGGAGCCAAACAACAGGTCTCAATTGTCCTGCCGAAGACTCTCTGCAGTTTGGAGCTTCTCACAACTCCCATCATGGGAAAACCCCCATGGCCTTGTGATGCCCCCCCATTCATGAAGGGGCCATCAGGGACAGAAACTCCAACCTGAGCGATCGTCTGATCCTCGCCCTGACTTCAGATGCACGAGATCTCGATTCAGGTCTGTAGATTGTGCCTGCCATGGCCTCACCCAGAAACCTAAGCCTAGCTTGTGTTCTCAGACTTTTGTCGTCAGACTACTGGCCCACAAGGCCTCCGGTTTTGCAATCCAGAACTACAATGCAGCACTCTGCCTGCCCTCCAGATAAAAAACATTGTCCTCTGGGGCTACCCAGTAACCCCAAATGAGGATCAACCTGCACCGACCTTGGCTGTACCCCAAATACATAGGCTGAGAAGGGCACTAATGCCCTTTCTGACACAGCCTGAGCCTGGACCCCCTGGCCCCTTCCAGACAGCTGGCCGCACACTGAGCACATCGAGCCGCCATGGCCTTAGGTCGTCATCTCTTCCCAACCTCGGTTTTCAGGTTTCAGAACCTAGACCTTATCTCCAATCACTGTCCATGTTGAAGGTGATGCAGAAATCAGAACTCCTTCCCCATGGCAAGAAACCTTGTGGTTGGCATATTGTCCAACGTTCAGTGTCGTTGAAACCAGTGTGGCCCATGAGGCCCCGCCCATGCTCGCGGGCCACATTGGTCACAAACACACATTGTGACCCTCAGGCTGAGCCCAGTCCTCAAGTAAGGCCACTCAGTGGCTGGATGAAGAGATAGCATATTGGGCTTGCCATGCCCCTAGGCCCCAATTTTTAACCATAGTTCGGATTGTCCCTTCAGTCTTCCCCACGGCTTTGCTTTGGAATTCCTCTTTTGGTGGGACACCTGAGGTAACAAAACTGAAATGAGTCCTCCCATCCCACAGATGGACGAAAAGCAATTGGGAATCGGGCCAAATCCTCAGAGAGGAAGATTCGTCCATGGCCCATGAGGCCTCCCCGACATTCCACGGCCATCACTGATACAAAATCCAGAGACAAAAGCCTGAGCAATCGCCACAGACTCGCACTTTCTTCATATCCTGTAGAGTTCTTCTCATGGTTTGTAGATCGAGCCTGCCATACCTACGTCCCCAAACCTAAGCTGAGTTTGTGTTTTCAGACTTCTGTCCTCAAAATCTTGGGCCACACATCCTCCAGGCTGGGCCCCTGGAGCCACACATTAGGACTGTGCCTACCAATCCATGGGAATTGTGCCCATTCCATGGTCCAAAATCGTACAAATTAGGAGAAACCTCCAACGACCCTTAGGCCATCCCAATAGTGTTGGTCACCCGGAACAAACAAGGGGTGTCTGACACCAGCTGATAATCGACCTCCACTCATACCATAGATGGATGTCCCCAGAGAAGAAGATTGAACCAGACAGGACCCTAGGCCATAATAGGATCCATTGCTATGGGTTACAGGCATGTGTCCTCAAAAGCCTGATTCCAATACGAGCATAGGGGTTTTCCTGAGGCACCCATCAGAACTCATCTCGTCTCCACAAGTAAACCTGTGCATGGGAGCCATGTCCAAAGCTTAGGAAAGTACTTCAGGTTGCCGGTGCCACCGCCCCATTCCAAGGCCCTCATGGACACAAAAACACATTAGGACACATCCTCAGGAAAGTCCATTTCAACTCAGCCACCGAGGTTGCTCCCGCAGAGCCATCAGATCTAAACTGTCTTGTTGCTAGGAGACAATTGGAATGCGAGGCGGGCTTCGCAGGCATCCATCCGCGAACGGTGCTCTGGAGTCATTCCATATGGGATGTCCTGGAGCTGTCCAACAGGTCTCAATTGTCCGGAAGAAGGAATCCTGGAAGGGGGCATCCCACAACTCCCAACGTGGGAAAACCTCAATGGTCTCGAGATTCCGCTCCCTTCATGAAGCGGCCGTCATGCACAGAAACTCCCACCTGAGCCAACGTCTGATCCTCGCCCTGACTTCAGATGCATGAGATATTGGTTCAGATCTGCAGGGGGTACCTGCCGTGCCCTCGCCCTGAAACCCAAGTCTAGCTTGTCTTCTCAGACTTCCATCCTCACACTCCTGGCCCCAAAGCCCTCAAGTTTGGCAATTCCGGACCCACAATGCAGCACTCTGCCTGCCCTCTAGAAAAAAAAAATTATTGCCTCATGAGCTGCCCAGGCACCTTAAATGAGGGTAAACCTACACAGCACTCGACTTTACCCAAATTATATAGTCTAACGTGGGCACTAATGCACTGTCGAACACATCCTGAGCCCGGACCTCCTGACCAACACCCAGAAATCTGACCGCACACTGAGCACATAAAACCCGCCATGGCCTTAGGTCATCATCTCTTCCCTACCTCAGTTTTCAGGCTTCAGAACCGAGACCTTATCTCCAATCACTGCCCAGGGGTGAGTCTGATGCAGAAATCAGAACTCCTCCTTACCCATGGCAAGAACCCTTGTGGTTGGCACGTTTTCTAACGATCAGTGTAGGAGAAACCCTGAAGCCCCTCCCATTCTTGAGTGCGACGAGGGCATACACACGCATTGTGACCCTCAGCATGAGTACTGTCCTCTAGTAAGTCCTCTCAGTGGCTGGACCATTAGATGTCATAATGGGCATGACATGACCCTAGGCCCCAATTTTTAACCAGATTTCTGATTGTCCAGTCGCCCCTCCTAGGGCTCTACTCTGAAATCCCTCATTTGGTGGGACACCTGAGGTTAAAAAAGAAAACAACAACAACAACAACAACAACAAAATAAAACGGACTTCTTCCAGCCCACAGAATGAACCCAAACTCTTTGGACGGGGCCAAACCACCAGAGAGTAAGACTCGTCCATTTCCCATGAAGTCACCCAGAAATTCCACGACCATGAGTGACACGACATCCCGAGACAAAAACTTGAGCAGGAGCCTCACACTCGCCCTTCTTTCAAATTCCGAAAAGTTCTCCTCATGGTCTGTAGATCAGTCCTGCCATACCTATGACCTGAAACATAAGCCGAGTTTGTGTTTTCAGACAACTGTCCAAAAGGGGCTGGACGACACAACCTACAGGCTCAGGCCCCTGGAGCCAAACCTGAGGACTGTACTTGCCCTCTCCAAGGGAATTGTGTGTGCCCATTCCAATGGCCACAACCCTTCTAATAGGATAAACCTCCAAAGTCCCTGATATATCTCAATAGTGGTAGCTTCCCAGGAAAAACAGGGGCAATCTGAGCCCAAATGAGCCCCTACCTGCACTCAGACCCATAGACAGATGTCCTCAGAGGTAAAAAGGAAAGAACAGGCCCCTAGGCACTAATCAGATCCATTGCTTTGGTTTCCAGGCATCTCTCCTCAGAGGCCTGGATTTCAAAAGCAGCATATAGCTGTTTCTTGTTTCACCCATCAGAAAACATCTCATCTACACATGGGAAACTTGCACGTTGAAGCTGTGTCAAAGCCTCTGTTTAGGAGAACCCTTTAGGGCCCCAGTGCCACCGCTTCATTCCAAGGTCTCCATAGACATAAAAAGCACATTCGGACCCATCCCCAGGGGTGTGCATTTCAACTCAGCATCCTCGATAGCTCCCCACAGATCCAGGAGATCTAAACTGTCTTGTTGCTAGGAGACAATTGGAATGTGAGGTGGGCTACCCAGCCATCCATCCTTAGAACCCTGCTCAGAATCATTGGCCTGGAGCCAAACAACAGGTCTGAATTGTCCTGCCGAAGACTCTCTGCAGTTTGGAGCTTCTCACAACTCCCATCATGGGAAAACCCCCATGGCCTCGTGATGCCCCCCCCATTCATGAAGGGGCCATCAGGGACAGAAACTCCAACCTGAGCGATCGTCTGATCCTCGCCCTGACTTCAGATGCACGAGATCTCGATTCAGGTCTGTAGATTGTGCCTGCCATGGCCTCACCCAGAAACCTAAGCCTAGCTTGTGTTCTCAGACTTTTGTCGTCAGACTACTGGCCCACAAGGCCTCCAGTTTGGCAATCCAGAACTACAATGCAGCACTCTGCCTGCCCTCCAGATAAAAAACATTGTCCTCCTGGGCTACCCAGTAACCCCAAATGAGGATCAACCTGCACCGACCTTGGCTGTACCCCAAATACATAGGCTGACCAGGGCACTAATGCCCTTTCTGACACAGCCTGAGCCTGGACGCCCTGGCCCCTCCCAGACAGCTGGCCGCACACTGAGCACATCGAGCCGCCATGGCCTTAGGTCGTCATCTCTTCCCAACCTCGGTTTTCAGGTTTCAGAACCTAGACCTTATCTCCAATCACTGTCCATGTTGAAGGTGATGCAGAAATCAGAACTCCTTCCCCATGGCAAGAAACCTTGTGGTTAGCATGTTGTCCAACGTTCAGTGTCGTTGAAACCAGTGTGGCCCATGAGGCCCCGCCCATGCTCGCGGGCCACATTGGTCACAAACACACATTGTGACCCTCAGGCTGAGCCCAGTCCTCAAGTAAGGCCACTCAGTGGCTGGATGAAGAGATAGCATATTGGGCTTGCCATGCCCCTAGGCCCCAATTTTTAACCATAGTTCGGATTGTCCCTTCCGTCTTCCCCATGGCTTGGCGTTGGAATTCCTCTTTTGGTGGGACACCTGAGGTAACAAAACTGAAATGAGTCCTCCCATCCCACAGATGGACGAAAAGCAATTGGGAATCGGGCCAAATCCTCAGAGAGGAAGATTCGTCCATGGCCCATGAGGCCTCCCCGACATTCCACGGCCATCACTGATACAAAATCCAGAGACAGAAGCCTGAGGAATCGCCACAGACTCGCACTTTCTTCATATCCTGTAGAGTTCTTCTCATGGTTTGTAGATCGGACCTGGCATGCCTACGTCCCCAAACCTAAGCTGAGTTTGTGTTTTCAGACTTCTGTCCTCAAAGTCTTGGGCCACACACCCTCCAGGCTGGGCCCCTGGAGCCACACATTAGGACTGTGCCTACCAATCTATGGGAATTGTGCCCATTCCATGGTCCAAAATCGTACAAATTAGGAGAAACCTCCAACGACCCTTAGGCCATCCCAATAGTGTGGGTCACCCGGAACAAACAAGGGGTGTCTGACACCAGCTGATAATCGACCTCCACTCATACCATAGATGGATGTCGCCAGAGAAGAAGATTGAACCAGACAGGACCCTAGGCCATAATAGGATCCATTGCTATGGGTTACAGGCATGTGTCCTCAAAAGCCTGATTCCAATACGAGCATAGGGGTTTTCCTGAGGCACCCATCAGAACTCATCTCGTCTCCACAAGTAAACCTGTGCATGGGAGCCATGTCCAAAGCTTAGGAAAGTACTTCAGGTTGCCGGTGCCACCGCCCCATTCCAAGGCCCTCATGGACACAAAAACACATTAGGACACATCCTCAGGAAAGTCCATTTCAACTCAGCCACCGAGGTTGCTCCCGCAGAGCCATCAGATCTAAACTGTCTTGTTGCTAGGAGACAATTGGAATGCGAGGCGGGCTTCCCAGGCATCCATCCGCGAACGGTGCTCTGGAGTCATTCCATATGGGATGTCCTGGAGCTGTCCAATAGGTCTCAATTGTCCGGAAGAAGGAATCCTGGAAGGGGGCATCCCACAACTCCCAACGTGGGAAAACCTCAATGGTCTCGAGATTCCGCTCCCTTCATGAAGCGGCCGTCATGCTCAGAAACTCCCACCTGAGCCAACGTCTGATCCTCGCCCTGACTTCAGATGCATGAGATATTGGTTCAGATCTGCAGGGGGTACCTGCCGTGCCCTCGCCCTGAAACCCAAGTCTAGCTTGTCTTCTCAGACTTCCATCCTCACACTCCTGGCCCCAAAGCCCTCAAGTTTGGCAATTCCGGACCCACAATGCAGCACTCTGCCTGCCCTCTAGAAAAAAAATGATTGCCTCATGAGCTTCCCAGGCACCTTAAATGAGGGTAAACCTACACAGCACTCGACTTTACCCAAATTATATAGTCTAACCTGGGCACTAATGCACTGTCGAACACAACCTGAGCCCGACCCCCTGAACAACACCCAGAAAGCTGACCGCACACTGAGCACATAAAACCCGCCATGGCCTTAAGTCATCATCTCTTCCCTACCTCAGTTTTCAGGCTTCAAAACCGAGACCTTATCTCCAATCACTGCCCAGGGGTGAGTCTGATGCAGAAATCAGAACTCCTCCTTACCCATGGCAAGAACCCTTGTGGTTGGCACGTTGTCCAACGATCAGTGTAGGAGAAACCCTGAGGCCCCGCCCATTCTTGAGTGCGACGAGGGCATACACACGCATTGTGACCCTCAGCATGAGTCCTGTCCTCTAGTAAGTCCTCTCAGTGGCTGGACCATAAGATGTCATAATGGGCTTGACATGTCCCTAGGCCCCAATTTTTAACCAGAATTCTGATTGTCCAGTCGCCCCTCCTAGGGCTCTACTCTGAAATCCCTCATTTGGTGGGACACCTGAGGTTAAAAAAGAAAACAACAACAACAACAACAACAACAAAATAAAACGGACTTCTTCCAACCCACAGAATGAACCCAAACTCTTTGGACGGGGCCAAACCACCAGAGAGTAAGACTCGTCCATTTCCTATGAAGTCACCCAGAAATTCCACGACCATGAGTGACACGGTATCCCGAGACAAAAACTTGAGCAGGAGCCTCACACTCGCCCTTCTTTCAAATCCCGAAAAGTTCTCCTCATGGTCTGTAGATCAGTCCTGCCATACCTATGACCTGAAACATAAGCCGAGTTTGTGTTTTCAGACAACTGTCCAAAAGGGGCTGGACTACACAACCTACAGGCTCAGGCCCCTGGAGCCAAACCTGAGGACTGTACTTACCCTCTCCAAGGGAATTGTGTGTGCCCATTCCAATGGCCACAACCCTTCTAATAGGATAAACCTCCAAAGTCCCTGATATATCTCAATAGTGGTAGCTTCCCAGGAAAAACAGGGGCAATCTGAGCCCAAATGAGCCCCTACCTGCACTCAGACCCATAGACAGATGTCCTCAGAGGTAAAAAGGAAAGAACAGGCCCCTAGGCACTAATCAGATCCATTGCTTTGGTTTCCAGGCATCTCTCCTCAGAGGCCTGGATTTCAAAAGCAGCATATAGCTGTTTCTTGTTTCACCCATCAGAAAACATCTCATCTACACATGGGAAACTTGCACGTTGGAGCTGTGTCAAAGCCTCTGTTTAGGAGAACCCTTTAGGGCCCCAGTGCCACCGCTTCATTCCAAGGTCTCCATAGACACAAAAGCACATTCGGACCCATCCCCAGGGGTGTGCATTTCAACTCAGCATCCTCGGTAGCTCCCCACAGATCCAGGAGATCTAAACTGTCTTGTTGCTAGGAGACAATTGGAATGCGAGGTGGGCTACCCAGCCATCCATCCTTAGAACCCTGCTCAGAATCATTGGCCTGGAGCCAA
Organism: Mustela nivalis; assembly: GCF_964662115.1. Taxonomy (NCBI): domain Eukaryota; kingdom Metazoa; phylum Chordata; class Mammalia; order Carnivora; family Mustelidae; genus Mustela; species Mustela nivalis. The sequence goes on from NW_028136248.1 coordinate 202,053, forward strand.
ACAACAGGTCTCAATTGTCCTGCCGAAGACTCTCTGCAGTTTGGAGCTTCTCACAACTCCCATCATGGGAAAACCCCCATGGCCTCGTGATGCCCCCCCATTCATGAAGGGGCCATCAGGGACAGAAACTCCAACCTGAGCGATCGTCTGATCCTCGCCCTGACTTCAGATGCACGAGATCTCGATTCAGGTCTGTAGATTGTGCCTGCCATGGCCTCACCCAGAAACCTAAGCCTAGCTTGTGTTCTCAGACTTTTGTCGTCAGACTACTGGCCCACAAGGCCTCCAGTTTTGCAATCCAGAACTACAATGCAGCACTCTGCCTGCCCTCCAGATAAAAAACATTGTCCTCTGGGGCTACCCAGTAACCCCAAATGAGGATCAACCTGCACCGACCTTGGCTGTACCCCAAATACATAGGCTGAGAAGGGCACTAATGCCCTTTCTGACACAGCCTGAGCCTGGACCCCCTGGCCCCTTCCAGACAGCTGGCCGCACACTGAGCACATCGAGCCGCCATGGCCTTAGGTCGTCATCTCTTCCCAACCTCGGTTTTCAGGTTTCAGAACCTAGACCTTATCTCCAATCACTGTCCATGTTGAAGGTGATGCAGAAATCAGAACTCCTTCCCCATGGCAAGAAACCTTGTGGTTGGCATATTGTCCAACGTTCAGTGTCGTTGAAACCAGTGTGGCCCATGAGGCCCCGCCCATGCTCGCGGGCCACATTGGTCACAAACACACATTGTGACCCTCAGGCTGAGCCCAGTCCTCAAGTAAGGCCACTCAGTGGCTGGATGAAGAGATAGCATATTGGGCTTGCCATGCCCCTAGGCCCCAATTTTTAACCATAGTTCGGATTCTCCCTTCAGTCTTCCCCACGGCTTTGCTTTGGAATTCCTCTTTTGGTGGGACACCTGAGGTAACAAAACTGAAATGAGTCCTCCCATCCCACAGATTGACGAAAAGCAATTGGGATCGGGCCAAATCCTCAGAGAGGAAGATTCGTCCATGGCCCATGAGGCCTCCCCGACATTCCACGGCCATCACTGATACAAAATCCAGAGACAAAAGCCTGAGCAATCGCCACAGACTCGCACTTTCTTCATATCCTGTAGAGTTCTTCTCATGGTTTGTAGATCGAGCCTGCCATACCTACGTCCCCAAACCTAAGCTGAGTTTGTGTTTTCAGACTTCTGTCCTCAAAATCTTGGGCCACACATCCTCCAGGCTGGGCCCCTGGAGCCACACATTAGGACTGTGCCTACCAATCCATGGGAATTGTGCCCATTCCATGGTCCAAAATCGTACAAATTAGGAGAAACCTCCAACGACCCTTAGGCCATCCCAATAGTGTGGGTCACCCGGAACAAACAAGGGGTGTCTGACACCAGCTGATAATCGACCTCCACTCATACCATAGATGGATGTCCCCATAGAAGAAGATTGAACCAGACAGGACCCTAGGCCATAATAGGATCCATTGCTATGGGTTACAGGCATGTGTCCTCAAAAGCCTGATTCCAATACGAGCATAGGGGTTTTCCTGAGGCACCCATCAGAACTCATCTCGTCTCCACAAGTAAACCTGTGCATGGGAGCCATGTCCAAAGCTTAGGAAAGTACTTCAGGTTGCCGGTGCCACCGCCCCATTCCAAGGCCCTCATGGACACAAAAACACATTAGGACACATCCTCAGGAAAGTCCATTTCAACTCAGCCACCGAGGTTGCTCCCGCAGAGCCATCAGATCTAAACTGTCTTGTTGCTAGGAGACAATTGGAATGCGAGGCGGGCTTCCCAGGCATCCATCCGCGAACGGTGCTCTGGAGTCATTCCATATGGGATGTCCTGGAGCTGTCCACAGGTCTCAATTGTCCGGAAGAAGGAATCCTGGAAGGGGGCATCCCACAACTCCCAACGTGGGAAAACCTCAATGGTCTCGAGATTCCGCTCCCTTCATGAAGCGGCCGTCATGCTCAGAAACTCCCACCTGAGCCAACGTCTGATCCTCGCCCTGACTTCAGATGCATGAGATATTGGTTCAGATCTGCAGGGGGTACCTGCCGTGCTCTCGCCCTGAAACCCAAGTCTAGCTTGTCTTCTCAGACTTCCATCCTCACACTCCTGGCCCCAAAGCCCTCAAGTTTGGCAATTCCGGACCCACAATGCAGCACTCTGCCTGCCCTCTAGAAAAAAAAAATTATTGCCTCATGAGCTGCCCAGGCACCTTAAATGAGGGTAAACCTACACAGCACTCGACTTTACCCAAATTATATAGTCTAACGTGGGCACTAATGCACTGTCGAACACATCCTGAGCCCGGACCTCCTGACCAACACCCAGAAATCTGACCGCACACTGAGCACATAAAACCCGCCATGGCCTTAGGTCATCATCTCTTCCCTACCTCAGTTTTCAGGCTTCAGAACCGAGACCTTATCTCCAATCACTGCCCAGGGGTGAGTCTGATGCAGAAATCAGAACTCCTCCTTACCCATGGCAAGAACCCTTGTGGTTGGCACGTTTTCTAACGATCAGTGTAGGAGAAACCCTGAAGCCCCTCCCATTCTTGAGTGCGACGAGGGCATACACACGCATTGTGACCCTCAGCATGAGTACTGTCCTCTAGTAAGTCCTCTCAGTGGCTGGACCATTAGATGTCATAATGGGCATGACATGACCCTAGGCCCCAATTTTTAACCAGATTTCTGATTGTCCAGTCGCCCCTCCTAGGGCTCTACTCTGAAATCCCTCATTTGGTGGGACACCTGAGGTTAAAAAAGAAAACAACAACAACAACAACAACAACAAAATAAAACGGACTTCTTCCAGCCCACAGAATGAACCCAAACTCTTTGGACGGGGCCAAACCACCAGAGAGTAAGACTCGTCCATTTCCCATGAAGTCACCCAGAAATTCCACGACCATGAGTGACACGACATCCCGAGACAAAAACTTGAGCAGGAGCCTCACACTCGCCCTTCTTTCAAATTCCGAAAAGTTCTCCTCATGGTCTGTAGATCAGTCCTGCCATACCTATGACCTGAAACATAAGCCGAGTTTGTGTTTTCAGACAACTGTCCAAAAGGGGCTGGACGACACAACCTACAGGCTCAGGCCCCTGGAGCCAAACCTGAGGACTGTACTTGCCCTCTCCAAGGGAATTGTGTGTGCCCATTCCAATGGCCACAACCCTTCTAATAGGATAAACCTCCAAAGTCCCTGATATATCTCAATAGTGGTAGCTTCCCAGGAAAAACAGGGGCAATCTGAGCCCAAATGAGCCCCTACCTGCACTCAGACCCATAGACAGATGTCCTCAGAGGTAAAAAGGAAAGAACAGGCCCCTAGGCACTAATCAGATCCATTGCTTTGGTTTCCAGGCATCTCTCCTCAGAGGCCTGGATTTCAAAAGCAGCATATAGCTGTTTCTTGTTTCACCCATCAGAAAACATCTCATCTACACATGGGAAACTTGCACGTTGGAGCTGTGTCAAAGCCTCTGTTTAGGAGAACCCTTTAGGGCCCCAGTGCCACCGCTTCATTCCAAGGTCTCCATAGACACAAAAGCACATTCGGACCCATCCCCAGGGGTGTGCATTTCAACTCAGCATCCTCGGTAGCTCCCCACAGATCCAGGAGATCTAAACTGTCTTGTTGCTAGGAGACAATTGGAATGTGAGGTGGGCTACCCAGCCATCCATCCTTAGAACCCTGCTCAGAATCATTGGCCTGGACCCAAACAACAGGTCTCAATTGTCCTGCCGAAGACTCTCTGCAGTTTGGAGCTTCTCACAACTCCCATCATGGGAAAACCCCCATGGCCTCGTGATGCCCCCCCCATTCATGAAGGGGCCATCAGGGACAGAAACTCCAACCTGAGCGATCGTCTGATCCTCGCCCTGACTTCAGATGCACGAGATCTCGATTCAGGTCTGTAGATTGTGCCTGCCATGGCCTCACCCAGAAACCTAAGCCTAGCTTGTGTTCTCAGACTTTTGTCGTCAGACTACTGGCCCACAAGGCCTCCAGTTTGGCAATCCAGAACTACAATGCAGCACTCTGCCTGCCCTCCAGATAAAAAACATTGTCCTCTGGGGCTACCCAGTAACCCCAAATGAGGATCAACCTGCACCGAACTTGGCTGTACCCCAAATACATAGGCTGACCAGGGCACTAATGCCCTTTCTGACACAGCCTGAGCCTGGACCCCCTGGCCCCTCCCAGACAGCTGGCCGCACACTGAGCACATCGAGCCGCCATGGCCTTAGGTCGTCATCTCTTCCCAACCTCGGTTTTCAGGTTTCAGAACCTAGACCTTATCTCCAATCACTGTCCATGTTGAAGGTGATGCAGAAATCAGAACTCCTTCCCCATGGCAAGAAACCTTGTGGTTGGCATGTTGTCCAACGTTCAGTGTCGTTGAAACCAGTGTGGCCCATGAGGCCCCGCCCATGCTCGCGGGCCACATTGGTCACAGACACACATTGTGACCCTCAGGCTGAGCCCAGTCCTCAAGTAAGGCCACTCAGTGGCTGGATGAAGAGATAGCATATTGGGCTTGCCATGCCCCTAGGCCCCAATTTTTAACCATAGTTCGGATTGTCCCTTCAGTCTTCCCCACGGCTTTGCTTTGGAATTCCTCTTTTGGTGGGACACCTGAGGTAACAAAACTGAAATGAATCCTCCCATTCCACAGATTGACGAAAAGCAATTGGGAATCGGGCCAAATCCTCAGAGAGGAAGATTCGTCCATGGCCCATGAGGCGTCCCCGACATTCCACGGCCATCACTGATACAAAATCCAGAGACAAAAGCCTGAGCAATCGCCACAGACTCGCACTTTCTTCATATCCTGTAGAGTTCTTCTCATGGTTTGTAGATCGGGCCTGCCATACCTACGTCCCCAAACCTAAGCTGAGTTTGTGTTTTCAGACTTCTGTCCTCAAAGTCTTGGGCCACACATCCTCCAGGCTGGGCCCCTGGAGCCACACATTAGGACTGTGCCTACCAATCCATGGGAATTCTGCCCATTCCATGGTCCAAAATCGTACAAATTAGGAGAAACCTCCAACGACCCTTAGGCCATCCCAATAGTGTGGGTCACCCGGAACAAACAAGGGGTGTCTGACACCAGCTGATAATCGACCTCCACTCATACCATAGATGGATGTCCCCAGAGAAGAACATTGAACCAGACAGGACCCTAGGCCATAATAGGATCCATTGCTATGGGTTACAGGCATGTGTCCTCAAAAGCCTGATTCCAATACGAGCATAGGGGTTTTCCTGAGGCACCCATCAGAACTCATCTCGTCTCCACAAGTAAACCTGTGCATGGGAGCCATGTCCAAAGCTTAGGAAAGTACTTCAGGTTGCCGGTGCCACCGCCCCATTCCAAGGCCCTCATGGACATAAAAACACATTAGGACACATCCTCAGGAAAGTCCATTTCAACTCAGCCACCGAGGTTGCTCCCGCAGAGCCATCAGATCTAAACTGTCTTGTTGCTAGGAGACAATTGGAATGCGAGGCGGGCTTCCCAGGCATCCATCCGCGAACGGTGCTCTGGAGTCATTCCATTGGGATGTCCTGGAGCTGTCCAATAGGTCTCAATTGTCCGGAAGAAGGAATCCTGGAAGGGGGCATCCCACAACTCCCAACGTGGGAAAACCTCAATGGTCTCGAGATTCCGCTCCCTTCATGAAGCGGCCGTCATGCTCAGAAACTCCCACCTGAGCCAACGTCTGATCCTCGCCCTGACTTCAGATGCATGAGATATTGGTTCAGATCTGCAGGGGGTACCTGCCGTGCCCTCGCCCTGAAACCCAAGTCTAGCTTGTCTTCTCAGACTTCCATCCTCACACTCCTGGCCCCAAAGCCCTCAAGTTTGGCAATTCCGGACCCACAATGCAGCACTCTGCCTGCCCTCTAGAAAAAAAAAAATTATTGCCTCATGAGCTGCCCAGGCACCTTAAATGAGGTTAAACCTACACAGCACTCGACTTTACCCAAATTATATAGTCTAACCTGGGCACTAATGCACTGTCGAACACATCCTGAGCCCGGACCTCCTGACCAACACCCAGAAAGCTGACCGCACACTGAGCACATAAAACCCGCCATGGCCTTAGGTCATCATCTCTTCCCTACCTCAGTTTTCAGGCTTCAGAACCGAGACCTTATCTCCAATCACTGCCCAGGGGTGAGTCTGATGCAGAAATCAGAACTCCTCCTTACCCATGGCAAGAACCCTTGTGGTTGGCACGTTGTGCAACGATCAGTGTAGGAGAAACCCTGAGGCCCCGCCCATTCTTGAGTGCGACGAGTTCATACACACGCATTGTGACCCTCAGCATGAGTCCTGTCCTCTAGTAAGTACTCACAGTGGCTGGACCATTAGATGTCATAATGGGCTTGACATGTCCCTAGGCCCCAATTTTTAACCAGATTTCTGATTGTCCAGTCGCCCCTCCTAGGGCTCTACTCTGAAATCCCTCATTTGGTGGGACACCTGAGGTTAAAAAAGAAAACAACAACAACAACAACAACAACAACAACAAAATAAAACGTACTTCTTCCAGCCCACAGAATGAACCCAAACTCTTTGGACGGGGCCAAACCACCAGAGAGTAAGACTCGTCCATTTCCCATGAAGTCACCCAGAAATTCCACGACCATGAGTGACATTGTATCCCGAGACAAAAACTTGAGCAGGAGCCTCACACTCGCCCTTCTTTCAAATTCCGAAAAGTTCTCCTCATGGTCTGTAGATCAGTCCTGCCATACCTATGACCTGAAACATAAGCCGAGTTTGTGTTTTCAGACACCTTCCAAAAAGGGCTGGACTACACAACATACAGGCTCTGGCTCCTGGAGCCAAACCTGAGGACTGTACTTGCCCTCTCCAAGGGAATTGTGTGTGCCCATTCCAATGGCCACAACCCTTCTAATAGGATAAACCTCCAAAATCCCTGATATATCTCAATAGTGGTAGCTTCCCAGGAAAAACAGGGGCAATCTGAGCCCAAATGAGCCCCTACCTGCACTCAGACCCATAGACAGATGTCCTCAGAGGTAAAAAGGAAAGAACAGGCCCCTAGGCACTAATCAGATCCATTGCTTTGGTTTCCAGGCATCTCTCCTCAGAGGCCTGGATTTCAAAAGCAGCATATAGCTGTTTCTTGTTTCACCCATCAGAAAACATCTCATCTACACATGGGAAACTTGCACGTTGGAGCTGTGTCAAAGCCTCTGTTTAGGAGAACCCTTTAGGGCCCCAGGGCCACCGCTTCATTCCAAGGTCTCCATAGACACAAAAGCACATTCGGACCCATCCCCAGGGGTGTGCATTTCAACTCAGCATCCTCGGTAGCTCCCCACAGATCCAGGAGATCTAAACTGTCTTGTTGCTAGGAGACAATTGGAATGCGAGGTGGGCTACCCAGCCATCCATCCTTAGAACCCTGCTCAGAATCATTGGCCTGGAGCCAAACAACAGGTCTCAATTGTCCTGCCGAAGACTCTCTGCAGTTTGGAGCTTCTCACAACTCCCATCATGGGAAAACCCCCATGGCCTCGTGATGCCCCCCCATTCATGAAGGGGCCATCAGGGACAGAAACTCCAACCTGAGCGATCGTCTGATCCTCGCCCTGACTTCAGATGCACGAGATCTTGATTCAGGTCTGTAGATTGTGCCTGCCATGGCCTCACCCAGAAACCTAAGCCTAGCTTGTGTTCTCAGACTTTTGTCGTCAGACTACTGGCCCACAAGGCCTCCAGTTTGGCAATCCAGAACTACAATGCAGCACTCTGCCTGCCCTCCAGATAAAAAACATTGTCCTCTGGGGCTACCCAGTAACCCCAAATGAGGATCAACCTGCACCGAACTTGGCTGTACCCCAAATACATAGGCTGACCAGGGCACTAATGCCCTTTCTGACACAGCCTGAGCCTGGACCCCCTGGCCCCTCCCAGACAGCTGGCCGCACACTGAGCACATCGAGCCGCCATGGCCTTAGGTCGTCATCTCTTCCCAACCTCGGTTTTCAGGTTTCAGAACCTAGACCTTATCTCCAATCACTGTCCATGTTGAAGGTGATGCAGAAATCAGAACTCCTTCCCCATGGCAAGAAACCTTGTGGTTGGCATGTTGTCCAACGTTCAGTGTCGTTGAAACCAGTGTGGCCCATGAGGCCCCGCCCATGCTCGCGGGCCACATTGGTCACAAACACACATTGTGACCCTCAGGCTGAGCCCAGTCCTCAAGTAAGGCCACTCAGTGGCTGGATGAAGAGATAGCATATTGGGCTTGCCATGCCCCTAGGCCCCAATTTTTAACCATAGTTCGGGTTGTCCCTTCAGTCTTCCCCACGGCTTGGCTTTGGAATTACTCTTTTGGTGGGACACCTGAGGTAACAAAACTGAAATGAGTCCTCCCATCCCACAGATTGAGGAAAAGCAATTGGGAATCGGGCCAAATCCTCAGAGAGGAAGATTCATCAATGGCCCATGAGGCCTCCCCGACATTCCACGGCCATCACTGATACAAAATCCAGAGACAAAAGCCTGAGCAATCGCCACAGACTCGCACTTTCTTCATATCCTGTAGAGTTCTCATGGTTTGTAGATCGGGCCTGCCATACCTACGTCCCCAAACCTAAGCTGAGTTTGTGTTCTCAGACTTCTGTCCTCAAAGTCTTGGGCCACACACCCTCCAGGCTGGGCCCCTGGAGCCACACATTAGGACTGTGCCTACCAATCCATGGGAATTCTGCCCATTCCATGGTCCAAAATCGTACAAATTAGGAGAAACCTCCAACGACCCTTAGGCCATCCCAATAGTGTGGGTCACCCGGAACAAACAAGGGGTGTCTGACACCAGCTGATAATCGACCTCCACTCATACCATAGATGGATGTCCCCAGAGAAGAAGATTGAACCAGACAGGACCCTAGGCCATAATAGGATCCATTGCTATGGGTTACAGGCATGTGTCCTCAAAAGCCTGATTCCAATACGAGCATAGGGGTTTTCCTGAGGCACCCATCAGAACTCATCTCGTCTCCACAAGTAAACCTGTGCATGGGAGCCATGTCCAAAGCTTAGGAAAGTACTTCAGGTTGCCGGTGCCACCGCCCCATTCCAAGGCCCTCATGGACACAAAAACACATTAGGACACATCCTCAGGAAAGTCCATTTCAACTCAGCCACCGAGGTTGCTCCCGCAGAGCCATCAGATCTAAACTGTCTTGTTGCTAGGAGACAATTGGAATGCGAGGCGGGCTTCCCAGGCATTCATCCGCGAACGGTGCTCTGGAGTCAATCCATATGGGATGTCCTGGAGCTGTCCAACAGGTCTCAAATGTCCGGAAGAAGGAATCCTGGAAAGGGGCATCCCACAACTCCCAACGTGGGAAAACCTCAATGGTCTCGAGATTCCGCTCCCTTCATGAAGCGGCCGTCATGCTCAGAAACTCCCACCTGAGCCAACGTCTGATCCTCGCCCTGACTTCAGATGCATGAGATATTGGTTCAGATCTGCAGGGGGTACCTGCCGTGCCCTCGCCCTGAAACCCAAGTCTAGCTTGTCTTCTCAGACTTCCATCCTCACACTCCTGGCCCCAAAGCCCTCAAGTTTGGCAATTCCGGACCCACAATGCAGCACTCTGCCTGCCCTCTAGAAAAAAAAATGATTGCCTCATGAGCTTCCCAGGCACCTTAAATGAGGGTAAACCTACACAGCACTCGACTTTACCCAAATTATATAGTCTAACCTGGGCACTAATGCACTGTCGAACACATCCTGAGCCCGGACCTCCTGACCAACACCCAGAAAGCTGACCGCACACTGAGCACATAAAACCCGCCATGGCCTTAGGTCATCATCTCTTATCTACCTCAGTTTTCAGGCTTCAGAACCGAGACCTTATCTCCAATCACTGCCCAGGGGTGAGTCTGATGCAGAAATCAGAACTCCTCCTTACCCATGGCAAGAACCCTTGTGGTTGGCACGTTGTGCAACGATCAGTGTAGGAGAAACCCTGAGGCCCCGCCCATTCTTGAGTGCGACGAGGGCATACACACGCATTGTGACCCTCAGCATGAGTCCTGTCCTCTAGTAAGTCCTCTAGTGGCTGGACCATAAGATGTCATAATGGGCTTGACATGTCCCTAGGCCCCAATTTTTAACCAGATTTCTGATTGTCCAGTCGCCCCTCCTAGGGCTCTACTCTGAAATCCCTCATTTGGTGGGACACCTGAGGTTAAAAAAGAAAACAACAACAACAACAACAACAACAACAACAAAATAAAACGTACTTCTTCCAGCCCACAGAATGAACCCAAACTCTTTGGACGGGGCCAAACCACCAGAGAGTAAGACTCGTCCATTTCCCATGAAGTCACCCAGAAATTCCACGACCATGAGTGACATTGTATCCCGAGACAAAAACTTGAGCAGGAGCCTCACACTCGCCCTTCTTTCAAATCCCGAAAAGTTCTCCTCATGGTCTGTAGATCAGTCCTGCCATACCTATGACCTGAAACATAAGCCGAGTTTGTGTTTTCAGACACCTTCCAAAAAGGGCTGGACTACACAACATACAGGCTCTGGCTCCTGGAGCCAAACCTGAGGACTGTACTTGCCCTCTCCAAGGGAATTGTGTGTGCCCATTCCAATGGCCACAACCCTTCTAATAGGATAAACCTCCAAAATCCCTGATATATCTCAATAGTGGTAGCTTCCCAGGAAAAACAGGGGCAATCTGAGCCCAAATGAGCCCCTACCTGCACTCAGACCCATAGACAGATGTCCTCAGAGGTAAAAAGGAAAGAACAGGCCCCTAGGCACTAATCAGATCCATTGCTTTGGTTTCCAGGCATCTCTCCTCAGAGGCCTGGATTTCAAAAGCAGCATATAGCTGTTTCTTGTTTCACCCATCAGAAAACATCTCATCTACACATGGGAAACTTGCACGTTGGAGCTGTGTCAAAGCCTCTGTTTAGGAGAACCCTTTAGGGCCCCAGTGCCACCGCTTCATTCCAAGGTCTCCATAGACACAAAAGCACATTCGGACCCATCCCCAGGGGTGTGCATTTCAACTCAGCATCCTCGGTAGCTCCCCACAGATCCAGGAGATCTAAACTGTCTTGTTGCTAGGAGACAATTGGAATGAGAGGTGGGCTACCCAGCCATCCATCCTTAGAACCCTGCTCAGAATCATTGGCCTGGAGCCAAACAACAGGTCTCAATTGTCCTGCCGAAGACTCTCTGCAGTTTGGAGCTTCTCACAACTCCCATCATGGGAAAACCCCCATGGCCTCGTGATGCCCCCCCATTCATGAAGGGGCCATCAGGGACAGAAACTCCAACCTGAGCGATCGTCTGATCCTCGCCCTGACTTCAGATGCACGAGATCTTGATTCAGGTCTGTAGATTGTGCCTGCCATGGCCTCACCCAGAAACCTAAGCCTAGCTTGTGTTCTCAGACTTTTGTCGTCAGACTACTGGCCCACAAGGCCTCCAGTTTGGCAATCCAGAACTACAATGCAGCACTCTGCCTGCCCTCCAGATAAAAAACATTGTCCTCTGGGGCTACCCAGTAACCCCAAATGAGGATCAACCTGCACCGAACTTGGCTGTACCCCAAATACATAGGCTGACCAGGGCACTAATGCCCTTTCTGACACAGCCTGAGCCTGGACCCCCTGGCCCCTCCCAGACAGCTGGCCGCACACTGAGCACATCGAGCCGCCATGGCCTTAGGTCGTCATCTCTTCCCAACCTCGGTTTTCAGGTTTCAGAACCTAGACCTTATCTCCAATCACTGTCCATGTTGAAGGTGATGCAGAAATCAGAACTCCTTCCCCATGGCAAGAAACCTTGTGGTTGGCATGTTGTCCAACGTTCAGTGTCGTTGAAACCAGTGTGGCCCATGAGGCCCCGCCCATGCTCGCGGGCCACATTGGTCACAAACACACATTGTGACCCTCAGGCTGAGCCCAGTCCTCAAGTAAGGCCACTCAGTGGCTGGATGAAGAGATAGCATATTGGGCTTGCCATGCCCCTAGGCCCCAATTTTTAACCATAGTTCGGGTTGTCCCTTCAGTCTTCCCCACGGCTTGGCTTTGGAATTACTCTTTTGGTGGGACACCTGAGGTAACAAAACTGAAATGAGTCCTCCCATCCCACAGATTGAGGAAAAGCAATTGGGAATCGGGCCAAATCCTCAGAGAGGAAGATTCATCAATGGCCCATGAGGCCTCCCCGACATTCCACGGCCATCACTGATACAAAATCCAGAGACAAAAGCCTGAGCAATCGCCACAGACTCGCACTTTCTTCATATCCTGTAGAGTTCTCATGGTTTGTAGATCGGGCCTGCCATACCTACGTCCCCAAACCTAAGCTGAGTTTGTGTTCTCAGACTTCTGTCCTCAAAGTCTTGGGCCACACACCCTCCAGGCTGGGCCCCTGGAGCCACACATTAGGACTGTGCCTACCAATCCATGGGAATTCTGCCCATTCCATGGTCCAAAATCGTACAAATTAGGAGAAACCTCCAACGACCCTTAGGCCATCCCAATAGTGTGGGTCACCCGGAACAAACAAGGGGTGTCTGACACCAGCTGATAATCGACCTCCACTCATACCATAGATGGATGTCCCCAGAGAAGAAGATTGAACCAGACAGGACCCTAGGCCATAATAGGATCCATTGCTATGGGTTACAGGCATGTGTCCTCAAAAGCCTGATTCCAATACGAGCATAGGGGTTTTCCTGAGGCACCCATCAGAACTCATCTCGTCTCCACAAGTAAACCTGTGCATGGGAGCCATGTCCAAAGCTTAGGAAAGTACTTCAGGTTGCCGGTGCCACCGCCCCATTCCAAGGCCCTCATGGACACAAAAACACATTAGGACACATCCTCAGGAAAGTCCATTTCAACTCAGCCACCGAGGTTGCTCCCGCAGAGCCATCAGATCTAAACTGTCTTGTTGCTAGGAGACAATTGGAATGCGAGGCGGGCTTCCCAGGCATTCATCCGCGAACGGTGCTCTGGAGTCAATCCATATGGGATGTCCTGGAGCTGTCCAACAGGTCTCAAATGTCCGGAAGAAGGAATCCTGGAAAGGGGCATCCCACAACTCCCAACGTGGGAAAACCTCAATGGTCTCGAGATTCCGCTCCCTTCATGAAGCGGCCGTCATGCTCAGAAACTCCCACCTGAGCCAACGTCTGATCCTCGCCCTGACTTCAGATGCATGAGATATTGGTTCAGATCTGCAGGGGGTACCTGCCGTGCCCTCGCCCTGAAACCCAAGTCTAGCTTGTCTTCTCAGACTTCCATCCTCACACTCCTGGCCCCAAAGCCCTCAAGTTTGGCAATTCCGGACCCACAATGCAGCACTCTGCCTGCCCTCTAGAAAAAAAAATGATTGCCTCATGAGCTTCCCAGGCACCTTAAATGAGGGTAAACCTACACAGCACTCGACTTTACCCAAATTATATAGTCTAACCTGGGCACTAATGCACTGTCGAACACATCCTGAGCCCGGACCTCCTGACCAACACCCAGAAAGCTGACCGCACACTGAGCACATAAAACCCGCCATGGCCTTAGGTCATCATCTCTTATCTACCTCAGTTTTCAGGCTTCAGAACCGAGACCTTATCTCCAATCACTGCCCAGGGGTGAGTCTGATGCAGAAATCAGAACTCCTCCTTACCCATGGCAAGAACCCTTGTGGTTGGCACGTTGTGCAACGATCAGTGTAGGAGAAACCCTGAGGCCCCGCCCATTCTTGAGTGCGACGAGGGCATACACACGCATTGTGACCCTCAGCATGAGTCCTGTCCTCTAGTAAGTCCTCTAGTGGCTGGACCATAAGATGTCATAATGGGCTTGACATGTCCCTAGGCCCCAATTTTTAACCAGATTTCTGATTGTCCAGTCGCCCCTCCTAGGGCTCTACTCTGAAATCCCTCATTTGGTGGGACACCTGAGGTTAAAAAAGAAAACAACAACAACAACAACAACAACAACAACAAAATAAAACGTACTTCTTCCAGCCCACAAAATGAACCCAAACTCTTTGGACGGGGCCAAACCACCAGAGAGTAAGACTCGTCCATTTCCCATGAAGTCACCCAGAAATTCCACGACCATGAGTGACATTGTATCCCGAGACAAAAACTTGAGCAGGAGCCTCACACTCGCCCTTCTTTCAAATCCCGAAAAGTTCTCCTCATGGTCTGTAGATCAGTCCTGCCATACCTATGACCTGAAACATAAGCCGAGTTTGTGTTTTCAGACACCTTCCAAAAAGGGCTGGACTACACAACATACAGGCTCTGGCTCCTGGAGCCAAACCTGAGGACTGTACTTGCCCTCTCCAAGGGAATTGTGTGTGCCCATTCCAATGGCCACAACCCTTCTAATAGGATAAACCTCCAAAATCCCTGATATATCTCAATAGTGGTAGCTTCCCAGGAAAAACAGGGGCAATCTGAGCCCAAATGAGCCCCTACCTGCACTCAGACCCATAGACAGATGTCCTCAGAGGTAAAAAGGAAAGAACAGGCCCCTAGGCACTAATCAGATCCATTGCTTTGGTTTCCAGGCATCTCTCCTCAGAGGCCTGGATTTCAAAAGCAGCATATAGCTGTTTCTTGTTTCACCCATCAGAAAACATCTCATCTACACATGGGAAACTTGCACGTTGGAGCTGTGTCAAAGCCTCTGTTTAGGAGAACCCTTTAGGGCCCCAGTGCCACCGCTTCATTCCAAGGTCTCCATAGACACAAAAGCACATTCGGACCCATCCCCAGGGGTGTGCATTTCAACTCAGCATCCTCGGTAGCTCCCCACAGATCCAGGAGATCTAAACTGTCTTGTTGCTAGGAGACAATTGGAATGCGAGGTGGGCTACCCAGCCATCCATCCTTAGAACCCTGCTCAGAATCATTGGCCTGGAGCCAAACAACAGGTCTCAATTGTCCTGCCGAAGACTCTCTGCAGTTTGGAGCTTCTCACAACTCCCATCATGGGAAAACCCCCATGGCCTCGTGATGCCCCCCCATTCATGAAGGGGCCATCAGGGACAGAAACTCCAACCTGAGCGATCGTCTGATCCTCGCCCTGACTTCAGATGCACGAGATCTTGATTCAGGTCTGTAGAATGTGCCTGCCATGGCCTCACCCAGAAACCTAAGCCTAGCTTGTGTTCTCAGACTTTTGTCGTCAGACTACTGGCCCACAAGGCCTCCAGTTTGGCAATCCAGAACTACAATGCAGCACTCTGCCTGCCCTCCAGATAAAAAACATTGTCCTCTGGGGCTACCCAGTAACCCCAAATGAGGATCAACCTGCACCGAACTTGGCTGTACCCCAAATACATAGGCTGACCAGGGCACTAATGCCCTTTCTGACACAGCCTGAGCCTGGACCCCCTGGCCCCTCCCAGACAGCTGGCCGCACACTGAGCACATCGAGCCGCCATGGCCTTAGGTCGTCATCTCTTCCCAACCTCGGTTTTCAGCTTTCAGAACCTAGACCTTATCTCCAATCACTGTCCATGTTGAAGGTGATGCAGAAATCAGAACTCCTTCCCCATGGCAAGAAACCTTGTGGTTGGCATGTTGTCCAACGTTCAGTGTCGTTGAAACCAGTGTGGCCCATGAGGCCCCGCCCATGCTCGCGGGCCACATTGGTCACAAACACACATTGTGACCCTCAGGCTGAGCCCAGTCCTCAAGTAAGGCCACTCAGTGGCTGGATGAAGAGATAGCATATTGGGCTTGCCATGCCCCTAGGCCCCAATTTTTAACCATAGTTCGGGTTGTCCCTTCAGTCTTCCCCACGGCTTGGCTTTGGAATTACTCTTTTGGTGGGACACCTGAGGTAACAAAACTGAAATGAGTCCTCCCATCCCACAGATTGACGAAAAGCAATTGGGAATCGGGCCAAATCCTCAGAGAGGAAGATTCATCAATGGCCCATGAGGCCTCCCCGACATTCCACGGCCATCACTGATACAAAATCCAGAGACAAAAGCCTGAGCAATCGCCACAGACTCGCACTTTCTTCATATCCTGTAGAGTTCTCATGGTTTGTAGATCGGGCCTGCCATACCTACGTCCCCAAACCTAAGCTGAGTTTGTGTTCTCAGACTTCTGTCCTCAAAGTCTTGGGCCACACACCCTCCAGGCTGGGCCCCTGGAGCCACACATTAGGACTGTGCCTACCAATCCATGGGAATTCTGCCCATTCCATGGTCCAAAATCGTACAAATTAGGAGAAACCTCCAACGACCCTTAGGCCATCCCAATAGTGTGGGTCACCCGGAACAAACAAGGGGTGTCTGACACCAGCTGATAATCGACCTCCACTCATACCATAGATGGATGTCCCCAGAGAAGAAGATTGAACCAGACAGGACCCTAGGCCATAATAGGATCCATTGCTATGGGTTACAGGCATGTGTCCTCAAAAGCCTGATTCCAATACGAGCATAGGGGTTTTCCTGAGGCACCCATCAGAACTCATCTCGTCTCCACAAGTAAACCTGTGCATGGGAGCCATGTCCAAAGCTTAGGAAAGTACTTCAGGTTGCCGGTGCCACCGCCCCATTCCAAGGCCCTCATGGACACAAAAACACATTAGGACACATCCTCAGGAAAGTCCATTTCAACTCAGCCACCGAGGTTGCTCCCGCAGAGCCATCAGATCTAAACTGTCTTGTTGCTAGGAGACAATTGGAATGCGAGGCGGGCTTCCCAGGCATTCATCCGCGAACGGTGCTCTGGAGTCATTCCATATGGGATGTCCTGGAGCTGTCCAACAGGTCTCAAATGTCCGGAAGAAGGAATCCTGGAAAGGGGCATCCCACAACTCCCAACGTGGGAAAACCTCAATGGTCTCGAGATTCCGCTCCCTTCATGAAGCGGCCGTCATGCTCAGAAACTCCCACCTGAGCCAACGTCTGATCCTCGCCCTGACTTCAGATGCATGAGATATTGGTTCAGATCTGCAGGGGGTACCTGCCGTGCCCTCGCCCTGAAACCCAAGTCTAGCTTGTCTTCTCAGACTTCCATCCTCACACTCCTGGCCCCAAAGCCCTCAAGTTTGGCAATTCCGGACCCACAATGCAGCACTCTGCCTGCCCTCTAGAAAAAAAAATGATTGCCTCATGAGCTTCCCAGGCACCTTAAATGAGGGTAAACCTACACAGCACTCGACTTTACCCAAATTATATAGTCTAACCTGGGCACTAATGCACTGTCGAACACATCCTGAGCCCGGACCTCCTGACCAACACCCAGAAAGCTGACCGCACACTGAGCACATAAAACCCGCCATGGCCTTAGGTCATCATCTCTTATCTACCTCAGTTTTCAGGCTTCAGAACCGAGACCTTATCTCCAATCACTGCCCAGGGGTGAGTCTGATGCAGAAATCAGAACTCCTCCTTACCCATGGCAAGAACCCTTGTGGTTGGCACGTTGTGCAACGATCAGTGTAGGAGAAACCCTGAGGCCCCGCCCATTCTTGAGTGCGACGAGGGCATACACACGCATTGTGACCCTCAGCATGAGTCCTGTCCTCTAGTAAGTCCTCTAGTGGCTGGACCATAAGATGTCATAATGGGCTTGACATGTCCCTAGGCCCCAATTTTTATACAGATTTCTGATTGTCCAGTCGCCCCTCCTAGGGCTCTACTCTGAAATCCCTCATTTGGTGGGACACCTGAGGTTAAAAAAGAAAACAACATCAACAACAACAACAAGAAAATAAAACGGACTTCTTCCAACCCACAGAATGAACCCAAACTCTTTGGACGGGGCCAATCCACCAGAGAGTAAGACTCGTCCATTTCCTATGAAGTCACCCAGAAATTCCACGACCATGAGTGACACGATATCCCGAGACAAAAACTTGAGCAGGAGCCTCACACTCGCCCTTTATTCAAATCCCGAAAAGTTCTCCTCATGGTCTGTAGATCAGTCCTGCCATACCTATGACCTGAAACATAAGCCGAGTTTGTGTTTTCAGACAACTGTCCAAAAGGGGCTGGACGACACAACCTACAGGCTCAGGCCCCTGGAGCCAAACCTGAGGACTGTACTTGCCCTCTCCAAGGGAATTGTGTGTGCCCATTCCAATGGCCACAACCCTTCTAATAGGATAAACCTCCAAAGTCCCTGATATATCTCAATAGTGGTAGCTTCCCAGGAAAAACAGGGGCAATCTGAGCCCAAATGAGCCCCTACCTGCACTCAGACCCATAGACAGATGTCCTCAGAGGTAAAAAGGAAAGAACAGGCCCCTAGGCACTAATCAGATCCATTGCTTTGGTTTCCAGGCATCTCTCCTCAGAGGCCTGGATTTCAAAAGCAGCATATAGCTGTTTCTTGTTTCACCCATCAGAAAACATCTCATCTACACATGGGAAACTTGCACGTTGGAGCTGTGTCAAAGCCTCTGTTTAGGAGAACCCTTTAGGGCCCCAGTGCCACCGCTTCATTCCAAGGTCTCCATAGACACAAAAGCACATTCGGACCCATCCCCAGGGGTGTGCATTTCAACTCAGCATCCTCGGTAGCTCCCCACAGATCCAGGAGATCTAAACTGTCTTGTTGCTAGGAGACAATTGGAATGCGAGGTGGGCTACCCAGCCATCCATCCTTAGAACCCTGCTCAGAATCATTGGCCTGGACCCAAACAACAGGTCTCAATTGTCCTGCCGAAGACTCTCTGCAGTTTGGAGCTTCTCACAACTCCCATCATGGGAAAACCCCCATGGCCTCGTGATGCCCCCCCCATTCATGAAGGGGCCATCAGGGACAGAAACTCCAACCTGAGCGATCGTCTGATCCTCGCCCTGACTTCAGATGCACGAGATCTCGATTCAGGTCTGTAGATTGTGCCTGCCATGGCCTCACCCAGAAACCTAAGCCTAGCTTGTGTTCTCAGACTTTTGTCGTCAGACTACTGGCCCACAAGGCCTCCAGTTTGGCAATCCAGAACTACAATGCAGCACTCTGCCTGCCCTCCAGATAAAAAACATTGTCCTCTGGGGCTACCCAGTAACCCCAAATGAGGATCAACCTGCACCGACCTTGCCTGTACCCCAAATACATAGGCTGACCAGGGCACTAATGCCCTTTCTGACACAGCCTGAGCCTGGACCACCTGGCCCCTCCCAGACATCTGGCCGCACACTGAGCACATCGAGCCGCCATGGCCTTAGGTCGTCATCTCTTCCCAACCTCGGTTTTCAGGTTTCAGAACCTAGACCTTATCTCCAATCACTGTCCATGTTGAAGGTGATGCAGAAATCAGAACTCCTTCCCCATGGCAAGAAACCTTGTGGTTGGCATGTTGTCCAACGTTCAGTGTCGTTGAAACCAGTGTGGCCCATGAGGCCCCGCCCATGCTCGCGGGCCACATTGGTCACAAACACACATTGTGACCCTCAGGCTGAGCCCAGTCCTCAAGTAAGGCCACTCAGTGGCTGGATGAAGAGATAGCATATTGGGCTTGCCATGCCCCTAGGCCCCAATTTTTAACCATAGTTCGGGTTGTCCCTTCAGTCTTCCCCACGGCTTGGCTTTGGAATTCCTCTTTTGGTGGGACACCTGAGGTAACAAAACTGAAATGAGTCCTCCCATCCCACAGATTGACGAAAAGCAATTGGGAATCGGGCCAAATCCTCAGAGAGGAAGATTCGTCCATGGCCCATGAGGCCTCCCCGACATTCCACGGCCATCACTGATACAAAATCCCGAGACAAAAGCCTGAGCAATCGCCACAGACTCGCACTTTCTTCATATCCTGTAGACTTCTTCTCATGGTTTGTAGATCGGGCCTGCCATACCTACGTCCCCAAACCTAAGCTGAGTTTGTGTTTTCAGACTTCTGTCCTCAAAGTCTTGGGCCACACACCCTCCAGGCTGGGCCTTGGAGCCACACATTAGGACTGTGCCTACCAATCCATGGGAATTCTGCCCATTCCATGGTCCAAAATCGTACAAATTAGGAGAAACCTCCAACGACCCTTAGGCCATCCCAATAGTGTGGGTCACCCGGAACAAACAAGGGGTGTCTGACACCAGCTGATAATCGACCTCCACTCATACCATAGATGGATGTCCCCAGAGAAGAACATTGAACCAGACAGGACCCTAGGCCATAATAGGATCCATTGCTTTGGGTTACAGGCATGTGTCCTCAAAAGCCTGATTCCAATACGAGCATAGGGGTTTTCCTGAGGCACCCATCAGAACTCATCTCGTTTCCACAAGTAAACCTGTGCATGGGAGCCATGTCCAAAGCTTAGGAAAGTACTTCAGGTTGCCGGTGCCACCGCCCCATTCCAAGGCCCTCATGGACACAAAAACACATTAGGACACATCCTCAGGAAAGTCCATTTCAACTCAGCCACCGAGGTTGCTCCCGCAGAGCCATCAGATCTAAACTGTCTTGTTGCTAGGAGACAATTGGAATGCGAGGCGGGCTTCCCAGGCATCCATCCGCGAACGGTGCTCTGGAGTCATTCCATATGGGATGTCCTGGAGCTGTCCAACAGGTCTCAATTGTCCGGAAGAAGGAATCCTGGAAGGGGGCATCCCACAACTCCCAACGTGGGAAAACCTCAATGGTCTTGAGATTCCGCTCCCTTCATGAAGCGGCCGTCATGCTCAGAAACTCCCACCTGAGCCAACGTCTGATCCTCGCCCTGACTTCAGATGCATGAGATATTGGTTCAGATCTGCAGGGGGTACCTGCCGTGCCCTCGCCCTGAAACCCAAGTCTAGCTTGTCTTCTCAGACTTCCATCCTCACACTCCTGGCCCCAAAGCCCTCAAGTTTGGCAATTCCGGACCCACAATGCAGCACTCTGCCTGCCCTCTAGAAAAAAAATGATTGCCTCATGAGCTTCCCAGGCACCTTAAATGAGGGTAAACCTACACAGCACTCGACTTTACCCAAATTATATAGTCTAACCTGGGCACTAATGCACTGTCGAACACATCCTGAGCCCGGACCTCCTGACCAACACCCAGAAAGCTGACCGCACACTGAGCACATAAAACCCGCCATGGCCTTAGGTCATCATCTCTTATCTACCTCAGTTTTCAGGCTTCAGAACCGAGACCTTATCTCCAATCACTGCCCAGGGGTGAGTCTGATGCAGAAATCAGAACTCCTCCTTACCCATGGCAAGAACCCTTGTGGTTGGCACGTTGTGCAACGATCAGTGTAGGAGAAACCCTGAGGCCCCGCCCATTCTTGAGTGCGACGAGGGCATACACACGCATTGTGACCCTCAGCATGAGTCCTGTCCTCTAGTAAGTCCTCTCAGTGGCTGGACCATTAGATGTCATAATGGGCTTGACATGTCCCTAGGCCCCAATTTTTAACCAGATTTCTGATTGTCCAGTCGCCCCTCCTAGGGCTCTACTCTGAAATCCCTCATTTGGTGGGACACCTGAGGTTAAAAAAGAAAACAACAACAACAACAACAACAACAACAAAATAAAACGGACTTCTTCCAGCCCACAGAATGAACCCAAACTCTTTGGACGGGGCCAAACCACCAGAGAGTAAGACTCGTCCATTTCCCATGAAGTCACCCAGAAATTCCACGACCATGAGTGACACGATATCCCGAGACAAAAACTTGAGCAGGAGCTTCACACTCGCCCTTCTTTCAAATCCCGAAAAGTACTCCTCATGGTCTGTAGATCAGTCCTGCCATACCTATGACCTGAAACATAAGCCGAGTTTGTGTTTTCAGACAACTGTCCAAAAAGGGCTGGATGACACAACCTACAGGCTCAGGCCCCTGGAGCCAAACCTGAGGACTGTACTTGCCCTCTCCAAGGGAATTGTGTGTGCCCATTCCAATGGCCACAACCCTTCTAATAGGATAAACCTCCAAAATCCCTGATATATCTCAATAGTGGTAGCTTCCCAGGAAAAACAGGGGCAATCTGAGCCCAAATGAGCCCCTACCTGCACTCAGACCCATAGACAGATGTCCTCAGAGGTAAAAAGGAAAGAACAGGCCCCTAGGCACTAATCAGATCCATTGCTTTGGTTTCCAGGCATCTCTCCTCAGAGGCCTGGATTTCAAAAGCAGCATATAGCTGTTTCTTGTTTCACCCATCAGAAAACATCTCATCTACACATGGGAAACTTGCACGTTGGAGCTGTGTCAAAGCCTCTGTTTAGGAGAACCCTTTAGGGCCCCAGGGCCACCGCTTCATTCCAAGGTCTCCATAGACACAAAAGCACATTCGGACCCATCCCCAGGGGTGTGCATTTCAACTCAGCATCCTCGGTATCTCCCCACAGATCCAGGAGATCTAAACTGTCTTGTTGCTAGGAGACAATTGGAATGCGAGGTGGGCTACCCAGACATCCATCCTTAGAACCCTGCTCAGAATCATTGGCCTGGAGCCAAACAACAGGTCTGAATTGTCCTGCCGAAGACTCTCTGCAGTTTGGAGCTTCTCACAACTCCCATCATGGGAAAACCCCCATGGCCTCGTGATGCCCCCCCATTCATGTAGGGGCCATCAGGGACAGAAACTCCAACCTGAGCGATCGTCTGATCCTCGCCCTGACTTCAGATGCACGAGATCTCGATTCAGGTCTGTAGATTGTGCCTGCCATGGCCTCACCCAGAAACCTAAGCCTAGCTTGTGTTCTCAGACTTTTGTCGTCAGACTACTGGCCCACAAGGCCTCCAGTTTGGCAATCCAGAACTACAATGCAGCACTCTGCCTGCCCTCCAGATAAAAAACATTGTCCTCTGGGGCTACCCAGTAACCCCAAATGAGGATCAACCTGCACCGACCTTGGCTGTACCCCAAATACATAGGCTGACCAGGGTCTAATGCCCTTTCTGACACAGCCTGAGCCTGGACCCCCTGGCCCCTCCCAGACAGCTGGCCGCACACTGAGCACATCGAGCCGCCATGGCCTTAGGTCGTCATCTCTTCCCAACCTCGGTTTTCAGGTTTCAGAACCTAGACCTTATCTCCAATCACTGTCCATGTTGAAGGTGATGCAGAAATCAGAACTCCTTCCCCATGGCAAGAAACCTTGTGGTTAGCATGTTGTCCAACGTTCAGTGTCGTTGAAACCAGTGTGGCCCATGAGGCCCCGCCCATGCTCGCGGGCCACATTGGTCACAAACACACATTGTGACCCTCAGGCTGAGCCCAGTCCTCAAGTAAGGCCACTCAGTGGCTGGACGAAGAGATAGCATATTGGGCTTGCCATGCCCCTAGGCCCCAATTTTTAACCATAGTTCGGATTGTCCCTTCCGTCTTCCCCATGGCTTGGCGTTGGAATTCCTCTTTTGGTGGGACACCTGAGGTAAGAAAACTGAAATGAGTCCTCCCATCCCACAGATGGACGAAAAGCAATTGGGAATCGGGCCAAATCCTCAGAGAGGAAGATTCGTCCATGGCCCATGAGGCCTCCCCGACATTCCACGGCCATCACTGATACAAAATCCAGAGACAGAAGCCTGAGCAATCGCCACAGACTCGCACTTTCTTCATATCCTGTAGAGTTCTTCTCATGGTTTGTAGATCGGACCTGGCATGCCTACGTCCCCAAACCTAAGCTGAGTTTGTGTTTTCAGACTTCTGTCCTCAAAGTCTTGGGCCACACACCCTCCAGGCTGGGCACCTGGAGCCACACATTAGGACTGTGCCTACCAATCCATGGGAATTCTGCCCATTCCATGGTCCAAAATCGTACAAATTAGGAGAAACCTCCAACGACCCTTTGGCCATCCCAATAGTGTGGGTCACCCGGAACAAACAAGGGGTGTCTGACACCAGCTGATAATCAACCTCCACTCATACCATAGATGGATGTCCCCAGAGAAGAAGATTGAACCAGACAGGACCCTAGGCCATAATAGGATCCATTGCTATGGGTTACAGGCATGTGTCCTCAAAAGCCTGATTCCAATACGAGCATAGGGGTTTTCCTGAGGCACCCATCAGAACTCATCTCGTCTCCACAAGTAAACCTGTGCATGGGAGCCATGTCCAAAGCTTAGGAAAGTACTTCAGGTTGCCGGTGCCACCGCCCCATTCCAAGGCCCTCATGGACACAAAAACACATTAGGACACATCCTCAGGAAAGTCCATTTCAACTCAGCCACCGAGGTTGCTCCCGCAGAGCCATCAGATCTAAACTGCTTTGTTGCTAGGAGACAATTGGAATGCGAGGCGGGCTTCCCAGGCATCCATCCACGAAGGGTGCTCTGGAGTCATTCCATATGGGATGTCCTGAGCTGTCCAACAGGTCTCAATTGTCCGGAAGAAGGAATCCTGGAAGGGGGCATCCCACAACTCCCAACGTGGGAAAACCTCAATGGTCTCGAGATTCCTTTCCCTTCATGAAGCGGCCGTCATGCTCAGAAACTCCCACCTGAGCCAACGTCTGATCCTCGCCCTGACTTCAGATGCATGAGATATTGGTTCAGATCTGCAGGGGGTACCTGCCGTGCCCTCGCCCTGAAACCCAAGTCTAGCTTGTCTTCTCAGACTTCCATCCTCACACTCCTGGCCCCAAAGCCCTCAAGTTTGGCAATTCCGGACCC
Organism: Mustela nivalis; assembly: GCF_964662115.1. Taxonomy (NCBI): domain Eukaryota; kingdom Metazoa; phylum Chordata; class Mammalia; order Carnivora; family Mustelidae; genus Mustela; species Mustela nivalis. The sequence goes on from NW_028136248.1 coordinate 226,692, forward strand.
ACAATGCAGCACTCTGCCTGCCCTCTAGAAAAAAAAATTATTGCCTCATGAGCTGCCCAGGCAACTTAAATGAGGGTAAACCTACACAGCACTCGATTTTACCCAAATTATATAGTCTAACCTGGGCACTAATGCACTGTCGAACACATCCTGAGCCCGGACCTCCTGACCAACACCCAGAAAGCTGACCGCACACTGAGCACATAAAACCCGCCATGGCCTTAGGTCATCATCTCTTCCCTACCTCAGTTTTCAGGCTTCAGAACCGAGACCTTATCTCCAATCACTGCCCAGGGGTGAGTCTGATGCAGAAATCAGAACTCCTCCTTACCCATGGCAAGAACCCTTGTGGTTGGCACGTTGTCCAACGATCAGTGTAGGAGAAACCCTGAGGCCCCGCCCATTCTTGAGTGCGACGAGGGCATACACACGCATTGTGACCCTCAGCATGAGTCCTGTCCTCTAGTAAGTCCTCTCAGTGGCTGGACCGTTAGATGTCATAATGGGCTTGACATGTCCCTAGGCCCCAATTTAACGAGATTTCTGATTGTCCAGTCGCCTCTCCTAAAGCTCTACTCTGAAATCCCTCATTTGGTGGGACACCTGAGGTTAAAAAAGAAAACAACAACAACAACAACAACAACAACAAAATAAAACGGACTTCTTCCAGCCCACAGAATGAACCCAAACTCTTTGGACGGGGCCAAACCACCAGAGAGTAAGACTCGTCCATTTCCCATGAAGTCACCCAGAAATTCCACGACCATGAGTGACAAGATATCCCGAGACAAAAGCTTGAGCAGGAGCCTCACACTCGCCCTTCTTTCAAATCCCGAAAAGTTCTCCTCATGGTCTGTAGATCAGTCCTGCCATACCTATGACCTGAAACATAAGCCGAGTTTGTGTTTTCAGACAACTGTCCAAAAAGGGCTGGACGACACAACCTACAGGCTCAGGCCCCTGGAGCCAAACCTGAGGACTGTACTTGCCCTCTCCAAGGGATTTGTGTGTGCCCATTCCAATGGCCACAACCCTTCTAATAGGATAAACCTCCAAAGTCCCTGATATATCTCAATAGTGGTAGCTTCCCAGGAAAAACAGGGGCAATCTGAGCCCAAATGAGCCCCTACCTGCACTCAGACCCATAGACAGATGTCCTCAGAGGTAAAAAGGAAAGAACAGGACCCTAGGCACTCATCAGATCCATTGCTTTGGTTTCCAGGCATCTCTCCTCAGAGGCCTGGATTTCAAAAGCAGCATATAGCTGTTTCTTGTTTCACCCATCAGAAAACATCTCATCTACACATGGGAAACTTGCACGTTGGAGCTGTGTCAAAGCCTCTGTTTAGGAGAACCCTTAAGGGGCCCCAGTGCCACCGCTTCATTCCAAGGTCTCCATAGACACAAAAGCACATTCGGACCCATCCCCAGGGGTGTGCATTTCAACTCAGCATCCTCGGTAGCTCCCCACAGATCCAGGAGATCTAAACTGTCTTGTTGCTAGGAGACAATTGGAATGCGAGGTGGGCTACCCAGCCATCCATCCTTAGAACCCTGCTCAGAATCATTGGCCTGGAGCCAAACAACAGGTCTCAATTGTCCTGCCGAAGACTCTCTGCAGTTTGGAGCTTCTCACAACTCCCATCATGGGAAAACCCCCATGGCCTCGTGATGCCCCCCCATTCATGTAGGGGCCATCAGGGACAGAAACTCCAACCTGAGCGATCGTCTGATCCTCGCCCTGACTTCAGATGCACGAGATCTCGATTCAGGTCTGTAGATTGTGCCTGCCATGGCCTCACCCAGAAACCTAAGCCTAGCTTGTGTTCTCAGACTTTTGTCGTCAGACTACTGGCCCACAAGGCCTCCAGTTTGGCAATCCAGAACTACAATGCAGCACTCTGCCTGCCCTCCAGATAAAAAACATTGTCCTCCTGGGCTACCCAGAAACCCCAAATGAGGATCAACCTGCACCGACCTTGGCTGTACCCCAAATACATAGGCTGACCAGGGCACTAATGCCCTTTCTGACACAGCCTGAGCCTGGACCCCCTGGCCACTCCCAGACAGCTGGCCGCACACTGAGCACATCGAGCCGCCATGGCCTTAGGTCGTCATCTCTTCCCAACCTCGGTTTTCAGGTTTCAGAACCTAGACCTTATCTCCAATCACTGTCCATGTTGAAGGTGATGCAGAAATCAGAACTCCTTCTCCATGGCAAGAAACCTTGTGGTTGGCATGTTGTCCAACGTTCAGTGTCGTTGAAACCAGTGTGGCCCATGAGGCCCCGCCCATGCTCGCGGGCCACATTGGTCACAAACAAACATTGTGACCCTCAGGCTGAGCCCAGTCCTCAAGTAAGGCCACTCAGTGGCTGGATGAAGAGATAGCATATTGGGCTTGCCATGCCCCTAGGCCCCAATTTTTAACCATAGTTCGGATTGTCCCTTCAGTCTTCCCCACGGCTTGGCTTTGGAATTCCTCTTTTGGTGGGACACCTGAGTTAACAAAACTGAAATGAGTCCTCCCATCCCACAGATTGACGAAAAGCAATTGGGAATCGGGCCAAATCCTCAGAGAGGAAGATTCGTCCATGGCCCATGAGGCCTCCCCGACATTCCACCGCCATCACTGATACAAAATCCAGAGACAAAAGCCTGAGCAATCGCCACAGACTCGCACTTTCTTCATATCCTGTAGAGTTCTTCTCATGGTTTGTAGATCGGGCCTGCCATACCTACGTCCCCAAACCTAAGCTGAGTTTGTGTTTTCAGACTTCTGTCCTCAAAGTCTTGGGCCACACACCCTCCAGGCTGGGCCCCTGGAGCCACACATTAGGACTGTGCCTACCAATCCATGGGAATTCTGCCCATTCCATGGTCCAAAATCGTACAAATTAGGAGAAACCTCCAACGACCCTTAGGCCATCCCAATAGTGTGGGTCACCCGGAACAAACAAGGGGTGTCTGACACCAGCTGATAATCGACCTCCACTCATACCATAGATGGATGTCCCCAGAGAAGAAGATTGAACCAGACAGGACCCTAGGCCATAATAGGATCCATTGCTATGGGTTACAGGCATGTGTCCTCAAAAGCCTGATTCCAATACGAGCATAGGGGTTTTCCTGAGGCACCCATCAGAACTCATCTCGTCTCCACAAGTAAACCTGTGCATGGGAGCCATGTCCAAAGCTTAGGAAAGTACTTCAGGTTGCCGGTGCCACCGCCCCATTCCAAGGCCCTCATGGACACAAAAACACATTAGGACACATCCTCAGGAAAGTCCATTTCAACTCAGCCACCCCGTTTGCTCCCGCAGAGCCATCAGATCTAAACTGTTTTGTTGCTAGGAGACAATTGGAATGCGAGGCGGGCTTCCAAGGCATCTATCCGCGAACGGTGCTCTGGAGTCATTCCATATGGGATGTCCTGGAGCTGTCCAACAGGTCTCAATTGTCCGGAAGAAGGAATCCTGGAAGGGGGCATCCCACAACTCCCAACGTGGGAAAACCTCAATGGTCTCGAGATTCCGCTCCCTTCATGAAGCGGCCGTCATGCTCAGAAACTCCCACCTGAGCCAACGTCTGAACCTCGCCCTGAATTCAGATGCATGAGATATTGGTTCAGATCTGCAGGGGGTACCTGCCGTGCCCTCGCCCTGAAACCCAAGTCTAGCTTGTCTTCTCAGACTTCCATCCTCACACTCCTGGCCCCAAAGCCCTCAAGTTTGGCAATTCCGGACCCACAATGCAGCACTCTGCCTGCCCTCTAGAAAAAAAAAATTATTGCCTCATGAGCTGCCCAGGCAACTTAAATGAGGGTAAACCTACACAGCACTCGACTTTACCCAAATTATATAGTCTAACCTGGGCACTAATGCACTGTCGAACACATCCTGAGCCCGGACCTCCTGACCAACACCCAGAGCTGACCGCACACTGAGCACATAAAACCCGCCATGGCCTTAGGTCATCATCTCTTCCCTACCTCAGTTTTCAGGCTTCAGAACCGAGACCTTATCTCCAATCACTGCCCAGGGGTGAGTCTGATGCAGAAATCAGAACTCCTCCTTACCCATGGCAAGAACCCTTGTGGTTGGCACGTTGTCCAACGATCAGTGTAGGAGAAACCCTGAGGCCCCGCCCATTCTTGAGTGCGACGAGGGCATACACACGCATTGTGACCCTCAGCATGAGTCCTGTCCTCTAGTAAGTCCTCTCAGTGGCTGGACCGTTAGATGTCATAATGGGCTTGACATGTCCCTAGGCCCCAAATTTAACCAGACTTCTGATTGTCCAGTCGCCCCTCCTAAAGCTCTACTCTGAAATCTCTCATTTGGTGGGACACCTGAGGTTAAAAAAGAAAACAACAACAACAACAACAACAACAACAAAATAAAACGGACTTCTTCCAGCCCACAGAATGAACCCAAACTCTTTGGACGGGGCCAAACCACCAGAGAGTAAGACTCGTCCATTTCCCATGAAGTCACCCAGAAATTCCACGACCATGAGTGACACGATATCCCGAGACAAAAACTTGAGCAGGAGCCTCACACTCGCCCTTCTTTCAAATCCCGAAAAGTTCTCCTCATGGTCTGTAGATCAGTCCTGCCATACCTATGACCTGAAACATAAGCCGAGTTTGTGTTTTCAGACAACTGTCCAAAAAGGGCTGGACGACACAACCTACAGGCTCAGGCCCCTGGAGCCAAACCTGAGAACTGTACTTGCCCTCTCCAAGGGAATTGTGTGTGCCCATTCCAATGGCCACAACCCTTCTAATAGGATAAACCTCCAAAGTCCCTGATATATCTCAATAGTGGTAGCTTCCCAGGAAAAACAGCGGCAATCTGAGCCCAAATGAGCCCCTACCTGCACTCAGACCCATAGACAGATGTCCTCAGAGGTAAAAAGGAAAGAACAGGCCCCTAGGCACTAATCAGATCCATTGCTTTGGTTTCCAGGCATCTCTCCTCAGAGGCTTGGATTTCAAAAGCAGCATATAGCTGTTTCTTGTTTCACCCATCAGAAAACATCTCATCTACACATGGGAAACTTGCACGTTGCAGCTGTGTCAAAGCCTCTGTTTAGGAGAACCCTTTAGGGCCCCAGGGCCACCGCTTCATTCCAAGGTCTCCATAGACACAAAAGCACATTCGGACCCATCCCCAGGGGTGTGCATTTCAACTCAGCATCCTCGGTAGCTCCCCACAGATCCAGGAGATCTAAACTGTCTTGTTGCTAGGAGACAATTGGAATGCGAGGTGGGCTACCCAGCCATCCATCCTTAGAACCCTGCTCAGAATCATTGGCCTGGAGCCAAACAACAGGTCTCAATTGTCCTGCCGAAGACTCTCTGCAGTTTGGAGCTTCTCACAACTCCCATCATGGGAAAACCCCCATGGCCTCCTGATGCCCCCCCATTCATGTAGGGGCCATCAGGGACAGAAACTCCAACCTGAGCGATCGTCTGATCCTCGCCCTGACTTCAGATGCACGAGATCTCGATTCAGGTCTGTAGATTGTGCCTGCCATGGCCTCACCCAGAAACCTAAGCCTAGCTTGTGTTCTCAGACTTTTGTCGTCAGACTACTGGCCCACAAGGCCTCCAGTTTTGCAATCCAGAACTACAATGCAGCACTCTGCCTGCCCTCCAGATAAAAAACATTGTCCTCTGGGGCTACCCAGTAACCCCAAATGAGGATCAACCTGCACCGACCTTGGCTGTACCCCAAATACATAGGCTGACCAGGGCACTAATGCCCTTTCTGACACAGCCTGAGCCTGGACCCCCTGGCCCCTCCCAGACAGCTGGCCGCACACTGAGCACATCGAGCCGCCATGGCCTTAGGTCGTCATCTCTTCCCAACCTCGCTTTTCAGGTTTCAGAACCTAGACCTTATCTCCAATCACTGTCCATGTTGAAGGTGATGCAGAAATCAGAACTCCTTCCCCATGGCAAGAAACCTTGTGGTTGACATGTTGTCCAACATTCAGTGTCGTTGAAACCAGTGTGGCCCATGAGGCCCCGCCCATGCTCGCGGGCCACATTGGTCACAAACACACATTGTGACCCTCAGGCTGAGCTCAGTCCTCAAGTAAGGCCACTCAGTGGCTGGATGAAGAGATAGCATATTGGGCTTGCCATGCCCCTAGGCCCCAATTTTTAACCATAGTTCGGATTGTCCCTTCAGTCTTCCCCACGGCTTGGCTTTAGAATTCCTCTTTTGGTGGGACACCTGAGGTAACAAAACTGAAATGAGTCCTCCCATCCCACAGATTGACGAAAAGCAATTGGGAATCGGGCCAAATCCTCAGAGAGGAAGATTCGTCCATGGCCCATGAGGCCTCCCCGACATTCCACGGCCATCACTGATACAAAATCCAGAGACAAAAGCCTGAGCAATCGCCACAGACTCGCACTTTCTTCATATCCTGTAGAGTTCTTCTCATGGTTTGTAGATTGGGCCTGCCATACCTACATCCCCAAACCTAAGCTGAGTTTGTGTTTTCAGACTTCTGTCCTCAAAGTCTTGGGCCACACACCCTCCAGGCTGGGCACCTGGAGCCACACATTAGGACTGTGCCTACCAATCCATGGGAATTCTGCCCATTCCATGGTCCAAAATCGTACAAATTAGGAGAAACCACCAACGACCCTTAGGCCATCCCAATAGTGTGGGTCACCCGGAACAAACAAGGGGTGTCTGACACCAGCTGATAATCGACCTCCACTCATACCATAGATGGATGTCCCCAGAGAAGAAGATTGAACCAGACAGGACCCTAGGCCATAATAGGATCCATTGCTATGGGTTACAGGCATGTGTCCTCAAAAGCCTGATTCCAATACGAGCATAGGGGTTTTCCAGAGGCACCCATCAGAACTCATCTCGTCTCCACAAGTAAACCTGTGCATGGGAGCCATGTCCAAAGCTTAGGAAAGTACTTCAGGTTGCCGGTGCCACCGCCCCATTCCAAGGCCCTCATGGACACAAAAACACATTAGGACACATCCTCAGGAAAGTCCATTTCAACTCAGCCACCAAGGTTGCTCCCGCAGAGCCATCAGATCTAAACTGTCTTGTTGCTAGGAGACAATTGGAATTCGAGGCGGGCTTCCCAGGCATCCATCCGCGAACGGTGCTCTGGAGTCATTCCATATGGGATGTCCTGGAGCTGTCCAACAGGTCTCAATTGTCCGGAAGAAGGAATCCTGGAAGGGGGCATCCCACAACTCCCAACGTGGGAAAACCTCAATGGTCTCGAGATTCCGCTCCCTTCATGAAGCGGCCGTCATGCTCAGAAACTCCCACCTGAGCCAACGTCTGATCCTCGCCCTGACTTCAGATGCATGAGATATTGGTTCAGATCTGCAGGGGGTACCTGCCGTGCCCTCGCCCTGAAACCCAAGTCTAGCTTGTCTTCTCAGACTTCCATCCTCACACTCCTGGCCCCAAAGCCCTCAAGTTTGGCAATTCCGGACCCACAATGCAGCACTCTGCCTGCCCTCTAGAGAAAAAAATTACTGCCTCATGAGCTTCCCAGGCACCTTAAATGAGTGTAAACCTACACAGCACTCGATTTTACCCAAATTATATAGTCTAACCTGGGCACTAATGCACTGTCGAACACATCCTGAGCCCGGACCTCCTGACCAACACCCAGAAAGCTGACCGCACACTGAGCACATAAAACCCGCCATGGCCTTAGGTCATCATCTCTTCCCTACCTCAGTTTTCAGGCTTCAGAACCGAGACCTTATCTCCAATCACTGCCCAGGGGTGAGTCTGATGCAGAAATCAGAACTCCTCCTTACCCATGGCAAGAACCCTTGTGGTTGGCACGTTGTGCAACGATCAGTGTAGGAGAAACCCTGAGGCCCCGCCCATTCTTGAGTGCGACGAGGGCATACACAAGCATTGTGACCCTCAGCATGAGTCCTGTCCTCTAGTAAGTCCCCTCAGTGGCTGGACCATTAGATGTCATAATGGGCTTGACATGTCCCTAGGCCCCAATTTTTAACCAGATTTCTGATTGTCCAGTCGCCCCTCCTAGGGCTCTACTCTGAAATCCCTCATTTGGTGGGACACCTGAGGTTAAAAAAGGAAACAACAAACAACAACAACAACAACAACAAAATAAAACGGACTTCTTCCAGCCCACAGAATGAACCCAAACTCTTTGGACGGGGCCAAACCACCAGAGAGTAAGACTCGTCCATTTCCCATGAAGTCACCCAGAAATTCCACGACCATGAGTGACACGATATCCCGAGACAAAAACTTGAGCAGGAGCCTCACACTCGCCCTTCTTTCAAATCCCGAAAAGTTCTCCTCATGGTCTGTAGATCAGTCCTGCCATACCTATGACCTGAAACATAAGCCGAGTTTGTGTTTTCAGACAACTGTCCAAAAAGGGCTGGACGACACAACCTACAGGCTCAGGCCCCTGGAGCCAAACCTGAGGACTGTACTTGCCCTCTCCAAGGGAATTGTGTGTGCCCATTCCAATGGCCACAACCCTTCTAATAGGATAAACCTCCAAAGTCCCTGATATATCTCAATAGTGGTAGCTTCCCAGGAAAAACAGGGGCAATCTGAGCCCAAATGAGCCCCTACCTGCACTCAGACCCATAGACAGATGTCCTCAGAGGTAAAAAGGAAAGAACAGGCCCCTAGGCACTCATCAGATCCATTGCTTTGGTTTCCAGGCATCTCTCCTCAGAGGCCTGGATTTCAAAAGCAGCATATAGCTGTTTCTTGTTTCACCCATCAGAAAACATCTCATCTACACATGGGAAACTTGCACGTTGGAGCTGTGTCAAAGCCTCTGTTTAGGAGAACCCTTTAGGGCCCCAGGGCCACCGCTTCATTCCAAGGTCTCCATAGACACAAAAGCACATTCGGACCCATCCCCAGGGGTGTGCATTTCAACTCAGCATCCTCAGTAGCTCCCCACAGATCCAGGAGATCTAAACTGTCTTGTTGCTAGGAGACAATTGGAATGCGAGGTGGGCTACCCAGCCATCCATCCTTAGAACCCTGCTCAGAATCATTGGCCTGGAGCCAAACAACAGGTCTCAATTGTCCTGCCGAAGACTCTCTGCAGTTTGGAGCTTCTCACAACTCCCATCATGGGAAAACCCCCATGGCCTCGTGATGCCCCCCCATTCATGTAGGGGCCATCAGGGACAGAAACTCCAACCTGAGCGATCGTCTGATCCTCGCCCTGACTTCAGATGCACGAGATCTCGATTCAGGTCTGTAGATTGTGCCTGCCATGGCCTCACCCAGAAACCTAAGCCTAGCTTGTGTTCTCAGACTTTTGTCGTCAGACTACTGGCCCACAAGGCCTCCAGTTTTGCAATCCAGAACTACAATGCAGCACTCTGCCTGCCCTCCAGATAAAAAATATTGTCCTCTGGGGCTACCCAGTAACCCCAAATGAGGATCAACCTGCACCGACCTTGGCTGTACCCCAAATACATAGGCTGACCAGGGCACTAATGCCCTTTCTGACACAGCCTGAGCCTGGACCCCCTGGCCCCTCCCAGACAGCTGGCCGCACACTGAGCACATCGAGCCGCCATGGCCTTAGGTCATCATCTCTTCCCAACATCCGTTTTCAGGTTTCAGAACCTAGACCTTATCTCCAATCACTGTCCATGTTGAAGGTGATGCAGAAATCAGAACTCCTTCCCCATGGCAAGAAACCTTGTGGTTGGCATGTTGTCCAACGTTCAGTGTCGTTGAAACCAGTGTGTCCCATGAGGCCCCGCCCATGCTCGCGGGCCACATTGGTCACAAACACACATTGTGACCCTCAGGCTGAGCCCAGTCCTCAAGTAAGGCCACTCAGTGGCTGGACGAAGAGATTGCATATTGGGCTTGCCATGCCCCTAGGCCCCAATTTTTAACCATAGTTCAGATTGTCCCTTCAGTCTTCCCCACGGCTTTGCTTTGGAATTCCTCTTTTGGTGGGACACCTGAGGTAACAAAACTGAAATGAGTCCTCCCATCCCACAGATTGACGAAAAGCAATTGGGAATCGGGCCAAATCCTCAGAGAGGAAGATTCGTCCATGGCCCATGAGGCCTCCCCGACATTCCACGGCCATCACTGATACAAAATCCAGAGACAAAAGCCTGAGCAATCGCCACAGACTCGCACTTTCTTCATATCCTGTAGAGTTCTTCTCATGGTTTGTAGATTGGGCCTGCCATACCTACGTCCCCAAACCTAAGCTGAGTTTGTGTTTTCAGACTTCTGTCCTCAAAGTCTTGGGCCACACACCCTCCAGGCTGGGCCCCTGGAGCCACACATTAGGACTGTGCCTACCAATCCATGGGAATTCTGCCCATTCCATGGTCCAAAATCGTACAAATTAGGAGAAACCTCCAACGACCCTTAGGCCATCCCAATAGTGTGGGTCACCCGGAACAAACAAGGGGTGTCTGACACCAGCTGATAATCGACCTCCACTCATACCATAGATGGATGTCCCCAGAGAAGAAGATTGAACCAGACAGGACCCTAGGCCATAATAGGATCCATTGCTATGGGTTACAGGCATGTGTCCTCAAAAGCCTGATTCCAATACGAGCATAGGGGTTTTCCTGAGGCACCCATCAGAACTCATCTCGTCTCCACAAGTAAACCTGTGCATGGGAGCCATGTCCAAAGCTTAGGAAAGTACTTCAGGTTGCCGTTGCCACCGCCCCATTCCAAGGCCCTCATGGACACAAAAACACATTAGGACACATCCTCAGGAAAGTCCATTTCAACTCAGCCACCGAGGTTGCTCCCGCAGAGCCATCAGATCTAAACTGTCTTGTTGCTAGGAGACAATTGGAATGCGAGGCGGGCTTCCCAGGCATCCATCCGCGAACGGTGCTCTGGAGTCATTCCATATGGGATGTCCTGGAGCTGTCCAACAGGTCTCAATTGTCCGGAAGAAGGAATCCTGGAAGGGGGCATCCCACAACTCCCAACGTGGGAAAACCTCAATGGTCTCGAGATTCCGCTCCCTTCATGAAGCGGCCGTCATGCTCAGAAACTCCCACCTGAGCCAACGTCTGATCCTCGCCCTGACTTCAGATGCATGAGATATTGGTTCAGATCTGCAGGGGGTACCTGCCGTGCCCTCGCCCTGAAACCCAAGTCTAGCTTGTCTTCTCAGACTTCCATCCTCACACTCCTGGCCCCAAAGCCCTCAAGTTTGGCAATTCCGGACCCACAATGCAGCACTCTGCCTGCCCTCTAGAGAAAAAAATTATTGCCTCATGAGCTTCCCAGGCACCTTAAGTGAGGGTAAACCTACACAGCACTCGACTTTACCCAAATTATATAGTCTAACCTGGGCACTAATGCACTGTCGAACACATCCTGAGCCCGGACCTCCTGACCAACACCCAGAAAGCTGACCACACACTGAGCACATAAAACCCGCCATGGCCTTAGGTCATCATCTCTTCCCTACCTCAGTTTTCAGGCTTCAGAACCGAGACCTTATCTCCAATCACTGCCCAGGGGTGAGTCTGATGCAGAAATCAGAACTCCTCCTTACCCATGGCAAGAACCCTTGTGGTTGGCACGTTGTCCAACGATCAGTGTAGGAGAAACCCTGAGGCCCCGCCCATTCTTGAGTGCGATGAGGGCATACACACGCATTGTGACCCTCAGCATGAGTCCTGTCCTCTAGTAAGTCCTCTCAGTGGCTGGACCGTTAGATGTCATAATGGGCTTGACATGTCCCTAGGCCCCAAATTTAACCAGATTTCTGATTGTCCAGTCGCCCCTCCTAAAGCTCTACTCTGAAATCCCTCAATTGGTGGGACACCTGAGGTTAAAAAAGAAAACAACAACAACAACAACAACAACAACAACAACAAAATAAAACGGAATTCTTCCAGCCCACAGAATGAACCCAAACTCTTTGGACGGGGCCAAACCACCAGAGAGTAAGACTCGTCCATTTCCCATGAAGTCACCCAGAAATTCCACGACCATGAGTGACACGATATCCCGAGACAAAAACTTGAGCAGGAGCCTCACACTCGCCCTTCTTTCAAATCCCGAAAAGTTCTCCTCATGGTCTGTAGATCAGTCCTGCCATACCTATGACCTGAAACATAAGCCGAGTTTGTGTTTTCAGACAACTGTCCAAAAAGGGCTGGACTACACAACCTACAGGCTCAGGCCCCTGGAGCCAAACCTGAGGACTGTACTTGCCCTCTCCAAGGGAATTGTGTGTGCCCATTCCAATGGCCACAACCCTTCTAATAGGATAAACCTCCAAAGTCCCTGATATATCTCAATAGTGGTAGCTTCCCAGGAAAAACAGGGGCAATCTGAGCCCAAATGAGCCCCTACCTGCACTCAGACCCATAGACAGATGTCCTCAGAGGTAAAAAGGAAATAACAGGCCCCTAGGCACTCATCTGATCCATTGCTTTGGTTTCCAGGCATCTCTCCTCAGAGGCCTGGATTTCAAAAGCAGCATATAGCTGTTTCTTGTTTCACCCATCAGAAAACATCTCATCTACACATGGGAAACTTGCACGTTGGAGCTGTGTCAAAGCCTCTGTTTAGGAGAACCCTTTAGGGCCCCAGGGCCACCGCTTCATTCCAAGGTCTCCATAGACACAAAAGCACATTCGGACCCATCCCCAGGGGTGTGCATTTCAACTCAGCATCCTCGGTAGCTCCCCACAGATCCAGGAGATCTAAACTGTCTTGTTGCTAGGAGACAATTGGAATGCGAGGTGGGCTACCCAGCCATCCATCCTTAGAACCCTGCTCAGAATCATTGGCCTGGAGCCAAACAACAGGTCTCAATTGTCCTGCCGAAGACTCTCTGCAGTTTAAAGCTTCTCACAACTCCCATCATGGGAAAACCCCCATGGCCTCGTGATGCCCCCCCATTCATGTAGGGGCCATCAGGGACAGAAACTCCAACCTGAGCGATCGTCTGATCCTCGCCCTGACTTCAGATGCACGAGATCTCGATTCAGGTCTGTAGATTGTGCCTGCCATGGCCTCACCCAGAAACCTAAGCCTAGCTTGTGTTCTCAGACTTTTGTCGTCAGACTACTGGCCCACAAGGCCTCCAGTTTGGCAATCCAGAACTACAATGCAGCACTCTGCCTGCCCTCCAGATAAAAAACATTGTCCTCTGGGGCTACCCAGTAACCCCAAATGAGGATCAACCTGCACCGACCTTGGCTGTACCCCAAATACATAGGCTGACCAGGGCACTAATGCCCTTTCTGACACAGCCTGAGCCTGGACCCCCTGGCCCCTCCCAGACAGCTGGCCGCACACTGAGCACATCGAGCCGCCATGGCCTTAGGTCGTCATCTCTTCCCAACCTCGGTTTTCAGGTTTCAGAACCTAGACCTTATCTCCAATCACTGTTCATGTTGAAGGTGATGCAGAAATCAGAACTCCTTCCCCATGGCAAGAAACCTTGTGGTTGGCATGTTGTCCAACGTTCAGTGTCGTTGAAACCAGTGTGTCCCATGAGGCCCCGCCCATGCTCGCGTGCCACATTGGTCACAAACACACATTGTGACCCTCAGGCTGAGCCCAGTCCTCAAGTAAGGCCACTCAGTGGCTGGATGAAGAGATAGCATATTGGGCTTGCCATGCCCCTCGGCCCCAATTTTTAACCATAGTTCGGATTGTCCCTTCAGTCTTCCCCACGGCTTTGCTTTGGAATTCCTTTTTTGGTGGGACACCTGAGGTAACAAAACTGAAATGAGTCCTCCCATCCCACAGATTGACGAAAAGCAATTGGGAATCGGGCCAAATCCTCAGAGAGGAAGGTTCGTCCATTGCCCATGAGGCCTCCCCGACATTCCACGGCCATCACTGATACAAAATCCAGAGACAAAAGCCTGAGCAATCGCCACAGACTCGCACTTTCTTCATATCCTGTAGAGTTCTTCTCATGGTTTGTAGATCGGGCCTGCCATACCTACGTCCCCAAACCTAAGCTGAGTTTGTGTTTTCAGACTTCTGTCCTCAAAGTCTTGGGCCACACACCCTCCAGGCTGGGCCCCTGGAGCCACACATTAGGACTGTGCCTACCAATCCATGGGAATTCTGCCCATTCCATGGTCCAAAATCGTACAAATTAGGAGAAACCTCCAACGATCCTTAGGCCATCCCAATAGTGTGGGTCACCCGGAACAAACAAGGGGTGTCTGACACCAGCTGATAATCGACCTCCACTGATACCATAGATGGTTGTCCCCAGAGAAGAAGATTGAACCAGACAGGACCCTAGGCCATAATAGGATCCATTGCTATGGGTTACAGGCATGTGTCCTCAAAAGCCTGATTCCAATACGAGCATAGGGGTTTTCCTGAGGCACCCATCAGAACTCATCTCGTCTCCACAAGTAAACCTGTGCATGGGAGCCATGTCCAAAGCTTAGGAAAGTACTTCAGGTTGCCGTTGCCACCGCCCCATTCCAAGGCCCTCATGGACACAAAAACACATTAGGACACATCCTCAGGAAAGTCCATTTCAACTCAGCCACCGAGGTTGCTCCCGCAGAGCCATCAGATCTAAACTGTCTTGTTGCTAGGAGACAATTGGAATGCGAGGCGGGCTTCCCAGGCATCCATCCGCGAACGGTGCTCTGGAGTCATTCCATATGGGATGTCCTGGAGCTGTCCAACAGGTCTCAATTGTCCGGAAGAAGGAATCCTGGAAGGGGGCATCCCACAACTCCCAACGTGGGAAAACATCAATTGTCTCGAGGTTCCACTCCCTTCATGAAGCGGCCGTCATGCTCAGAAACTCCCACCTGAGCCAACGTCTGATCCTCGCCCTGACTTCAGATGCATGAGATATTGGTTCAGATCTGCAGGGGGTACCTGCCGTGCCCTCGCCCTGAAACCCAAGTCTAGCTTGTCTTCTCAGACTTCCATCCTCACACTCCTGGCCCCAAAGCCCTCAAGTTTGGCAATTCCGGACCCACAATGCAGCACTCTGCCTGCCCTCTAGAAAAAAAATGATTGCCTCATGAGCTGCCCAGGCACCTTAAATGAGGGTAAACCTACACAGCACTCGACTTTACCCAAATTATATAGTCTAACCTGGGCACTAATGCACTGTCGAACACATCCTGAGCCCGGACCTCCTGACCAAAACCCAGAAAGCTGACCGCACACTGAGCACATAAAACCCGCCATGGCCTTAGGTCATCATCTCTTCCCTACCTCAGTTTTCAGGCTTCAGAA
Source organism: Mustela nivalis (assembly GCF_964662115.1). Taxonomy (NCBI): domain Eukaryota; kingdom Metazoa; phylum Chordata; class Mammalia; order Carnivora; family Mustelidae; genus Mustela; species Mustela nivalis. The sequence continues at coordinate 241,951 of NW_028136248.1, forward strand.
CCGAGACCTTATCTCCAATCACTGCCCAGGGGTGAGTCTGATGCAGAAATCAGAACTCCTCCTTACCCATGGCAAGAACCCTTGTGGTTGGCACGTTGTCCAACGATCAGTGTAGGAGAAACCCTGAGGCCCCGCCCATTCTTGAGTGCGACGAGGGCATACACACGCATTGTGACCCTCAGCATGAGTCCTGTCCTCTAGTAAGTCCTCTCAGTGGCTGGACCATTAGATGTCATAATGGGCTTGACATGTCCCTAGGCCCCAATTTTTAACCAGATTTCTGATTGTCCAGTCGCCCCTCCTAGGGCTCTACTCTGAAATCCCTCATTTGGTGGGACACCTGAGGTTAAAAAAGAAAACAACAACAACAACAAAATAAAACGGACTTCTTCCAGCCCACAGAATGAACCCAAACTCTTTGGACGGGGCCAAACCACCAGAGAGTAAGACTCGTCCATTTCCCATGAAGTCACCCAGAAATTCAATGACCATGAGTGACACGATATCCAGGACAAAAACTTGAGCAGAGCCTCACACTTGCCCTTCTTTCAAATCCCGAAGAGTTCTCCTCATGGTCTGTAGATCAGTCCTGCCATACCTAAGACCTGAAACATAAGCCGAGTTTGTGTTTTCAGACAACTGTCCAAAAAGGGCTGGACGACACAACCTACAGGCTCAGGCCCCTGGAGCCAAACCTGAGGACTGTACTTGCCCTCTCCAAGGGAATTGTGTGTGCCCATTCCAATGGCCACAACCCTTCTTATAGGATAAACCTCCAAAGTCCCTGATATATCTCAATAGTGGTAGCTTCCCAGGAAAAACAGGGGCAATCTGAGCCCAAATGAGCCCCTACCTGCACTCAGACCCATAGACAGATGTCCCCAGAGGTAAAAAGGAAAGAACAGGCCCCTAGGCACTCATCTGATCCATTGCTTTGGTTTCCAGGCATCTCTCCTCAGAGGCCTGGATTTCAAAAGCAGCATATAGCTGTTTCTTGTTTCACCCATCAGAAAACATCTCATCTACACATGGGAAACTTGCACGTTGGAGCTGTGTCAAAGCCTCTGTTTAGGAGAACCCTTTAGGGCCCCAGGGCCACCGCTTCATTCCAAGGTCTCCATAGACACAAAAGCACATTCGGACCCATCCCCAGGGGTGTGCATTTCAACTCAGCATCCTCGGTAGCTCCCCACAGATCCAGGGGATCTAAACTGTCTTGTTGCTAGGAGACAATTGGAATGCGAGGTGGGCTACCCAGCCATCCATCCTTAGAACCCTGCTCAGAATCATTGGCCTGGAGCCAAACAACAGGTCTCAATTGTCCTGCCGAAGACCCTCTGCAGTTTGGAGCTTCTCACAACTCCCATCATGGGAAAACCCCCATGGCCTCGTGATGCCCCCCCCATTCATGAAGGGGCCATCAGGGACAGAAACTCCAACCTGAGCGATCGTCTGATCCTCGCCCTGACTTCAGATGCACGAGATCTCGATTCAGGTCTGTAGATGGTGCCTGCCATGGCCTCACCCAGAAACCTAAGCCTAGATTGTGTTCTCAGACTTTTGTCGTCAGACTACTGGCCCACAAGGCCTCCAGTTTGGCAATCCAGAACTACAATGCAGCACTCTGCCTGCCCTCCAGATAAAAAACATTGTCCTCTGGGGCTACCCAGTAACCCCAAATGAGGATCAACCTGCACCGACCTTGGCTGTACCCCAAATACATAGGCTGACCAGGGCACTAATGCCCTTTCTGACACAGCATGAGCCTGGACCCCCTGGCCCCTCCCAGACAGCTGGCCGCACACTGAGCACATCGAGCCGCCATGGCCTTAGGTCGTCATCTCTTCCCAACCTCGGTTTTCAGGTTTCAGAACCTAGACCTTATCTCCAATCACTGCCCAGGGTTGAAGGTGATGCAGAAATCAGAACTCCTTCCTCATGGCAAGAAACCTTGTGGTTGGCATGTTGTCCAACGTTCAGTGTCGTTGAAACCAGTGTGGCCCATGAGGCCCCGCCCATGCTCGCGTGCCACATTGGTCACAAACACACATTGTGACCCTCAGGCTGAGCCCAGTCCTCAAGTAAGGCCACTCAGTGGCTGGATGAAGAGATAGCATATTGGGCTTGCCATGCCCCTAGGCCCCAATTTTTAACCATAGTTCGGATTGTCCCTTCCGTCTTCCCCACGGCTTTGCTTTGGAATTCCTCCTTTGGTGGGACACCTGAGGTAACAAAACTGAAATGAGTCCTCCCATCCCACAGATTGACGAAAAGCAATTGGGAATCGGGCCAAATCCTCAGAGAGGGAGATTCGTCCATGGCCCATGAGGCCTCCCCGACATTCCACGGCCATCACTGATACAAAATCCCGAGACAAAAGCCTGAGCAATTGCCACAGACTCGCACTTTCTTCATATCCTGTAGAGTTCTTCTCATGGTTTGTAGATCGGGCCTGCCATACCTACGTCCCCAAACCTAAGCTGAGTTTGTGTTTTCAGACTTCTGTCCTCAAAGTCTTGGGCCACACGCCCTCCAGGCTGGGCCCCTGGAGACACACATTAGGACTGTGCCTACCAATCCATGGGAATTCTGCCCATTCCATGGTCCAAAATCGTACAAATTAGGAGAAACCTCCAACGACCCTTAGGCCATCCCAATAGTGTGGGTCACCCGGAACAAACAAGGGGTGTCTGACACCAGCTGATAATCGACCTCCACTCATACCATAGATGGATGTCCCCAGAGAAGAAGATTGAACCAGACAGGACCCTAGGCCATAATAGGATCCATTGCTATGGGTTACAGGCATGTGTCCTCAAAAGCCTGATTCCAATACGAGCATAGGGGTTTTCCTGAGGCACCCATCAGAACTCATCTCGTCTCCACAAGTAAAACTGTGCATGGGAGCCATGTCCAAAGCTTAGGAAAGTACTTCAGGTTGCCGGTGCCACCGCCCCATTCCAAGGCCCTCATGGACACAAAAACACATTAGGACACATCCTCAGGAAAGTCCATTTCAACTCAGCCACCGAGGTTGCTCCCGCAGAGCCATCAGATCTAAACTGTCTTGTTGCTAGGAGACAATTGGAATGCGAGGCGGGCTTCCCAGGCATCCATCCGCGAACGGTGCTCTGGAGTCATTCCATATGGGATGTCCTGGAGCTGTCCAACAGGTCTCAATTGTCCGGAAGAAGGAATCCTGGAAGGGGGCATCCCACAACTCCCAACGTGGGAAAACCTCAATGGTCTCGAGATTCCGCTCCCTTCATGAAGCGGCCGTCATGCTCAGAAACTCCCACCTGAGCCAACGTCTGATCCTCGCCCTGACTTCAGATGCATGAGATATTGGTTCAGATCTGCAGGGGGTACCTGCCGTGCCCTCGCCCTGAAACCCAAGTCTAGCTTGTCTTCTCAGACTTCCATCCTCACACTCCTGGCCCCAAAGCCCTCAAGTTTGGCAATTCCGGACCCACAGTGCAGCACTCTGCCTGCCCTCTAGAAAAAAAATGATTGCCTCATGAGCTGCCCAGGCACCTTAAATGAGGGTAAACCTACACAGCACTCGACTTTACCCAAATTATATAGTCTAACCTGGGCACTAATGCACTGTCGAACACATCCTGAGCCCGGACCTCCTGACCAACACCCAGAAAGCTGACCGCACACTGAGCACATAAAACCCGCCATGGCCTTAGGTCATCATCTCTTCCCTACCTCAGTTTTCAGGCTTCAGAACCGAGACCTTATCTCCAATCACTGCCCAGGGGTGAGTCTGATGCAGAAATCAGAACTCCTCCTTACCCATGGCAAGAACCCTTGTGGTTGGCACGTTGTCCAACGATCAGTGTAGGAGAAACCCTGAGGCCCCGCCCATTCTTGAGTGCGACGAGAGCATACACACGCATTGTGACCCTCAGCATGAGTCCTGTCCTCTAGTAAGACCTCTCAGTGGCTGGACCATTAGATGTCATAATGGGCTTGACATGTCCCTAGGCCCCAATTTTTAACCAGATTTCTGATTGCCCAGTCGCCCCTCCTAGGGCTCTACTCTGAAATCCCTCATTTGGTGGGACACCTGAGGTTAAAAAAGAAAACAACAACAACAACAAAATAAAACGGACTTCTTCCAGCCCACCGAATGAACCCAAACTCTTTGGACGGGGCCAAACCACCAGAGAGTAAGACTCGTCCATTTCCCATGAAGTCACCCAGAAATTCCATGACCATGAGTGACACGATATCCCGAGACAAAAACTTGAGCAGGAGCCTCACACTCGCCCTTCTTTCAAATCCCGAAAAGTTCTCCTCATGGTCTGTAGATCAGTCCTGCCATACCTAAGACCTGAAACATAAGCCGAGTTTGTGTTTTCAGACAACTGTCCAAAAAGGGCTGGACGACACAACCTACAGGCTCAGGCCCCTGGAGCCAAACCTGAGGACTGTACTTGCCCTCTCCAAGGGAATTGTGTGTGCCCATTCCAATGGCCACAACCCTTCTAATAGGATAAACCTCCAAAGTCCCTGATATATCTCAATAGTGGTAGCTTCCCAGGAAAAACAGGGGCAATCTGAGCCCAAATGAGCCCCTACCTGCACTCAGACCCATAGACAGATGTCCCCAGAGGTAAAAAGGAAAGAACAGGCCCCTAGGCACTAATCAGATCCATTGCTTTGGTTTCCAGGCATCTCTCCTCAGAGGCCTGGATTTCAAAAGCAGCATATAGCTGTTTCTTGTTTCACCCATCAGAAAACATCTCATCTACACATGGGAAACTTGCACGTTGGAGCTGTGTCAAAGCCTCTGTTTAGGAGAACCCTTTAGGGCCCCAGGGCCACCGCTTCATTCCAAGGTCTCCATAGACACAAAAGCACATTCGGACCCATCCCCAGGGGTGTGCATTTCAACTCAGCATCCTCGGTAGCTCCCCACAGATCCAGGAGATCTAAACTGTCTTGTTGCTAGGAGACAATTGGAATGCGAGGTGGGCTACCCAGCCATCCATCCTTAGAACCCTGCTCAGAATCATTGGCCTGGAGCCAAACAACAGGTCTCAATTGTCCTGCCGAAGACTCTCTGCAGTTTGGAGCTTCTCACAACTCCCATCATGGGAAAACCCCCATGGCCTCCTGATGCCCCCCCATTCATGAAGGGGCCATCAGGGACAGAAACTCCAACCTGAGCGATCGTCTGATCCTCGCCCTGACTTCAGATGCACGAGATCTCGATTCAGGTCTGTAGATGGTGCCTGCCATGGCCTCACCCAGAAACCTAAGCCTAGCTTGTGTTCTCAGACTTTTGTCGTCAGACTACTGGCCCACAAGGCCTCCAGTTTGGCAATCCAGAACTACAATGCAGCACTCTGCCTGCCCTCCAGATAAAAAACATTGTCCTCTGGGGCTACCCAGTAACCCCAAATGAGGATCAACCTGCACCGACCTTGGCTGTACCCCAAATACATAGGCTGACCAGGGCACTAATGCCCTTTCTGACACAGCCTGAGCCTGGACCCCCTGGCCCCTCCCAGACAGCTGGCCGCACACTGAGCACATCGAGCCGCCATGGCCTTAGGTCGTCATCTCTTCCCAACCTCGGTTTTCAGGTTTCAGAACCTAGACCTTATCTCCAATCACTGTCCATGTTGAAGGTGATGCAGAAATCAGAACTCCTTCCCCATGGCAAGAAACCTTGTGGTTGGCATGTTGTCCAACGTTCAGTGTCGTTGAAACCAGTGTGGCCCATGAGGCCCCGCCCATGCTCGCGTGCCACATTGGTCACAAACACACATTGTGACCCTCAGGCTGAGCCCAGTCCTCAAGTAAGGCCACTCAGTGGCTGGATGAAGAGATAGCATATTGGGCTTGCCATGCCCCTAGGCCCCAATTTTTAACCATAGTTCGGATTGTCCCTTCAGTCTTCCCCACGGCTTTGCTTTGGAATTCCTCTTTTGGTGGGCACCTGAGGTAACAAAACTGAAATGAGTCCTCCCATCCCACAGATTGACGAAAAGCAATTGGGAATCGGGCCAAATCCTCAGAGAGGGAGATTCGTCCATGGCCCATGAGGCCTCCCCGACATTCCACGGCCATCACTGATACAAAATCCCGAGACAAAAGCCTGAGCAATCGCCACAGACTCGCACTTTCTTCATATCCTGTAGAGTTCTTTTCATGGTTTGTAGATCGGGCCTGCCATACCTACGTCCCCAAACCTAAGCTGAGTTTGTGTTTTCAGACTTCTGTCCTCAAAGTCTTGGGCCACACGCCCTCCAGGCTGGGCCCCTGGAGCCACACATTAGGACTGTGCCTACCAATCCATGGGAATTCTGCCCATTCCATGGTCCAAAATCGTACAAATTAGGAGAAACCTCCAACGACCCTTAGGCCATCCCAATAGTGTGGGTCACCCGGAACAAACAAGGGGTGTCTGACACCAGCTGATAATCGACCTCCACTCATACCATAGATGGATGTCCCCAGAGAAGAAGATTGAACCAGACAGGACCCTAGGCCATAATAGGATCCATTGCTATGGGTTACAGGCATGTGGCCTCAAAAGCCTGATTCCAATACGAGCATAGGGGTTTTCCTGAGGCACCCATCAGAACTCATCTCGTCTCCACAAGTAAACCTGTGCATGGGAGCCATGTCCAAAGCTTAGGAAAGTACTTCAGGTTGCCGGTGCCACCGCCCCATTCCAAGGCCCTCATGGACACAAAAACACATTAGGACACATCCTCAGGAAAGTCCATTTCAACTCAGCCACCGAGGTTGCTCCCGCAGAGCCATCAGATCTAAACTGTCTTGTTGCTAGGAGACAATTGGAATGCGAGGCGGGCTTCCCAGGCATCCATCCGCGAACGGTGCTCTGGAGTCATTCCATATGGGATGTCCTGGAGCTGTCCAACAGGTCTCAATTGTCCGGAAGAAGGAATCCTGGAAGGGGGCATCCCACAACTCCCAACGTGGGAAAACCTCAATGGTCTCGAGATTCCGCTCCCTTCATGAAGCGGCCGTCATGCTCAGAAACTCCCACCTGAGCCAACGTCTGATCCTCGCCCTGACTTCAGATGCATGAGATATTGGTTCAGATCTGCAGGGGGTACCTGCCGTGCCCTCGCCCTGAAACCCAAGTCTAGCTTGTCTTCTCAGACTTCCATCCTCACACTCCTGGCCCCAAAGCCCTCAAGTTTGGCAATTCCGGACCCACAATGCAGCACTCTGCCTGCCCTCTAGAAAAAAAATGATTGCCTCATGAGCTGCCCAGGCACCTTAAATGAGGGTAAACCTACACAGCACTCGACTTTACCCAAATTATATAGTCTAACCTGGGCACTAATGCACTGTCGAACACATCCTGAGCCCGGACCTCCTGACCAACACCCAGAAAGCTGACCGCACACTGAGCACATAAAACCCGCCATGGCCTTAGGTCATCATCTCTTCCCTACCTCAGTTTTCAGGCTTCAGAACCGAGACCTTATCTCCAATCACTGCCCAGGGGTGAGTCTGATGCAGAAATCAGAACTCCTCCTTACCCATGGCAAGAACCCTTGTGGTTGGCACGTTGTCCAACGATCAGTGTAGGAGAAACCCTGAGGCCCCGCCCATTCTTGAGTGCGACGAGAGCATACACACGCATTGTGACCCTCAGCATGAGTCCTGTCCTCTAGTAAGACCTCTCAGTGGCTGGACCATTAGATGTCATAATGGGCTTGACATGTCCCTAGGCCCCAATTTTTAACCAGATTTCTGATTGCCCAGTCGCCCCTCCTAGGGCTCTACTCTGAAATCCCTCATTTGGTGGGACACCTGAGGTTAAAAAAGAAAACAACAACAACAACAAAATAAAACGGACTTCTTCCAGCCCACCGAATGAACCCAAACTCTTTGGACGGGGCCAAACCACCAGAGAGTAAGACTCGTCCATTTCCCATGAAGTCACCCAGAAATTCCATGAACATGAGTGACACGATATCCCGAGACAAAAACTTGAGCAGGAGCCTCACACTCGCCCTTCTTTCAAATCCCGAAAAGTTCTCCTCATGGTCTGTAGATCAGTCCTGCCATACCTAAGACCTGAAACATAAGCCGAGTTTGTGTTTTCAGACAACTGTCCAAAAAGGGCTGGACGACACAACCTACAGGCTCAGGCCCCTGGAGCCAAACCTGAGGACTGTACTTGCCCTCTCCAAGGGAATTGTGTGTGCCCATTCCAATGGCCACAACCCTTCTAATAGGATAAACCTCCAAAGTCCCTGATATATCTCAATAGTGGTAGCTTCCCAGGAAAAACAGGGGCAATCTGAGCCCAAATGAGCCCCTACCTGCACTCAGACCCATAGACAGATGTCCCCAGAGGTAAAAAGGAAAGAACAGGCCCCTAGGCACTAATCAGATCCATTGCTTTGGTTTCCAGGCATCTCTCCTCAGAGGCCTGGATTTCAAAAGCAGCATATAGCTGTTTCTTGTTTCACCCATCAGAAAACATCTCATCTACACATGGGAAACTTGCACGTTGGAGCTGTGTCAAAGCCTCTGTTTAGGAGAACCCTTTAGGGCCCCAGGGCCACCGCTTCATTCCAAGGTCTCCATAGACACAAAAGCACATTCGGACCCATCCCCAGGGGTGTGCATTTCAACTCAGCATCCTCGGTAGCTCCCCACAGATCCAGGAGATCTAAACTGTCTTGTTGCTAGGAGACAATTGGAATGCGAGGTGGGCTACCCAGCCATCCATCCTTAGAACCCTGCTCAGAATCATTGGCCTGGAGCCAAACAACAGGTCTCAATTGTCCTGCCGAAGACTCTCTGCAGTTTGGAGCTTCTCACAACTCCCATCATGGGAAAACCCCCATGGCCTCGTGATGCCCCCCCATTCATGAAGGGGCCATCAGGGACAGAAACTCCAACCTGAGCGATCGTCTGATCCTCGCCCTGACTTCAGATGCACGAGATCTCGATTCAGGTCTGTAGATGGTGCCTGCCATGGCCTCACCCAGAAACCTAAGCCTAGCTTGTGTTCTCAGACTTTTGTCGTCAGACTACTGGCCCACAAGGCCTCCAGTTTGGCAATCCAGAACTACAATGCAGCACTCTGCCTGCCCTCCAGATAAAAAACATTGTCCTCTGGGGCTACCCAGTAACCCCAAATGAGGATCAACCTGCACCGACCTTGGCTGTACCCCAAATACATAGGCTGACCAGGGCACTAATGCCCTTTCTGACACAGCCTGAGCCTGGACCCCCTGGCCCCTCCCAGACAGCTGGCCGCACACTGAGCACATCGAGCCGCCATGGCCTTAGGTCGTCATCTCTTCCCAACCTCGGTTTTCAGGTTTCAGAACCTAGACCTTATCTCCAATCACTGTCCATGTTGAAGGTGATGCAGAAATCAGAACTCCTTCCCCATGGCAAGAAACCTTGTGGTTGGCATGTTGTCCAACGTTCAGTGTCGTTGAAACCAGTGTGGCCCATGAGGCCCCGCCCATGCTCGCGTGCCACATTGGTCACAAACACACATTGTGACCCTCAGGCTGAGCCCAGTCCTCAAGTAAGGCCACTCAGTGGCTGGATGAAGAGATAGCATATTGGGCTTGCCATGCCCCTAGGCCCCAATTTTTAACCATAGTTCGGATTGTCCCTTCAGTCTTCCCAACGGCTTTGCTTTGGAATTCCTCTTTTGGTGGGACACCTGAGGTAACAAAACTGAAATGAGTCCTCCCATCCCACAGATTGACGAAAAGCAATTGGGAATCGGGCCAAATCCTCAGAGAGGGAGATTCGTCCATGGCCCATGAGGCCTCCCCGACATTCCACGGCCATCACTGATACAAAATCCCGAGACAAAAGCCTGAGCAATCGCCACAGACTCGCACTTTCTTCATATCCTGTAGAGTTCTTCTCATGGTTTGTAGATCGGGCCTGCCATACCTACGTCCCCAAACCTAAGCTGAGTTTGTGTTTTCAGACTTCTGTCCTCAACGTCTTGGGCCACACGCCCTCCAGGCTGGGCCCCTGGAGCCACACATTAGGACTGTGCCTACCAATCCATGGGAATTCTGCCCATTCCATGGTCCAAAATCGTACAAATTAGGAGAAACCTCCAACGACCCTTAGGCCATCCCAATAGTGTGGGTCACCCGGAACAAACAAGGGGTGTCTGACACCAGCTGATAATCGACCTCCACTCATACCATAGATGGATGTCCCCAGAGAAGAAGATTGAACCAGACAGGACCCTAGGCCATAATAGGATCCATTGCTATGGGTTACAGGCATGTGTCCTCAAAAGCCTGATTCCAATACGAGCATAGGGGTTTTCCTGAGGCACCCATCAGAACTCATCTCGTCTCCACAAGTAAACCTGTGCATGGGAGCCATGTCCAAAGCTTAGGAAAGTACTTCAGGTTGCCGGTGCCACCGCCCCATTCCAAGGCCCTCATGGACACAAAAACACATTAGGACACATCCTCAGGAAAGTCCATTTCAACTCAGCCACCGAGGTTGCTCCCGCAGAGCCATCAGATCTAAACTGTCTTGTTGCTAGGAGACAATTGGAATGCGAGGCGGGCTTCCCAGGCATCCATCCGCGAACGGTGCTCTGGAGTCATTCCATATGGGATGTCCTGGAGCTGTCCAACAGGTCTCAATTGTCCGGAAGAAGGAATCCTGGAAGGGGGCATCCCACAACTCCCAACGTGGGAAAACCTCAATGGTCTCGAGATTCCGCTCCCTTCATGAAGCGGCCGTCATGCTCAGAAACTCCCACCTGAGCCAACGTCTGATCCTCGCCCTGACTTCAGATGCATGAGATATTGGTTCAGATCTGCAGGGGGTACCTGCCGTGCCCTCGCCCTGAAACCCAAGTCTAGCTTGTCTTCTCAGACTTCCATCCTCACACTCCTGGCCCCAAAGCCCTCAAGTTTGGCAATTCCGGACCCACAATGCAGCACTCTGCCTGCCCTCTAGAAAAAAAATGATTGCCTCATGAGCTGCCCAGGCACCTTAAATGAGGGTAAACCTACACAGCACTCGACATTACCCAAATTATATAGTCTAACCTGGGCACTAATGCACTGTCGAACACATCCTGAGCCCGGACCTCCTGACCAACACCCAGAAAGCTGACCGCACACTGAGCACATAAAACCCGCCATGGCCTTAGGTCATCATCTCTTCCCTACCTCAGTTTTCAGGCTTCAGAACCGAGACCTTATCTCCAATCACTGCCCAGGGGTGAGTCTGATGCAGAAATCAGAACTCCTCCTTACCCATGGCAAGAACCCTTGTGGTTGGCACGTTGTGCAACGATCAGTGTAGGAGAAACCCTGAGGCCCCGCCCATTCTTGAGTGCGACGAGAGCATACACACGCATTGTGACCCTCAGCATGAGTCCTGTCCTCTAGTAAGACCTCTCAGTGGCTGGACCATTAGATGTCATAATGGGCTTGACATGTCCCTAGGCCCCAATTTTTAACCAGATTTCTGATTGCCCAGTCGCCCCTCCTAGGGCTCTACTCTGAAATCCCTCATTTGGTGGGACACCTGAGGTTAAAAAAGAAAACAACAACAACAACAAAATAAAACGGACTTCTTCCAGCCCACCGAATGAACCCAAACTCTTTGGACGGGGCCAAACCACCAGAGAGTAAGACTTGTCCATTTCCCATGAAGTCACCCAGAAATTCCATGACCATGAGTGACACGATATCCCGAGACAAAAACTTGAGCAGGAGCCTCACACTCGCCCTTCTTTCAAATCCCGAAAAGTTCTCCTCATGGTCTGTAGATCAGTCCTGCCATACCTAAGACCTGAAACATAAGCCGAGTTTGTGTTTTCAGACAACTGTCCAAAAAGGGCTGGACGACACAACCTACAGGCTCAGGCCCCTGGAGCCAAACCTGAGGACTGTACTTGCCCTCTCCAAGGGAATTGTGTGTGCCCATTCCAATGGCCACAACCCTTCTAATAGGATAAACCTCCAAAGTCCCTGATATATCTCAATAGTGGTAGCTTCCCAGGAAAAACAGGGGCAATCTGAGCCCAAATGAGCCCCTACCTGCACTCAGACCCATAGACAGATGTCCCCAGAGGTAAAAAGGAAAGAACAGGCCCCTAGGCACTAATCAGATCCATTGCTTTGGTTTCCAGGCATCTCTCCTCAGAGGCCTGGATTTCAAAAGCAGCATATAGCTGTTTCTTGTTTCACCCATCAGAAAACATCTCATCTACACATGGGAAACTTGCACGTTGGAGCTGTGTCAAAGCCTCTGTTTAGGAGAACCCTTTAGGGCCCCAGGGCCACCGCTTCATTCCAAGGTCTCCATAGACACAAAAGCACATTCGGACCCATCCCCAGGGGTGTGCATTTCAACTCAGCATCCTCGGTAGCTCCCCACAGATCCAGGAGATCTAAACTGTCTTGTTGCTAGGAGACAATTGGAATGCGAGGTGGGCTACCCAGCCATCCATCCTTAGAACCCTGCTCAGAATCATTGGCCTGGAGCCAAACAACAGGTCTCAATTGTCCTGCCGAAGACTCTCTGCAGTTTGGAGCTTCTCACAACTCCCATCATGGGAAAACCCCCATGGCCTCGTGATGCCCCCCCATTCATGAAGGGGCCATCAGGGACAGAAACTCCAACCTGAGCGATCGTCTGATCCTCGCCCTGACTTCAGATGCACGAGATCTCGATTCAGGTCTGTAGATGGTGCCTGCCATGGCCTCACCCAGAAACCTAAGCCTAGCTTGTGTTCTCAGACTTTTGTCGTCAGACTACTGGCCCACAAGGCCTCCAGTTTGGCAATCCAGAACTACAATGCAGCACTCTGCCTGCCCTCCAGATAAAAAACATTGTCCTCTGGGGCTACCCAGTAACCCCAAATGAGGATCAACCTGCACCGACCTTGGCTGTACCCCAAATACATAGGCTGACCAGGGCACTAATGCCCTTTCTGACACAGCCTGAGCCTGGACCCCCTGGCCCCTCCCAGACAGCTGGCCGCACACTGAGCACATCGAGCCGCCATGGCCTTAGGTCGTCATCTCTTCCCAACCTCGGTTTTCAGGTTTCAGAACCTAGACCTTATCTCCAATCACTGTCCATGTTGAAGGTGATGCAGAAATCAGAACTCCTTCCCCATGGCAAGAAACCTTGTGGTTGGCATGTTGTCCAACGTTCAGTGTCGTTGAAACCAGTGTGGCCCATGAGGCCCCGCCCATGCTCGCGTGCCACATTGGTCACAAACACACATTGTGACCCTCAGGCTGAGCCCAGTCCTCAAGTAAGGCCACTCAGTGGCTGGATGAAGAGATAGCATATTGGGCTTGCCATGCCCCTAGGCCCCAATTTTTCACCATAGTTCGGATTGTCCCTTCAGTCTTCCCCACGGCTTTGCTTTGGAATTCCTCTTTTGGTGGGACACCTGAGGTAACAAAACTGAAATGAGTCCTCCCATCCCACAGATTGACGAAAAGCAATTGGGAATCGGGCCAAATCCTCAGAGAGGGAGATTCGTCCATGGCCCATGAGGCCTCCCCGACATTCCACGGCCATCACTGATACAAAATCCCGAGACAAAAGCCTGAGCAATCGCCACAGACTCGCACTTTCTTCATATCCTGTAGAGTTCTTCTCATGGTTTGTAGATCGGGCCTGCCATACCTACGTCCCCAAACCTAAGCTGAGTTTGTGTTTTCAGACTTCTGTCCTCAACGTCTTGGGCCACACGCCCTCCAGGCTGGGCCCCTGGAGCCACACATTAGGACTGTGCCTACCAATCCATGGGAATTCTGCCCATTCCATGGTCCAAAATCGTACAAATTAGGAGAAACCTCCAACGACCCTTAGGCCATCCCAATAGTGTGGGTCACCCGGAACAAACAAGGGGTGTCTGACACCAGCTGATAATCGACCTCCACTCATACCATAGATGGATGTCCCCAGAGAAGAAGATTGAACCAGACAGGACCCTAGGCCATAATAGGATCCATTGCTATGGGTTACAGGCATGTGTCCTCAAAAGCCTGATTCCAATACGAGCATAGGGGTTTTCCTGAGGCACCCATCAGAACTCATCTCGTCTCCACAAGGAAACCTGTGCATGGGAGCCATGTCCAAAGCTTAGGAAAGTACTTCAGGTTGCCGGTGCCACCGCCCCATTCCAAGGCCCTCATGGACACAAAAACACATTAGGACACATCCTCAGGAAAGTCCATTTCAACTCAGCCACCGAGGTTGCTCCCGCAGAGCCATCAGATCTAAACTGTCTTGTTGCTAGGAGACAATTGGAATGCGAGGCGGGCTTCCCAGGCATCCATCCGCGAACGGTGCTCTGGAGTCATTCCATATGGGATGTCCTGGAGCTGTCCAACAGGTCTCAATTGTCCGGAAGAAGGAATCCTGGAAGGGGGCATCCCACAACTCCCAACGTGGGAAAACCTCAATGGTCTCGAGATTCCGCTCCCTTCATGAAGCGGCCGTCATGCTCAGAAACTCCCACCTGAGCCAACGTCTGATCCTCGCCCTGACTTCAGATGCATGAGATATTGGTTCAGATCTGCAGGGGGTACCTGCCGTGCCCTCGCCCTGAAACCCAAGTCTAGCTTGTCTTCTCAGACTTCCATCCTCACACTCCTGGCCCCAAAGCCCTCAAGTTTGGCAATTCCTGACCCACAATGCAGCACTCTGCCTGCCCTCTAGAAAAAAAATGATTGCCTCATGAGCTGCCCAGGCACCTTAAATGAGGGTAAACCTACACAGCACTCGACATTACCCAAATTATATAGTCTAACCTGGGCACTAATGCACTGTCGAACACATCCTGAGCCCGGACCTCCTGACCAACACCCAGAAAGCTGACCGCACACTGAGCACATAAAACCCGCCATGGCCTTAGGTCATCATCTCTTCCCTACCTCAGTTTTCAGGCTTCAGAACCGAGACCTTATCTCCAATCACTGCCCAGGGGTGAGTCTGATGCAGAAATCAGAACTCCTCCTTACCCATGGCAAGAACCCTTGTGGTTGGCACGTTGTGCAACGATCAGTGTAGGAGAAACCCTGAGGCCCCGCCCATTCTTGAGTGCGACGAGAGCATACACACGCATTGTGACCCTCAGCATGAGTCCTGTCCTCTAGTAAGACCTCTCAGTGGCTGGACCATTAGATGTCATAATGGGCTTGACATGTCCCTAGGCCCCAATTTTTAACCAGATTTCTGATTGCCCAGTCGCCCCTCCTAGGGCTCTACTCTGAAATCCCTCATTTGGTGGGACACCTGAGGTTAAAAAAGAAAACAACAACAACAACAAAATAAAACGGACTTCTTCCAGCCCACCGAATGAACCCAAACTCTTTGGACGGGGCCAAACCACCAGAGAGTAAGACTTGTCCATTTCCCATGAAGTCACCCAGAAATTCCATGACCATGAGTGACACGATATCCCGAGACAAAAACTTGAGCAGGAGCCTCACACTCGCCCTTCTTTCAAATCCCGAAAAGTTCTCCTCATGGTCTGTAGATCAGTCCTGCCATACCTAAGACCTGAAACATAAGCCGAGTTTGTGTTTTCAGACAACTGTCCAAAAAGGGCTGGACGACACAACCTACAGGCTCAGGCCCCTGGAGCCAAACCTGAGGACTGTACTTGCCCTCTCCAAGGGAATTGTGTGTGCCCATTCCAATGGCCACAACCCTTCTAATAGGATAAACCTCCAAAGTCCCTGATATATCTCAATAGTGGTAGCTTCCCAGGAAAAACAGGGGCAATCTGAGCCCAAATGAGCCCCTACCTGCACTCAGACCCATAGACAGATGTCCCCAGAGGTAAAAAGGAAAGAACAGGCCCCTAGGCACTAATCAGATCCATTGCTTTGGTTTCCAGGCATCTCTCCTCAGAGGCCTGGATTTCAAAAGCAGCATATAGCTGTTTCTTGTTTCACCCATCAGAAAACATCTCATCTACACATGGGAAACTTGCACGTTGGAGCTGTGTCAAAGCCTCTGTTTAGGAGAACCCTTTAGGGCCCCAGGGCCACCGCTTCATTCCAAGGTCTCCATAGACACAAAAGCACATTCGGACCCATCCCCAGGGGTGTGCATTTCAACTCAGCATCCTCGGTAGCTCCCCACAGATCCAGGAGATCTAAACTGTCTTGTTGCTAGGAGACAATTGGAATGCGAGGTGGGCTACCCAGCCATCCATCCTTAGAACCCTGCTCAGAATCATTGGCCTGGAGCCAAACAACAGGTCTCAATTGTCCTGCCGAAGACTCTCTGCAGTTTGGAGCTTCTCACAACTCCCATCATGGGAAAACCCCCATGGCCTCGTGATGCCCCCCCATTCATGAAGGGGCCATCAGGGACAGAAACTCCAACCTGAGCGATCGTCTGATCCTCGCCCTGACTTCAGATGCACGAGATCTCGATTCAGGTCTGTAGATGGTGCCTGCCATGGCCTCACCCAGAAACCTAAGCCTAGCTTGTGTTCTCAGACTTTTGTCGTCAGACTACTGGCCCACAAGGCCTCCAGTTTGGCAATCCAGAACTACAATGCAGCACTCTGCCTGCCCTCCAGATAAAAAACATTGTCCTCTGGGGCTACCCAGTAACCCCAAATGAGGATCAACCTGCACCGACCTTGGCTGTACCCCAAATACATAGGCTGACCAGGGCACTAATGCCCTTTCTGACACAGCCTGAGCCTGGACCCCCTGGCCCCTCCCAGACAGCTGGCCGCACACTGAGCACATCGAGCCGCCATGGCCTTAGGTCGTCATCTCTTCCCAACCTCGGTTTTCAGGTTTCAGAACCTAGACCTTATCTCCAATCACTGTCCATGTTGAAGGTGATGCAGAAATCAGAACTCCTTCCCCATGGCAAGAAACCTTGTGGTTGGCATGTTGTCCAACGTTCAGTGTCGTTGAAACCAGTGTGGCCCATGAGGCCCCGCCCATGCTCGCGTGCCACATTGGTCACAAACACACATTGTGACCCTCAGGCTGAGCCCAGTCCTCAAGTAAGGCCACTCAGTGGCTGGATGAAGAGATAGCATATTGGGCTTGCCATGCCCCTAGGCCCCAATTTTTCACCATAGTTCGGATTGTCCCTTCAGTCTTCCCCACGGCTTTGCTTTGGAATTCCTCTTTTGGTGGGACACCTGAGGTAACAAAACTGAAATGAGTCCTCCCATCCCACAGATTGACGAAAAGCAATTGGGAATCGGGCCAAATCCTCAGAGAGGGAGATTCGTCCATGGCCCATGAGGCCTCCCCGACATTCCACGGCCATCACTGATACAAAATCCCGAGACAAAAGCCTGAGCAATCGCCACAGACTCGCACTTTCTTCATATCCTGTAGAGTTCTTCTCATGGTTTGTAGATCGGGCCTGCCATACCTACGTCCCCAAACCTAAGCTGAGTTTGTGTTTTCAGACTTCTGTCCTCAACGTCTTGGGCCACACGCCCTCCAGGCTGGGCCCCTGGAGCCACACATTAGGACTGTGCCTACCAATCCATGGGAATTCTGCCCATTCCATGGTCCAAAATCGTACAAATTAGGAGAAACCTCCAACGACCCTTAGGCCATCCCAATAGTGTGGGTCACCCGGAACAAACAAGGGGTGTCTGACACCAGCTGATAATCGACCTCCACTCATACCATAGATGGATGTCCCCAGAGAAGA
Organism: Mustela nivalis; assembly: GCF_964662115.1. Lineage (NCBI taxonomy): Eukaryota > Metazoa > Chordata > Mammalia > Carnivora > Mustelidae > Mustela > Mustela nivalis. Next base: position 259,639 of record NW_028136248.1, read on the forward strand.
AGATTGAACCAGACAGGACCCTAGGCCATAATAGGATCCATTGCTATGGGTTACAGGCATGTGGCCTCAAAAGCCTGATTCCAATACGAGCATAGGGGTTTTCCTGAGGCACCCATCAGAACTCATCTCGTCTCCACAAGTAAAACTGTGCATGGGAGCCATGTCCAAAGCTTAGGAAAGTACTTCAGGTTGCCGGTGCCACCGCCCCATTCCAAGGCCCTCATGGACACAAAAACACATTAGGACACATCCTCAGGAAAGTCCATTTCAACTCAGCCACCGAGGTTGCTCCCGCAGAGCCATCAGATCTAAACTGTCTTGTTGCTAGGAGACAATTGGAATGCGAGGCGGGCTTCCCAGGCATCCATCCGCGAACGGTGCTCTGGAGTCATTCCATATGGGATGTCCTGGAGCTGTCCAACAGGTCTCAATTGTCCGGAAGAAGGAATCCTGGAAGGGGGCATCCCACAACTCCCAACGTGGGAAAACCTCAATGGTCTCGAGATTCCGCTCCCTTCATGAAGCGGCCGTCATGCTCAGAAACTCCCACCTGAGCCAACGTCTGATCCTCGCCCTGACTTCAGATGCATGAGATATTGGTTCAGATCTGCAGGGGGTACCTGCCGTGCCCTCGCCCTGAAACCCAAGTCTAGCTTGTCTTCTCAGACTTCCATCCTCACACTCCTGGCCCCAAAGCCCTCAAGTTTGGCAATTCCGGACCCACAATGCAGCACTCTGCCTGCCCTCTAGAAAAAAAATGATTGCCTCATGAGCTGCCCAGGCACCTTAAATGAGGGTAAACCTACACAGCACTCGACTTTACCCAAATTATATAGTCTAACCTGGGCACTAATGCACTGTCGAACACATCCTGAGCCCGGACCTCCTGACCAACACCCAGAAAGCTGACCGCACACTGAGCACATAAAACCCGCCATGGCCTTAGGTCATCATCTCTTCCCTACCTCAGTTTTCAGGCTTCAGAACCGAGACCTTATCTCCAATCACTGCCCAGGGGTGAGTCTGATGCAGAAATCAGAACTCCTCCTTACCCATGGCAAGAACCCTTGTGGTTGGCACGTTGTGCAACGATCAGTGTAGGAGAAACCCTGAGGCCCCGCCCATTCTTGAGTGCGACGAGAGCATACACACGCATTGTGACCCTCAGCATGAGTCCTGTCCTCTAGTAAGACCTCTCAGTGGCTGGACCATTAGATGTCATAATGGGCTTGACATGTCCCTAGGCCCCAATTTTTAACCAGATTTCTGATTGCCCAGTCGCCCCTCCTAGGGCTCTACTCTGAAATCCCTCATTTGGTGGGACACCTGAGGTTAAAAAAGAAAACAACAACAACAACAAAATAAAACGGACTTCTTCCAGCCCACCGAATGAACCCAAACTCTTTGGACGGGGCCAAACCACCAGAGAGTAAGACTTGTCCATTTCCCATGAAGTCACCCAGAAATTCCATGACCATGAGTGACACGATATCCCGAGACAAAAACTTGAGCAGGAGCCTCACACTCGCCCTTCTTTCAAATCCCGAAAAGTTCTCCTCATGGTCTGTAGATCAGTCCTGCCATACCTAAGACCTGAAACATAAGCCGAGTTTGTGTTTTCAGACAACTGTCCAAAAAGGGCTGGACGACACAACCTACAGGCTCAGGCCCCTGGAGCCAAACCTGAGGACTGTACTTGCCCTCTCCAAGGGAATTGTGTGTGCCCATTCCAATGGCCACAACCCTTCTAATAGGATAAACCTCCAAAGTCCCTGATATATCTCAATAGTGGTAGCTTCCCAGGAAAAACAGGGGCAATCTGAGCCCAAATGAGCCCCTACCTGCACTCAGACCCATAGACAGATGTCCCCAGAGGTAAAAAGGAAAGAACAGGCCCCTAGGCACTAATCAGATCCATTGCTTTGGTTTCCAGGCATCTCTCCTCAGAGGCCTGGATTTCAAAAGCAGCATATAGCTGTTTCTTGTTTCACCCATCAGAAAACATCTCATCTACACATGGGAAACTTGCACGTTGGAGCTGTGTCAAAGCCTCTGTTTAGGAGAACCCTTTAGGGCCCCAGGGCCACCGCTTCATTCCAAGGTCTCCATAGACACAAAAGCACATTCGGACCCATCCCCAGGGGTGTGCATTTCAACTCAGCATCCTCGGTAGCTCCCCACAGATCCAGGAGATCTAAACTGTCTTGTTGCTAGGAGACAATTGGAATGCGAGGTGGGCTACCCAGCCATCCATCCTTAGAACCCTGCTCAGAATCATTGGCCTGGAGCCAAACAACAGGTCTCAATTGTCCTGCCGAAGACTCTCTGCAGTTTGGAGCTTCTCACAACTCCCATCATGGGAAAACCCCCATGGCCTCGTGATGCCCCCCCATTCATGAAGGGGCCATCAGGGACAGAAACTCCAACCTGAGCGATCGTCTGATCCTCGCCCTGACTTCAGATGCACGAGATCTCGATTCAGGTCTGTAGATGGTGCCTGCCATGGCCTCACCCAGAAACCTAAGCCTAGCTTGTGTTCTCAGACTTTTGTCGTCAGACTACTGGCCCACAAGGCCTCCAGTTTGGCAATCCAGATCTACAATGCAGCACTCTGCCTGCCCTCCAGATAAAAAACATTGTCCTCTGGGGCTACCCAGTAACCCCAAATGAGGATCAACCTGCACCGACCTTGGCTGTACCCCAAATACATAGGCTGACCAGGGCACTAATGCCCTTTCTGACACAGCCTGAGCCTGGACCCCCTGGCCCCTCCCAGACAGCTGGCCGCACACTGAGCACATCGAGCCGCCATGGCCTTAGGTCGTCATCTCTTCCCAACCTCGGTTTTCAGGTTTCAGAACCTAGACCTTATCTCCAATCACTGTCCATGTTGAAGGTGATGCAGAAATCAGAACTCCTTCCCCATGGCAAGAAACCTTGTGGTTGGCATGTTGTCCAACGTTCAGTGTCGTTGAAACCAGTGTGGCCCATGAGGCCCCGCCCATGCTCGCGTGCCACATTGGTCACAAACACACATTGTGACCCTCAGGCTGAGCCCAGTCCTCAAGTAAGGCCACTCAGTGGCTGGATGAAGAGATAGCATATTGGGCTTGCCATGCCCCTAGGCCCCAATTTTTCACCATAGTTCGGATTGTCCCTTCAGTCTTCCCCACGGCTTTGCTTTGGAATTCCTCTTTTGGTGGGACACCTGATGTAACAAAACTGAAATGAGTCCTCCCATCCCACAGATTGACGAAAAGCAATTGGGAATCGGGCCAAATCCTCAGAGAGGGAGATTCGTCCATGGCCCATGAGGCCTCCCCGACATTCCACGGCCATCACTGATACAAAATCCAGAGACAAAAGCCTGAGCAATCGCCACAGACTCGCACTTTCTTCATATCCTGTAGAGTTCTTCTCATGGTTTGTAGATCGGGCCTGCCATACCTACGTCCCCAAACCTAAGCTGAGTTTGTGTTTTCAGACTTCTGTCCTCAACGTCTTGGGCCACACGCCCTCCAGGCTGGGCCCCTGGAGCCACACATTAGGACTGTGCCTACCAATCCATGGGAATTCTGCCCATTCCATGGTCCAAAATCGTACAAATTAGGAGAAACCTCCAACGACCCTTAGGCCATCCCAATAGTGTGGGTCACCCGGAACAAACAAGGGGTGTCTGACACCAGCTGATAATCGACCTCCACTCATACCATAGATGGATGTCCCCAGAGAAGAAGATTGAACCAGACAGGACCCTAGGCCATAATAGGATCCATTGCTATGGGTTACAGGCATGTGGCCTCAAAAGCCTGATTCCAATACGAGCATAGGGGTTTTCCTGAGGCACCCATCAGAACTCATCTCGTCTCCACAAGTAAAACTGTGCATGGGAGCCATGTCCAAAGCTTAGGAAAGTACTTCAGGTTGCCGGTGCCACCGCCCCATTCCAAGGCCCTCATGGACACAAAAACACATTAGGACACATCCTCAGGAAAGTCCATTTCAACTCAGCCACCGAGGTTGCTCCCGCAGAGCCATCAGATCTAAACTGTCTTGTTGCTAGGAGACAATTGGAATGCGAGGCGGGCTTCCCAGGCATCCATCCGCGAACGGTGCTCTGGAGTCATTCCATATGGGATGTCCTGGAGCTGTCCAACAGGTCTCAATTGTCCGGAAGAAGGAATCCTGGAAGGGGGCATCCCACAACTCCCAACGTGGGAAAACCTCAATGGTCTCGAGATTCCGCTCCCTTCATGAAGCGGCCGTCATGCTCAGAAACTCCCACCTGAGCCAACGTCTGATCCTCGCCCTGACTTCAGATGCATGAGATATTGGTTCAGATCTGCAGGGGGTACCTGCCGTGCCCTCGCCCTGAAACCCAAGTCTAGCTTGTCTTCTCAGACTTCCATCCTCACACTCCTGGCCCCAAAGCCCTCAAGTTTGGCAATTCCGGACCCACAATGCAGCACTCTGCCTGCCCTCTAGAAAAAAAATGATTGCCTCATGAGCTGCCCAGGCACCTTAAATGAGGGTAAACCTACACAGCACTCGACTTTACCCAAATTATATAGTCTAACCTGGGCACTAATGCACTGTCGAACACATCCTGAGCCCGGACCTCCTGACCAACACCCAGAAAGCTGACCGCACACTGAGCACATAAAACCCGCCATGGCCTTAGGTCATCATCTCTTCCCTACCTCAGTTTTCAGGCTTCAGAACCGAGACCTTATCTCCAATCACTGCCCAGGGGTGAGTCTGATGCAGAAATCAGAACTCCTCCTTACCCATGGCAAGAACCCTTGTGGTTGGCACGTTGTCCAACGATCAGTGTAGGAGAAACCCTGAGGCCCCGCCCATTCTTGAGTGCGACGAGAGCATACACACGCATTGTGACCCTCAGCATGAGTCCTGTCCTCTAGTAAGACATCTCAGTGGCTGGACCATTAGATGTCATAATGGGCTTGACATGTCCCTAGGCCCCAATTTTTAACCAGATTTCTGATTGTCCAGTCGCCCCTCCTAGGGCTCTACTCTGAAATCCCTCATTTGGTGGGACACCTGAGGTTAAAAAAGAAAACAACAACAACAACAAAATAAAACGGACTTCTTCCAGCCCACCGAATGAACCCAAACTCTTTGGACGGGGCCAAACCACCAGAGAGTAAGACTCGTCCATTTCCCATGAAGTCACCCAGAAATTCCATGACCATGAGTGACACGATATCCCGAGACAAAAACTTGAGCAGGAGCCTCACACTCGCCCTTCTTTCAAATCCCGAAAAGTTCTCCTCATGGTCTGTAGATCAGTCCTGCCATACCTAAGACCTGAAACATAAGCCGAGTTTGTGTTTTCAGACAACTGTCCAAAAAGGGCTGGACGACACAACCTACAGGCTCAGGCCCCTGGAGCCAAACCTGAGGACTGTACTTGCCCTCTCCAAGGGAATTGTGTGTGCCCATTCCAATGGCCACAACCCTTCTAATAGGATAAACCTCCAAAGTCCCTGATATATCTCAATAGTGGTAGCTTCCCAGGAAAAACAGGGGCAATCTGAGCCCAAATGAGCCCCTACCTGCACTCAGACCCATAGACAGATGTCCCCAGAGGTAAAAAGGAAAGAACAGGCCCCTAGGCACTATTCAGATCCATTGCTTTGGTTTCCAGGCATCTCTCCTCAGAGGCCTGGATTTCAAAAGCAGCATATAGCTGTTTCTTGTTTCACCCATCAGAAAACATCTCATCTACACATGGGAAACTTGCACGTTGGAGCTGTGTCAAAGCCTCTGTTTAGGAGAACCCTTTAGGGCCCCAGTGCCACCGCTTCATTCCAAGGTCTCCATAGACACAAAAGCACATTCGGACCCATCCCCAGGGGTGTGCATTTCAACTCAGCATCCTCGGTAGCTCCCCACAGATCCAGGAGATCTAAACTGTCTTGTTGCTAGGAGACAATTGGAATGCGAGGTGGGCTACCCAGCCATCCATCCTTAGAACCCTGCTCAGAATCATTGGCCTGGAGCCAAACAACAGGTCTCAATTGTCCTGCCGAAGACTCTCTGCAGTTTGGAGCTTCTCACAACTCCCATCATGGGAAAACCCCCATGGCCTCGTGATGCCCCCCCATTCATGAAGGGGCCATCAGGGACAGAAACTCCAACCTGAGCGATCGTCTGATCCTCGCCCTGACTTCAGATGCACGAGATCTCGATTCAGGTCTGTAGATGGTGCCTGCCATGGCCTCACCCAGAAACCTAAGCCTAGCTTGTGTTCTCAGACTTTTGTCGTCAGACTACTGGCCCACAAGGCCTCCAGTTTGGCAATCCAGAACTACAATGCAGCACTCTGCCTGCCCTCCAGATAAAAAACATTGTCCTCTGGGGCTACCCAGTAACCCCAAATGAGGATCAACCTGCACCGACCTTGGCTGTACCCCAAATACATAGGCTGACCAGGGCACTAATGCCCTTTCTGACACAGCCTGAGCCTGGACCCCCTGGCCCCTCCCAGACAGCTGGCCGCACACTGAGCACATCGAGCCGCCATGGCCTTAGGTCGTCATCTCTTCCCAACCTCGGTTTTCAGGTTTCAGAACCTAGACCTTATCTCCAATCACTGCCCAGGGTTGAAGGTGATGCAGAAATCAGAACTCCTTCCCCATGGCAAGAAACCTTGTGGTTGGCATGTTGTCCAACGTTCAGTGTCGTTGAAACCAGTGTGTCCCATGAGGCCCCGCCCATGCTCGCGTGCCACATTGGTCACAAACACACATTGTGACCCTCAGGCTGAGCCCAGTCCTCAAGTAAGGCCACTCAGTGGCTGGATGAAGAGATAGCATATTGGGCTTGCCATGCCCCTAGGCCCCAATTTTTCACCATAGTTCGGATTGTCCCTTCAGTCTTCCCCACGGCTTTGCTTTGGAATTCCTCTTTTGGTGGGACACCTGAGGTAACAAAACTGAAATGAGTCCTCCCATCCCACAGATTGACGAAAAGCAATTCGGAATCGGGCCAAATCCTCAGAGAGGAAGATTCGTCCATGGCCCATGAGGCCTCCCCGACATTCCACGGCCATCACTGATACAAAATCCAGAGACAAAAGCCTGAGCAATCGCCACAGACTCGCACTTTCTTCATATCCTGTAGAGTTCTTCTCATGGTTTGTAGATCGGGCCTGACGTACCTACGTCCCCAAACCTAAGCTGAGTTTGTGTTTTCAGACTTCTGTCCTCAACGTCTTGGGCCACACGCCCTCCAGGCTGGGCCCCTGGAGCCACACATTAGGACTGTGCCTACCAATCCATGGGAATTCTGCCCATTCCATGGTCCAAAATCGTACAAATTAGGAGAAACCTCCAACGACCCTTAGGCCATCCCAATAGTGTGGGTCACCCGGAACAAACAAGGGGTGTCTGACACCAGCTGATAATCGACCTCCACTCATACCATAGATGGATGTCCCCAGAGAAGAAGATTGAACCAGACAGGACCCTAGGCCATAATAGGATCCATTGCTATGGGTTACAGGCATGTGTCCTCAAAAGCCTGATTCCAATACGAGCATAGGGGTTTTCCTGAGGCACCCATCAGAACTCATCTCGTCTCCACAAGTAAACCTGTGCATGGGAGCCATGTCCAAAGCTTAGGAAAGTACTTCAGGTTGCCGGTGCCACCGCCCCATTCCAAGGCCCTCATGGACACAAAAACACATTAGGACACATCCTCAGGAAAGTCCATTTCAACTCAGCCACCGAGGTTGCTCCCGCAGAGCCATCAGATCTAAACTGTCTTGTTGCTAGGAGACAATTGGAATGCGAGGCGGGCTTCCCAGGCATCCATCCGCGAACGGTGCTCTGGAGACATTCCATATGGGATGCCCTGGAGCTGTCCAACAGGTCTCAATTGTCCGGAAGAAGGAATCCTGGAAGGGGGCATCCCACAACTCCCAACGTGGGAAAACCTCAATGGTCTCGAGATTCCGCTCCCTTCATGAAGCGGGCGTCATGCTCAGAAACTCCCAGCTGAGCCAACGTCTGATCCTCGCCCTGACTTCAGATGCATGAGATATTGGTTCAGATCTGCAGGGGGTACCTGCCGTGCCCTCGCCCTGAAACCCAAGTCTAGCTTGTCTTCTCAGACTTCCATCCTCACACTCCTGGCCCCAAAGCCCTCAAGTTTGGCAATTCCGGACCCACAATGCAGCACTCTGCCTGCCCTCTAGAAAAAAAAAATGATTGCCTCATGAGCTGCCCAGGCACCTTAAATGAGGGTAAACCTACACAGCACTCGACTTTACCCAAATTATATAGTCTAACCTGGGCACTAATGCACTGTCGAACACATCCTGAGCCCGGACCTCCTGACCAACACCCAGAAAGCTGACCGCACACTGAGCACATAAAACCCGCCATGGCCTTAGGTCATCATCTCTTCCCTACCTCAGTTTTCAGGCTTCAGAACCGAGACCTTATCTCCAATCACTGCCCAGGGGTGAGTCTGATGCAGAAATCAGAACTCCTCCTTACCCATGGCAAGAACCCTTGTGGTTGGCACGTTGTCCAACGATCAGTGTAGGAGAAACCCTGAGGCCCCGCCCATTCTTGAGTGCGACGAGGGCATACACACGCATTGTGACCCTCAGCATGAGTCCTGTCCTCTAGTAAGTCCTCTCAGTGGCTGGACCATTAGATGTCATAATGGGCTTGACATGTCCCTAGGCCCCAATTTTTAACCAGATTTCTGATTGTCCAGTCGCCCCTCCTAGGGCTCTACTCTGAAATCCCTCATTTGGTGGGACACCTGAGGTTAAAAAAGAAAACAACAACAACAACAAAATAAAACGGACTTCTTCCAGCCCACAGAATGAACCCAAACTCTTTGGACGGGGCCAAACCACCAGAGAGTAAGACTCGTCCATTTCCCATGAAGTCACCCAGAAATTCCACGACCATGAGTGACACGATATCCCGAGACAAAAACTTGAGCAGGAGCCTCACACTCGCCCTTCTTTCAAATCCCGAAAAGTTCTCCTCATGGTCTGTAGATCAGTCCTGCCATACCTAAGACCTGAAACATAAGCCGAGTTTGTGTTTTCAGACAACTGTCCAAAAAGGGCTGGACGACACAACCTACAGGCTCAGGCCCCTGGAGCCAAACCTGAGGACTGTACTTGCCCTCTCCAAGGGAATTGTGTGTGCCCATTCCAATGGCCACAACCCTTCTAATAGGATAAACCTCCAAAGTCCCTGATATATCTCAATAGTGGTAGCTTCCCAGGAAAAACAGGGGCAATCTGAGCCCAAATGAGCCCCTACCTGCACTCAGACCCATAGACAGATGTCCCCAGAGGTAAAAAGGAAAGAACAGGCCCCTAGGCACTAATCAGATCCATTGCTTTGGTTTCCAGGCATCTCTCCTCAGAGGCCTGGATTTCAAAAGCAGCATATAGCTGTTTCTTGTTTCACCCATCAGAAAACATCTCATCTACACATGGGAAACTTGCACGTTGGAGCTGTGTCAAAGCCTCTGTTTAGGAGAACCCTTTAGGGCCCCAGTGCCACCGCTTCATTCCAAGGTCTCTATAGACACAAAAGCACATTCGGACCCATCCCCAGGGATGTGCATTTCAACTCAGCATCCTCGGTAGCTCCCCACAGATCCAGGAGATCTAAACTGTCTTGTTGCTAGGAGACAATTGGAATGCGAGGTGGGCTACCCAGCCATCCATCCTTAGAACCCTGCTCAGAATCATTGGCCTGGAGCCAAACAACAGGTCTCAATTGTCCTGCCGAAGACTCTCTGCAGTTTGGAGCTTCTCACAACTCCCATCATGGGAAAACCCCCATGGCCTCGTGATGCCCCCCCATTCATGAAGGGGCCATCAGGGACAGAAACTCCAACCTGAGCGATCGTCTGATCCTCGCCCTGACTTCAGATGCACGAGATCTCGATTCAGGTCTGTAGATGGTGCTTGCCATGGCCTCACCCAGAAACCTAAGCCTAGCTTGTGTTCTCAGACTTTTGTCGTCAGACTACTGGCCCACAAGGCCTCCAGTTTGGCAATCCAGAACTACAATGCAGCACTCTGCCTGCCCTCCAGATAAAAAACATTGTCCTCTGGGGCTACCCAGTAACCCCAAATGAGGATCAACCTGCACCGAACTTGGCTGTACCCCAAATACATAGGCTGACCAGGGCACTAATGCCCTTTCTGACACAGCCTGAGCCTGGACCCCCTGGCCCCTCCCCGACAGCTGGCCGCACACAGAGCACATTGAGCCGCCATGGCCTTAGGTCGTCATCTCTTCCCAACCTCGGTTTTCAGGTTTCAGAACCTAGACCTTATCTCCAATCACTGCCCAGGGTTGAAGGTGATGCAGAAATCAGAACTCCTTCCCCATGGCAAGAAACCTTGTGGTTGGCATGTTGTCCAACGTTCAGTGTCGTTGAAACCAGTGTGGCCCATGAGGCCCCGCCCATGCTCGCGTGCCACATTGGTCACAAACACAAATTGTGACCCTCAGGCTGAGCCCAGTCCTCAAGTAAGGCCACTCAGTGGCTGGATGAAGAGATAGCATATTGGGCTTGCCATGCCCCTAGGCCCCAATTTTTAACCATAGTTCGGATTGTCCCTTCAGTCTTCCCCACGGCTTTGCTTTGGAATTCCTCTTTTGGTGGGACACCTGAGGTAACAAAACTGAAATGAGTCCTCCCATCCCACAGATTGACGAAAAGCAATTGGGAATCGGGCCAAATCCTCAGAGAGGAAGATTCGTCCATGGCCCATGAGGCCTCCCCGACATTCCACGGCCATCACTGATACAAAATCCAGAGACAAAAGCCTGAGCAATCGCCACAATTCGCACTTTCTTCATATCCTGTAGAGTTCTTCTCATGGTTTGTAGATCGGGCCTGCCATACCTACGTCCCCAAACCTAAGCTGAGTTTGTGTTTTCAGACTTCTGTCCTCAACGTCTTGGGCCACACGCCCTCCAGGCTGGGCCCCTGGAGCCACACATTAGGACTGTGCCTACCAATCCATGGGAATTCTGCCCATTCCATGGTCCAAAATCGTACAAATTAGGAGAAACCTCCAACGACCCTTAGGCCATCCCAATAGTGTGGGTCACCCGGAACAAACAAGGGGTGTCTGACACCAGCTGATAATCGACCTCCACTCATACCATAGATGGATGTCCCCAGAGAAGAAGATTGAACCAGACAGGACCCTAGGCCATAATAGGATCCATTGCTATGGGTTACAGGCATGTGTCCTCAAAAGCCTGATTCCAATACGAGCATAGGGGTTTTCCTGAGGCACCCATCAGAACTCATCTCGTCTCCACAAGTAAACCTGTGCATGGGAGCCATGTCCAAAGCTTAGGAAAGTACTTCAGGTTGCCGGTGCCACCGCCCCATTCCAAGGCCCTCATGGACACAAAAACACATTAGGACACATCCTCAGGAAAGTCCATTTCAACTCAGCCACCGAGGTTGCTCCCGCAGAGCCATCAGATCTAAACTGTCTTGTTGCTAGGAGACAATTGGAATGCGAGGCGGGCTTCCCAGGCATCCATCCGCGAACGGTGCTCTGGAGACATTCCATATGGGATGCCCTGGAGCTGTCCAACAGGTCTCAATTGTCCGGAAGAAGGAATCCTGGAAGGGGGCATCCCACAACTCCCAACGTGGGAAAACCTCAATGGTCTCGAGATTCCGCTCCCTTCATGAAGCGGCCGTCATGCTCAGAAACTCCCACCTGAGCCAACGTCTGATCCTCGCCCTGACTTCAGATGCATGAGATATTGGTTCAGATCTGCAGGGGGTACCTGCCGTGCCCTCGCCCTGAAACCCAAGTCTAGCTTGTCTTCTCAGACTTCCATCCTCACACTCCTGGCCCCAAAGCCCTCAAGTTTGGCAATTCCGGACCCACAATGCAGCACTCTGCCTGCCCTCTAGAAAAAAAAAATGATTGCCTCATGAGCTGCTCAGGCACCTTAAATGAGGGTAAACCTACACAGCACTCGACTTTACCCAAATTATATAGTCTAACCTGGGCACTAATGCACTGTCGAACACATCCTGAGCCCGGACCTCCTGACCAACACCCAGAAAGCTGACCGCACACTGAGCACATAAAACCCGCCATGGCCTTAGGTCATCATCTCTTCCCTACCTCAGTTTTCAGGCTTCAGAACCGAGACCTTATCTCCAATCACTGCCCAGGGGTGAGTCTGATGCAGAAATCAGAACTCCTCCTTACCCATGGCAAGAACCCTTGTGGTTGGTACGTTGTCCAATGATCAGTGTAGGAGAAACCCTGAGGCCCCGCCCATTCTTGAGTGCGACGAGGGCATACACACGCATTGTGACCCTCAGCATGAGTCCTGTCCTCTAGTAAGTCCTCTCAGTGGCTGGACCATTAGATGTCATAATGGGCTTGACATGTCCCTAGGCCCCAATTTTTAACCAGATTTTTGATTGTCCAGTCGCCCCTCCTAGGGCTCTACTCTGAAATCCCTCATTTGGTGGGACACCTGAGGTTAAAAAAGAAAACAACAACAACAACAAAATAAAACGGACTTCTTCCAGCCCACAGAATGAACCCAAACTCTTTGGACGGGGCCAAACCACCAGAGAGTAAGACTCGTCCATTTCCCATGAAGTCACCCAGAAATTCCACGACCATGAGTGACACGATATCCCGAGACAAAAACTTGAGCAGGAGCCTCACACTCGCCCTTCTTTCAAATCCCGAAAAGTTCTCCTCATGGTCTGTAGATCAGTCCTGCCATACCTATGATCTGAAACATAAGCCGAGTTTGTGTTTTCAGACAACTGTCCAAAAAGGGCTGGACGACACAACCTACAGGCTCAGGCCCCTGGAGCCAAACCTGAGGACTGTACTTGCCCTCTCCAAGGGAATTGTGTGTGCCCATTCCAATGGCCACAACCCTTCTAATAGGATAAACCTCCAAAGTCCCTGATATATCTCAATAGTGGTAGCTTCCCAGGAAAAACAGGGGCACTCTGAGCCCAAATGAGCCCCTACCTGCACTCAGACCCATAGACAGATGTCCCCAGAGGTAAAAAGGAAAGAACAGGCCCCTAGGCACTAATCAGATCCATTGCTTTGGTTTCCAGGCATCTCTCCTCAGAGGCCTGGATTTCAAAAGCAGCATATAGCTGTTTCTTGTTTCACCCATCAGAAAACATCTCATCTACACATGGGAAACTTGCACGTTGGAGCTGTGTCAAAGCCTCTGTTTAGGAGAACCCTTTAGGGCCCCAGTGCCACCGCTTCATTCCAAGGTCTCCATAGACACAAAAGCACATTCGGACCCATCCCCAGGGGTGTGCATTTCAACTCAGCATCCTCGGTAGCTCCCCACAGATCCAGGAGATCTAAACTGTCTTGTTGCTAGGAGACAATTGGAATGCGAGGTGGGCTACCCAGCCATCCATCCTTAGAACCCTGCTCAGAATCATTGGCCTGGAGCCAAACAACAGGTCTCAATTGTCCTGCCGAAGACTCTCTGCAGTTTGGAGCTTCTCACAACTCCCATCATGGGAAAACCCCCATGGCCTCGTGATGCCCCCTCATTCATGAAGGGGCCATCAGGGACAGAAAGTCCAACCTGAGCGATCGTCTGATCCTCGCCCTGACTTCAGATGCACGAGATCTCGATTCAGGTCTGTAGATGGTGCCTGCCATGGCCTCACCCAGAAACCTAAGCCTAGCTTGTGTTCTCAGACTTTTGTCGTCAGACTACTGGCCCACAAGGCCTCCAGTTTGGCAATCCAGAACTACAATGCAGCACTCTGCCTGCCCTCCAGATAAAAAACATTGTCCTCTGGGGCTACCCAGTAACCCCAAATGAGGATCAACCTGCACCGACCTTGGCTGTACCCCAAATACATAGGCTGACCAGGGCACTAATGCCCTTTCTGACACAGCCTGAGCCTGGACCCCCTGGCCCCTCCCAGACAGCTGGCCGCACACTGAGCACATCAAGCCGCCATGGCCTTAGGTCGTCATCTCTTCCCAACCTCGGTTTTCAGGTTTCAGAACCTAGACCTTATCTCCAATCACTGCCCAGGGTTGAAGGTGATGCAGAAATCAGAACTCCTTCCCCATGGCAAGAAACCTTGTGGTTGGCATGTTGTCCAACGTTCAGTGTCGTTGAAACCAGTGTGGCCCATGAGGCCCCGCCCATGCTCGCGTGCCACATTGGTCACAAACACACATTGTGACCCTCAGGCTGAGCCCAGTCCTCAAGTAAGGCCACTCAGTGGCTGGATGAAGAGATAGCATATTGGGCTTGCCATGCCCCTAGGCCCCAATTTTTCACCATAGTTCGGATTGTCCCTTCAGTCTTCCCCACGGCTTGGCTTTGGAATTCCTCTTTTGGTGGGACACCTGAGGTAACAAAACTGAAATGAGTCCTCCCATCCCACAGATTGACGAAAAGCAATTGGGAATCGGGCCAAATCCTCAGAGAGGAAGATTCGTCCATGGCCCATGAGGCCTCCCCGACATTCCACGGCCATCACTGATACAAAATCCAGAGACAAAAGCCTGAGCAATCGCCACAGACTCGCACTTTCTTCATATCCTGTAGAGTTCTTCTCATGGTTTGTAGATCGGGCCTGACGTACCTACGTCCCCAAACCTAAGCTGAGTTTGTGTTTTCAGACTTCTGTCCTCAACGTCTTGGGCCACACGCCCTCCAGGCTGGGCCCCTGGAGCCACACATTAGGACTGTGCCTACCAATCCATGGGAATTCTGCCCATTCCATGGTCCAAAATCGTACAAATTAGGAGAAACCTCCAACGACCCTTAGGCCATCCCAATAGTGTGGGTCACCCGGAACAAACAAGGGGTGTCTGACACCAGCTGATAATCGACCTCCACTCATACCATAGATGGATGTCCCCAGAGAAGAAGATTGAACCAGACAGGACCCTAGGCCATAATAGGATCCATTGCTATGGGTTACAGGCATGTGTCCTCAAAAGCCTGATTCCAATACGAGCATAGGGGTTTTCCTGAGGCACCCATCAGAACTCATCTCGTCTCCACAAGTAAACCTGTGCATGGGAGCCATGTCCAAAGCTTAGGAAAGTACTTCAGGTTGCCGGTGCCACCGCCCCATTCCAAGGCCCTCATGGACACAAAAACACATTAGGACACATCCTCAGGAAAGTCCATTTCAACTCAGCCACCGAGGTTGCTCCCGCAGAGCCATCAGATCTAAACTGTCTTGTTGCTAGGAGACAATTGGAATGCGAGGCGGGCTTCCCAGGCATCCATCCGCGAACGGTGCTCTGGAGTCATTCCATATGGGATGTCCTGGAGCTGTCCAACAGGTCTCAATTGTCCGGAAGAAGGAATCCTGGAAGGGGGCATCCCACAACTCCCAACGTGGGAAAACCTCAATGGTCTCGAGATTCCGCTCCCTTCATGAAGCGGCCGTCATGCTCAGAAACTCCCACCTGAGCCAACGTCTGATCCTCGCCCTGACTTCAGATGCATGAGATATTGGTTCAGATCTGCAGGGGGTACCTGCCGTGCCCTCGCCCTGAAACCCAAGTCTAGCTTGTCTTCTCAGACTTCCATCCTCACACTCCTGGCCCCAAAGCCCTCAAGTTTGGCAATTCCGGACCCACAATGCAGCACTCTGCCTGCCCTCTAGAAAAAAAATGATTGCCTCATGAGCTGCCCAGGCACCTTAAATGAGGGTAAACCTACACAGCACTCGACATTACCCAAATTATATAGTCTAACCTGGGCACTAATGCACTGTCGAACACATCCTGAGCCCGGACCTCCTGACCAACACCCAGAAAGCTGACCGCACACTGAGCACATAAAACCCGCCATGGCCTTAGGTCATCATCTCTTCCCTACCTCAGTTTTCAGGCTTCAGAACCGAGACCTTATCTCCAATCACTGCCCAGGGGTGAGTGTGATGCAGAAATCAGAACTCCTCCTTACCCATGGCAAGAACCCTTGTGGTTGGCACGTTGTCCAACGATCAGTGTAGGAGAAACCCTGAGGCCCCGCCCATTCTTGAGTGTGACGAGGGCATACACACGCATTGTGACCCTCAGCATGAGTCCTGTCCTCTAGTAAGTCCTCTCAGTGGCTGGACCATTAGATGTCATAATGGGCTTGACATGTCCCTAGGCCCCAATTTTTAACCAGATTTCTGATTGTCCAGTCGCCCCTCCTAGGGCTCTACTCTGAAATCCCTCATTTGGTGGGACACCTGAGGTTAAAAAAGAAAACAACAACAACAACAAAATAAAACGGACTTCTTCCAGCCGACAGAATGACCCCAAACTCTTTGGACGGGGCCAAACCACCAGAGAGTAAGACTCGTCCATTTCCCATGAAGTCACCCAGAAATTCCACGACCATGAGTGACACGATATCCCGAGACAAAAACTTGAGCAGGAGCCTCACACTCGCCTTTCTTTCAAATCCCGAAAAGTTCTCCTCATGGTCTGTAGATCAGTCCTGCCATACCTATGACCTGAAACATAAGCCGAGTTTGTGTTTTCAGACAACTGTCCAAAAAGGGCTGGACGACACAACCTACAGGCTCAAGCCCCTGGAGCCAAACCTGAGGACTGTACTTGCCCTCTCCAAGGGAATTGTGTGTGCCCATTCCAATGGACACAACTCTTCTAATAGGATAAACCTCCAAAGTCCCTGATATATCTCAATAGTGGTAGCTTCCCAGGAAAAACAGGGGCACTCTGAGCCCAAATGAGCCCCTACCTGCACTCAGACCCATAGACAGATGTCCCCAGAAGTAAAAAGGAAAGAACAGGCCCCTAGGCACTAATCAGATCCATTGCTTTGGTTTCCAGGCATCTCTCCTCAGAGGCCTGGATTTCAAAAGCAGCATATAGCTGTTTCTTGTTTCACCCATCAGAAAACATCTCATCTACACATGGGAAACTTGCACGTTGGAGCTGTGTCAAAGCCTCTGTTTAGGAGAACCCTTTAGGGCCCCAGTGCCACCGCTTCATTCCAAGGTCTCCATAGACACAAAAGCACATTCGGACCCATCCCCAGGGGTGTGCATTTCAACTCAGCATCCTCGGTAGCTCCCCACAGATCCAGGAGATCTAAACTGTCTTGTTGCTAGGAGACAATTGGAATGCGAGGTGGGCTACCCAGCCATCCATCCTTAGAACCCTGCTCAGAATCATTGGCCTGGAGCCAAACAACAGGTCTCAATTGTCCTGCCGAAGACTCTCTGCAGTTTGGAGCTTCTCACAACTCCCATCATGGGAAAACCCCCATGGCCTCGTGATGCCCCCCCATTCATGAAGGGGCCATCAGGGACAGAAACTCCAACCTGAGCAATCGTCTGATCCTCGCCCTGACTTCAGATGCACGAGATCTCGATTCAGGTCTGTAGATGGTGCCTGCCATGGCCTCACCCAGAAACCTAAGCCTAGCTTGTGTTCTCAGACTTTTGTCGTCAGACTACTGGCCCACAAGGCCTCCAGTTTGGCAATCCAGAACTACAATGCAGCACTCTGCCTGCCCTCCAGATAAAAAACATTGTCCTCTGGGGCTACCCAGTAACCCCAAATGAGGATCAACCTGCACCGACCTTGGCTGTACCCCAAATACATAGGCTGACCAGGGCACTAATGCCCTTTCTGACACAGCCTGAGCCTGGACCCCCTGGCCCCTCCCAGACAGCTGGCCGCACACTGAGCACATCGATCCGCCATGGCCTTAGGTCGTCATCTCTTCCCAACCTCGGTTTTCAGGTTTCAGAACCTAGACCTTATCTCCAATCACTGCCCAGGGTTGAAGGTGATGCAGAAATCAGAACTCCTTCCCCATGGCAAGAAACCTTGTGGTTGGCATGTTGTCCAACGTTCAGTGTCGTTGAAACCAGTGTGGCCCATGAGGCCCCGCCCATGCTCGCGGGCCACATTGGTCACAAACACACATTGTGACCCTCAGGCTGAGCCCAGTCCTCAAGTAAGGCCACTCAGTGGCTGGATGAAGAGATAGCATATTGGGCTTGCCATGCCCCTAGGCCCCAATTTTTAACCATAGTTCGGATTGTCCCTTCAGTCTTCCCCACGGCTTTGCTTTGGAATTCCTCTTTTGGTGGGACACCTGAGGTAACAAAACTGAAATGAGTCCTCCCATCCCACAGATTGACGAAAAGCAATTGGGAATCGGGCCAAATCCTCAGAGAGGAAGATTCGTCCATGGCCCATGAGGCCTCCCCGACATTCCACGGCCATCACTGATACAAAATCCAGAGACAAAAGCCTGAGCAATCGCCACAGACTCGCACTTTCTTCATATCCTGTAGAGTTCTTCTCATGGTTTGTAGATCGGGCCTGCCATACCTACGTCCCCAAACCTAAGCTGAGTTTGTGTTTTCAGACTTCTGTCCTCAAAGTCTTGGGCCACACGCCCTCCAGGCTGGGCCCCTGGAGCCACACATTAGGACTGTGCCTACCAATCCATGGGAATTCTGCCCATTCCATGGTCCAAAATCGTACAAATTAGGAGAAACCTCCAACGACCCTTAGGCCATCCCAATAGTGTGGGTCACCCGGAACAAACAAGGGGTGTCTGACACCAGCTGATAATCGACCTCCACTCATACCATAGATGGATGTCCCCAGAGAAGAAGATTGAACCAGACAGGACCCTAGGCCATAATAGGATCCATTGCTATGGGTTACAGGCATGTGTCCTCAAAAGCCTGATTCCAATACGAGCATAGGGGTTTTCCTGAGGCACCCATCAGAACTCATCTCGTCTCCACAAGTAAACCTGTGCATGGGAGCCATGTCCAAAGCTTAGGAAAGTACTTCAGGTTGCCGGTGCCACCGCCCCATTCCAAGGCCCTCATGGACACAAAAACACATTAGGACACATCCTCAGGAAAGTCCATTTCAACTCAGCCACCGAGGTTGCTCCCGCAGAGCCATCAGATCTAAACTGTCTTGTTGCTAGGAGACAATTGGAATGCGAGGCGGGCTTCCCAGGCATCCATCCGCGAACGGTGCTCTGGAGTCATTCCATATGGGATGTCCTGGAGCTGTCCAACAGGTCTCAATTGTCCGGAAGAAGGAATCCTGGAAGGGGGCATCCCACAACTCCCAACGTGGGAAAACCTCAATGGTCTCGAGATTCCGCTCCCTTCATGAAGCGGCCGTCATGCTCAGAAACTCCCACCTGAGCCAACGTCTGATCCTCGCCCTGACTTCAGATGCATGAGATATTGGTTCAGATCTGCAGGGGGTACCTGCCGTGCCCTCGCCCTGAAACCCAAGTCTAGCTTGTCTTCTCAGACTTCCATCCTCACACTCCTGGCCCCAAAGCCCTCAAGTTTGGCAATTCCGGACCCACAATGCAGCACTCTGCCTGCCCTCTAGAAAAAAAAATGATTGCCTCATGAGCTGCCCAGGCACCTTAAATGAGGGTAAACCTACACAGCACTCGACTTTACCCAAATTATATAGTCTAACCTGGGCACTAATGCACTGTCGAACACATCCTGAGCCCGGACCTCCTGACCAACACCCAGAAAGCTGACCGCACACTGAGCACATAAAACCCGCCATGGCCTTAGGTCATCATCTCTTCCCTACCTCAGTTTTCAGGCTTCAGAACCGAGACCTTATCTCCAATCACTGCCCAGGGGTGAGTCTGATGCAGAAATCAGAACTCCTCCTTACCCATGGCAAGAACCCTTGTGGTTGGCACGTTGTCCAACGATCAGTGTAGGAGAAACCCTGAGGCCCCGCCCATTCTTGAGTGCGACGAGGGCATACACACGCATTGTGACCCTCAGCATGAGTCCTGTCCTCTAGTAAGTCCTCTCAGTGGCTGGACCATTAGATGTCATAATGGGCTTGACATGTCCCTAGGCCCCAATTTTTAACCAGATTTCTGATTGTCCAGTCGCCCCTCCTAGGGCTCTACTCTGAAATCCCTCATTTGGTGGGACACCTGAGGTTAAAAAAGAAAACAACAACAACAACAAAATAAAACGGACTTCTTCCAGCCCACAGAATGAACCCAAACTCTTTGGACGGGGCCAAACCACCAGAGAGTAAGACTCGTCCATTTCCCATGAAGTCACCCAGAAATTCCACGACCATGAGTGACACGATATCCCGAGACAAAAACTTGAGGAGGAGCCTCACACTCGCCCTTCTTTCAAATCCCGAAAAGTTCTCCTCATGGTCTGTAGATCAGTCCTGCCATACCTATGACCTGAAACATAAGCCGAGTTTGTGTTTTCAGACAACTGTCCAAAAAGGGCTGGACGACACAACCTACAGGCTCAGGCCCCTGGAGCCAAACCTGAGGACTGTACTTGCCCTCTCCAAGGGAATTGTGTGTGCCCATTCCAATGGCCACAACCCTTCTAATAGGATAAACCTCCAAAGTCCCTGATATATCTCAATAGTGGTAGCTTCCCAGGAAAAACAGGGGCAATCTGAGCCCAAATGAGCCCCTACCTGCACTCAGACCCATAGACAGATGTCCCCAGAGGTAAAAAGGAAAGAACAGGCCCCTAGGCACTAATCAGATCCATTGCTTTGGTTTCCAGGCATCTCTCCTCAGAGGCCTGGATTTCAAAAGCAGCATATAGCTGTTTCTTGTTTCACCCATCAGAAAACATCTCATCTACACATGGGAAACTTGCACGTTGGAGCTGTGTCAAAGCCTCTGTTTAGGAGAACCCTTTACGGCCCCAGGGCCACCGCTTCATTCCAAGGTCTCCATAGACACAAAAGCACATTCGGACCCATCCCCAGGGGTGTGCATTTCAACTCAGCATCCTCGGTAGCTCCCCACAGATCCAGGAGATCTAAACTGTCTTGTTGCTAGGAGACAATTGGAATGCGAGGTGGGCTACCCAGCCATCCATCCTTAGAACCCTGCTCAGAATCATTGGCCTGGAGCCAAACAACAGGTCTCAATTGTCCTGCCGAAGACTCTCTGCAGTTTGGAGCTTCTCACAACTCCCATCATGGGAAAACCCCCATGGCCTCGTGATGCCCCCCCATTCATGAAGGGGCCATCAGGGACAGAAACTCCAACCTGAGCGATCGTCTGATCCTCGCCCTGACTTCAGATGCACGAGATCTCGATTCAGGTCTGTAGATGGTGCCTGCCATGGCCTCACCCAGAAACCTAAGCCTAGCTTGTGTTCTCAGACTTTTGTCGTCAGACTACTGGCCCACAAGGCCTCCAGTTTGGCAATCCAGAACTACAATGCAGCACTCTGCCTGCCCTCCAGATAAAAAACATTGTCCTCTGGGGCTACCCAGTAACCCCAAATGAGGATCAACCTGCACCGACCTTGGCTGTACCCCAAATACATAGGCTGACCAGGGCACTAATGCCCTTTCTGACACAGCCTGAGCCTGGACCCCCTGGCCCCTCCCAGACAGCTGGCCGCACACTGAGCACATCGAGCCGCCATGGCCTTAGGTCGTCATCTCTTCCCAACCTCGGTTTTCAGGTTTCAGACCTAGACCTTATCTCCAATCACTGTCCATGTTGAAGGTGATGCAGAAATCAGAACTCCTTCCCCATGGCAAGAAACCTTGTGGTTGGCATGTTGTCCAACGTTCAGTGTCGTTGAAACCAGTGTGGCCCATGAGGCCCCGCCCATGCTCGCGTGCCACATTGGTCACAAACACACATTGTGACCCTCAGGCTGAGCCCAGTCCTCAAGTAAGGCCACTCAGTGGCTGGATGAAGAGATAGCATATTGGGCTTGCCATGCCCCTAGGCCCCAATTTTTCACCATAGTTCGGATTGTCCCTTCAGTCTTCCCCACGGCTTTGCTTTGGAATTCCTCTTTTGGTGGGACACCTGAGGTAACAAAACTGAAATGAGTCCTCCCATCCCACAGATTGACGAAAAGCAATTGGGAATCGGGCCAAATCCTCAGAGAGGGAGATTCGTCCATGGCCCATGAGGCCTCCCCGACATTCCACGGCCATCACTGATACAAAATCCCGAGACAAAAGCCTGAGCAATCGCCACAGACTCGCACTTTCTTCATATCCTGTAGAGTTCTTCTCATGGTTTGTAGATCGGGCCTGCCATACCTACGTCCCCAAACCTAAGCTGAGTTTGTGTTTTCAGACTTCTGTCCTCAACGTCTTGGGCCACACGCCCTCCAGGCTGGGCCCCTGGAGCCACACATTAGGACTGTGCCTACCAATCCATGGGAATTCTGCCCATTCCATGGTCCAAAATCGTACAAATTAGGAGAAACCTCCAACGACCCTTAGGCCATCCCAATAGTGTGGGTCACCCGGAACAAACAAGGGGTGTCTGACACCAGCTGATAATCGACCTCCACTCATACCATATATGGATGTCCCCAGAGAAGAAGATTGAACCAGACAGGACCCTAGGCCATAATAGGATCCATTGCTATGGGTTACAGGCATGTGGCCTCAAAAGCCTGATTCCAATACGAGCATAGGGGTTTTCCTGAGGCACCCATCAGAACTCATCTCGTCTCCACAAGTAAACCTGTGCATGGGAGCCATGTCCAAAGCTTAGGAAAGTACTTCAGGTTGCCGGTGCCACCGCCCCATTCCAAGGCCCTCATGGACACAAAAACACATTAGGACACATCCTCAGGAAAGTCCATTTCAACTCAGCCACCGAGGTTGCTCCCGCAGAGCCATCAGATCTAAACTGTCTTGTTGCTAGGAGACAATTGGAATGCGAGGCGGGCTTCCCAGGCATCCATCCGCGAACGGTGCTCTGGAGTCATTCCATATGGGATGTCCTGGAGCTGTCCAACAGGTCTCAATTGTCCGGAAGAAGGAATCCTGGAAGGGGGCATCCCACAACTCCCAACGTGGGAAAACCTCAATGGTCTCGAGATTCCGCTCCCTTCATGAAGCGGCCGTCATGCTCAGAAACTCCCACCTGAGCCAACGTCTGATCCTCGCCCTGACTTCAGATGCATGAGATATTGGTTCAGATCTGCAGGGGGTACCTGCCGTGCCCTCGCCCTGAAACCCAAGTCTAGCTTGTCTTCTCAGACTTCCATCCTCACACTCCTGGCCCCAAAGCCCTCAAGTTTGGCAATTCCGGACCCACAATGCAGCACTCTGCCTGCCCTCTAGAAAAAAAATGATTGCCTCATGAGCTGCCCAGGCACCTTAAATGAGGGTAAACCTACACAGCACTCGACTTTACCCAAATTATATAGTGTAACCTGGGCACTAATGCACTGTCGAACACATCCTGAGCCCGGACCTCCTGACCAACACCCAGAAAGCTGACCGCACACTGAGCACATAAAACCCGCCATGGCCTTAGGTCATCATCTCTTCCCTACCTCAGTTTTCAGGCTTCAGAACCGAGACCTTATCTCCAATCACTGCCCAGGGGTGAGTCTGATGCAGAAATCAGAACTCCTCCTTACCCATGGCAAGAACCCTTGTGGTTGGCACGTTGTCCAACGATCAGTGTAGGAGAAACCCTGAGGCCCCGCCCATTCTTGAGTGCGACGAGAGCATACACACGCATTGTGACCCTCAGCATGAGTCCTGTCCTCTAGTAAGACATCTCAGTGGCTGGACCATTAGATGTCATAATGGGCTTGACATGTCCCTAGGCCCCAATTTTTAACCAGATTTCTGATTGTCCAGTCGCCCCTCCTAGGGCTCTACTCTGAAATCCCTCATTTGGTGGGACACCTGAGGTTAAAAAAGAAAACAACAACAACAACAAAATAAAACGGACTTCTTCCAGCCCACCGAATGAACCCAAACTCTTTGGACGGGGCCAAACCACCAGAGAGTAAGACTCGTCCATTTCCCATGAAGTCACCCAGAAATTCCATGACCATGAGTGACACGATATCCCGAGACAAAAACTTGAGCAGGAGCCTCACACTCGCCCTTCTTTCAAATCCCGAAAAGTTCTCCTCATGGTCTGTAGATCAGTCCTGCCATACCTAAGACCTGAAACATAAGCCGAGTTTGTGTTTTCAGACAACTGTCCAAAAAGGGCTGGACGACACAACCTACAGGCTCAGGCCCCTGGAGCCAAACCTGAGGACTGTACTTGCCCTCTCCAAGGGAATTGTGTGTGCCCATTCCAATGGCCACAACCCTTCTAATAGGATAAACCTCCAAAGTCCCTGATATATCTCAATAGTGGTAGCTTCCCAGGAAAAACAGGGGCAATCTGAGCCCAAATGAGCCCCTACCTGCACTCAGACCCATAGACAGATGTCCCCAGAGGTAAAAAGGAAAGAACAGGCCCCTAGGCACTAATCAGATCCATTGCTTTGGTTTCCAGGCATCTCTCCTCAGAGGCCTGGATTTCAAAAGCAGCATATAGCTGTTTCTTGTTTCACCCATCAGAAAACATCTCATCTACACATGGGAAACTTGCACGTTGGAGCTGTGTCAAAGCCTCTGTTTAGGAGAACCCTTTAGGGCCCCAGTGCCACCGCTTCATTCCAAGGTCTCCATAGACACAAAAGCACATTCGGACCCATCCCCAGGGGTGTGCATTTCAACTCAGCATCCTCGGTAGCTCCCCACAGATCCAGGAGATCTAAACTGTCTTGTTGCTAGGAGACAATTGGAATGCGAGGTGGGCTACCCAGCCATCCATCCTTAGAACCCTGCTCAGAATCATTGGCCTGGAGCCAAACAACAGGTCTCAATTGTCCTGCCGAAGACTCTCTGCAGTTTGGAGCTTCTCACAACTCCCATCATGGGAAAACCCCCATGGCCTCGTGATGCCCCCCCATTCATGAAGGGGCCATCAGGGACAGAAACTCCAACCTGAGCGATCGTCTGATCCTCGCCCTGACTTCAGATGCACGAGATCTCGATTCAGGTCTGTAGATGGTGCCTGCCATGGCCTCACCCAGAAACCTAAGCCTAGCTTGTGTTCTCAGACTTTTGTCGTCAGACTACTGGCCCACAAGGCCTCCAGTTTGGCAATCCAGAACTACAATGCAGCACTCTGCCTGCCCTCCAGATAAAAAACATTGTCCTCTGGGGCTACCCAGTAACCCCAAATGAGGATCAACCTGCACCGACCTTGGCTGTACCCCAAATACATAGGCTGACCAGGGCACTAATGCCCTTTCTGACACAGCCTGAGCCTGGACCCCCTGGCCCCTCCCAGACAGCTGGCCGCACACTGAGCACATCGAGCCGCCATGGCCTTAGGTCGTCATCTCTTCCCAACCTCGGTTTTCAGGTTTCAGAACCTAGACCTTATCTCCAATCACTGCCCAGGGTTGAAGGTGATGCAGAAATCAGAACTCCTTCCCCATGGCAAGAAACCTTGTGGTTGGCATGTTGTCCAACGTTCAGTGTCGTTGAAACCAGTGTGTCCCATGAGGCCCCGCCCATGCTCGCGTGCCACATTGGTCACAAACACACATTGTGACCCTCAGGCTGAGCCCAGTCCTCAAGTAAGGCCACTCAGTGGCTGGATGAAGAGATAGCATATTGGGCTTGCCATGCCCCTAGGCCCCAATTTTTCACCATAGTTCGGATTGTCCCTTCAGTCTTCCCCACGGCTTTGCTTTGGAATTCCTCTTTTGGTGGGACACCTGAGGTAACAAAACTGAAATGAGTCCTCCCATCCCACAGATTGACGAAAAGCAATTCGGAATCGGGCCAAATCCTCAGAGAGGAAGATTCGTCCATGGCCCATGAGGCCTCCCCGACATTCCACGGCCATCACTGATACAAAATCCAGAGACAAAAGCCTGAGCAATCGCCACAGACTCGCACTTTCTTCATATCCTGTAGAGTTCTTCTCATGGTTTGTAGATCGGGCCTGACGTACCTACGTCCCCAAACCTAAGCTGAGTTTGTGTTTTCAGACTTCTGTCCTCAACGTCTTGGGCCACACGCCCTCCAGGCTGGGCCCCTGGAGCCACACATTAGGACTGTGCCTACCAATCCATGGGAATTCTGCCCATTCCATGGTCCAAAATCGTACAAATTAGGAGAAACCTCCAACGACCCTTAGGCCATCCCAATAGTGTGGGTCACCCGGAACAAACAAGGGGTGTCTGACACCAGCTGATAATCGACCTCCACTCATACCATAGATGGATGTCCCCAGAGAAGAAGATTGAACCAGACAGGACCCTAGGCCATAATAGGATCCATTGCTATGGGTTACAGGCATGTGTCCTCAAAAGCCTGATTCCAATACGAGCATAGGGGTTTTCCTGAGGCACCCATCAGAACTCATCTCGTCTCCACAAGTAAACCTGTGCATGGGAGCCATGTCCAAAGCTTAGGAAAGTACTTCAGGTTGCCGGTGCCACCGCCCCATTCCAAGGCCCTCATGGACACAAAAACACATTAGGACACATCCTCAGGAAAGTCCATTTCAACTCAGCCACCGAGGTTGCTCCCGCAGAGCCATCAGATCTAAACTGTCTTGTTGCTAGGAGACAATTGGAATGCGAGGCGGGCTTCCCAGGCATCCATCCGCGAACGGTGCTCTGGAGACATTCCATATGGGATGCCCTGGAGCTGTCCAACAGGTCTCAATTGTCCGGAAGAAGGAATCCTGGAAGGGGGCATCCCACAACTCCCAACGTGGGAAAACCTCAATGGTCTCGAGATTCCGCTCCCTTCATGAAGCGGCCGTCATGCTCAGAAACTCCCACCTGAGCCAACGTCTGATCCTCGCCCTGACTTCAGATGCATGAGATATTGGTTCAGATCTGCAGGGGGTACCTGCCGTGCCCTCGCCCTGAAACCCAAGTCTAGCTTGTCTTCTCAGACTTCCATCCTCACACTCCTGGCCCCAAAGCCCTCAAGTTTGGCAATTCCGGACCCACAATGCAGCACTCTGCCTGCCCTCTAGAAAAAAAAAATGATTGCCTCATGAGCTGCCCAGGCACCTTAATGAGGGTAAACCTACACAGCACTCGACTTTACCCAAATTATATAGTCTAACGTGGGCACTAATGCACTGTCGAACACATCCTGAGCCCGGACCTCCTGACCAACACCCAGAAAGCTGACCGCACACTGAGCACATAAAACCCGCCATGGCCTTAGGTCATCATCTCTTCCCTACCTCAGTTTTCAGGCTTCAGAACCGAGACCTTATCTCCAATCACTGCCCAGGGGTGAGTCTGATGCAGAAATCAGAACTCCTCCTTACCCATGGCAAGAACCCTTGTGGTTGGCACGTTGTCCAACGATCAGTGTAGGAGAAACCCTGAGGCCCCGCCCATTCTTGAGTGCGACGAGGGCATACACACGCATTGTGACCCTCAGCATGAGTCCTGTCCTCTAGTAAGTCCTCTCAGTGGCTGGACCATTAGATGTCATAATGGGCTTGACATGTCCCTAGGCCCCAATTTTTAACCAGATTTCTGATTGTCCAGTCGCCCCTCCTAGGGCTCTACTCTGAAATCCCTCATTTGGTGGGACACCTGAGGTTAAAAAAGAAAACAACAACAACAACAAAATAAAACGGACTTCTTCCAGCCCACAGAATGAACCCAAACTCTTTGGACGGGGCCAAACCACCAGAGAGTAAGACTCGTCCATTTCCCATGAAGTCACCCAGAAATTCCACGACCATGAGTGACACGATATCCCGAGACAAAAACTTGAGCAGGAGCCTCACACTCGCCCTTCTTTCAAATCCCGAAAAGTTCTCCTCATGGTCTGTAGATCAGTCCTGCCATACCTAAGACCTGAAACATAAGCCGAGTTTGTGTTTTCAGACAACTGTCCAAAAAGGGCTGGACGACACAACCTACAGGCTCAGGCCCCTGGAGCCAAACCTGAGGACTGTACTTGCCCTCTCCAAGGGAATTGTGTGTGCCCATTCCAATGGCCACAACCCTTCTAATAGGATAAACCTCCAAAGTCCCTGATATATCTCAATAGTGGTAGCTTCCCAGGAAAAACAGGGGCAATCTGAGCCCAAATGAGCCCCTACCTGCACTCAGACCCATAGACAGATGTCCCCAGAGGTAAAAAGGAAAGAACAGGCCCCTAGGCACTAATCAGATCCATTGCTTTGGTTTCCAGGCATCTCTCCTCAGAGGCCTGGATTTCAAAAGCAGCATATAGCTGTTTCTTGTTTCACCCATCAGAAAACATCTCATCTACACATGGGAAACTTGCACGTTGGAGCTGTGTCAAAGCCTCTGTTTAGGAGAACCCTTTAGGGCCCCAGTGCCACCGCTTCATTCCAAGGTCTCTATAGACACAAAAGCACATTCGGACCCATCCCCAGGGATGTGCATTTCAACTCAGCATCCTCGGCAGCTCCCCACAGATCCAGGAGATCTAAACTGTCTTGTTGCTAGGAGACAATTGGAATGCGAGGTGGGCTACCCAGCCATCCATCCTTAGAACCCTGCTCAGAATCATTGGCCTGGAGCCAAACAACAGGTCTCAATTGTCCTGCCGAAGACTCTCTGCAGTTTGGAGCTTCTCACAACTCCCATCATGGGAAAACCCCCATGGCCTCGTGATGCCCCCCCATTCATGAAGGGGCCATCAGGGACAGAAACTCCAACCTGAGCGATCGTCTGATCCTCGCCCTGACTTCAGATGCACGAGATCTCGATTCAGGTCTGTAGATGGTGCTTGCCATGGCCTCACCCAGAAACCTAAGCCTAGCTTGTGTTCTCAGACTTTTGTCGTCAGACTACTGGCCCACAAGGCCTCCAGTTTGGCAATCCAGAACTACAATGCAGCACTCTGCCTGCCCTCCAGATAAAAAACATTGTCCTCTGGGGCTACCCAGTAACCCCAAATGAGGATCAACCTGCACCGAACTTGGCTGTACCCCAAATACATAGGCTGACCAGGGCACTAATGCCCTTTCTGACACAGCCTGAGCCTGGACCCCCTGGCCCCTCCCCGACAGCTGGCCGCACACAGAGCACATTGAGCCGCCATGGCCTTAGGTCGTCATCTCTTCCCAACCTCGGTTTTCAGGTTTCAGAACCTAGACCTTATCTCCAATCACTGCCCAGGGTTGAAGGTGATGCAGAAATCAGAACTCCTTCCCCATGGCAAGAAACCTTGTGGTTGGCATGTTGTCCAACGTTCAGTGTCGTTGAAACCAGTGTGGCCCATGAGGCCCCGCCCATGCTCGCGTGCCACATTGGTCACAAACACAAATTGTGACCCTCAGGCTGAGCCCAGTCCTCAAGTAAGGCCACTCAGTGGCTGGATGAAGAGATAGCATATTGGGCTTGCCATGCCCCTAGGCCCCAATTTTTAACCATAGTTCGGATTGTCCCTTCAGTCTTCCCCACGGCTTTGCTTTGGAATTCCTCTTTTGGTGGGACACCTGAGGTAACAAAACTGAAATGAGTCCTCCCATCCCACAGATTGACGAAAAGCAATTGGGAATCGGGCCAAATCCTCAGAGAGGAAGATTCGTCCATGGCCCATGAGGCCTCCCCGACATTCCACGGCCATCACTGATACAAAATCCAGAGACAAAAGCCTGAGCAATCGCCACAATTCGCACTTTCTTCATATCCTGTAGAGTTCTTCTCATGGTTTGTAGATCGGGCCTGCCATACCTACGTCCCCAAACCTAAGCTGAGTTTGTGTTTTCAGACTTCTGTCCTCAACGTCTTGGGCCACACGCCCTCCAGGCTGGGCCCCTGGAGCCACACATTAGGACTGTGCCTACCAATCCATGGGAATTCTGCCCATTCCATGGTCCAAAATCGTACAAATTAGGAGAAACCTCCAACGACCCTTAGGCCATCCCAATAGTGTGGGTCACCCGGAACAAACAAGGGGTGTCTGACACCAGCTGATAATCGACCTCCACTCATACCATAGATGGATGTCCCCAGAGAAGAAGATTGAACCAGACAGGACCCTAGGCCATAATAGGATCCATTGCTATGGGTTACAGGCATGTGTCCTCAAAAGCCTGATTCCAATACGAGCATAGGGGTTTTCCTGAGGCACCCATCAGAACTCATCTCGTCTCCACAAGTAAACCTGTGCATGGGAGCCATGTCCAAAGCTTAGGAAAGTACTTCAGGTTGCCGGTGCCACCGCCCCATTCCAAGGCCCTCATGGACACAAAAACACATTAGGACACATCCTCAGGAAAGTCCATTTCAACTCAGCCACCGAGGTTGCTCCCGCAGAGCCATCAGATCTAAACTGTCTTGTTGCTAGGAGACAATTGGAATGCGAGGCGGGCTTCCCAGGCATCCATCCGCGAACGGTGCTCTGGAGACATTCCATATGGGATGCCCTGGAGCTGTCCAACAGGTCTCAATTGTCCGGAAGAAGGAATCCTGGAAGGGGGCATCCCACAACTCCCAACGTGGGAAAACCTCAATGGTCTCGAGATTCCGCTCCCTTCATGAAGCGGCCGTCATGCTCAGAAACTCCCACCTGAGCCAACGTCTGATCCTCGCCCTGACTTCAGATGCATGAGATATTGGTTCAGATCTGCAGGGGGTACCTGCCGTGCCCTCGCCCTGAAACCCAAGTCTAGCTTGTCTTCTCAGACTTCCATCCTCACACTCCTGGCCCCAAAGCCCTCAAGTTTGGCAATTCCGGACCCACAATGCAGCACTCTGCCTGCCCTCTAGAAAAAAAAAATGATTGCCTCATGAGCTGCTCAGGCACCTTAAATGAGGGTAAACCTACACAGCACTCGACTTTACCCAAATTATATAGTCTAACCTGGGCACTAATGCACTGTCGAACACATCCTGAGCCCGGACCTCCTGACCAACACCCAGAAAGCTGACCGCACACTGAGCACATAAAACCCGCCATGGCCTTAGGTCATCATCTCTTCCCTACCTCAGTTTTCAGGCTTCAGAACCGAGACCTTATCTCCAATCACTGCCCAGGGGTGAGTCTGATGCAGAAATCAGAACTCCTCCTTACCCATGGCAAGAACCCTTGTGGTTGGTACGTTGTCCAATGATCAGTGTAGGAGAAACCCTGAGGCCCCGCCCATTCTTGAGTGCGACGAGGGCATACACACGCATTGTGACCCTCAGCATGAGTCCTGTCCTCTAGTAAGTCCTCTCAGTGGCTGGACCATTAGATGTCATAATGGGCTTGACATGTCCCTAGGCCCCAATTTTTAACCAGATTTTTGATTGTCCAGTCGCCCCTCCTAGGGCTCTACTCTGAAATCCCTCATTTGGTGGGACACCTGAGGTTAAAAAAGAAAACAACAACAACAACAAAATAAAACGGACTTCTTCCAGCCGACAGAATGACCCCAAACTCTTTGGACGGGGCCAAACCACCAGAGAGTAAGACTCGTCCATTTCCCATGAAGTCACCCAGAAATTCCACGACCATGAGTGACACGATATCCCGAGACAAAAACTTGAGCAGGAGCCTCACACTCGCCTTTCTTTCAAATCCCGAAAAGTTCTCCTCATGGTC
Source organism: Mustela nivalis (assembly GCF_964662115.1). Classification (NCBI taxonomy): domain Eukaryota; kingdom Metazoa; phylum Chordata; class Mammalia; order Carnivora; family Mustelidae; genus Mustela; species Mustela nivalis. Next base: position 291,095 of record NW_028136248.1, read on the forward strand.
TGTAGATCAGTCCTGCCATACCTATGACCTGAAACATAAGCCGAGTTTGTGTTTTCAGACAACTGTCCAAAAAGGGCTGGACGACACAACCTACAGGCTCAAGCCCCTGGAGCCAAACCTGAGGACTGTACTTGCCCTCTCCAAGGGAATTGTGTGTGCCCATTCCAATGGCCACAACTCTTCTAATAGGATAAACCTCCAAAGTCCCTGATATATCTCAATAGTGGTAGCTTCCCAGGAAAAACAGGGGCACTCTGAGCCCAAATGAGCCCCTACCTGCACTCAGACCCATAGACAGATGTCCCCAGAAGTAAAAAGGAAAGAACAGGCCCCTAGGCACTAATCAGATCCATTGCTTTGGTTTCCAGGCATCTCTCCTCAGAGGCCTGGATTTCAAAAGCAGCATATAGCTGTTTCTTGTTTCACCCATCAGAAAACATCTCATCTACACATGGGAAACTTGCACGTTGGAGCTGTGTCAAAGCCTCTGTTTAGGAGAACCCTTTAGGGCCCCAGGGCCACCGCTTCATTCCAAGGTCTCCATAGACACAAAAGCACATTCGGACCCATCCCCAGGGGTGTGCATTTCAACTCAGCATCCTCGGTAGCTCCCCACAGATCCAGGAGATCTAAACTGTCTTGTTGCTAGGAGACAATTGGAATGCGAGGTGGGCTACCCAGCCATCCATCCTTAGAACCCTGCTCAGAATCATTGGCCTGGAGCCAAACAACAGGTCTCAATTGTCCTGCCGAAGACTCTCTGCAGTTTGGAGCTTCTCACAACTCCCATCATGGGAAAACCCCCATGGCCTCGTGATGCCCCCCCATTCATGAAGGGGCCATCAGGGACAGAAACTCCAACCTGAGCAATCGTCTGATCCTCGCCCTGACTTCAGATGCACGAGATCTCGATTCAGGTCTGTAGATGGTGCCTGCCATGGCCTCACCCAGAAACCTAAGCCTAGCTTGTGTTCTCAGACTTTTGTCGTCAGACTACTGGCCCACAAGGCCTCCAGTTTGGCAATCCAGAACTACAATGCAGCACTCTGCCTGCCCTCCAGATAAAAAACATTGTCCTCTGGGGCTACCCAGTAACCCCAAATGAGGATCAACCTGCACCGACCTTGGCTGTACCCCAAATACATAGGCTGACCAGGGCACTAATGCCCTTTCTGACACAGCCTGAGCCTGGACCCCCTGGCCCCTCCCAGACAGCTGGCCGCACACTGAGCACATCGATCCGCCATGGCCTTAGGTCGTCATCTCTTCCCAACCTCGGTTTTCAGGTTTCAGAACCTAGACCTTATCTCCAATCACTGCCCAGGGTTGAAGGTGATGCAGAAATCAGAACTCCTTCCCCATGGCAAGAAACCTTGTGGTTGGCATGTTGTCCAACGTTCAGTGTCGTTGAAACCAGTGTGGCCCATGAGGCCCCGCCCATGCTCGCGGGCCACATTGGTCACAAACACACATTGTGACCCTCAGGCTGAGCCCAGTCCTCAAGTAAGGCCACTCAGTGGCTGGATGAAGAGATAGCATATTGGGCTTGCCATGCCCCTAGGCCCCAATTTTTAACCATAGTTCGGATTGTCCCTTCAGTCTTCCCCACGGCTTTGCTTTGGAATTCCTCTTTTGGTGGGACACCTGAGGTAACAAAACTGAAATGAGTCCTCCCATCCCACAGATTGACGAAAAGCAATTGGGAATCGGGCCAAATCCTCAGAGAGGAAGATTCGTCCATGGCCCATGAGGCCTCCCCGACATTCCACGGCCATCACTGATACAAAATCCAGAGACAAAAGCCTGAGCAATCGCCACAGACTCGCACTTTCTTCATATCCTGTAGAGTTCTTCTCATGGTTTGTAGATCGGGCCTGCCATACCTACGTCCCCAAACCTAAGCTGAGTTTGTGTTTTCAGACTTCTGTCCTCAAAGTCTTGGGCCACACGCCCTCCAGGCTGGGCCCCTGGAGCCACACATTAGGACTGTGCCTACCAATCCATGGGAATTCTGCCCATTCCATGGTCCAAAATCGTACAAATTAGGAGAAACCTCCAACGACCCTTAGGCCATCCCAATAGTGTGGGTCACCCGGAACAAACAAGGGGTGTCTGACACCAGCTGATAATCGACCTCCACTCATACCATAGATGGATGTCCCCAGAAAAGAAGATTGAACCAGACAGAACCCTAGGCCATAATAGGATCCATTGCTATGGGTTACAGGCATTTGTCCTCAAAAGCCTGATTCCAATACGAGCATAGGGGTTTTCCTGAGGCACCCATCAGAACTCATCTCGTCTCCACAAGGAAACCTGTGCATGGGAGCCATGTCCAAAGCTTAGGAAAGTACTTCAGGTTGCCGGTGCCACCGCCCCATTCCAAGGCCCTCATGGACACAAAAACACATTAGGACACATCCTCAGGAAAGTCCATTTCAACTCAGCCACCGAGGTTGCTCCCGTAGAGCCATCAGATCTAAACTGTCTTGTTGCTAGGAGACAATTGGAATGCGAGGCGGGCTTCCCAGGCATCCATCCGCGAACGGTGCTCTGGAGTCATTCCATATGGGATGTCCTGGAGCTGTCCAATAGGTCTCAATTGTCCAGAAGAAGGAATCCTGGAAGGGGGCATCCCACAACTCCCAACGTGGGAAAACCTCAATGGTCTCGAGATTCCGCTCCCTTCATGAAGCGGCCGTCATGCTCAGAAACTCCCACCTGAGCCAACGTCTGATCCTCGCCCTGACTTCAGATGCATGAGATATTGGTTCAGATCTGCAGGGGGTACCTGCCGTGCCCTTGCCCTGAAACCCAAGTCTAGCTTGTCTTCTCAGACTTCCATCCTCACACTCCTGGCCCCAAAGCCCTCAAGTTTGGCAATTCCGGACCCACAATGCAGCACTCTGCCTGCCCTCTAGAGAAAAAAATGATTGCCTCATGAGCTTCCCAGGCACCTTAAATGAGGGTAAACCTACACAGCACTCGACTTTACCCAAATTATATAGTCTAACGTGGGCACTAATGCACTGTCGAACACATCCTGAGCCCGGACCTCCTGACCAACACCCAGAAAGCTGACCGCACACTGAGCACATAAAACCCGCCATGGCCTTAGGTCATCATCTCTTCCCTACCTCAGTTTTCAGGCTTCAGAACCGAGACCTTATCTCCAATCACTGCCCAGGGGTGAGTGTGATGCAGAAATCAGAACTCCTCCTTACCCATGGCAAGAACCCTTGTGGTTGGCACGTTGTCCAAGGATCAGTGTAGGAGAAACCCTGAGGCCCCGCCCATTCTTGAGTGCGACGAGGGCATACACACGCATTGTGACCCTCAGCATGAGTCCTGTCCTCTAGTAAGTCCTCTCAGTGGCTGGACCATTAGATGTCATAATGGGCTTGACATGTCCCTAGGCCCCAATTTTTAACCAGATTTCTGATTGTACAGTCGCCCCTCCTAGGGCTCTACTCTGAAATCCCTCATTTGGTGGGACACCTGAGGTTAAAAAAGAAAACAACAACAACAACAACAACAACAAAATAAAACGGACTTCTTCCAGCCCACAGAATGAACCCAAACTCTTTGGACGGGGCCAAACCACCAGAGAGTAAGACTCGTCCATTTCCCATGAAGTCACCCAGAAATTCCACGACCATGAGTGACACGATATCCCGAGACAAAAACTTGAGCAGGAGCCTCACACTCGCCCTTCTTTCAAATCCCGAAAAGTTCTCCTCATGGTCTGTAGATCAGTCCTGCCATACCTATGACCTGAAACATAAGCCGAGTTTGTGTTTTCAGACAACTGTCCAAAAAGGGCTGGATGACACAACCTACAGGCTCAGGCCCCTGGAGCCAAACCTGAGGACTGTACTTGCCCTCTCCAAGGGAATTGTGTGTGCCCATTCCAATGGCCACAACCCTTCTAATAGGATAAACCTCCAAAGTCCCTGATATATCTCAATAGTGGTAGCTTCCCAGGAAAAACAGGGGCAATCTGAGCCCAAATGAGCCCCTACCTGCACTCAGACCCATAGACAGATGTCCCCAGAGGTAAAAAGGAAAGAACAGGCCCCTAGGCACTAATCAGATCCATTGCTTTGGTTTCCAGGCATCTCTCCTCAGAGGCCTGTATTTCAAAAGCAGCATATAGCTGTTTCTTGTTTCACCCATCAGAAATCATCTCATCTACACATGGGAAACTTGCACGTTGGAGCTGTGTCAAAGCCTCTGTTTAGGAGAACCCTTTAGGGCCCCAGTGCCACCGCTTCATTCCAAGGTCTCCATAGACACAAAAGCACATTCGGACCCATCCCCAGGGGTGTGCATTTCAACTCAGCATCCTCGGTAGCTCCCCACAGATCCAGGAGATCTAAACTGTCTTGTTGCTAGGAGACAATTGGAATGCGAGGTGGGCTACCCAGCCATCCATCCTTAGAACCCTGCTCAGAATCATTGGCCTGGAGCCAAACAACAGGTCTCAATTGTCCTGCCGAAGACTCTCTGCAGTTTGGAGCTTCTCACAACTCCCATCATGGGAAAACCCCCATGGCCTCGTGATGCCCCCCCATTCATGAAGGGGCCATCAGGGACAGAAACTCCAACCTGAGCGATCGTCTGATCCTCGCCCTGACTTCAGATGCACGAGATCTCGATTCAGGTCTGTAGATGGTGCCTGCCATGGCCTCACCCAGAAACCTAAGCCTAGCTTGTGTTCTCAGACTTTTGTCGTCAGACTACTGGCCCACAAGGCCTCCAGTTTGGCAATCCAGAACTACAATGCAGCACTCTGCCTGCCCTCCTGATAAAAAACATTGTCCTCTGGGGCTACCCAGTAACCCCAAATGAGGATCAACCTGCACCGACCTTGGCTGTACCCCAAATACATAGGCTGACCAGGGCACTAATGCCCTTTCTGACACAGCCTGAGCCTGGACCCCCTGGCCCCTCCCAGACAGCTGGCCGCACACTGAGCACATCAAGCCGCCATGGCCTTAGGTCGTCATCTCTTCCCAACCTCGGTTTTCAGGTTTCAGAACCTAGACCTTATCTCCAATCACTGCCCAGGGTTGAAGGTGATGCAGAAATCAGAACTCCTTCCCCATGGCAAGAAACCTTGTGGTTGGCATGTTGTCCAACGTTCAGTGTCGTTGAAACCAGTGTGGCCCATGAGGCCCCGCCCATGCTCGCGGGCCACATTGGTCACAAACACACATTGTGACCCTCAGGCTGAGCCCAGTCCTCAAGTAAGGCCACTCAGTGGCTGGATGAAGAGATAGCATATTGGGCTTGCCATGCCCCTAGGCCCCAATTTTTAACCATAGTTCGGGTTGTCCCTTCAGTCTTCCCCACGGCTTTGCTTTGGAATTCCTCTTTTGGTGGGACACCTGAGGTAACAAAACTGAAATGAGTCCTCCCATCCCACAGATTGACGAAAAGCAATTGGGAATCGGGCCAAATCCTCAGAGAGGAAGATTCGTCCATGGCCCATGAGGCCTCCCCGACATTCCACGGCCATCACTGATACAAAATCCAGAGACAAAAGCCTGAGCAAGCGCCACAGACTCGCACTTTCTTCATATCCTGTAGAGTTCTTCTCATGGTTTGTAGATCGGGCCTGCCATACCTACGTCCCCAAACCTAAGCTGAGGTTGTGTTTTCAGACTTCTGTCCTCAAAGTCTTGGGCCACACATCCTCCAGGCTGGGCCCCTGGAGCCACACATTAGGACTGTGCCTACCAATCCATGGGAATTCTGCCCATTCCATGGTCCAGAATCGTACAAATTAGGAGAAACCTCCAATGACCCTTAGGCCATCCCAATAGTGTGGGTCACCCGGAACAAACAAGGGGTGTCTGACACCAGCTGATAATCGACCTCCACTCATACCATAGATGGATGTCCCCAGAGAAGAAGATTGAACCAGACAAGACCCTAGGCCATAATAGGATCCATTGCTATGGGTTACAGGCATGTGTCCTCAAAAGCCTGATTCCAATACGAGCATAGGGGTTTTCCTGAGGCACCCATCAGAACTCATCTCGTCTCCACAAGTAAACCTGTGCATGGGAGCCATGTCCAAAGCTTAGGAAAGTTCTTCAGGTTGCCGGTGCCACCGCCCCATTCCAAGGCCCTCATGGACACAAAAACACATTAGGACACATCCTCAGGAAAGTCCATTTCAACTCAGCCACCGAGGTTGCTCCCGCAGAGCCATCAGATCTAAACTGTCTTGTTGCTAGGAGACAATTGGAATGCGAGGCGGGCTTCCCAGGCATCCATCCGCGAACGGTGCTCTGGAGTCATTCCATATGGGATGTCCTGGAGCTGTCCAACAGGTCTCAATTGTCCGGAAGAAGGAATCCTGGAAGGGGGCATCCCACAACTCCCAACGTGGGAAAACCTCAATGGTCTCGAGATTCCGCTCCCTTCATGAAGCGGCCGTCATGCTCAGAAACTCCCACCTGAGCCAACGTCTGATCCTCGCCCTGACTTCAGATGCATGAGATATTGGTTCAGATCTGCAGGGGGTACCTGCCGTGCCCTCGCCCTGAAACCCAAGTCTAGCTTGTCTTCTCAGACTTCCATCCTCACACTCCTGGCCCCAAAGCCCTCAAGTTTGGCAATTCCGGACCCACAATGCAGCACTCTGCCTGCCCTCTAGAAAAAAAAATGATTGCCTCATGAGCTGCCCAGGCACCTTAAATGAGGGTAAACCTACACAGCACTCGACTTTACCCAAATTATATAGTCTAACCTGGGCACTAATGCACTGTCGAACACATCCTGAGCCCGGACCTCCTGACCAACACCCAGAAAGCTGACCGCACACTGAGCACATAAAACCCGCCATGGCCTTAGGTCATCATCTCTTCCCTACCTCAGTTTTCAGGCTTCAGAACCGAGACCTTATCTCCAATCACTGCCCAGGGGTGAGTCTGATGCAGAAATCAGAACTCCTCCTTACCCATGGCAAGAACCCTTGTGGTTGGCACGTTGTCCAACGATCAGTGTAGGAGAAACCCTGAGGCCCCGCCCATTCTTGAGTGCGACGAGGGCATACACACGCATTGTGACCCTCAGCATGAGTCCTGTCCTCTAGTAAGTCCTCTCAGTGGCTGGACCATTAGATGTCATAATGGGCTTGACATGTCCCTAGGCCCCAATTTTTAACCAGATTTCTGATTGTCCAGTCGCCCCTCCTAGGGCTCTACTCTGAAATCCCTCATTTGGTGGGACACCTGAGGTTAAAAAAGAAAACAACAACAACAACAAAATAAAACGGACTTCTTCCAGCCCACAGAATGAACCCAAACTCTTTGGACGGGGCCAAACCACCAGAGAGTAAGACTCGTCCATTTCCCATGAAGTCACCCAGAAATTCCACGACCATGAGTGACACGATATCCCGAGACAAAAACTTGAGGAGGAGCCTCACACTCGCCCTTCTTTCAAATCCCGAAAAGTTCTCCTCATGGTCTGTAGATCAGTCCTGCCATACCTATGACCTGAAACATAAGCCGAGTTTGTGTTTTCAGACAACTGTCCAAAAAGGGCTGGACGACACAACCTACAGGCTCAGGCCCCTGGAGCCAAACCTGAGGACTGTACTTGCCCTCTCCAAGGGAATTGTGTGTGCCCATTCCAATGGCCACAACCCTTCTAATAGGATAAACCTCCAAAGTCCCTGATATATCTCAATAGTGGTAGCTTCCCAGGAAAAACAGGGGCAATCTGAGCCCAAATGAGCCCCTACCTGCACTCAGACCCATAGACAGATGTCCCCAGAGGTAAAAAGGAAAGAACAGGCCCCTAGGCACTAATCAGATCCATTGCTTTGGTTTCCAGGCATCTCTCCTCAGAGGCCTGGATTTCAAAAGCAGCATATAGCTGTTTCTTGTTTCACCCATCAGAAAACATCTCATCTACACATGGGAAACTTGCACGTTGGAGCTGTGTCAAAGCCTCTGTTTAGGAGAACCCTTTAGGGCCCCAGTGCCACCGCTTCATTCCAAGGTCTCCATAGACACAAAAGCACATTCGGACCCATCCCCAGGGGTGTGCATTTCAACTCAGCATCCTCGGTAGCTCCCCACAGATCCAGGAGATCTAAACTGTCTTGTTGCTAGGAGACAATTGGAATGCGAGGTGGGCTACCCAGCCATCCATCCTTAGAACCCTGCTCAGAATCATTGGCCTGGAGCCAAACAACAGGTCTCAATTGTCCTGCCGAAGACTCTCTGCAGTTTGGAGCTTCTCACAACTCCCATCATGGGAAAACCCCCATGGCCTCGTGATGCCCCCCCATTCATGAAGGGGCCATCAGGGACAGAAACTCCAACCTGAGCGATCGTCTGATCCTCGCCCTGACTTCAGATGCACGAGATCTCGATTCAGGTCTGTAGATGGTGCCTGCCATGGCCTCACCCAGAAACCTAAGCCTAGCTTGTGTTCTCAGACTTTTGTCATCAGACTACTGGCCCACAAGGCCTCCAGTTTGGCAATCCAGAACTACAATGCAGCACTCTGCCTGCCCTCCAGATAAAAAACATTGTCCTCTGGGGCTACCCAGTAACCCCAAATGAGGATCAACCTGCACCGACCTTGGCTGTACCCCAAATACATAGGCTGACCAGGGCACTAATGCCCTTTCTGACACAGCCTGAGCCTGGACCCCCTGGCCCCTCCCAGACAACTGGCCGCACACTGAGCACATCGAGCCGCCATGGCCTTAGGTCGTCATCTCTTCCCAACCTCGGTTTTCAGGTTTCAGAACCTAGACCTTATCTCCAATCACTGCCCAGGTTGAAGGTGATGCAGAAATCAGAACTCCTTCCCCATGGCAAGAAACCTTGTGGTTGGCATGTTGTCCAACGTTCAGTGTCGTTGAAACCAGTGTGTCCCATGAGGCCGCGCCCATGCTCGCGGGCCACATTGGTCACAAACACACTTTGTGACCCTCAGGCTGAGCCCAGTCCTCAAGTAAGGCCACTCAGTGGCTGGATGAAGAGATAGCATATTGGGCTTGCCATGCCCCTAGGCCCCAATTTTTCACCATAGTTCGGATTGTCCCTTCAGTCTTCCCCACGGCTTTGCTTTGGAATTCCTCTTTTGGTGGGACACCTGAGGTAACAAAACTGAAATGAGTCCTCCCATCCAACAGATTGACGAAAAGCAATTGGGAATCGGGCCAAATCCTCAGAGAGGAAGATTCGTCCATGGCCCATGAGGCCTCCCCGACATTCCACGGCCATCACTGATACAAAATCCAGAGACAAAAGCCTGAGCAATCGCCACAGACTCGCACTTTCTTCATATCCTGTAGAGTTCTTCTCATGGTTTGTAGATCGGGCCTGCCATACCTACGTCCCCAAACCTAAGCTGAGTTTGTGTTTTCAGACTTCTGTCCTCAAAGTCTTGGGCCACACGCCCTCCAGGCTGGGCCCCTGGAGCCACATATTAGGACTGTGCCTACCAATCCATGGGAATTCTGCCCATTCCATGGTCCAAAATCGTACAAATTAGGAGAAACCTCCAATGACCCTTAGGCCATCCCAATAGTGTGGGTCACCCGGAACAAACAAGGGGTGTCTGACACCAGCTGATAATCGACCTCCACTCATACCATAGATGGATGTCCCCAGAGAAGAAGATTGAACCAGACAGGACCCTAGGCCATAATAGGATCCATTGCTTTGGGTTACAGGCATGTGTCCTCAAAAGCCTGATTCCAATACGAGCATAGGGGTTTTCCTGAGGCACCCATCAGAACTCATCTCGTCTCCACAAGTAAACCTGTGCATGGGAGCCATGTCCAAAGCTTAGGAAAGTACTTCAGGATGCCTGTGCCACCGCCCCATTCCAAGGCCCTCATGGACACAAAAACACATTAGGACACATCCTCAGGAAAGTCCATTTCAACTCAGCCTCCGAGGTTGCTCCCGCAGAGCCATCAGATCTAAACTGTCTTGTTGCTAGGAGACAATTGGAATGCGAGGCGGGCTTCCCAGGCATCCATCCGCGAACGGTGCTCTGGAGTCATTCCATATGGGATGTCCTGGAGCTGTCCAACAGGTCTCAATTGTCCGGAAGAAGGAATCCTGGAAGGGGGCATCCCACAACTCCCAACGTGGGAAAACCTCAATGGTCTCGAGATTCCGCTCCCTTCATGAAGCGGCCGTCATGCTCAGAAACTCCCACCTGAGCCAACGTCTGATCCTCGCCCTGACTTCAGATGCATGAGTTATTGTTTCAGATCTGCAGGGGGTACCTGCCGTGCCCTCGCCCTGAAACCCAAGTCTAGCTTGTCTTCTCAGACTTCCATCCTCACACTCCTGGCCCCAAAGCCCTCAAGTTTGGCAATTCCGGACCCACAATGCAGCACTCTGCCTGCCCTCTAGAGAAAAAAATTATTGCCTCATGAGCTGCCCAGGCACCTTAAATGAGGGTAAACCTACACAGCACTCGACTTTACCCAAATTATATAGTCTAACCTGGGCACTAATGCACTGTCGAACACATCCTGAGCCCGGACCTCCTGACCAACACCCAGAAAGCTGACCGCACACTGAGCACATAAAACCCGCCATGGCCATAGGTCATCATCTCTTACCTACCTCAGTTTTCACGCTTCAGAACCGAGACCTTATCTCCAATCACTGCCCAGGGGTGAGTCTGATGCAGAAATCAGAACTCCTCCTTACCCATGGCAAGAAGCCTTGTGGTTGGCAGGTTGTCCAACGATCAGTGTAGGAGAAAGCCTGAGGCCCCGCCCATTCTTGAGTGCGACGAGGGCATACACACGCATTGTGACCCTCAGCATGAGTCCTGTCCTCTAGTAAGTCCTCTTAGTGGCTGGACCATTAGATGTCATAATGGGCTTGACATGTCCCTAGGCCCCAATTTTTAACCAGATTTCAGATGGTCCAGTCGCCCCTCCCCAGGGCTCTACTCTGGAATCCCTCATTTGGTGGGACACCTGAGGTTAAAAAAGAAAAAATCAACAATAAAAAAAAAACGGACTTCTTCCAGCCCACAGAATGAACCCAAACTCTTTGGACGGGGCCAAACCACCAGAGAGTAAGACTCGTCCATTTCCCATGAAGTCACCCAGAAATTCCATGACCATGAGTGACACGATATCCCGAGACAAAAACTTGAGCAGGAGCCTCACACTCGCCCTTCTTTCAAATCCCGAAAAGTTCTCCTCATGGTCTGTAGATCAGTCCTGCCATACCTATGACCTGAAACATAAGCCGAGTTTGTGTTTTCAGACAACTGTCCAAAAAGGGCTGGACGACACAACCTACAGGCTCAGGCCCCTGGAGCCAAACCTGAGGACTGTACTTGCCCTCTCCAAGGGAATTGTGTGTGCCCATTCCAATGGCCACAACCCTTCTAATAGGATAAACCTCCAAAGTCCCTGATATATCTCAATAGTGGTAGCTTCCCAGGAAAAACAGGGGCAATCTGAGCCCAAATGAGCCCCTACCTGCACTCAGACCCTTAGACAGATGTCCTCAGAGGTAAAAAGGAAAGAACAGGCCCCTAGGCACTAATCAGATCCATTGCTTTGGTTTCCAGGCATCTCTCCTCAGAGGCCTGGATTTCAAAAGCAGCATATAGCTGTTTCTTGTTTCACCCATCAGAAAACATCTCATCTACACATGGGAAACTTGCACGTTGGAGCTGTGTCAAAGCCTCTGTTTAGGAGAACCCTTTAGGGCCCCAGAGCCACCGCTTCATTCCAAGGTCTCCATAGACACAAAAGCACATTCGGACCCATCCCCAGGGGTGTGCATTTCAACTCAGCATCCTCGGTAGCTCCCCACAGATCCAGGAGATCTAAACTGTCTTGTTGCTAGGAGACAATTGGAATGCGAGGTGGGCTACCCAGCCATCCATCCTTAGAACCCTGCTCAGAATCATTGGCCTGGAGCCAAACAACAGGTCTCAATTGTCCTGCCGAAGACTCTCTGCAGTTTGGAGCTTCTCACAACTCCCATCATGGGAAAACCCCCATGGCCTCGTGATGCCCCCCCATTCATGAAGGGGCCATCAGGGACAGAAACTCCAACCTGAGCGATCGTCTGATCCTCGCCCTGACTTCAGATGCACGAGATCTCGATTCAGGTCTGTAGATGGTGCCTGCCATGGCCTCACCCAGAAACCTAAGCCTAGCTTGTGTTCTCAGACTTTTGTCGTCAGACTACTGGCCCACAAGGCCTCCAGTTTGGCAATCCAGAACTACAATGCAGCACTCTGCCTGCCCTCCAGATAAAAAACATTGTCCTCTGGGGCTACCCAGTAACCCCAAATGAGGATCAACCTGCACCGACCTTGGCTGTACCCCAAATACATAGGCTGACCAGGGCACTAATGCCCTTTCTGACACAGCCTGAGCCTGGACCCCCTGGCCCCTCCCAGACAGCTGGCCGCACACTGAGCACATCGAGCCGCCATGGCCTTAGGTCGTCATCTCTTCCCAACCTCGGTTTTCAGGTTTCAGAACCTAGACCTTATCTCCAATCACTGCCCAGGGTTGAAGGTGATGCAGAAATCAGAACTCCTTCCCCATGGCAAGAAACCTTGTGGTTGGCATGTTGTCCAACATTCAGTGTCGTTGAAACCAGTGTGGCCCATGAGGCCCCGCCCATGCTCGCGGGCCACATTGGTCACAAACACACATTGTGACCCTCAGGCTGAGCCCAGTCCTCAAGTAAGGCCACTCAGTGGCTGGATGAAGAGATAGCATATTGGGCTTGCCATGCCCCGAGGCCCAATTTTTAACCATAGTTCGGTTTGTCCCTTCAGTCTTCCCCACGGCTTTGCTTTGGAATTCCTCTTTGGTGGGACACCTGAGGTAACAAAACTGAAATGAGTCCTCCCATCCCACAGATTGACGAAAAGCAATTGGGAATCGGGCCAAATCCTCAGAGAGGAAGATTCGTCCATGGCCCATGAGGCCTCCCCGACATTCCACGGCCATCACTGATACAAAATCCAGAGACAAAAGCCTGAGCAATCGCCACAGACTCGCACTTTCTTCATATCCTGTAGAGTTCTTCTCATGGTTTGTAGATCGGGCCTGCCATACCTACGTCCCCAAACCTAAGCTGAGTTTGTGTTTTCAGACTTCTGTCCTCAAAGTCTTGGGCCACACACCCTCCAGGCTGGGCCCCTGGAGCCACACATTAGGACTGTGCCTACCAATCCATGGGAATTCTGCCCATTCCATGGTCCAAAATCGTACAAATTAGGAGAAACCTCCAACGACCCTTAGGCCATCCCAATAGTGTGGGTCACCCGGAACAAACAAGGGGTGTCTGACACCAGCTGATAATCGACCTCCACTCATACCATAGATGGATGTCCCCAGAGAAGAAGATTGAACCAGACAGGACCCTAGGCCATAATAGGATCAATTGCTTTGGGTTACAGGCATGTGTCCTCAAAAGCCTGATTCCAATACGAGCATAGGGGTTTTCCTGAGGCACCCATCAGAACTCATCTCGTCTCCACAAGTAAACCTGTGCATGGGAGCCATGTCCAAAGCTTAGGAAAGTACTTCAGGTTGCCGGTGCCACCGCCCCATTCCAAGGCTTTCATTGACACAAAAACACATTAGGACACATCCTCAGGAAAGTCCATTTCAACTCAGCCACCGAGGTTGCTCCCGCAGAGCCATCAGATCTAAACTGTCTTGTTGCTAGGAGACAATTGGAATGCGAGGCAGGCTTTTCAGGCATCCATCCGCGAACAGTGCTCTGGAGTCATTCCATATGGGATGTCCTGGAGCTGTCCAACAGGTCTCAATTGTCCGGAAGAAGGAATCCTGGAAGGGGGCATCCCACAACTCCCAACGTGGGAAAACCTCAATGGTCTCGAGATTCCGCTCCCTTCATGAAGCGGCCATCATGCTCAGAAACTCCCACCTGAGCCAACATCTGATATTCGCCCTGACTTCAGATGCATGAGATATTGGTTCAGATCTGCAGGGGGTACCTGCCGTGCCCTCGCCCTGAAACCCAAGTCTAGCTTGTCTTCTCAGACTTCCATACTCACACTCCTGGCCCCAAAGCCCTCAAGTTTGGCAATTCCGGACCCACAATGCAGCACTCTGCCTGCCCTCTAGAGAAAAAAATTATTGCCTCATGAGCTGCCCAGGCACCTTTAATGAGGGTAAACCTACACAGCACTCGACTTTACCCAAATTATATAGTCTAACCTGGGCACTAATGCACTGTCGAACACATCCTGAGCCCGGACCTCCTGACCAACACCCAGAAAGCTGACCGCACACTGAGCACATAAAACCCGCCATGGCCTTAGGTCATCATCTCTTCCCTACCTCAGTTTTCAGGCTTCAGAACCGAGACCTTATCTCCAATCACTGCCCAGGGGTGAGTCTGATGCAGAAATCAGAACTCCTCCTTACCCATGGCAAGAACCCTTGTGGTTGGCACGTTGTCCAACGATCAGTGTAGGAGAAAGCCTGAGGCCCCGCCCATTCTTGAGTGCGACGAGGGCATACACAGGCATTGTGACCCTCAGCATGAGTCCTGTCCTCTAGTAAGTCCTCTCAGTGGCTGGACCATTAGATGTCATAATGGGCTTGACATGTCCCTAGGCCCCAATTTTTAACCAGATTTCTGATTGTACAGTCGCCCCTCCTAGGGCTCTACTCTGAAATCCCTCATTTGGTGGGACACCTGAGGTTAAAATAGAAAACAACAACAACAACAACAACAACAAAATAAAACGGAATTCTTCCAGCCCACAGAATGAACCCAAACTCTTTGGACGGGGCCAAACCACCAGAGAGTAAGACTCGTCCATTTCCCATGAAGTCACCCAGAAATTCCACGACCATGAGTGACACGATATCCCGAGACAAAAACTTGAGCAGGAGCCTCACACTCGCCCTTCTTTCAAATCCCGAAAAGTTCTCCTCATGGTCTGTAGATCAGTCCTGCCATACCTATGACCTGAAACATAAGCCGAGTTTGTGTTTTCAGACAACTGTCCAAAAAGGGCTGGACTACACAACCTACAGGCTCAGGCCCCTGGAGCCAAACCTGAGGACTGTACTTGCCCTCTCCAAGGGAATTGTGTGTGCCCATTCCATTGGCCACAACCCTTCTAATAGGATAAACCTCCAAAGTCCCTGATATATCTCAATAGTGGTAGCTTCCCAGGAAAAACAGGGGCAATCTGAGCCCAAATGAGCCCCTACCTGCACTCAGACCCATAGACAGATGTCCTCAGAGGTAAAAAGGAAAGAACAGGCCCCTAGGCACTAATCAGATCCATTGCTTTGGTTTCCAGGCATCTCTCCTCAGAGGCCTGGATTTCAAAAGCAGCATATAGCTGTTTCTTGTTTCACCCATCAGAAAACATCTCATCTACACATGGGAAACTTGCACGTTGGAGCTGTGTCAAAGCCTCTGTTTAGGAGAACCCTTTAGGGCCCCAGAGCCACCGCTTCATTCCAAGGTCTCCATAGACACAAAAGCACATTCGGACCCATCCCCAGGGGTGTGCATTTCAACTCAGCATCCTCGGTAGCTCCCCACAGATCCAGGAGATCTAAACTGTCTTGTTGCTAGGAGACAATTGGAATGCGAGGTGGGCTACCCAGCCATCCATCCTTAGAACCCTGCTCAGAATCATTGGCCTGGAGCCAAACAACAGGTCTCAATTGTCCTGCCGAAGACTCTCTGCAGTTTGGAGCTTCTCACAACTCCCATCTTTGGAAAATCCCCATGGCCTCGTGATCCCCCCCCCATTCATTAAGGGGCCATCAGGGACAGAAACTCCAACCTGAGCGATCGTCTGATCCTCGCCCTGACTTCAGATGCATGAAATCTCGATTCAGGACTGTAGATTGTGCCTGCCATGGCCTCACCCAGAAACCTAAGCCTAGCTTGTGTTCTCAAACTTTTGTCGTCAGACTACTGGCCCACAAGCCCTCCAGTTTGGCAATCCAGAACTACAATGCAGCACTCTGCCTGCCCTCCAGATAAAAAACATTGTCCTCTGGGGCTACCCAGTAACCCCAAATGAGGATCAACCTGCACCGACCTTGGCTGTACCCCAAATACATAGGCTGACCAGGGCACTAATGCCCTTTCTGACACAGCCTGAGCCTGGACTCCCTGGCCCGTCCCAGACAGCTGACCGCACACTGAGCACATCGAGCCGCCATGGCCTTAGGTCATCATCTCTTCCCAACCTCGGATTTCAGGCTTTAGATTCTAGACCTTACCTCCAATCACTGCCCAGGGTTGAACGGGATGCAGAAATCAGAACTCCTTCCCCATGGCAAGATACCTTGTGGTTGGCATGTTGTCCAACTTTCAGTGTTGTTGAATCCAGTGTTGCCCATGAGGCCCCGCCATGCTCGCAGGCTACATTGGTCACAAACACACATTGTGACCCTCAGCCTGACCAAAGTCCTCAAGTAAGGCCTCTCAGTGGCTGGATGAAGAGATAGCATATTGGGCTTGCCATACCCCTAGTCCCCAATTTTGAACCATAGTTCTCGTGGTCCCTTCAGTCTTCCCCACGGCTTTGCTTTGGAATTCCTCTTTTCGTGGGACACCTGAGGTAACAAAACTGAAAGGAGTCCTCCCATCCCACAGTTTGACGAAAATAAATTGGGAATCGGGCGAAATCCTCATAGAGGTAGATTCGTCCATGGCCCATGAAGCATCCCCGACATTCTACGGCCATTGCTGATACAAATTCCAGAGACAAAAGCCTGAGCAAGCGCTCAGATTCGCTCTATATTCAAATCTTCATGAGTTCTTCTCATTGTTTGTATATTGGGCCTGCCATACAGACGTCCCCCAAAAAAACTGAGTTTGTGTATCGGAATCACAATCAGAACTCTGCCTTCCACATGGCTGTAATGCTTGTTCTTCACATGGAGTCACACCTTCACGTGGGGAACCCTTCATGGCCCCTGATGCCACGCCAAAACATGAGTGCTGCTTGGGCACAAATTCACACTGTTACCCTAGCATGAGCCCCATGTCAAAGAAAGGCCTGTCAGGTTCGGGACGAAGATTCTGCATATAGTCCCTGCCATGCCCATAGGCACCCAGGACTAACTAGATGGTGTGTATTCCAGTTGAAGGAACCCACTGCTGTGCTCTAGAGTCCCTCTCCTGGGGGGTCCTTTCTGGCAGAAAACAGTACTCTTCACTTCCCACAGAATGAACCCAAACACTTGGAGCTTGGACAATCCCCCGAGAGGAAGGCTCTTCCTCGGCCCCTGAGGCAACCCCTACCCTGACCGGACACTGTGAACGCAACAACCAGAGACAAAAGCCTGAGCAATAGCCTCCCATTTGCCCTCCTTTGATATCCAGAGAATCTCCCCTCACGGACTGGAGATCAGGCTTGCCATTACCTTGGCCCCATCCTGAGCCAAGTTTGCTTTTTCAGACATCCGTCCCCACAGCCCTGGCAAACACAGCCTCTAGGCTGGGTCCTCTGGAGCCATACAACAGGACCGTGCCTGCTCTCTCCTGGGAAACTGTGTCCATTCCTTTGGACACACACCTCCAGAATATGAGAAACCTCAAGGCCCCCGAGGACATCCCACTACTGGGAGCCTCCCTGGACACACAGGGGCATTCCGACACAAGTTGAGCAGCTACCTCCACGAAGGCATGCACACAGATGTCAACAGAGATAGAAGGTTGAGCCGGAGAGGCCCTTAGGCTTGCTTTGGGTTCCAGGTGTTACTCCTCAGAGGCTTTGGTTCGAAGAACAGGATATGGGGCTTTCCTGAGGCACTGAACAGAACTCCTCTCGTCTCCACATGGGGAGCTTTCTTACTGGGGATGTATCAAACCCTTCAGGTAGTGCCCAAGCAGCACTTGAGTGCTGATTGGGAACAAATTCACACTGTGACCCTAACATGAGCCCCATGTCAAAGAAAGGCCTGTCAGGGCCTGGACAAAGAGCCCGCATATGGGGCTTGCCAAGCCCCTATGCACCCAATCCTCACCAGGGTTTGAGATTTCCAGTCGCCCCGCCCGTACCTGGGGCTCTGATCTGGAATCCCTTTCTTGGAGAGACACATGAGCCAGACAACACGACTCCACCCTTCCCACAAAATGACCCCAATCTTGGAAGATGGGACAAATCTTCAGAGAGGGATACTCGTCCACAGTCCCTGAGGCCACCCCTCAAATCCACGGCTATCCCGGACACAGCATCCAGAGACAAAAGCCTGAAGGAACGCCTCCCACTCGCCCTTGTTTCAGAGGCCCAGGAGTTCCCTCTCGGGCTGTACCTCCGGCCTGCCATACCCTATGCACCACTCATAAGCTGACTTTGTGTTTTCAGACTTCTGTGCCCACAGCCTGGACCCACACACCTCCAGGCTAGGGCCGATGGAGCCACAGCGAAAGTTTGTGCCTGCCCTCTCCAAGGAAAGTGTGCCCAATCCATTGACCACAACCCTTGGAGCTTTTAGGGAAAAGCTCCAAGGCCCCTGAGGACATCAATAGTGTAGGCCACCCTGGACTAAGAGGGGCTCTCTGACATCAGCGGAGCAACTATCTTCACTTAGACTCTCAGAAAGTGTCCCCAGAGACAGAAGGTTGAAATGGACAGGCCCCCAGGCCCTAATATGAACCTTAGCTTTGTTCCATGTGTCCATTCTCAGAGGACTGTTTTCGTAGACCAGCACATGGGGCTTTTCTGAGGCACCAAACCAAGGATCTCTCGTCTCCACATGGGCAGCTTTCTTACTGGGGATGTATCAAACCCTTCAGGTAAAAGAGTTCCGCAGGGCCACTGAACAACCAGCACATTCCAAGGTCTCCATGGACCCAAACACACATTATGACGCATCCTCAGGAGAGGCCATTTCAACTCAGCCCCCTGGGTCGCGTGTTCCAGAGGCCCCAGATCAAACATATCTTATCGCTAATGGCCAATTGGAATGCGAGGCATGCTGTACGGGGATCCATCCTTCGAACCCTGCTCTCCAGTCCTTCCATATGGTATGTCCTGGAGCCATGCAACAGGACTCGAATGTCCCGAAGAAGGAAACCTTGTGGTTTGGGGCAACCTCCAAACTCAGCTTGGGAAAAATTCCTTGGCCTCATGAGGCCCCCGCTTCATGAAGGTGCCAACATGGACACATACTCCAGCCTCAGCCAACGTCTGATCCTCAGCCTGACTTCAGATGCAGGAGATTTTGATTCAGCCTCTGCAGAATGGGCCTGCTCTGCCCTTGGCTCCAATCCTAACACTAGCTTGTGTTTTCAGACTTCCGTCCTCTCACTCCAGGCCCACAAGCCCACCCTACTGGGAATTCTGGGGCCACAATGAAGCACTCTGCCTGCCTCCCAGGAGAAAATCATTGTCTATGGTGCTGCCCAGAAACCCCAAATGAGGATCAAACTGCTTGGCCCTCGGCAACACCCCAATTGCATAGGCTACCTTAAACACTGATGCTCTGAGGCAAATAGCCTGAGCCCAGACCTTCCAACAGACACCGACACAGCTGGCTGCACACCCAGCACATTGGACCCGCCACTGCCTTAGGCCACCATCTATTCCCAACCTGGGTTTTCATTCATCGGAACCTAGACCTTATATCCAATCCCTGCACAGGGGAGACACCCTCTGATGCACACAAGTCAGAACCCCTCCTACCCCATGGCAAGAAACTTTGCTGCTGGCAGTGAGTCAAACCTTCAGTGTTGGAGAAAAAGGCATGACCCATGAGGCCACGCACATGCGTGAGGGCCGCCTTGGGCACAAACACACATTGTGACCCTCAGCGTGAGTACCTTATTCAAGTAACGCCTCTCAGTGACTGGACCAAGAGCCCGCATATGTGGTTTGCCATGCCCATAGGAACCCAGGACTAAATAAATGGTGTGTATTCCAGTTGAGGGAACCCACTGCTATGCTCTAGAGTCCCTCTCCTGGGGGGTCCCCTGTGGCAGAAAACAGTACTCTTCATTCCCACAGAATGAACACAAACACTTGGGAGCTTGGACAATCCCCCGAGAGGAAGGCTCTTCCTCGGCCTCTGAGACAACCCCTACCCTGACCGGACACTGTAAATCCTGAGTGACTGCCTCCCACTAGCCCTACTTTGATTTCCAGAGGATCTCCCCTCACGGACTGGAGATCAGGCCTGCCATTACATTGGCCATTAGCTGAGCCAAGTTTGCTTTTTCAGACATCTGTCCCCACAGCCCTGGGAAACACAGCCTCTAGGCTGGGTCCTCTGGAGCCATACCACAGGACCGTGCCTGCTCTCTCCTGGGAAACTGTGTCGATTCCTTTGGACACACACCTCCAGAATATGAGAAACCTCAAGGCCCCCGAGGACATCCCACTACTGGGAGCCTCCCTGGACACACAGGGGCATTCCGACACAAGCTGAGCAGCTACCTCCACGAAGGCATGCAAACAGATGTCAACAGAGATAGAAGGTTGAGCCGGACAGGCCCTTAGGCCATAATCTCAACTCTTGCTTTGGGTTCCAGGTGTTACTCCTCAGAGGCTTTGGTTCGAAGAACAGGATATGGGCCTTTCCTGAGGCACTGAACAGAACTCCTCTCATCTCCACATGGGAAGCTTCCTTGTTGGAGCTGTGTCAAAAACCTCAGTTTGGAAAACCCTGCAGAGTTCCTGAGCCACCTCCACATTCCAAGGTCTCCCAGGCCACCAAGCCTCAGTAGGACTCATCTTCAGGAGAGTCCATTTCAACTCTCCCCTCTGGGTAGCTCACCCAGGAGCCTGAAGATTGAGCCTGCCTTGTCCTGACTAAAGAGTGGGAATATGAGGTGGCATTCCCAGGCATCCATGCTTAGACATCTGCTCTCGAGTCTTTCCGTATGGGGCCTCCTGGAACCATCCAATAGGACTCGACTGTCGTGCAGAAGGAAACCTTGAGGTTTGGAGTAGTTCACAAATCCCATCGTAGGCAAACCTCCCTGGCTTCATGAAGCCCCCACACCCTTCAGGAAGAGGCCATGCTGGACAAAAACTCTAGCCTGAGGCACGTCTCATAGTTGACATGACCTCAGTGCAGGAGATCTCGATTCAGCCTCTGCAGACTGGCCCTGCCTTGCCCTCGGTCCCAAACCTCATGCTAGCTTGTGTTTTCAGACTTCCTTCCTCACACTCCTGGCAAACAAGCCCTCCGGATTAGGAACTCCAGAACCACAACCCAGCCCAGTGTCTGCCCAAAGGAAGAAAAACGTTTCCCTGTGGGGCTCTCCAGAAAACCCAGATGAGGATCAACCTGCTCGGGCCTCGACGGTACCCGAACTGGATAGGATGCTCTGGGAACTCATGCTCCGTCTGACACAGCCTGAAGCCAGACGTCCAGACAGACAAGGAGACAGATGGCCGCACACCCAGCACTTCGGACACGCCATGGTCTTATGCCGTCACCTCTTCCTAACCTTGGTTTTCAGATATATGAACCTAGACATTATATCAATTCTCCACACAGCTGGGTATAGCAAGCACAAAGCAGAACTCCTCCTTCCCCATGGCTGTCAAGCTTGCTCTTGGCATGGAGTCACACCTTCAGGGTGGGAGAAACCTTCATGGCCCCTGATGCCACGCCCAAACTTGAGTGCTGCTTGGGCACAAATTCACACTGTGACCCTCAGCATGAGCCCCATGTCAAAGAAAGGCCTGTCAGGGCCTGGACCAAGTGCCCGCATATGGGGCTTGCCAAGCCCTTATGCACCCAATCCTCACCAGTGTTTGAGTTTTCCAGTCGCCCCGCCCGTACCTGGGGCTCTGTTCTGGAATCCCTTTCTTGGAGAGACCCATGAGCCAGACAACACGACTCCACCCTTCCCACAAAGTGACCCCAAACTCTTGGGAGCTGGGACAAATCCCCAGAGAGGGATACTCGTCCACAGTCCCTGAGGCCACCCCTCCAATCCACGGCTATCCAGGACACAACATTCAGAGACAAAAGCCTGAAGGAACGCCACCCACTCGCCCTTGTTTCAGAGGCCCAGGAGTTCCCTCTTGGGCTGTACCTCCGGCCTGCCATACCCTAGGCGCCACTCATAAGCTGACTTTGTGTTTTCAGACTTCTGTGCCCACAGCCTGGACCCACACACCTCCAGGCTAGGGCCTCTGGAGCCACAGCGAAAGATTGTGCCTGCCCTCTCCAAAAAAAGTGTGCCCAATCCATTGACCACAAACCTACAGGTTAGGGAAAAGCTCCAAGGCCCTGAGGCCATCAATAGTGTAAGCCACCCTGGACTAAGAGGGGCTCTCTGACACCAGCGGAGCAACTATCTCAACTTAGACTCTCAGACAGTGTCCCCAGAGACAGAAGGTTGAAATGGACAGGCCCCCAGGCCCTAATCTGAACCTTAGCTTTGGTTTCCATGTGTCCATCCTCAGAGGACTGTTTTCATAGACCAGCACACGGGGCTTTTCTGAGGCTACAAACCAAACCTCTCTCTCCACATGGGCAGCTTTCTTACTAGGGATGTATCAAACCATTCAGGTAGGAGAGTTCCACAGGGCCACTGAACAACCAGCACATTCCAAGGTCTCCATGGACCCAAACGCACATTATGACGCATCCTCAGGAGAGGCCATTTCAACTCAGCCCCCTGGGTAGCGTGCCCCAGAGGCAGCAGGTCAAACATATCTTTTCGCTAATGGCCAATGGGAATGCGAGGCATGCTGTACAGGGATCCATCCTTCGAACCCTGCTCTCCAGTCCTTCCGTATGGTATGTCCTGGAGCCATGCAACAGGACTCGAATGTCCCACAGAAGGAAACCTTGTGGTTTGGGGCAACTTCCAAACTCAGCGTGGGAAAACTTCCTTGGCCTCATGAGGCCCCCGCTTCATGAAGGTGCCATCATGGACACATACTCCAGCCTCAGCCAACGTCTGATCCTCAGCCTGGCTTCAGATGCAGGAGATTTTGATTCAGCCTCTGTAGAGTGGGTCTGCTCTGCCCTTGGCTCCAATACTCACCCTAGCTTGTGTTTTCAGACTTCCGTCCTCACACTCCTTGCCCACAAACCCTCCCTACTGGGAATTCTGGGGCCACAATGAAGCACTCTGCCTGCCTCCCAGGAGAAAAACATTGTCTATGGTGCTGCTCAGAAACCCCAAATGAGGATCAAACTGCTTGGCCCTCGGCAACACCCCAATTGCATAGGCTACCTTAAACACTGATGCTCTGTCGCAAATAGCCTGAGCCCAGACCTTCCAACAGACACCGACACAGCTGGCTGCACACCCAGCATATTGGACCCGCCACTGCCTTAGGCCACCATCCATTCCCAACCTGGGTTTTCAGTCATCGGAACCTAGACCTTATCTCCAATCCCTGCACAGGGGGGAACTTGATGCACAAGTCAGAACCCCTCCTTCCCCATGGCAAGAAAACTTGCTGCTGGCAGTGAGTCAAACCTTCAGTGTAGGAGAAAACGGCATGGCCCATGAGGCAACGCCCAAGCGTTAGGGCCGCCTTGGGCACAAACACACATTGTGACCCTCAGTGTGAGTACCTTATTCAAGTAACGCCTCTCAGTGACTGGACCAAGAGCCCGCATATGTGGCTTGCCATGCCCATAGGCACCCAGGATTAACTAGATGGTGTGTATTCCAGTTGAGGGAACCCACTGCTGTGCTCTAGAGTCCCTCTCCTGGGGGGTCCCCTGTGGCAGAAAACAGTACTCTTCCCTTCCCACAGAATGAATCCAAACACTTGGGAGCTTGCACAATCCCCCGAGAGGAAGGCTCTTCCTCGGCCTCTGAGACAACCCCTACCCTGACCGGACACTGTGAACGCAACACCCAGAGACAAAATCCTGAGTGACTGCCTCCCACTTGCCCACCTTTGATATCCAGAGGATCTCCCCTCACAGACTGGAGATCAGTCCTGCCATTACCTTGGCCACTAGCTGAGCCAAGTTTGCTTTTTCAGACATCTGTCCCCACAGCCCTGGCAAACACAGCCTCTAGGCTGGGTCCTCTGGAGCAATACCACAGGACCGTGCCTGTTCTCTCCTTGGAAACTGTGTCCATTCCTATGGACACACACCTCCAGAATATGAGAAACCTCAAAGCCCCCGAGGACATCCCACTACTGGGAGCCTCCCTGGACACACAGGGGCATTCCGACACAAGCTGAGCAGCTACCTCCACGAAGGCATGCACACAGATGTCAACAGAGATAGAATGTTCAGCCGGACAGGCCCTTAGGCCGTAATCTCAACTCTTGCTTTGGGTTCCAGGTGTTACTCCTCAGAGGCTTTGGTTCGAAGAACAGGATATGGGCCTTTCCTGAGGCACTGAACAGAACTCCTCTCGTCTTCACATGGGAAGCTTCCTTGTTGATGCTGTGTCAAACACCTCAGTTTGGAAAACCCTGCAGAGTCCCTGAGCCACCTCCACATTCCAAGGTCTCCCAGGCCACCAAGCCACAGTAGGACTCATCTTCAGGAGAGTCCATTTCAACTCTCCCCTCTGGGTAGCTCACCCAGGAGCCTGCAGATTGAGCCTGCCTTGTCCTGACTAAAGAGTGGGAATATGAGGTGGCGTTCCCAGGCATCCATGCTTAGACACCTGCTCTCGAGTCTTTCCGTATGGGGCCTCCTGGAACCATCCAATAGGACTCGTTTGTCGTGCAGAAGGAAACCTTGAGGTTTGGAGTAATTCACAAATCCCATCGTAGGCAAACCTCCTTGGCCTAAAGAAGCCCTCACCCTTCAGGAAGAGGCCATGCTGGACAAAAACTCTAGCCTGAGGCACGTCTCATAGTTGACATGACCTCAGTGCAGGAGATCTCGATTCAGCCTCTGCAGAGTGGGCCTGCCGTGCCCTCGGTCCCAAACCTCACGCTACCTTGTGTTTTCAGACTTCCTTCCTCACACTCCTGGCTAACAAGCCCTCCGGACCAGAAAGTCCAGAACCAAAACCCAGCCCAGTGTCTGCCCAAAGGAAGAAAAACGTTTCCCTGTGGGGCTCTCCAGAAAACCCAGATGAGGATCAACCTGCTCGGGCCTCGACGGTACCCGAACTGGATAGGATGCTCTGGGCACTCATGCTCTGTCTGACACAGCCTGAAGCCAGACGTCCAGACAGACAAGGAGACAGATGGCCGCACACCCAGCACTTCGGACACGCCATGGTCTTATGCCGTCACCTCTTCCTAACCTTGGTTTTCAGATATCTGAACCTAGACATTATATCAATTCTCCACACAGCTGGGTATCGCAAGCACAAAACAGAACTCCTCCTTCCCCATGGCTGTCAAGCTTGCTCTTGGCATGGAGTCACACCTTCAGGGTGGGAGAAACCTTCATGGCCCCTGATGCCACGCCCAAACTTGAGTGCTGCTTGGGCACAAATTCACACTGTGACCCTCAGCATGAGCCCCATGTCAAAGAAAGGCCTGTCAGGACCTGGACCAAGAGCCCGCATATGGGGCTTGCCAAGCCCCTATGCACCAAATCCTCACCAGTGTTTGAGTTTTCCAGTCGCCCCACCTGTACCTGGGCTCTGTTCTGGAATCCCTTTCTTGGAGAGACCCATGAGCCAGACAACACGACTCCACCCTTCCCTCAAAATGACCCCAAACTCTTGGGAGCTGGGACAAATCCCCAGAGAGGGATACTCGTCCACAGTCCCTGAGGCCACCGCTCCAATCCACGGCTATCCCGGACACAACATCCAGAGACAAAAGCCTGAAGGAACGCCTCCCACTCGCCCTTGTTTCAGAGGCCCAGGAGTTCCCTCTCGGGCTGTACATCTGGCCTGTCATACCCTAGGCGGCACTCATAAGCTGACTTTGTGTTTTAAGACTTCTGCCCACAGCATGGACCCACACAACCTCCAGGCTAGGGCCTCTGAAGCCACAGCGAAAGATTGTGCCGGCCCTCTCTAAGGAAAGTGTGTCCAATCCATTGACCACAACCCTAGAGGTTAGGGAAAAGCTCCAAGGCCCCTGAGGCCATCAATAGGTAGGCCACCCTGGACTAAGAGGGGCTCTCTGACACCAGCAGAGCAACTATCTCCACTTAGATTCTCAGACAGTGTCCCCAGAGACAGAAGGTTGAAATGGACAGGCCCCCAGGCCCTAATATGAACCTTAGCTTTGTTTCCATGTGTCCGTTCTCAGAGGACTGTTTTCGTAGACCAGCACATGGGGCTTTTCTGAGGCACCAAACCAAGCATCTCTCGTCTCCACATGGGCAGCTTTCTTACTGGGGATGTAACAAACCCTTCAGGTAGGAGAGTTCCGCAAGGACACCGAACAACCAGCACATTCCAAGGTCTCCATGGACCCAAACGCACATTATGACGCATCCTCAGGAGAGGCCATTTCAACTCAGCCCCCTGGGTAGCGTGACCCAGAGGCAGCAGATCAAACATATCTTGTCGCTAATGGCCAATTGGAATGCGAGGAATGCTGTACAGGGATCCATCCTTCGAACCCTGCTCTCCAGTCCTTCCATATGGTATGTCCTGGAGCCATGCAACAGGACTCAAATGTCCCACAGAAGGAAACCTTGTGGTTTGGGGCAACCTCCAAACTCAGCGTGGGAAAACTTCCTTGGCCTCATGAGGCCCCCGCTTCATGAAGGTGCCATCATGGACACATACTCCAGCCTCAGCCAACGTCTGATCCTCAGCCTGACTTCAGATGCAGGAGATTTTGATTCAGCCTCTGCAGAGTGGGCCTGCTCTGCCCTTGGCTCCAATACTCACCCTAGCTTGTGTTTTCAGACTTCCGTCCTCACACTCCTTGCCCACAAACCCTCCCTACTGGGAATTCTGGGGCCACAATGAAGCACTCTGCCTGCCTCCCAGGAGAAAAACATTGTCTATGGTGCTGCTCAGAAACCCCAAATGAGGATCAAACTGCTTGGCCCTCGGCAACACCCCAATTGCATAGGCTACCTTAAACACTGATGCTCTGTCGCAAATAGCCTGAGCCCAGACCTTCCAACAGACACCGACACAGCTGGCTGCACACCCAGCATATTGGACCCGCCACTGCCTTAGGCCACCATCCATTCCCAACCTGGGTTTTCAGTCATCGGAACCTAGACCTTATCTCCAATCCCTGCACAGGGGGGAACTTGATGCACAAGTCAGAACCCCTCCTTCCCCATGGCAAGAAAACTTGCTGCTGGCAGTGAGTCAAACCTTCAGTGTAGGAGAAAACGGCATGGCCCATGAGGCAACGCCCAAGCGTTAGGGCCGCCTTGGGCACAAACACACATTGTGACCCTCAGTGTGAGTACCTTATTCAAGTAACGCCTCTCAGTGACTGGACCAAGAGCCCGCATATGTGGCTTGCCATGCCCATAGGCACCCAGGATTAACTAGATGGTGTGTATTCCAGTTGAGGGAACCCACTGCTGTGCTCTAGAGTCCCTCTCCTGGGGGGTCCCCTGTGGCAGAAAACAGTACTCTTCCCTTCCCACAGAATGAATCCAAACACTTGGGAGCTTGCACAATCCCCCGAGAGGAAGGCTCTTCCTCGGCCTCTGAGACAACCCCTACCCTGACCGGACACTGTGAACGCAACACCCAGAGACAAAATCCTGAGTGACTGCCTCCCACTTGCCCACCTTTGATATCCAGAGGATCTCCCCTCACAGACTGGAGATCAGTCCTGCCATTACCTTGGCCACTAGCTGAGCCAAGTTTGCTTTTTCAGACATCTGTCCCCACAGCCCTGGCAAACACAGCCTCTAGGCTGGGTCCTCTGGAGCAATACCACAGGACCGTGCCTGTTCTCTCCTTGGAAACTGTGTCCATTCCTATGGACACACACCTCCAGAATATGAGAAACCTCAAAGCCCCCGAGGACATCCCACTACTGGGAGCCTCCCTGGACACACAGGGGCATTCCGACACAAGCTGAGCAGCTACCTCCACGAAGGCATGCACACAGATGTCAACAGAGATAGAATGTTCAGCCGGACAGGCCCTTAGGCCGTAATCTCAACTCTTGCTTTGGGTTCCAGGTGTTACTCCTCAGAGGCTTTGGTTCGAAGAACAGGATATGGGCCTTTCCTGAGGCACTGAACAGAACTCCTCTCGTCTTCACATGGGAAGCTTCCTTGTTGATGCTGTGTCAAACACCTCAGTTTGGAAAACCCTGCAGAGTCCCTGAGCCACCTCCACATTCCAAGGTCTCCCAGGCCACCAAGCCACAGTAGGACTCATCTTCAGGAGAGTCCATTTCAACTCTCCCCTCTGGGTAGCTCACCCAGGAGCCTGCAGATTGAGCCTGCCTTGTCCTGACTAAAGAGTGGGAATATGAGGTGGCGTTCCCAGGCATCCATGCTTAGACACCTGCTCTCGAGTCTTTCCGTATGGGGCCTCCTGGAACCATCCAATAGGACTCGTTTGTCGTGCAGAAGGAAACCTTGAGGTTTGGAGTAATTCACAAATCCCATCGTAGGCAAACCTCCTTGGCCTAAAGAAGCCCTCACCCTTCAGGAAGAGGCCATGCTGGACAAAAACTCTAGCCTGAGGCACGTCTCATAGTTGACATGACCTCAGTGCAGGAGATCTCGATTCAGCCTCTGCAGAGTGGGCCTGCCGTGCCCTCGGTCCCAAACCTCACGCTACCTTGTGTTTTCAGACTTCCTTCCTCACACTCCTGGCTAACAAGCCCTCCGGACCAGAAAGTCCAGAACCAAAACCCAGCCCAGTGTCTGCCCAAAGGAAGAAAAACGTTTCCCTGTGGGGCTCTCCAGAAAACCCAGATGAGGATCAACCTGCTCGGGCCTCGACGGTACCCGAACTGGATAGGATGCTCTGGGCACTCATGCTCTGTCTGACACAGCCTGAAGCCAGACGTCCAGACAGACAAGGAGACAGATGGCCGCACACCCAGCACTTCGGACACGCCATGGTCTTATGCCGTCACCTCTTCCTAACCTTGGTTTTCAGATATCTGAACCTAGACATTATATCAATTCTCCACACAGCTGGGTATCGCAAGCACAAAACAGAACTCCTCCTTCCCCATGGCTGTCAAGCTTGCTCTTGGCATGGAGTCACACCTTCAGGGTGGGAGAAACCTTCATGGCCCCTGATGCCACGCCCAAACTTGAGTGCTGCTTGGGCACAAATTCACACTGTGACCCTCAGCATGAGCCCCATGTCAAAGAAAGGCCTGTCAGGACCTGGACCAAGAGCCCGCATATGGGGCTTGCCAAGCCCCTATGCACCAAATCCTCACCAGTGTTTGAGTTTTCCAGTCGCCCCACCTGTACCTGGGCTCTGTTCTGGAATCCCTTTCTTGGAGAGACCCATGAGCCAGACAACACGACTCCACCCTTCCCTCAAAATGACCCCAAACTCTTGGGAGCTGGGACAAATCCCCAGAGAGGGATACTCGTCCACAGTCCCTGAGGCCACCGCTCCAATCCACGGCTATCCCGGACACAACATCCAGAGACAAAAGCCTGAAGGAACGCCTCCCACTCGCCCTTGTTTCAGAGGCCCAGGAGTTCCCTCTCGGGCTGTACATCCGGCCTGTCATACCCTAGGCGGCACTCATAAGCTGACTTTGTGTTTTAAGACTTCTGCCCACAGCATGGACCCACACAACCTCCAGGCTAGGGCCTCTGAAGCCACAGCGAAAGATTGTGCCGGCCCTCTCTAAGGAAAGTGTGTCCAATCCATTGACCACAACCCTAGAGGTTAGGGAAAAGCTCCAAGGCCCCTGAGGCCATCAATAGGTAGGCCACCCTGGACTAAGAGGGGCTCTCTGACACCAGCAGAGCAAATATCTCCACTTAGATTCTCAGACAGTGTCCCCAGAGACAGAAGGTTGAAATGGACAGGCCCCCAGGCCCTAATATGAACCTTAGCTTTGTTTCCATGTGTCCGTTCTCAGAGGACTGTTTTCGTAGACCAGCACATGGGGCTTTTCTGAGGCACCAAACCAAGCATCTCTCGTCTCCACATGGGCAGCTTTCTTACTGGGGATGTAACAAACCCTTCAGGTAGGAGAGTTCCGCAAGGACACCGAACAACCAGCACATTCCAAGGTCTCCATGGACCCAAACGCACATTATGACGCATCCTCAGGAGAGGCCATTTCAACTCAGCCCCCTGGGTAGCGTGACCCAGAGGCAGCAGATCAAACATATCTTGTCGCTAATGGCCAATTGGAATGCGAGGAATGCTGTACAGGGATCCATCCTTCGAACCCTGCTCTCCAGTCCTTCCATATGGTATGTCCTGGAGCCATGCAACAGGATTCAAATGTCCCACAGAAGGAAACCTTGTGGTTTGGGGCAACCTCCAAACTCAGCGTGGGAAAACTTCCTTGGCCTCATGAGGCCCCCGCTTCATGAAGGTGCCATCATGGACACATACTCCAGCCTCAGCCAACGTCTGATCCTCAGCCTGACTTCAGATGCAGGAGATTTTGATTCAGCCTCTGCAGAGTGGGCCTGCTCTGCCCTTGGCTCCAATACTCACCCTAGCTTGTGTTTTCAGACTTCCGTCCTCACACTCCTTGCCCACAAACCCTCCCTACTGGGAATTCTGGGGCCACAATGAAGCACTCTGCCTGCCTCCCAGGAGAAAAACATTGTCTATGGTGCTGCCCAGAAACCCCAAATGAGGATCAAACTGCTTGGCCCTCGGCAACACCCCAATTGCATAGGCTACCTTAAACACTGATGCTCTGTCGCAAATAGCCTGAGCCCAGACCTTCCAACAGACACCGACACAGCTGGCTGCACTCCTAGGACATTGGACCCGCCACTGCCTTAGGCCACCATCCATTCCCAACCTGGGTTTTCAGTCATCGGATCCTAGACCTTATCTCCAATCCCTGCACAGGGGGGAACCTGATGCACAAATCAGAACCCCTCCTTCCCCATGGCAAGAAAACTTGCTGCTGGCAGTGAGTCAAACCTTCAGTGTAGGAAAAACGACATGGCCCATGAGGCAACGCCCAAGCGTTAGGGCCGCCTTGGGCACAAACACACATTGTGACCCTCAGCGTGAGTACCTTATTCAAGTAACGCCTCTCAGTGACTGGACCAAGAGCCCGCATATGTGGCTTGCCATGCCCATAGGCACCCAGGATTAACTAGATGGTGTGTATTCCAGTTGAGGGAACCCACTGCTGTGCTCTAGAGTCCCTCTCCTGGGGGGTCCCCTGTGGCAGAAAACAGTACTCTTCCCTTCCCACAGAATGAACCCAAACAGTTGGGAGCTTGGACAATCCCCCGAGAGGAAGGCTCTTCCTCGGCCTCTGAGACAACCCCTACCCTGTCCGGACACTGTGAACGCAACACCCAGAGACAAAATCCTGAGTGACTGCCTCCCACTTGCCCTCCTTTGATATCCAGAGGATCTCCCCTCACGGACTGGAGATCAGTCCTGCCATTACCTTGGCCACTAGCTGAGCTAAGTTTGCTTTTTCAGACATCTGTCCCCACAGCCCTGGCAAACACAGCCTCTAGGCTGGGTCCTCTGGAGCCATACCACAGGACCGTGCCTGCTCTCTCCTGGGAAACTGTGTCCATTCCTTTGGACACACACCTTCAGAATATGAGAAACCTCAAGGCCCCCGAGGACATCCCACTAATGGGAGGCTACCTGGACACACAGGGGCATTCGGACACAAGCTGAGCAGCTACCTCCACAAAGGCATGCAAACAGATGTCAACAGAGATAGAAGGTTGAGCCGGACAGGCCCTTAGGCCGTAATCTCAACTCTTGCTTTGGGTTCCAGGTGTCACTCCTCAGAGGCTTTGGTTCGAAGAACAGGATATGGGGCTTTCCTGAGGCACTGAACAGAACTCCTCTCGTCTCCACATGGGAAGCTTCCCTGTTGGAGCTGTGTCAAACACCTCAGTTTGGAGAACCCTGCAGAGTCCCTGAGCCACCTCCACATTCCAAGTTCTCCCAGGCCACCAAGCCACAGTAGGACTCATCTTCAGGAGAGTCCATTTCAACTCTCCCCACTGGGTAGCTCACCCAGGAGCCTGCAGATTGAGCCTGCCTTGTCCTGACTAAAGAGTGGGAATATGAGGTGGCGTTCCCAGGCATCCATGCTTAGACACCTGCTCTCGAGTCTTTCCGTATGGGGCCTCCTGGAACCATCCAATAGGACTCGACTGTCGTGCAGAAGGAAAGCTTTAGGTTTGGAGTAGTTCACAAATCCCATCGTAGGCAAACCTTCCTGGCTTCATGAAGCCCCCACACCCTTCAGGAAGAGGCCATGCTGGACAAAAACTCTAGCCTGAGGCACGTCTCATAGTTGACATGACCTCAGTGCAGGAGATCTCGATTCAGCCTCTGCAGAGTGGCCCTGCCATGCCCTCAGTCCCAAACCTCACGCTAGCTTTTGTTTTCAGACTTCCTTCCTCACACTCCTGGCAAACAAGCCCTACGGACTAGGAACTCCAGAACCACAACCCAGCCCAGTGTCTGCCCAACGGAAGAAAAACACTTCCCTGTTGGGCTCTCCAGAAAACCCAGATGAGGATCAACCTGCTCGGGCCTCGACGGTCCCCGAAGTGGATATGCTTCTCTGGGCACTCATGCTCTGTCTGACACAGCCTGAAGCCAGACGTCCAGACAGACAAGGAGACAGCTGGCCGCACACCCAGCACTTCGGACACACCATGGTCTTATGCCGACACCTCTTCCTAACCTTGGTTTTCAGATATCTGAACCTAGACATTATATCAATTCTCCACACAGCTGGGTATCGCAAGCACAAAACAGAACTCCTCCTTCCCCATGGCTGTCAAGCTTGCTCTTGGCATGGAGTCACACCTTCAGGGTGGGAGAAACCTTCATGGCCCCCGATGCCACGCCCAAACTTGAGTGCTGCTTGGGCACAAATTCACACTGTGACCCTCAGCATGAGCCCCATGTCAAAGAAAGGCCTGTCAGGACCTGGACCAAGAGCCCGCATATGGGGCTTGCCAAGCCCCTATGCACCAAATCCTCACCAGTGTTTGAGTTTTCCAGTCGCCCCACCTGTACCTGGGCTCTGTTCTGGAATCCCTTTCTTGGAGAGACACATGAGCCAGACAACACGACTCCACCCACAAAATGACCCCAAACTCAAGAGGCCCCCGCTTCATGAAGGTGCCATCATGGACACATACTCCAGCCTCAGCCAACTTTTGATCCTCAGCCTGACTTCAGATGCAGGAGATTTTGATTCAGCCTCTGCCGATTGGGCCTGCTCTGCCCTTGGCTCCAATCCTCAGCCTAGCCTGTGTTTTCAGACTTCCGTCCTCAAACTCCTGGCCCACAAACCCTCCCTACTGGGAATTCTGGGGCCACACTGAAGCACTCTGCCTGCCTCCCAGGAGAAAAACATTTTCTATGGCGCTGCCCAGAAACCCCAAATGAGGATCAAACTGCTTGGCCCTCGGCAACACCCCAATTGCATAGGCTACCTTAAACACTGATGCTCTGTCGCAAATAGCCTGAGCCCAGACCTTCCAACAGACACCGACACAGCTGGCTGCACACCCAGCACATTGGACCCGCCACTGCCTTAGGCCACCATCCATTCCCAACCTGGGTTTTCAGTCATCGGAACCTAGACCTTATCTCCAATCCCTGCACAGGGGGAACCTGATGCACAAGTCAGAACCCCTCCTTCCCCATGGCAAGAAACCTTGCTCCTGGCCGTGAGTCAAACCTTCAGTGTAGGAGAAAACGGCAAACCTGCCGGGCCTCATGAAGCCCCCCATATCCTTCAGGGAGAGGCCATCATGGACAAAAACTCTAGCTTGAAGCACGTCTCATAGTAGATATGACCGCAATGCAGGAGATCTTGATTCAGTCTCTGCAGAGTGGCCTGCCGTGCCCTCGGTCCCAAACCTCACGCTAGCTTGTGTTTTCAGACTTTCTTCCTCACACTCCTGGCAAACAATCCCTCCAGAGTAGGATTTGCAGAACCACAAGCCAGCCCAGTGACTGCCCACCAGTAGAAAACGTTTCCTTGTGGGGCTCTCCATAAAACCCAGATGAGGATCAACCTGCTCTTGCCTCGATGGCACTCAGATTTGATAGGCTGCTCTAGGCACTAATGCTCTGCCTTTCACAGCCTGATGCCAGACGTCCAGACAGGCAAGGAGACAGCTGGCCACACACCTAGCACTTCTGACACGCCATGGTCTTATGCCGTTATCTCTTCCTAACCTTGGTTTTCCGATATCTAAACCCAGATATTATATCAATTCCCCACACAGTTGGGCATCTGAAGCACAAATCAGAACTCCTTCTTCCCCATGGCTGTAAGGCTTGCTCTTGGCATGGAGTCACACCTTCAGGGTGGGAGAAACCTTTATTTCCCCTGAAACCACGCCCAAACTTGAGTGCTGCCTTGGGCACAAATTCACTCTGTGACCCTCAGCATGAGCCCAATATCAAAGAAAG
Organism: Mustela nivalis; assembly: GCF_964662115.1. Lineage (NCBI taxonomy): Eukaryota > Metazoa > Chordata > Mammalia > Carnivora > Mustelidae > Mustela > Mustela nivalis. The sequence continues at coordinate 325,528 of NW_028136248.1, forward strand.
GCCTGTCAGGGCCTTGACCAAGAGCCCGCGTATGGGGCGTGCCAAGCCCCTATACACCCAATCCTCACCAGTGTTTGAGTTTTCCAGTCTCGCCCTTGTTCCTGGGGCTCTGCTCTGGAATCACTTTCTTGGAGAGACACATGAGCCAGACAACAGGACTTCACCCTTCCCACAAAATGACCCCAAACTCCTGTTAGCTGGGATAAATCCCCAGAGAGGGATACTTGTCCACAGTCACTGAGGCCACCCCCTACAATCTACGGCTATCCTGGACGCATCCAGAGACAAAAGCCTGAAGGAATCTCGCCCTTGATTCACAAGCCAAGGAGCTCACTCTCTATCTGTACATCCGGCCTGCCATACCCTCGGCGCCACTCATAAGCTGAGTTTGTGTTTTCAGACTTCTGTGCCCACAGCCTGGCCCCACACACCCTCCAGGCTAGGGCATCTGGAGCCACAGCGAAAGATTGTGCCTGCCCTCTCCAAGGAAAGTGTGCCCAATCCATTGACCACAACCCTACAGGTTAGGGAAAAGCTCCAAGGCCCCTGAGGCCATCCTGATAGTGTAGGCTGCCCTGGACTAAAAGGGGCACTCTGACACCAGCTGAGCCATTATCACCACTTAGACTCTCAGACAGTGTCCCCAGAGACAGAAGATTGAAATGGACAGGCCCTTAGGCCCTAATATGAACCTTAGCTTTAGTTTTCATGTGTCTGTCCTCAGAGGACTGGTTTCGTATACCAGCATATTAGTTTTTTCTGAGGCTCCAAACCAAACCTCTCTCGTCTCCACATGGAGTGCTTTCTTACTGGATCTGTTTCAAACCCTTCTGGTCGGAGAATTCCGCAGGGCCACAGTACAACCATCACATTCCAAGGTCTCCATGGACAGAAACACACATTATGACGCATCCTCAGTAGAGGCCATTTCAACTCAGCCCGCTGGTTAGCTTGCCCCAGAGCCAGCAGATCAAACATATCTTGTCGTTAATGGCCAAAGGGAATGCGAGGCATGCTGTTCAGGGATCCATCCTTTGAACCCTCCTCTTCAGTCCTTCCGTATGGTATGTACTGGAGCCACTCAACAGGACTCGACTGTCTTGCAGAAGGAAACCTTGTGGTTTGTGGCAACCTCCAAACTCAGCGTGGGAAAATTTCGTTGGCCTCATGAGGCACCTGCTTCATGAAGGTGCTATCAAGGGCACAATCCAACCTCAGCCAACGTCTGATCCTCAGCCTGACTTCAGATGCATGAGATATCCTTTCAGCCTTTGCAGAGTGTGCCTGCTCCCTACCTCACCCTATCTTTTGTTTTCAGACTCTACCCTAGCACTCCTGGCCCAAAAGCCCTCATGATTGGGAATTCTGGTTCCAGAACGAAGCACTCTGCCTGGCCCCAAAGAAAAACATTGTCTATGGCATTGCTCAGAAACCCCAAATGAAAATCAACCTGCTCAGCCCTCGGCAACACCCCAATTGCATAGGCTACCCTAAACACTATGCTCTGTCTTACATAGCCTGAGCCCAGACCTTGTGAGAGACATTGAGACAGTTGGCTTCACACCCAGCACATCGAACCTGCCATGGGTTAGGCCATTTCATCCCTTCCCATTGACCTGGGTGTCTTCCTGGAGGTATATTCTGAGGCTGTGTCAGACTATGCATTTTTTCTGGAGCTTCCTATGGAATTGAGGTGGTATTAGGGGCCTTGCAATTTTCTCTTAATCTGGTGGGTTGGGAAACTGAGACAGGCTGACATTCCTTGGGAGAGCTGGCCCAGTGCTGTTGTGTGTTCCTGGAGGCCCCATCCTGGAGGGCATATGGGTCAGGACTCTGGGTCCAAAGTCTTCAGACACAAACTCGGGTAAGAGTTAAGCTCGAGGTGATGGCAGACCCAATCTGCAGACCCTGAGCGAAGCATCTCCAGATATGAAATTCGGACGGCTGTGAGGCAGGAGCACAGTCTTTTCTGTCTGACTTGTTTGTCTATGATGGCCACGAAATGAAGGGGTGGCCTCATGGGTCCATGTGAGATTCTACCTCTCTGGGAATTCTGCTCGGCACCCAAGAGTTTGGTGTATTTCCGAGGGATGGGAGGAGCGCAGTTTTATGAGTCAGGGATCCCGTCCAAACAGCCATTCCAGAGATGGGTCCTGGGTTCTGGAGCCTGGATCACCGCAACAAGGCTTAGGATTTGGGCCTAGGGTCCTGCTCTATGTTTTCCTGGTACAGCTCCCGAGTGTTCTTGTTGGAAATGGGTCTCATTCTGAGGGTCACAATGCCTGTTTTTGCCCAGATGCCCATGCTGAGTGGGTGTGACCTCATGGGCTATGCACTTGGCTCCCACTCTGAGGGTTGGACTGCCATCTCAACATTCAGTTTTCCTGCCATGGGGAAGGAGGGTACTTTTTTATGCTTCAGGTTCCCCCATGGGCAGGAATTTGAGCTAAGTTCTGGGACCGGTGCCTGAATACCCAGTTCACTTTGAGATGAGGTCCTCGGGCCAAGGCAGGACCCACCTGCAGAAAATGAGGCCTGCTTTCTGGGTGGCTGTCAGGAGCTCGGGCTCGAGCTGTGTCAGACAGAACATTCGTGGAGAGTTCGGCCTATGATATTGGGGTGCTTTTGAGAGCTGTGCAACTGGATCCTCATGGGGGATTTTTGCACAGACCCTTTCTTCACTTCTTCTATCTGGTGAGCAGGCAGATGGCTGCATTACGGCTCCAGAATATCCAAGTTGGAGGGTTTGCAGGCGAGGAGTGTGAGGACAGAAGTATGAAAACATAAGCTACGGTTACGCTCAGTGCCGAGCACATGTCTATTCCAATGTACAGCAGTTGTTTCGAGATCTTCAGCACCTGGGCGAGGGGAAGATGTCTGCTCACGCTGGAGTTTGTATCCATGATGGCCAACAAATGGTGGGGAGGCCTCAAGAATTCTTGGAGGTTTTTCCAAGCTGGAGCTTGTGAGCTGCTCCAAACATCAAGGTGTCCTACTAAGGGACAGCAGAAGTCTTCTTACAGGGCTCCAGGGTCCCCCATATGGAAGATTCGATAGCAATGCTCTCTGAATGGAGGCCTGGGAAGCCAATCTCGTGTTACCATTGCAGCTGAGGAACAGGGTAAGCTTGAACCAATGACACTGATTCCAAGTTCCAAGTGATTTGCGTTGATGGAAGTTCTCAGTCTAACAGGTCCCAATGCTGCTTGGTGTCCAGGGAGACCTTAGAATGTGGTGGCGGCTCTCTGACCATTGAGGATTCTCTATCCTTAGGATTAGACCCAGTACCCAGGAGCCAGGTTTCCTTCTTGGGACAGGAGGTGTGCTCTTGTATGGCTCACGGACCACAGGTTGGACCATATGCTTGAATTTCCAGAACAGACCTCTAGGAAGAGAGACCTCAAAACATAAGCTAGGGTTCTGATGAGGTTTTAGGGCCATGGAAGTTTCAATCTTCGGACTAAGTGCCATTGGCCTGCATGTCATCCTGGAGGTAGGTGCTGAGGCTGTGTCAGGCTGTGCACTTTTTCCAGAGTGGCCTATGATATTGGGGTGCAGTCAGGGGCCTTGGAGTTTTCTCCTAATCTGGACATTTTGCGAAACTGAGATGGGCAGGGTTTCCTCAGGAGAGCAGGGCCAGTGATGTCATGTGTTTCTCGAGGCCCCATCCTGGAGGTCATGTGTGTCAGGACTTTGGGACCAAAGACTTTAGACACAACCTCGGATAAGAGATAGGAGTGAGGTGATGGCAGTCCGAATCTGAAGACCCTGAGGGAAGCTCCTCGGGATTTGAAATTCAGGTGGCTGGGAGGGAGGAGCACAGGCTTTTCTGTCTGGATTTTGTGTCTAGGATGGCCACTAAATGGAGGGGTGACCTCATGTGTCCGTGGGATATTCTTCCACTCTGGTGATTCTGCTTGGCACCCAAGAGTTTGATTTCTTTCTGGGGAAGAGGAAAAGACTGTATTCCATCTCTGGGATCCTGTCCAAACAGGGATTCCAGAGATGGGTTCTGGGTCCAGACACTGGGAAAACTTAACCAAAGCTTCGATTTGGGATCCTGGTCCAGATCCCAAGGGGGATCTTTGGAAAGGGGTCTCATTCTGAGGGTCACAATGCCTATTTGTGCCCAGCTGCCCATCCTGTGTAGGCATGGTCTCATGGACCATGCACCTGGTTCCCACTCAGGGTTGTACAGCCATCTCAACATTCAGTTTTCTGGCCATGGGGAAGGAGGAGCACTCTTTTGTGCTTCCGAGTCCCCTATGGGCAGGAATTTGAGCTAAGTCTGGGACAGGTACCTGAATATCCAGGTTGCTTCAAGATGATGGCCTCGGGCCAAGGTTGGACCCACCTGGAGGATATGGGGCCCACTATCTGGGTGGCTGACAGGAGGTCGGGGATCAGGCGGTGTCAGATAGACAATGTATGCAGAGGTTGGTCTATTATATTGGGGTGCCATTGAGGGCCGTGCAGGAGGATCCTCATGTGGGTTTCTACGAAGACCCATAGGGCACTTCTTTCTGGTGGGCAGGCAGAAAGCTGCACTGTGGCTTCAGAATTCCCAATATGAAGGGCATGTAGGCGAGGAATGTGAAGACAGAAGTCTGAAAACACAAGCCACGGATAAGCTCAGTGCCGACCACAGGACCATTCCATTGTGCAGTGGTTGTTTCGAGATTTCCAGCACCTGAGTATGGGCGAGGGTCAGATGTCTGCTCACGCTGGGTTTGCATCCATGATGGTCAACGAATTGTGGGGTGGCCTCAAGAATTCTTGGAGATTTTCCCAAGCAGGACCTTGTGAGCTGCTCCAAACAGCAAGGTGTCCTACTGTGGGACAGGGGAAGTCCGCTTACAAGGCTCCAGGGTCCCCCATATAGAAAGATTCGACAGCAGAGGTCTCTGAATGGGGGCCTGGGAAGTCTTCCTTGCATGACCATTGCAGCTGAGGAACATTGCAGGCTTGATCTGCTGGTTTTTGTTCAAATTTCCAAGTGATCTAAGTTGACGGATGTTCTCAGTCTAATGAGTCACAATGCTGCTTGGTGTCCAGGGAGACCTTAGAATGTGGTGGTGAGGGTGCCTGGGTGGCTCAATGGGCTAAGCCGCTGCCTTCGGCTCAGGTCATGATCTCAGGGTCCTGGGATTGAGTCCCGCATCGGGCTCTCTGCTCAGCAGGGAGCCTGCTTCTTCCTCTCTCTCTCTCTGCCTTCCTCTATGCCTACTTGTGATCTCTGTCTGTCAAATAAATAAATAAAATCTATATAAAAAAAAACAATGCGGTTGTGGGTCTGTGGCCATGCAGGATTTTCCTAACTGAGGGTTAGACCCAGTTCCCAGGAGCCAGGTTCCCTTCTCGGGACAGGAGGGGTTCTCTTGTATGGCTCAGGGACCACATGTCGGATCATATGTTGGATTTCAAGACCAGGCCTCTGGGCACAGAGGCCTGAATATCTAGGCTAGGGTTCTTATGAGGTTGTAGGGGCATGTCATCCTCAACCTTCGGACTTAGGGACTTTGACCTGTGAGTCTTCCTGGAGGTAGATGCTCAGGCTGTGTCAGACTGTGCATTTTTTCCAGAGTGGCCTATGAAATTGGGGTGGGCTCAGGGGCCTTGCAGGCTTTTCCTAATCTGGAGGGTTTGTGCAACTGAGACGGCAGAATTTCATCCAGAGATCAGGCCCAGTGATGTAGTGTGGTTCTGTCAGCCCCATCCTGCAGGGAATGTGGTTAAGGGCTCTGGGACCAAAGTCTTCAGACACAAAATTGTGTATCAATTAGGAGGGAGGTGATGGCAGCCCCGATCTGCAGACGCTGAGGGCAGCTCCTCAGGATTTGAAATTCGTGTGGCTGGGAGGCAGGAGCAAAGGCTTTTCTGTCTGGATTGTGTCTAGGATGGCCTTGGAATGGTGGGGTGTCCTCATGTGTCCATGGAATATTCTACCTCTCTGGGGATTCTGCCCAGCACCCAAGAGTTTGGTGTCTCACTGAGAAGGAGAGAGCGTGGTTTACTGTTTCAGGGTTTCCGTCAACACAGGGATTCCAGAGATGGGTTATAGGTCCCTGTGCCTGGATAACCCTACAAAGGCTTAGTATTTGGGCCTAGAGGCTTGACTGCCTGGCTCTGTGGGGCTTTGGTTCAGCTCCCATGGAGACTTGTTGGAAATGGGTCTCAGGGTAAGGGTCACAATGCCTGTTTTTGCCCAGATGCCCATCCTGAGTGGGCATTGGCTCTTGTTCCATGCAACTGGATCCCAATATGAGGGTTGGACCACCATATCAACATTTAATTTTCCTTCTATGAGGAAGGAGGAGTACTCTTTTGTGCTTCAGATTCCCCCATGCACAGTAATTTGAGCTATGTTCTGGGACTGGTACGTGAATAACCAGGTTGGTTTGAGATGAAGGACTCAGGTCAAGGCAGGTCACACCTGCCAGATATGGGTCCCGCTATCTAGGTGGCTACCAGGAGGTCGGGGCTCAAGCTGTGTCAGACAAAGCATTAGTTCACAAGGTGGCCTATGATATTGTGGTGCTATAGAGGGCTGTGCTGGTGGAACCTTATATGGAGTTTCACGCAGACCCATAGGGCACCTCTTTTTTCTGGTGGGCAGGCAGAAGGCATTGTGGCTCCCAAATTCCCAATATGGGGGACTTGAAGGCGAGGAGTGTGAGAACAGAAGGCAGAAAACACAATCTATGCTTAATCTCAGTGCCGAGAACATGGCCATTCCAATGTGCAGTGGTTTTTTCGAGATCTCCAGCATCTGAGTACAGGCGAGGGTCAGATGTCTGCTCATGATAGAGTTTGTATCTATCGTGGCCAACAAATGAAATATCCAGCACCTGAGTAAAGGTGGATTTCAGATGTTTACGCACACTGGAGTTTGTGTCTCTGATGACCGAATGGAGGAGTGGCATCAAGAGGCTGATGCATGTGAGATGCTCCAAACAGCAAGGTTGTTTTTTCTACTGGACAGTTAGAGTCTGGTATGTTTTCTGCAGGGCCCCCCATGTGAAAAGTATGGGTAGCAGAGCCCTTCCACATGGATGCCTGGAAAGCACACCTCCATTGACCAATGCAGCTGAGGAACATGCAGGTTCTTTACGGTGCTTCTGGGGCGAAGCACCAAGGTCTTGAGTTGACATGGAATCTCTTGAAGATGGGTTACAATGCTGGTTTTTTTTACCAGGTAGATCTTAGAATGTGTTGGTGGCTAAGATGCCTGCAAGATTCTCCTACCCTGAGGGTTTAACACAGGTCGAAGAGCACGGTTACCTTCTGGGGACAGGAGATGTAGTGTTTTGTGGCTCAGGGACCACATGCCGTATCATAAGTTCCTATTCAAGAACAGGCCTCTGAAGACAGATGCCCGCCAACCTAATCTAGGGTTCCAATGAGTCCCAGGGGCATGAGAGGTTCAATCTTCAGACTTAGGAAAGTTGACTTGGGTGTCTGCCAGGATGTAGGTGATCAGGGAGTTTCAGACTGCGCACTTATGTCCAGAGTAACCTCCAATATTGGGGTGGCCACAGGGGCCTTGAATGTTTCAACCAACTCTGGAGGGTTTGGTTAACTGACATGCACAATTTCCATGGGGATGGCAAGCACAGTCCTGTGGTGTGGCTCCAGAGACTCCACCCTGGAGGGCATGTGAGCCATGGTTCTGGGAGGGAAGTCTGCAAACACAAACTCGGGTTAGGTTTAGTGGCTAGGTTATCGCAGGGCAATGTGTAGACCTGGAAGGCTACTCGTCAGGAACAGTAACTGGAATGACCCGAAGGCGGAAGCACAGGCTTTTATATCTGGATTGTGTGTCTAGGGTGACCTCAGAATGTAGCTGTGGCCTCATGGGTCTATGGGAGATTTTTCCTCTAAGGATACTGGCAGCTCCCAATATTTTGATGACTTTTTGAGATGGGAAGACTGCTATTTTCGATCTTAGGTGTGCCCCAAAACAGGGATTCCAGAGATGGGCTCTGGGTCTAGGCGCCTGGAAAATCCCACCAAGGGTTGGGATTTGGGCTTATGGGCAGACCAGGCCTGCAATGCAGGATCTTGGTGGTGCAACTGAGAGGGCTTGTTTGGAAGCATGCTCAGGCTGAGCATTACAATGCCTGTTTGTGCCCAGGGTGGCCCTCAGGAGTGGGCGTGGTCCCATTGTCCATTTTCTGGCTCCCACACTGAGGGATGGACACACATTCCAATGGCCAGGTTTCCAGCCATGGGGAAGGAGGAAATATCTATTGTGCTTCATGTTCCCCCATAGGCAGGGATTACAGCAAAGGTCTGGGGACAGATGCCTGAATACCAAGGATGCATAGAGATGACAGATTTGGGCCATGGCCGTTCTCACATGCTGGATATGGGCCCCGCTCTCTGGGTGGCTGACACGAGGTCTGGGCTCAGGCTGTGTCAGACACAGCACTAGTGGCCAGAGAAGTCTATATATTGGGGTTCTCTCCAGGGCCGAGTAAATTGATCCTCATGTAGGGTTTCTGGCCAGACTCACGAAGCACTTCTTTCTGTGGGGCAGGCAGAATGCTGCCTTATGGATCCAGAATTCCCTATCAAGAGGGTTTGGGGACAAATAGGGTGAGAATGAAATTGTAAACACCAGCTATGCTTAAATTGAGTGCCAAGCGGAAGTCAGTTTCAATGTGCAGCAGCTTATACGAGATATCCAGCACCTGAGTAAGGGCAGATGTCAGATATTTGCTCACACTTGAGTTTGTGTCTAGGATGATGACTAATGGAGGGGTGGCTTCAGGAGGCAATGGAGGATTACCCACGCTTAAGATTGTGAGATGCTCCAAACAACAAGGTTTCCTTCTAATGGACAGGAGGAGTCTGTTTTTTTTTCCTCCAGGGTCCCTCAAGTGGAAGTTTGCGTAGCAGAGCCCTCCCGCATGGATGACTGGAAAGCACACGTCCAATGACCATTGCAGCTGAGGAACATGACAGGTTCGTTTTGGTGGTTCTGGTGCCAAGTACCAAGGCCTTGAGTTGACTTGGAATCTCTTACAGATGTGTCCCAAAACTGGTTTGTTACAAGGGAGTTCTTAGAATGTATTGGTGGCTATGGGCCACGCTGAGGGTTTGGCACAGGTCGATGTGCACAGTTTCCATCTTGGGAGAGGAGATGTTCTGTTTTGTGGCTCAGGGTACATATGTTGTATCCTGACTTGGTATTCAAGAACAGGCCTCTGAGGATTGATGCTTGCAACCTAATCTAGAGATCCAATGATGTCCTTGGTGCCCATCAGGTTCAATTTTCTTACTAAGGACCATTGATATGGTTGTCTGACTGGATGTAGGTGATCAGGGTGTTTCAGACTGTGCATTTGCATCCAGAGCCACTTCCAATATTGGGGTGGGCTCAGGGGCCTTGCAGGTTTCTCCTAACGTGGAGGCTTTGGGGAACTGTGATGGGCACAGTTTCCTTGGGGATGGCAGGCCCAGTCCTGTGGTAAGGCTTCAGAGACCACCTCCTTGAGGATATGAGAGCCATGGTTTTGGGAGGGAAGTCTGCAAACACAAATTTGGGTCAGGGATAGTGGCAAGGTGATCGCAGTTCCAATGCATAGACCTAGAAGGCATCACGTCAGGAACTGTAATTAGGGTGACTGAAAGCTTGTAGCACAGGCTTTTCTATCTGGATTGTGTGTCCAGGATGGGCTCTGAATGTAGACGTGGTCTCATGGTTCAATGGGAGACTTTTCCTCTCTAAGGATCCTGGTGGATCTCCATAGATTGGTGGTTTTTCAGAGAAGAAAAGAGTGCTCTTTTCCATCTTAGGGGTGCTCCAAAACAGGGAAGAATGCTGTTTTCCAACTTAGGCTTATGCCAAAACAGGGATTCCAGAGACGGGCTCTGGGTCTGGGTGCCCGGATATCCCACCAAGTGTTAGGATTTGGGCCTAGGGGCATCCCAGGCCTACAATGCAGGATCCTAATGGTGTAACAGAGAGGGCTTGTTTGAAAGCATGCTCAGGCTGTGGGTCATCATGCCTCTTTGTGCCCAGGGGGGCCCTCAGGAGAGGGCGTAGTCTCATTGGCCATATAGCTGGATCCCACTTTGAGGGTTGGACACCCATTGCAACAGCCAGGCTTCCTGCAATGGAAAGAGGAGTTCTCTATTGTGCTTCAGGTTCCCCCATTGGCAGGGTTACAGGAAAGGTCTGTGGAAAGTTGCCTTAATACCAAGGATGTGTACAGATGACAGGCTAAGAATTCCCAGGTAACAAAACAGCATTGTTACCCATGTTCATGACATTCCATGTAAAAATAAGCCCTTAGTACTTCGCCCCAGAGCCACCAGAATGAACTTGCCAAGTTCCTAAGCTGCAATGGTCAGTGGAGGTGTGGTTTCCAGGCAACCATACGGGGGTGCTCTGCTACACAAACTTTGCAATTGGCTGGGACCCTTGAGACAAAAAAACAGAATGCCCCTGTCCGGTAGAAGGAAACCTTCTGTTTGGAGCATCTCACAAGCCCCAGCGTGGGAAATCCTCCATTTCCTCTTGAAGCCACCACTCCATTTGTCAGTCATCATAGACACAAACTCCAGCATGAGCAAACATCTGACATCTGCCCTTACTCAGGTGCTGGATTTCAATTCGATCGCTGCACACTGGAACTGCCTTTAGTTTGACTGAATTAAGCCATAGCTTGGGTTTACAATTCCATCCTCAGCCTACTGGTCCACAAGCCCTATTGTGAGGGAATTCTGGAGCTACAACACAATATTCTGCCTTCCCCATAGAAAGAAAAAGGGCCTGGAGAGTCTGCCCAGAAACTCCATATGATGGTCAATCTTCTCGGTGCTAGACGGAACCCTGATTCATAGGCTGCCCTGGGCACTAGTGCTGTGTCTGACATAGCCAGAGCCAGGACCTAGTGTCAGCCACGGAGAGATCAGGGCCCATATCCAGCATGTGAGACCAGCTATGGCCCAAGTCTGTCTTCTCTTCTATTCTTGGTATTCAGGCATCTCTATCCACACCTTTGCGAAATCCTTGCCATTGGGGGAACCTGAAGCACAATAGAGAACTCCTCCTTCCCCATGGAAGGTATTCTGACAGTTGGGATAGTTGCTCAACCCTCAAAGTGGAAGGCAGCTCCATGGCCAAGGAGACCATGTGCACTCATGATGGCTTCCCCGGGCACAAGCAGGCATTGTGACCTCAGCCTGAGCATGCTTTCAACCAAACGCTCTCAATTGCATCTCTGGGACCCCGAATTGCAGGCCTAGTACACACCTAGGCCCAAATCCTAACCCTAGTGGGATTTTACAGGGGCCCAGACACAGAGCCCATCTCTGGAATCCCTATTTTGGGGGACCCTTAAGATGGAAAACAGCACTCTTCCCTTCCCCGAGATAGTCACCAAGCTCTTGGTAGCCACCAGGATCCTTGAGTGGAAAAATCTGCCATAGACCCATGAGAACACACCTGCATTCCGAGGCCATCCTGGACATACAATCCAGATACATATCATGTGCTATCACCTTTGAGTCATCGGATTTACAGTTCCTGACGAGCTGCCTTCCAGGTCTATGCATTGGGCCTGCAATCACCTTGTCATTAACCTAAACTGAGTTTGTGTTTGCAGACTTCCTTCCTAAAACCATGGCTCACTTGACCTCCAGGTTCTGGCATCTGAAGCCACACCACAAGACTGTGCATGAGATCCTCAAGGAAACTGTGCCCATCACTTTTGCCCGATACCTTTAGATTAGGAGAAACCTGCAAGGCCCCTGAGCGCAGCCAAATAATGGAGGCCGCTCTGGGCACAAATGCACAGTCTGAGACACCCTGATCACCTCCATACAGGCAGACACCCAAGTCAATGCTCCTGAGTCAGAAGATTGAACCTGACATGCCCCGAGGACTTCATTGGCACACTAGATTAGGTTTACAGGTATCTGTCGTCAGAGGCCTGCTCTGGAATATCAACTTATGATAAAATATATAGTCCCTGAGCCACAGAACAGAATATGTCCTCCCCAAAAAGGAAGCCATGCTCCTGGAATTGTGTCATACCCTAAGGGTATTTGGATCCTGAATGGCCCCTTAGCAACCAGCACATTCTATGATATTCCTGGTAACAAACCATCATTGTGCCCCATCTTCATGAGACTCCATGTCAACTCAAGGTCTCGATATATTGCCCCAGAGCCACCAGAATGCACCTGCCATGTTCCTCAGCTGCAATGGTCAATGGAGGGGTGATTTCCAGGCATCCCTGTGGGGTTCTCTGCTACAAAACTTTCCACATGGAGAAACCAGAGAAAACAAACCAGACTTCTCCTGTCCGGTAGAAAGAAACTTTGCTATTTGGAGCATCTCACAAGCCCCAGCATGGGAAATCCTCCATGGCCTCTTGACGCCACCCTTCCATTTGTGGGTAATCACAGACACAAACTCCAGTGTGAGCAAACATCTGACATCCACCCTTACTCAGGTGCTGGATATTCGAAACGGCAGCTGCACACTGGAACTGCCTTTTGCTTTTCACTGAACTTAACCATAGCTTTGTATTACTATTCTATCCTCACCACACTGGTCCACAATATCTCTTGATAGGGAATTCTGGAGCCACAACGCAGTATTCTGCCTTCCACATAGAAAGAAGAAGGACCTGTTGAGTCTGCCCAGAAACTGCACATGAGGATCAATCTACTCAGACCACGAGGCAACCCTGATTAATAGATTTCCCTGACCACTAGTGCTGTGTCTGACAGAGTCTAAGCCCCGACCTCGTGTCAGCCACCCAGAGGTGAGGGCCCATATTTAGCATGAGAGATCGGCCATGGCCCTGGGCCATCATCTGTACCCATCCTTGGTATCCAGTCATCTGTCCCCCAAACTTTGCTGGAATTCCTGCCAATGGCGAACCTGAAACACAATAGAGAACACCTCCTTCCCCATGGCAGGAATATTGGCTGTTGGGATGGTTGTCCAACCCTCAGCGTGGGAGCCAGCTGCATGGCCAAGGAGACCATGCCCACTCCTGAGGGCCGACATGGGCACAGGCAGGCATGGTGATCCTCAGCCTGAGCATGTTTTCAAACAAACACTCTCAGTTGCTCCTCCAGTACCAGCATTGCAGGCCTGGTATGCCCCTAGGCCCAAATCCTAACCCTTGGTGGGATTTTCCAGGTGCCCAGACCCAGAGTCCGTCTCAGAATCCCTGTTTGGGGCACCCTTAAGATGGAAAACAGCACTCTTCCCTTCCCTGAGAAAGGCACCAAACTATTGGAAGCCGCCAGGATCCTTAGAGAGAAAAAATCTCCCATGGACCCATGAAAACAAACCTGCATTCCGAGGCCATCCTGTCCACACAATCCAGAGAGAAAAGTCTTTGCTACCGACTTTGAGTCATCCTATTTACATTTCCTGACGAGCTGACCTCCATGTCTATGCATTGGGCCTGTGATCATCTCGACACTAACCCTAACCCCAGTTTGTGTTTGCCGACTTCTCTCCCAAAACCATGGCTTACATGCCCACCAAGATGTGGTCCCTCAAGCCACATCACAGGAAAGTTCCTGCCATCCCCAAGAAAACAGTGCCCATCAGGTTGTCCAAACCCTCCAGATTAGGAGAAACCTGCCAGGCCCCTGAACCCACCCCAATATTGGCGGTTGCTCTGGATGCAAACGTGCAGTCTGAAACACCCTGAGCACCTCCATCGAGGCAGAAAGCCAAGTCAATGGTTCTGAGTCAGATGATTGAACCTGACATGCCCCTAGGACTTCACTGGAACCCTAGATTGGGTCTTCAGACATCTGTTCTCAGAGTCCTGTTCTGGAATACCAAGTTATGATACAACATGTGGTCCCTGATTCCCACAACAGAACATCTCCTGTCTCCAGAAGGAAAATGTGCTCTTGGATCTATGTCCAACTTTCAGGGTAGATGGATCCTGCATGACCCATTAGCCCCAGCAGCTTCTATGATCTCCCTGGTAACAAACCAGCATTGTGACCCAACTTCCTGAGACTTGATGCCAACTCAAGGTGTTGGTACTTTGCCCAAGAGCCATGAAACGAATCTGCCATGTTCCTCCGGTACAAAGGTCAATGGACGTGTGCTTTCTAGGCATCCAAGAGGTAGTTCTCTGCTACACAAAAATTCCACATAGGGAACCCTAGAGCAAACAAATAAGACTGCTCCTGTCAGGTTGAAGGAAACCTTGGTTGTTTGGAGCATCTCACAAGCCCCAGCCTGGGAAGTCCTCCACATTCTCTTGATGCCAACCCTCCATTTGTTAGTCATCATAGACACAAATTCCAGCATGAGCAAACATCTGACATCTGCTCTTACTCAGGTGCTGGATATTCGAATCAGTCACGCACACTGGAAATACCTTTCACTTAACACTGTATTCTTGCATAGTTTGGGTTTACAATTCCATCCTCACCCTACTGGACTGCAAGTCCTCTTGAGAGGGAATTAGGGAGACAAAACGCAACATTCTGCCTTCCCCATAGGAAGAAGGGCCTGGTGAGTCTGCCCAGAAACTCCCCATGAAGATCAATCTACTTGGCCCTCGAGGGAACCCCGATTTATACTTTGCGCTGGCCACTAGCGCTGTGTCTGAGAGAGCCTGAGCCCCAACCTCGTGTCAGCCACCCAGAGTGTGGGGCCCTTATCCAGCATGTGGGACTGGCCATGGCCCAGTCATCTCTACCCATCCTTGGTATTCCGGCAACTATCCCAGACCTTTGCTGGAATCCCTACCAGTGGGGGAACCTGAAGCACAATTGAGAACTCCTCCTTCCCCATGGCAGGAAGCCTGGCTGTTGCTATGGGTGCCCAACCCTCAGAATTAGAACCAGGTGCATGGCCAATGAGACAACGCTCAATCATAAGGGCCGCCTGGGCCAAAGCAGGCATTGTGTCCCTCAACCTTAGCATGCATTCAAACAAATGCTCTCAGTTGTTTCTGCAGGGTCCCGCATCGCAGGCCTGGTATGCCCTTAGGACCATATCCTAACACTTCGTGGGATTTTCCATGCCAACATAACCAGAGCCCGTCTCTGGAATCTCTGTTTTGAAGCACCCCTATGATGGAAAACAGCACTCTTCCCTCCCCTGAGAAAACTATTAGGAGTTGCCAGGATGCGTAGAGAGGAAAAATCTCCCAGGGCTCCATAAGACCACACCTTCATTCCGAGGCCATCCAGGACACACAATCCAGATACAAGAGACTGTGCTACCACCTTCGAATCACCTGGTTTACAGTTCCAGACGAGCTGCCCTACAGATCTACGCATTGGGCCTGTGATCACCTCGCCATTAACCCTACCCCAAGTTTGTGTTTGCAGACTTCTTTCCCAAAACCATGGCTCACATGCCCTCTATGATGGGTCTCTGTAGCCACACCACAGGAAAGATCCTGCTATCCCCAATGAAACTGTGTCCATCACAGTTGCCCAAACCCTCCAGATTAGGTGAGACCTGCAAGTCCCCTGAGCCCAGTCCAATATTGGAGGCCACTCTGGACACAAATGCACAGTGTGCAACACCCTGATCACCTCCATCCAGGAAGACACCCAAGTCAATGGTCCTGAGTCAGAAGATTGGTCCCTGAACCCCACAATAGAATATCTCCTGTCCCCAGATGGAATTCGTGCTCTTCAACTTGTGTCAAGGGTCGGGGTATATGAATTATGCACAGCCCCTTAGCCCCCAGCACATTCTAAGATCTCTCTGGTAACAAACAAACAGCATTGTGATCCATCTTCATGAGATTCCATGTCACTTCAAGTCCTTGGTAATTCGCCCCAGAGCCACCAGAATGAACCTGCCATGTTCCTCACCTGATATGGTCAGTGATAAGCTTTCCAGGCATCCATGTGGGAGTGCTCTTCTACTTATACTTTCCACATGTGGGACCCTGGAGCAAACAAACCAGACTGCCACTGACCAGTAGAAAGGAACCCTCTGTTTGGAGCATCTCAGAAGCACCAGCAGGAGAAATCCTCCATGGCCCTTGACACAACCCCTCCATTTGTCAGTCATCATAGACAAAAACTCCAGCATGAGAAAACATCTGAAATCTGCCGTTATTTAGATTCTGCACTTTCTCTTCCACCACTGCACACTAGAACTGCGTTTCACTTGACACTGAATTTATCCATAGCTTGGGTTTAGAATTCCATCCTCAGCCTCCTGGTATGCAAGCCCTCTAGAGAGGGAATTTGGAGCCACAAGGCAACATTCTCCATTCCCACTAGAAAGAAATAGGGCCTGGTGAATCTTCCCAGAAACTCCACATGAGGTTCAATCTACTTGGCACTCGATGGAACCTTGATTTATAGGCTGTCCTGGGCACTAGTACTAGTACTAGTACTAGTACTGTGTCTGACAGAGCCTGAGCCAAGACCTAGTTTCAGGCACCCAGAGATATGAGCCCATATCCAGCATGTGAGATTGGCCAGGGCCCAAGTCCATCATCTCTACCCATCCTTGGTATTCAGGCACCTGTCCCCAGACCTTTTATGTAATCCCTACCAATGGGGTAACCTAAAGCACAATAGAGAACTCCTCCTTCCCCATGGTAGGAATCCTGGCTGTTGATATGGGTGTCCAAACCTCAAAGTGGGAGCCAGCTGCATGGCCAAGGAGACAATGCCCACTCATGAGGGCTGCCCTCGGCACAAGTAGCCATTGTAACCCTCAGCTTGATCAAGCCTTCAAAAAAATGCTCTTAGTTGCACCTCCAGGATCCTGCATTGCAGGCCTGATATGCCCTTAAGCCCAAATCCTAACACATCGTGGGATGTTCCATGTGCACATACCCAGAGCCCGTCACTGGAATCCCTGTTTTGAGGCACCCCTAAGATGGAAAACAGCACTCTTCACTTCCCTGAGAAAGCCACCAAACTAATGGGATCCCCCAGGATCCTTGAGAAGAAGAATCTCCCATGGTCCCATGAGTCCACACCTGTATTCCGAGGCCAGCGTGGATATGCTATCCAGATACAAGAGACTGTGCTACTGGCTTCGAGTCACCTGATTTACAGTTCCTGACGTGCTGCCCTCCAGATCTTTGGATTGGGACTGAGAACACCTCTCCATTAACCTTATCCCGAGTTTGTGTTTGCAGATCTCTCTCTAAAAACCATAGCTCACATGTCCTCCAGGATGGGGCCCCTAGAGTCACACCACAAGACTGTGCTTGCCATCCCCAAGGAAACTGGGCCCATCACAGTTGCCCAAACCCTCCTGATTAGGAGAAACCCGGAAGGCTCCTGAGCACATCCCAATATTGGAGGCTGCTCTGGATGCAAATGCACAGTCTGAAACACCCTGATCACCTCCATCCAGGCAGACACCCAAATCAATGGTCCTGAGTCAGATAATTGAACCTGACATGGCCCTAGGACCTCATTGGAAGAGGGATTAACTTTTCAGGCACCTGTCCTCAGAGGCCTCTTCTGGAATACCAACTTATGATACAAATTATGGCCCCTGAGCCCCAGGGTGGGAAATCCTCCATGGCCTCTTGACGCCACCTCTCCATTTGTTGGTCATCGTAGACACAAACTCCAGCCTGAGCAAACATCTGACATCCGCCCATATTCAGGCGCTGATATTGGAATCAGCTGCTGCACACTGGAACTGCCTTTCGCTTTGCAATGAATTTAAGCCTAGCTTCAGACTACAATTTCATCCTCACCCTACTGGTCTGCCATATCTCTTGATAGGGAATTCTGGAGCCACAACGCAACATTCTGCCTTCTTCATAGATAGAAGGACCTGGTGAGTCTGCCCATAAACTACACATGAAGATCAATATACTCAGCCCAGGAGGGAACCCCTATTTATAGTTTGCCCTAGCCACTAGTGCTGTGTCTGACAGAGCCTGAGCCCCTACCTCGTGTCAGCAACCCAGAGGGTGGGGCCCACATTAACCATGTGAGACCGGCCATGGCCCAGGGCTGTCATTACTACCCATCCTTGGTATTCAGGCATCTGTCCCCTAGATCTTAGCTGGAATCCCTACCAATGGGGGGACCTGAAGCACAATAGAGAATTCATCCTTCGCCATGGCAGGAATCCTGGCTTTTGGATGGGTGTCCAACCCTAGGAATGGGAACTGGCTGCATGGCTGAGTAGACATCGCCCAATCCTGATGGCCTCCGGGGCACAAGCAGGCATTGGGACCCTCAGCTTGACCATACTTTCAAACAAACGCTCTCAGTTGCACCTCCAGGATCCCGCATTGCAGGCCTGGTATGGCCCTAGGCCTAAATATTAACCCTTGGTGGGATTTTCCAAGCACTTAGACCCAGAGCTCATCTCTGGAATGCCTGTATTGGGGCACGCTTAAGCTGGAAAACAGTACTCATCCCTTCCCGGAGAAATCCAACAAACTATTGAGAACCGCCAGGATCCTTGAGAGGAGAAATCTCCCATGGACCCTTGAGACAACACCTGCAATAAAGGCCATTCTGGAAATTAAATCCAGATACAATTACCTGTGCTACCACCTTTGAGTTACGTGATTTACAGTTCCAGACTTGCTGCCCTCCTGGTCTATGGATTGGGACTATGATCACCTTGCCACTAACCCTAACCTAAGTTTGTGTTTGCAGACTTCTCTCTCAAAATCATGGCGCACATGTCCTCCAGGATGGGGTCTCTGGAGTCACACCACAGGACAGTTCCTGCAATCCCCAAGGAAACTGCCCATCACAGTTGTCCAAAAACCCCATATAAGGAGAAACCTGCAAGGAACCTGAGCCAACCCTAGTATTGGATGCCACTCTGGACACAAATGCACAGTCTGAAACACCCTCATCACCTGCATCCAGTCAGACACCAGAGTCAATGATCCTGAGTCAGAAGATTGAATGACATTCCCCTAGGGCCTCATTCAAACCCTTTATTAGGTTTTCAGGCTTCTGTCCTCAGAGACCTGTTCTGGATTACCAATTTATGATACAACTATGGCCGCTGACCCCCACAACAGAATATCTCCTGCCCCCAGAAGCAATCCGGGCTCTTGGGCCTGTGTCAAATCCTCAGGCTAGATGAATCCTGCATGGCCCATTAACCACCAGCACATTCTAAGATCTCCCTGGTAACAAACCAACATTTTGACCTATCTTCATGAGGTTCCATGTCCAATCCAGTCTTTATTTCTTCGCCTCAAAGCCACCAGATGCCATGTTCCTTCGCTGTCATGGTCAATGAAGGTGTGCTTTCCAGTCACCCATGTGGGAGATCTATGTTATCCGATCTTTCGACATGGGGAACCATGGAGGAAACAAATCAGACTGCCCCTGCTGTTTGGAGCATCAAAAAAACACCAGATTGGGAAATCCTCCATAACCTCTTGACGCCACCCCTCCATTTTTGTGTCATCATAGACACAAACTCCAGCATGAGCAAATATCTGACATCCACCCTCACTCAAGTGCTGAATATTGGATTCAAACATTGCACACTGGAAATTTCTTTCGCTTGATACAGAATGTAACCATAGCTTAGGTTTACAATTCCATCCTCAGCCTCCTGGTCCACAAGCCCTCTTGATAGTGAATTCTAGAGCCACAAAACAGCATTCTGCCTTCCCCTTACAAACAAGAAGGGCCTGGTGAGTCTGCCCAGAAACCATACATGAGGATCAATCTGCTCGGCACTCGAGGGAACCCCAATTTATAGGCTGCCCTGGGCACTAGTGCTGTGTCTGACAGAGCCTGAGCCAAGACCTAGTGTCAGCCACCCAGTGATCGGGGCCCATATCCACGATTTGATACTGGCCATGACCCATGTCCATCATCTTTACCCATCCTTGGTATTCAGGCCTCTGTCCCCAGACCTTTGCTGGAATCCCAGCTAATGGGGGAACCTGACGCACTATAGAGAACTCCTCTTTCCCCATGGCAGGATTCTGGCTGTTGGGATGGTTGTCCAACCCTCAAAGTGGGAGCCAGCTGCATGGCCAATGTGACCACGCCCACTCATGAGGGCCACCTGGGCATAAGCAAGTATTGTGACCCTCAGCCTGAGAATGATTTCAAACAAGACCTCTCAGTTGCACCTCCAGGATCCTGCATGCAGGCCTGGTAAGCCACTAGGCCCAAATCCTAACACTTGGTGGGATTTTCCAGGGGACCAAACCCAGAGTCCGTCTCTGGAATCCATATTTTGGGTCACCCCTAACATGAAAAACAGCACTCTTCCCTTCCCCGAAAAAGCCACCAACTATTGGGAGCCACCAGGATCCTTAGAGAGGAAAAATCTCCCATGGACCCATGAGGCCACAACTGCATTCTGAAGCCATCCTGCACACAATACAGAGAAAAAAACCTGTGATTCTGCCTTTGAGTCACCCGATTAACAGTTCCTGAAGAGCTGCCATCCATGTCTATGCATTGGGCCTGTGATAACCTTGCCACTAACCCTAACCCAAGTTTGTGTTTTCAGACTTCCCTCCCAAAACCATGGCTCACATGCCCTCCAGTTTGTGATAACTGGAGCCACACCACGGGATTGTACCTGTCTTCCCGAAGGAAACTGTGATTGTCACTATTAAACAAACCCTCTAGATTAGGAGAAACCTGCAAGGCCCCTAAGCCCAGCCCAATATTGGAGGCCACTCTGGACGCAAATGCACAGTCTGACACACCATATCACCTACATCCAGGATGATATCCAAGTCAATGGTCCTCAGACAGAAGATTGAACCTGACATGCTCCTAGGATTCACTGGAACACTAGAATAGGTTTTCAGGTATCTGTACTCAGAAGGCTGTTCTGAATATCAATGTATGATACAATATGGTCACTGAGCCACACAAAAGAACATCTCCTGTCCTTAGAAGAAAGCTGTGCTCTGGACCTGTGTCAAACACTCTGGGTAGATGAATCCTTCAAGGCCCCCTGGCAACCAGCACATTCTATGATCTCCCTGACAACATACCAGCATTGTGACCCATCTTCATGAGACTCCATGACAACTCCAGCCCTTGGTACTTCGGCCCAGAGCCACCAGAATGAAACTGCCATGTTCCTCTGCTGCCATGGTCAATGTAGGTGTACTTTCCAGGCATCCAGCGGGAGTGCTCTGATACCAGCTTTCCACTTGGGGAACCCTGGAGGAAACAAACCAGACTCCACTGTACGGTAAAAAGGAATCTTTTCTGTATGGAGTATCTCAAGCCTGAGGGTGGGTAATCCTCCATGGCCTCTTGAGGCCACCCATCCATTTGTTGGTCATCATAGACACTAACTCAGCGTGAGCAATCAACTGACATCTGCACTTACTCAAGTGCTGGATATTTGAATCAGCTGCTACACACTGGAATTGCCTTATGCTTGGCACTGAATTTAAAAGTAGCTTGGCGGGACGCCTGGTTGGCTCAGTTGGTTAAACAGCTGCCTTCGGCTCAGGTCATGATCCCAGCGTCCTGGGATCGAGTCCCACATCAGGCTCCTTGCTCCGCAGGGAGCCTGCTTCTCCGTCTGACTCTGCCTTCCACTCTGTCTGCCTGTGCTTGCTCTCGCTCGCTCTCTGACAAATAAAATCTTGAAAAAAAAAAGTAGCTTGGGTTTGCAATTCCATCCTCACCCTGGTGTTCAGTAAGCTCTCTTGATAGGGAATTCTGAAGCCACAACACAGCATTCTGCCTTCCCCATAGCAAGAAAAAACAGCCTGGAGAGACTGCCCAGAAACCCTACATGAGGATAAATCTACTCGACCCTCGAGTGAACCCCATTTATAGGTTTACCTGGCCACTAGCGCTGAGTCTGACAGAACCTCGTCTCTGACCTCGTGTCAGGACCCAGAGACTGGGCTCCAACTCCAGAATGTGAGACCAGCCATGTCCCAGGGCTGTCATCTCTACCCATTCTTGATTCAGGCATCTGTCCCCAGACATTTGCTGAAATCCCTGCCAATGGGGGAACCAGAAGCACAATAGGGAAATCCTCCTTCCCCATGGCAGGAATGATGGCTCTTGGGATGGGTTTCCAGACCTCAGAGTGGTAGCCAGCTGAATGGCCAATGATAACCCGCCCACTCATGAGGGCCGCCCTGGACACAAGCAGGCATTGTGACCCCCAACATGAGCATGCTTTCAAACAAACACTCTCAGTTGCATTCCAGAATCCAAATTTGCAGGCCTGATATTCCCCTAAGCACAAATCCTAACACCTGGTGAGATTTTTCAGGGGACCAGAAACACAGCCTGTCTCTGGAATCCCTGTTTTGGGACACCCCTAAGATGTAAAATAGCACTCTCCCCTTCGCCAAGAAAGCCACCATAGTATAGGGAGCCGCTAGGATCCTTCAGAGGAAAAATCTCCCATGGATCCATGAGACCACACCTGCATTCCGAGGCCATCCTGGACACAAAAGCCAGATACACAAGCCTGTGCTACCACCTTCAAGGCAACTAATTTATAGTTCCAGACGAGCTGCCCTCCAGGTCTATGCATTGGGCCTGCGATCACCTCACCGCTAACCTTAACCCGAGTTTGTGCTTACAGACTTCTATCCCGAAACCATGGCTCATATTTCCTCCAGGATGGGGTCTCTGGAGCCACACCAAAGGACTGTGCCTGCCATCCCCAAGGAAAATGTGTCCATCACATTTGCCTAAAACTTCGAGATAAGGAGAAACCTGCAAGGCCCCTGAGCCCACCCCAATACTGGAGGCCCCTCTGGACACAAATGTGCATTCTGAAATACGCTGATCACCTGAATCCAGGCAGATACCCAAGTCAGTGTTTCTCAGTCAGAAGATTGAACCTGACATGCTCCTATGACCTCATTGTAACCCCTGATTAGGTTTTCAGGCATTTGTAATCAGAGACCTGTTCTGGAGTACCAACTTAAGATACAACATATGGTCCCTGATCCCCACAACAGAACATCTCCTTTCTCTAGATGGAAGCCGTGCTCTTGGAACTGTGTCAAACCCTCAGGGTAAATGAATCCTACTTGGCCCGTAGCCACCAGCAGATTCTAAGATCTCACTGGTAACAAGCCAGCATTGTGAGCCATCTTCATGAGATTCCATGTCAACTACAGGCCTTGGTACTTCACCCCAGAGCCTTCAGAAAGAACCTGTCATGTTCCTCAGCTGCAATGTTCAGTGGAAGTGTGCTTTCCAGGCATCCATGTGGGAGTGCTCTGCTACCCAAACTTTCCACATGGGGGACTCTCGAGCAAACAAATCTGACTGCCCTGTCCTGTAGAAGGAAACCTGGCTGTTTGGAGCATCTCACAAGCTCAAGTGTGGGAAATCCTCTATGACCTCTTTTCAACTCCTCTCCATTTGTCGGTCATTATAGACACAAACTCCAGCTTGAGCAAACATCTGACGTCTGCGCTTACTCAGGTGCTGTATATTCGAATCAGCCGCTGCACACTGGAAATGCCTTTCGCTTGTCACTGAATTTATTCATAGCTTGGGTTTACAATTCCATCCTCACCTTACTGGTCCACAAGCCCTCATGATAGGGAATTCTGCAGCCACAACACAGCATTCTGCCTTCCCAATAGAAAGAAGAAGGGCCTGGTGAGTCTGCCCAGAAACTCCACATTATGATCAATCTACTTTTCCCTTGAGGGAACCCTGAATTATAGACAGCCCTGGCCCCTAGTGTTGTGTCTGACAGAGCCTAAGCCCCGACCTCGTGTCAGCCACCTAGAAGGCGGGGCCCATATCCCGCATGTTAGACTGGCCACGGAACAGAGCCGTCATCTTTACCCATCCTTGGTATTCAGGCATGTGTCCCCAGACCTTTCCTGGAATCCCTACCAATGAGGGAACCTGAATCACAATAGAGAAATCCTCATTCCCCATGGCAGGATTCCTGTAAGTTCGGAAGGGTGTCCAACACTCAGAGTGTTAGCCTACTGAATGGCCATTGAGACCACCCCCATTCCTGAGGGCCACCCTATGCAAAAGCTTGCATAGTGACCCTCAGCCTGAGCATGCTTTCAAACAAACGCTCTCAGTTGTATCTCCAGGACTTGCATTGTAGGCCTGGTAAGTCCCTATGCCCAAATCATAACCCTTGGTGGGTATTTCCAGGTGCCCAGAGCCAGAGCACTTCTCTGCAATCCCTGTTATGGGACACCCTTAATATGGAAAACAGAACTCTTTCCTCTCTGAGAAAGCCACCACATTATAAGGAGCCGCCAGGATACTTGAGAGGAAATATCACCCATGGACACCTGAGACCACACCTGCATTCTTAGTCCATCGTGGATACACAATCCAGATAAAAAAGACTGTGCTACCTCCTTTGAGGCATGCGATTTACATTTCACACGGAGCTTCCCTCCAGGAGTATGCATTGGGCCTACAATCACTTCGCCACTAAACCTAACCCGCATTTGTGTTTGCATACTTCCCTCCCAAAACCATGGCTCTCATGCCCTCCAGCATGGGGTCTCTGGAGCCACATCACAGGACTGTGCCCACCATTGCGAAGGAAACTGTGCCCATCAAATTGCCCTATCTTTCCAGATTAGGAGAAACCTGCAAGGCCCCTGAGCCCACCCCAATACTGGTTGCCACTCTGTACACAAATGCACAGTCTGGAACACCCTGATAACCTACATCTAGGCAGACATTGAAGTCAATGATACTGAGTCAGAGGATTGAACCTGACATTCCGTTAGGATTTTATTGGAACCCTAGATTAAATTTTCAGGCATCTATCCTCAGAGGCCTGTTCTGCAATACCAAATTATGATACATTTGGTCCGTTAGCCCCACATCAGAACATCTCTGGTCCGAGAAGGAAACCGTGCCCTTTGACCAGTGTCAAACCCTCAGGGTAGATGAATCCTACATGGTCCCTTAGCCACCAGCACACTGTAAGGTCTCCATGGTAACAAACCTGCATTATGACCCATCTTCATGAGACTTCATGTCAACTCCAGGCCTTGGTAATTCGCCCAAGAGCCACCAGAACGAATTGGCCATGTTTCTCAGCTGCAATTTTAATGGAGGTGTGCTTTTCAGGCATCCACGTGGGAGTGCTCTGCTACCCAAACTTTCCACATGGGGGACCCTGGAGCAAATAAACCAGACTCCCCCTGTGTGGTAGAAGGAAACTTTGCTGTTTGAAGCATCTCACAAGCCCCAGCATGTGAAATCCTCCATGGCCTCTTGACGCCACCCCTCCATTCATCGGTCATCATAGACATAAACTCCAGCATGAGGAAATGTCTGACTTTCACCTTTACTCAGGTGCTGGATATCTGGAATCAGACACTGCACAATGGAACTGCCTTTTGCTTGGCACTGAATTGAACCTTAGCTTGAGTTTACAATTCCATCCTCACCCTACTGGTCCCCAAGCCCGCTTGATAGGGAATTCTGGGGCCACAACGCAGCTTTTTGCCTTCCCCTTAGAAAGAAGAAGGGCATGGTGATTCTGCCCAGAAACTCTGCATGAGGATCCATCTGCTCAGCCCTTGAGGGATCCCTGATTCATACTCAGCCCTGACCACTAGTTCTGTTTCTGACAGAGCCTGAGTGCTCAATTCATGTCAGCTACTCAGAGAGTCAGGCATGTGAGACTGGCCATGTCTCAGGTCCCTCATCTCTACCCATCCTTGGTATTCAGGCATCTGTCCCCAGACATTTGCTAGAATACCTGCTAATGGGGGAACCTGAGGCACAATAGAGAATTCTTCCTTTTCCATGGCAGGAATCCTGGTAGTTGGGATGGGTGTCCTACATTAAAGTGGTAGCCAGCTGCATGGCCAAGGAGACAACTCCCACTCATAAGGGCTGCCCTAATCACATCAGGCATTGTGACACTCAGACTAGCATGCTTTCAAACAAACGCTCTCAGTTGTACCTTCAAGTCACACATTGTAGGCCTGGTACTCCCCTAGGCCCAAATCCTAATCCTGGTGGGATTTTCCAAGCACCCAGACTCACATCCCTTCCCTGGAATCCCTTTTTGGGGAACATCTAAGATTGAAAACAGCACTCTTCCATTCAAACGAGAAAGCCACCATACTATTGGGAGCTTCCAGGATCCGTAGAGAGGAAAATACTCTCATGGAAACATTAGAACACACCTGCATTCCAAGGCTATCATGGACACACAATCCAGATACAAAAGCCAGTGCTAGTGCCTTCGAGGTACGTGATTTACAGTTCCTGACGATCTGCCCTCCAGGTCTATGCATTGGGCCTACGATCACCTCGCAACTCAACCTAATCCGAGTTTGTGATTGCAGACTTCTCTCCCAAAACCATGGCTTACATGCCCTCCACGATGGAGTCTCTGGAGCCACACCACAGGACTGTGCCTGCCACCCCCAAAGAAACCGTGCCCACAAATTTTCCTAAACCTTCAAGATTAGGAGAAACCTGCAAGGCCCCAGAGCCCACCCCAATATTGGAGGCCACTCTGTACACAAAGGCACAGTCAGAAACACCCTGATTGCCTACATATAGGCAGACACCGAAGTCAATGGTCCTGAGTCTGATGATTGAACCTGAAATTCCCCTTGGACTTCATTGGAACCCTAGATGAAGTTTTTAGGCATCTGTCCTCAGAGGCCTGTTCTGGAATTCCAACTTATGATACAACATTTGGTCCGTGATCCCCACAACAGAACATCTCCGATACCCAGAAAAAAACCGTGTTCTTCGACCGGTGTCAAACCATCAGGATAGACTAATCATACATGGCCCCTTAGCCACCAGCACATAGTAAGATTTCCGTGGTAACAAAACTGCATTGTGACCCAACTTCATTAGAAACCAGGCCTTGGTACTTTGCCCTAGAGCAACCAGAAAGAACCTGCCATGTTCCTTAGGTGCAATGGTCAATGTAGGTGTGCTTTCCAGTATCCACGTGCGAGTACTATGCTACCCAAACTTTGCACATGGGGGAACCTGGTGTAAACAAACCAGACCTCCCCTGTCCAGTAGAAGGAAACCTTATGTTTGGATCAACTCACAGGCCTCAGCGTGCAAACTGCTCCATGGCCTCTTGATGCCACCACTCCATTGGTCGGTCATCAAGACACAAACTCCAGTCTAAGCAAACATATGACATGCACCCTTATCCCGGTGCTGGATGTCTTGAATAAACCACTGCACATTGGAACTGCCTTCCACTAGGCACTGAATTGAACCATAGCTTGTGTTTACAATTCCATCCTCACCTGACTGGTCCCTAAGCCCTCTTGATAGGGAAATCTGGGGCCACAACGCAGCATTCTGCCTTCCCCATCGAATGAAGAAATGCCTGGTGAGTCTGCCCTGAAAACCCACATGAGGATCAATCAGGTCGGCCCTCGAGTCAACACCGATTTATAGGCTGCCATGGCCACTAGTGCCGTGTCTGACAGAGCCTGAGCTCGACTGAGTTTCAGCCACTAGAGAGCAGGCCCCATATCTAGCATTTGGGATTGCCATGGCCCAAGTATGTCATCTCTACCCATCCTTGATATTCAGGCACCTGTCCCCAGACCTTGGCAGGGATCCCTGCCAATTAGGGAACTTGAAGCACAATAGAGAACTCTTCTTTCCCCATGGCAATAAACCTGGCTTTTGGTATGGGTGTTCTACCCTCAAAGGGGGAGCCAGTTACAACATCAATGACATCACACACACTCCTGAGGACTACCCTTGGCACAAACAGGCATTGTGACCCTCACCCTGAGCATGCTTTCAAAAAATCCCTCTCAGATTCACCACAATGATCCCTCATTTCAGGCCTGGTATGCCTGTAGGTTCAAATCATAAAACTTGGTGGGATTTTCGAGGTACCCAGACCCAGAGACCATCTCTGGAATTTTTGTTTTGGTGCACCCTTCAGATGGAAAACAGCACTCATCCCTTCCCCAAAAATGTCACCAAATTATGAGGAGCCACCAGGATCCATAGAGAAGCAATGTCTCCCATGGACCCATGAGAACACACCTGCATTCCGAGGCCATCCTGGACACACAATCCGGAGAGAAAAGCCTGTGCTACTGCCTTCCATTCACCCTAATTACAGTTCCAGATGAGCTGCTCTCAAGGTATATGCATTGGGCCTGTGATCACCTCGCCACTCACCCTAATTCGAATTTGTGTTTGCAGACTTATCTACCAAAACCATGGCACACATGCCCTCCAGGATGGGGTCTCTGGATCCACACTGCAGGACTGTCCCTGCCATCCACAAGGAAACTGTTTCCATCACAGTTGCCCAAACTGTCTAGATTAGGAGAAACCTACAAGGCCTCTGGGCCTACCCCAATTTCGGTGGCCGCTCTGAACACAAATGCACAGTCTGAAATACCCTGATCCCCTACATCCAGGAACACAGCCAAGTCAATGGTCCTGAGTCAGAATAATGAACCTAACATGCCCCTAGGACGTCATTGGAACCATTGATTCGGTTTTCAGACATGTGTCCTCAGAGGCCTGTTCTAGAATGCGAACTTATGATACAACATGTGGTGCCTGGGCCACACAACAGAACATCTCCTGTCCCCAGAAGGAAACCGTGCCCTACAATCTGTGCAAAATCCCAGAGTAGTAGATTCCTGCACAACTACTAAGCCACCAGCACATTCTAAGATCTACCTGGTAACAAACCAGCTGTGTGGCCCATCTGCAAGAGATTCCATGTCAAATCAAGGACTTGGTACTTTGCTACAGAGACACCAGAATAAAGCTGCCATGTTCTTCAGTTGCAATGGTCAATGAAGTTGAACATTCCAGGCATCCATGCGGTAGAGCTCTGCTACCCAAACTTTCCACATGGGGGACCCTGGAGCAAATAAACCACACTCCACCTGTCCAGTAGAACAAAACCTTGCTATTTGGAGCAGCTCATGAGTCTCAACATGAAAATCCCTCCATGGCTTCTTGACGCCACCCCTCCATTTGTCAGTCATCATAGACACAAACTCCAGTGTGAGCAAATATCCGACGTCCTCCCTTACTAAGGTGCTGGATATCTCGAAAAAGCTGCTGGACACAGGAACTGCCTTCCGCTTGGCAGTGAATTGAACTGTAGCTTGTGTTTACAATTCCTTCCTCACCCGACTGGTCCCCAAGCCTTCTTGATAGCGAATTATGGAGACACAACACAGCATTCTGCCTTCCCGATAGAAACAAGTGCCTGGTGAGTCTGGCCAGAAACCCCACATGAGGATCAATCTGCTCGGCCCTATATCGGAGGGACCCTTATTTATAGGTTGCCCTGGCCACTAGTGCTGTGTCTGACAGAGCCTGAGCCCAGACCTAGTGTCAGTCACCAGAGTTGAGCCCCACATCTAGCATTTGGGATTGCCATGGCTCAAGTATTTCATCTCTACCCATCCTTGGTATTCAGGCACCTGTCCCCAGAACTTTGCTGGAATCCCTGACAATGGGGCATCCTGAAGCACAATAGAGAACTCCCCCTTCTTCATATCAGGAAACTTGGCTGTTAGGATGGGTGTTCAACCCTGAAAGGGGGAGTCATTTACAAGTCCAGTGAGACCACACAAACTCCTCAGGGATGCCCTGGAGGCAAACAGGCCTTGTGACCCTCAGCCTGAGCATGCTTTCAAACAATCCTTCTCTGTTGCACCACCATGAACCCGCATTGCAGGCCTAATATGCCCCTAAGCCCAAATCATAGCACATGTTGTGATGTCCCAGATGCCATGAACCAGAGCCCGTCACTGGAATCCCTGTTTTGGGGCACCCATAAGGTGGAAAACATCACTCTCCCCTTCCCCGAAAAAGCCACCAAACTATGGAGAGCCACCAGGATCCATAGAGAGGAAAAGACTCCCATGGACCCATGAGACCACACCTGCATTCCAAGGCCATACTGGACACACAATCCAAAGAGAAAAGCCTGTGCTACTGCCTTCCAGTCTCCCTAATTATAGTTCATGAGGAGCTTCCCTCCAGGTCTACGCATTGGGCCTGTGATCACCTCGCCACTCACCCTAATTTGTATTTGTGTTTGCAGACTTCTCTCCCAAAACCATGGCTCACATGCCCACCAGAATGTTATCTCTGGAGCCACACCACAGAACTCTGGCTGCCAACCCCAAGGACACTGTGCATATCAGATTTGCCCAAACCTTCCAGATTAGGAGAAACCTGTGTGGCCCCTGAGCCCACACCAATATTGCCGGCCACTTGGGATGGAAATGCGCAGTCTGAAACACCCTTATCACCTACATCCAGGGAAATAGCCAAGTCAATGATCGTGAGATAGACGATTGAACCTAAAATGCCCCTAGGCTCTCAATGGAACCCCATTAGGTTTTTAGGCATCTGTCCTCAGGGGCCTGTTCTGAAATACCAATCTATGACACATCATGTGGTCTCTGAGCCACACGACAGAACATCCCCTGTCCCCAGAAGAATACCATGCTCTTCGACCTGTGCCAAACCCTCAGGGTAGGAGAATCCTGCATGGCACCTTAGCAACCAGCACATTCTAAGTTCTCCCTGGTAACAAACAAGCATTGTGACCCATCTGCAAGAGATCCCATGTCAACTCAAGGCCTTGGCACTTTGTCCCAGAGCCACCAGAACGAATCTGCCATGTTCCTCAGCTGCAATTGTCAATGGAGGTGTGCTTTCCTGGCATCCATGCTGGAGAGCTCTTCTTCACAAACTTTCCACATGGGGAAACCTAGAGTAAACAAACCAGACTTCACCTACACTGTACAAAAAAATGTTACTTTTTGCAGCAGTTCACAGGCCTCAGCATGTGAACTCCTCCATGGCCTCTTTATACCACCCCTCCACTTGTCGGTCATCATAGACAAAAACTCTAGTGTGAGCAAGCATCTGACATCCACCCTTATTCCAGTGCTGGATGTCTCGAGTAAACTGCTACAAATTGGAACTGCCTTCTGCTTGGCACTGAATTGAACCATAGCTTTTGTTTACAATTCCACCCAAAACTGACTGGTTCCCAAGCTCTCGTGATTGGGAAACCTGGAGCCACAACACAGCATTCTGCCTTCCCTATTGAATGAACAAATGCCTGGGAATCTTCCCAAGAAACTCCACATGAGGATCAATCTGCTCCGCCCTCGAATCTACTCTGATATAAAGGCTGCCATGGCCACTAGCGCTGTGTCTGACAGAGCCTGAGCCCCGACCGAGTTTTAGGCCTCATATCTAGCATTTGGTATTGCTATGGCCCAAGTACCTCATCTCCACCCATCCTTGGTATTCAGACACCTATCTCGAGACCTTGCTGGAAACCCTGCCAATGGGGCAACCTGAAGCACAGAGGAACCTGACAGAAGAGAACTCATCCTTCCTCATGGCAGGACATTTGGCTGTTGGGTTGGGTGTCCAACTCTCTAAGAGGGAGCCAGATATATGACCAATGAGACCACTCCCACTCCTGAGGGCCGCCATGGGAGCAAACAGGCATTGTGAGACTCAGCCTGAGCAAGCTTTCAAACAATCCCTCTCAGTTGCACCATCATGATCCCGCATTGCAGGCCTCATACACCCCTAGGTGCAAATCCTAACCCTTGGTGGGAAGTCCCAGATGCCCAGAAAAAGAGCCTGTATCTGGAATCCCTGTTTTGGGGCACCCATTAGATGGAAAACAACACTCTTCCCTTCCCCAAAAAAGCCACCAAACTATGAGCTGCACAGATCCATAGAGAGAAAAAGTTTCCCATGGACCCATGAGACTATACCTGCATTCCAAGGCCATCCTGGACACACAATATAGAGAGAAAAGCCTGTGCTACTGCCTTCCAGTCACCCTAATTACTCCTGACAAGCTGCACTCCAGGTCTACTCATTGGGCCTGTGATCACCTTTCCACTAACCATAACCCACATTTGTGTTTGCAGACTTCTCTCCCAAAACCATGGCTCATATGCCCTCCAGGACAGGTTCTCTGGATCCACAACACATGACTGGGCCTGCCATCCCCAAGGAAACTGTGACCGTCAAACCTGCCCAAACCTTCCAGTTTAGGAGAAACACGCAAGAGCCCTGAACCCGACCCAATATTGTCGGCAGCACTGGACACAAATGCCAGTCTGAAACGCCCTGATCACCTACATCCAAGCAGACAGCCATTTCAATGTTCCTGGGTCAGAAGATTGTACCTGACATGCTCCTAGGACGTCATTGGAACACTAGATTAGGTTTTCAGGCATCTGTCCTCAGGGTCCTGTTCTGAAATACCACAACATGTGGTCCCTGAGCCACACAATAGAATATCTCCTGTCCCCAGTAGGAAACCATGCCCTTCGACCTGTGCCAAACCCTCAAGATTGGAGAATCCTGCACAGCACCTTAGACACCAGCACAAACTCTAGTTTGTGCGTTGACCCATACCACAAGCTTTCCATCTGCTGGACAGTCGAGTCCTGTTGAATGGCTCCAGGATGTCCCATACGGAAAGACTGGAGAGCAGGATTCGAAGGATGGATGCCTGTACAGCATACCTCACATTCCCATTGGCTCTTTGTGACAAGACATGTTTGAACTACTGGCTCTGGGGCGAGCTAACTAGGGGGCTGAATTGAAATGGACTCTCCTGCGGATGGGTCATAATGTGGGTTTGTGTGCATGGAGACCTTGGAATATGTTGGCAGCTCAGGGGCCATGAAGTATTCGCCTAACCGAAGGGTGTAATATTGCTCCAATTAAAAAGAGATCCCTATGTGGAGATGAGACAGGTTCTCTTTGGTGCCTCAGAAAAGCCCCAGATACTGGTCTTCAAACCAGTTCTCTGAGTAGAGACACCTGGAAACCAAAGCTAGGGTTCAGATTAGAGCCTAGATGCCTGTCCGTTTCAATCTTCTGTCTCTGGGGACACTGTCTGAGTATCTAAGTGGAGATAGTTGCTCAGCTGGTGTCAAAGTGCCCCTCTTAGTCCATGGCCAAGGCATGGCCTTGGAGACCTTATTGGATTCTCCTAATCTCTAGGGTTGTGGCCAATGGATTGGGTACAGTTTTCTTGGAGAGGACTGGCACAGTCCTTCAGTGTGTCTCCATAGGCCCTAGCCTGGAGGGTGTGTGGGTCCGGGCTGTGGGCACAGAAGTCTGAAAACACAAACTCGGCTTGGGTGCGGAGCCGAGAGCATTGCAGGATGGACCCACAGACCGTGAGAGGAGATCCTCAGCTTATGAAAGAAGGGCAAATGGGAGGCAGTCACGCAAGCTTTTGTCTTTGGATGTTTTGTCTCCCATAGCCGTGGAATGTAGGGGTGACCTCAGGGGCTATGGAAGAGTCTCCCTCTCTGAGGAGTTGGTCCAGCTCTTAAGATTTTGGGGACATTTTGTGGGAAGGGTGGAGTCCTGCTGTCTGGCTCAGGTGTTCTTCCAGGAGAGGGACTCCAGATCACAGTCCTGGGTTCGAGCAAATGGAATACTCGAGCTCTTGTGAAGATTGGGATCATAGGGGCTTGGCAAGCCCCATATGCGGGCTCTTAGTCCAGGCCCTGAGAGACCTTACTTCGACATGGGGCCCATGCTGATGGTCCCAATGCGAGTTTGTACCCAAGGAGGCACTCAAGTTTAGGCTTGGCCTCAGGGGCCATGAAGGTTTCTCCTACACTGAAGGTATGACTCCATGACAACAGCAAGCTTTCCAGCCATGGGGAAGGAGAAGATCTGATTTGTGCTTCAGTTACCCACGTTTGCCAGGATTTGATATAATATCTAGGGTCAGATGTCTGAAAACCCAGGTTGGGAAGAGATGACAGCATAAGGCCATGGCCTGTCTGATGTGCTTAGTGTGCAGCCAGCTGTTTCCTTGTCTGTCGGGACGTCAGGCTGTGTCAGACAGAGCAATACTGACCAGGGTAGCTTTTCCAGTTAGGGTGCGGTCGAGGCCAGAGCAGGTTGGTTCTCATTTGTGGTTTCTGGAGAGCCCCATAGGGCAACGTTTTTCTTCTAGTGGGCAGGCAGAAAACTGTGTTGTGGTTCTGGAATTCCCAGTCTGGAGGGCTTGTTTGCCAGGAGTGTGAAGAGGGAAGTCTGAAAACACAAGCTAGCGTTAGGTTTGGGGCCGAGGGCATGGCAGGCCCACTCTGCAGAGACTGAATCAAGATCTCCTGCATCTGAGGTCAGGGCGAGTATCAGACGTTGCCTCAGGTTGGAGTTTGTGTCTATTATGGCCCCTTCCTGAAGGGGGTGGGGGCGGTCATGAGGCCAGGGAGGTTTCCCAACGCTGGGAGTTATGAGCTGCCCCAAACATCAAGGTTTCCTCTGTAGGACAGTCGAGTACTATGAGATGGTTCTAGGATGACCCCTACAGAAAGACTCGAGAGAAGGGGTCTAAGCATGAATGTCTGCAAATGCCACCTCACATTCCCACTGGCTGCTTGGGGCAAGGCAGGCTCAATCTGCAGGCTCTTGGGCGGGTTTCTCAGAGGGCTGAGTTGAAATGGACTCTCCTGAGGATGAGTCTTACTGTGGGTTGGTGGCCATGGAGACCTTGGAATGTGGCGGTGGCTCAGGGACTCTGCAGGTTTCTCCAAACCGAAGGGTTTGACACAGCTCCAACAATGAAGCTTCCCATGTGGAGACGATAGTTGTTCTGTTTGGTGTCTCAGGAAAGCCCCAGATGCTGGTCTTCAAACCCAGGCCTCTGAGGAGTGACACCTGGAAACCAAAGCAAGAGTTCAGATTAGGGCCCAGGGGCCTGTCTGGTTCAATCTACTGTCTCTGCCGACATCTGTCTGTGTTTCTGCATGGAGGTAGTTGCTCAGCTAGTGTCAGGATGCCTTTGTCCAGAGAGGCTTATAGTAGTGGGATGTCCTCGGGGGCCTTGAGGTTTCTCCTATTCTGTGGGGTTATGGGCAATGGAATGGGCATAGTCTCCTTGGAGAGAGCAGGAGAGTCCTGTGGTGTGGCTCCAGAGGCCCCAGCCTGGCGGCTGTGTGGGCCAGGGCTGTGGGGACAGACATCCAAAAACACAAACTCGGCTGAGGTTTGGGGCTGAGGTTATGGCAGGAGTGATCTACAGTCCGTGAGGGGAGCTCATTGTGATTAGAAAGTAAGGCGAGTGAGAGGCGGTCGTTCAGGCTTATGTCTCTGGATGTTGTATTCATGATGGTCATTTAATGTAAGCATGGTCTCATGGGCCATGGAAGTCTCCCTCTCTGGTGATTTGTCCGGCTCCCAAGAGATTGGGGTCATTTTGTGGGAAGGGAGGAGTCCTGTTTTCTGCCTCATGTGTCCCCACAATAGAGGGATTCTAGAGCAGAGCACTGGGTACATACAACTGGAATACCCACCCTCTGGTTAGGCCTGGGGTCCTATGGGCATGGCAAGCCCATATGCAGATTCTTGGTCCAGCCACTGAGAGACGTTACTTGAATAGTGGACTCATGCTGAGGGTCACAATGTGTGTTTGTGCCCAAGGTGGTCCTCAATGTTGGGCGGGACCTCATTGAGCTTGCAGGTTTCTCCTACAGTGAACCTTGGACATGCCAACCTCAGGGTTTCTTGCCATGGGGAAGGAGGAGTTTTGATTTCTGCATCACGTTCACCTCTGGGCACTAATTGGAGATAAGGTCTAGGTTCTGAAGCCTGAAAACCGAGGTTTGGAAGAGATGACGACCTAAGGCCATGGCGGGTCCGATGTGTTCAGTTTGGGGCCAGCTTTCTAGGTGTCGTTCAGGAGGTCTGCACTCAGGCTGTGCCAGACAGGGCATTCGTGCCCAGATACGCTGTATAATTGGGGTACAGTTGAGTGGCATGCAGAAGATAATTATTTGGGGTTTCTCCGTAGCCCCATAAGGCAAAGTCTTTCTTCTGGAGGGCAGGCAGAGTGCTGCATTCTGGCTCCGGAACTGCCAAACTGGAGGCCTTGCGGCCAGGAATGCAAGGATGTAAGTCTGAGAACTGAAGCTTACATCAGGGAAATGGCAGGCACACTCTGCAGAGCTGAATTTAGATTTCATGCATCTGAGGTCAGGGCGAGGTTCATATATTGGCTCAGGTTGGAGTTTCTGTCCATGATGGCCCCTTCATGAAGGGGGGTCATCACACCGCCATTGGTGTTTTCCCATGATGGCAGTAGTGAGATGCTCCAAACCACAAGGATTTTCTGCGGGTCAGTTGAAACCTATTGGATGGCTCCAGGACATCCCATATGGAACAATTGCAGAGCAGGGTTCTAAGGATGGATGCCTGGGCATCCGGCCTTGCATTCCAATTGTCTCCTAGCGAAACGGCACGTTTGATTGCTGCCTATGATGTAGCAGCCGAGGGGGCTGAGTTGAAATGCATTCTCCTGAGGATCGGTCATAATGTGGGATTGTGTCCATGGAGACCTTGGAATGGGGCAGTGGCACCAGGGCTCTGAAGGATGCTCCTAACCAGAGGTTTTGACACAGCTCCAAGAAGCATTTTTCCCATGGGGAAACAAGATTTGTTCTCATTGGTGCTTCAGTAACCCCCAATATGCTGGTATTGGAAACCAGAACTCTGAGGAGAGATGCCTGGAAACCAAGGCAATGGATCTGATTAGGGCCTGGGGCCTGTCTGGTTTAATCTTCTTCTCTCGGTTCATCTGTCTATGGGATTGAGTGGAGGTAGTTCCTCAGCTGGTGTCAGATTGCCCCTATTTGTCCTGGGAAGTCTACACTATTGGGATGGCCACTTTGACTTTGGAGGTTTCTCCTAATTTGCAACTTTGTGGCCAATGAAATGGGCAGAATTCCGTTGGGGAGGGAAGGCACAATCCTGAGGTGTGGCTCTAGGGGCTCAAGCATGGAGGGTGTGTGGGTCAGAGCTGTGGGGACAGAAGTATGAAAACTGAAACTCGTCCTAGGTTTGGGGACATAGGTATGGGAGGCCCGATCTACAGACCTTGAGCAGAACTCTTCAAAATATGAACAAAGAGTGAGTGTGAGGCACTTGCTCAGGCTTTTGACTCTGGATTTTGTGTCACTGATGGCCGTGGAATGTAGGGGCGTCCTCATGGACCATGGGTGAGACTTCCTCTATGGGGATTTGGATGATCCCAATATTTTGGGGTCATTCCGTGGGATGGGAGGAGTCCATTCTGGTTTTTTTTTTTTTTTTTTTTTTTACCTCAGGTGTGCCACTAAATAGGGATTCCAGAGCAGAACCCTGGGAAGGGGCGACTGGACAACCCGAACTCTGTATAAGATTGGGGGCCTAAGGGCATGGCAATCCCCATATGGGGTACCTTGGTCCAGCCACTGAGAGGTCTTACTTGAGTACAGTGCTCACACTGAGGGTCACAATGCATGTTTGTGCCCAATGTAGGCATCAAGCATGGGCGGGGACTCATGGGCCATGCTTGATTCTCCTACACTGAAGTTTGGACAACATACAAACCACAAGGTTTCTTTCCATGGGGAAGGAGGAATTCTGATTTCTGCATCATGTTCACCCCTGGGCAGTGACTGGAGATAAGATCTAAGTTCTGAATCCAGAAAATCGAGGTTGGGATGAGATGATAACCTAAGGTCATGGAGGGTCCGATGTGCTCAGTGTGCGGTCAGCTTTCTGGGTGTTGTTCAGGAGGTATGGATTCAGGCTGTGTCAGACAGTGCATTAGTGCCCAGGTTAGAATGTATAATTTGGGTACAGTTGAGTTCCATGTAGGTTCATCCTCATTTATTGTGTCAGGGAAGCTCACTGGGGCAACATTTTTCTTCTGGTGGGCAGGCAGAGTGCAGCATTGTGGGTCCAGAATTGCCAAACTTGAGGGCGTCGGGACCAGGAGTGTGAGGATGTAAGTCTGAGATCATAAGCTAAACTTAAGTTTCAGGGCGAGGGCACGGCAGGCACCCTCTGCAGATCCGAATCAAAATCTCATTCATCTGAAGTCAGGACGAGGATCAGACTTAGGCGCAGGTTGGAGTTTCTGTCCATGATGGCCCCTTCATCAAAGGGGTGGAATCTCGAGGCCATGGAGGTTTTCCCACGTTGGGAGTTGTGGGATGCTCCAAACTGCAAGGATTCCTTCTGCGGGAAAATTGAGAACTGTTGGATGGCTCCAGGACATCCCATATGGAATGACTCCAGAGCCGGGTTCTAAGGATGGATGCCTGAGCATCCTCTTACACCAATTGTCTCCCTGCCACAAGACAGGTACGATCTGATGGCTATGCAGGAGCAATCGTGGGAGCTGAGTTGAAATGGACTCTCCTGAAGATGGGTCTTAATGTGTGTTTGTGTCCATGAGGACGTTGGAATGGGGTGGTGGCCCCAGGGCTCTAAAGGATTCTAACCGGAGATTTTGAAACAACTCGAAAGAGCAAGTTTTCCATGTGGAGACAAGATTTGTTCTAATTGGTGCCTCAGGAAACCCACATATGCTGGTATTAGAACCAGGCCTCTGAGGAGAGATACATAGAAACCACAGCAATGCATCCAATTAGGTCCTAGGAGCCTCTCTGGTTCAATCATCTTCTCTGTCGACATCTGTCTATTTTATGAAATGGAGGTAGTTGCTCAGCTGGTGTCAGACCGCTCCTGTTTGTCCGGGTGGCCTACACTATAGGGATGGCCTCGGGGACTTTGGAGGTTTCTCCTAAATTGTATGATTATGGACAATGGCATGGGCAGAATTCCTGTGGAGTGGGCAGGCACAGACCTGATGTGTGGCTCCAAGGGCCCAGCCTTGAGGGTGTGTGGGCAAGGACTGTGGGGACAGATGTCTGAAAACACAAACTCAGCTTAGCTTTGGGGACGTAGGTATGGCAGGTCCGATTTACAGACTATGAGGAGAACTTTTTGGGATATGAATAAAGGGTGAAAGTGTGACACTTGTCAGGCTTTTGCCCCTGGATTTTGTGTCAATGATGGCTGTGGAATGTCAAGGAGTCCTCATGGGCCATGGAAGAGTGTTTCTCTCTGTGGATTTGGCCAGATCCCAATTGTTGTGGGTTAATCTGTGCGATTCAGTTTTGTTAACTAAGGTGTCCCACCAAAAGAGGGATTCCAGAGCAGAGCCCTGGACAACAAGAAATCTAACTAAAAATACGGGCCTAGGGGCATGGCAAGCCCAATATGCCTTCTAATGGTCCAGCCACTGAGAGGCCTTCATTGAGGACAGAACTCATGCTGAGGGTCACAATGCGTGTTTATGCCCTCGTGGTACTCAAGCATGGGTGGGGACTCATGGTGCATGCTTGTTTCTCCTACACTGAATGATAGTCAACATGTCAACCACATGAGTTCTTGCCATGGGGAAGTATTAATTCTGATTTCTGCATGTCATTCACCCCTGGGCAGTGATTGGAGATAAGGTCTAGGTTGTGAAGTCTGAAAACCGAGGTTGGGAAGAGATGACGACCTAAGACCATGTTGGGTCCGATATGCTCAGCGTGGAGCCAGCTGTCTGGGTGTTGGTCGGGAGGTCCAAGCTTGGGCTGTGTCAGACAGGGCCTTAGTGCCCAGGGTAGATTGTATAATTGGGGTACAACTGAGTGCCGTGCAGGTTGATCTTTATTTGGCATTTCTGGGTAGCCCCAAGGGCAATGTTTTTCTTCTGGAGAACAGGCAGAGTGCTGCATTGTGGCTCCGGAATTTCCAAAGTGGATGCCTTGTGGACGGGGAGTGTGAGGACGGAAGTCTGAGAACACATGTTAGGCGTAGGTTCTGGGCGAGGGCACGGCAGGCACCCTCTGCAGATCTGAATCGGGATATCATGAATCTGAAGTCAGGGCGAGGTTCAAACCTAGGCTTAGGTTTGAATTTCTGTCCATTCTGGCCACTTTATGAAGGGGACAGCTTCTCCAGTCCATGGAGGTTTACCCACGATGGGAGTTGTGAGATGCTCCAAACAACAAGGATTCCTTCTGATCAACAATTGAGACCTTTTGTATCACTCCAGTACATACCATACAGAATGACACCAGAGCAGGGATCTAAGGATGGATGCATGGGAAGCCCGCCTCACATTGCAGTTGTCTCCTAGCAAATAGACAGGTTTGATATGCTGGCTCTGTCAGAGCAACCAAGGGGGCTGAGTTGAAATGGACTCTCCTGAGGATGGATGCTAATGTGGGTTTGTGTCCATGGAGACCTTGGAATGGGGCGTTGGTGCATGGGCCCTGAAGGATTCTCCTAACCGGAGGTTTTGAGACATCTCCAAAGGACAAGTTTCCCATGTGGAGACGAGATTTGTTCTGATTGGTGCCTCAGGAAACCCCCATATACTGTTATTGGAATATAGGCCTCTGAAGAGAGATAACTGGAAACCAAAGCAATGGCTCCGTTTAGAGCCTAGGGGCCTGTCCGGTTGAATCTTCTTCTCTGTGTACATCCATCTAAGGTATTAGTGGAGTTAGATGCTCAGCTGGTGTCAGATGGCCCTTGTTTGTCCCAGGCGGCCTACACTATTGTGAAGGCCTTGGGGACTTTGGAGGTTTCTCCTAATTTTATGATTATGGACAATGGAATGGGCAGAATTCCCCTGGAGAGGGAAGGCACAGTTTTGATGTGGCTCCAGGGGCCCTAGCTTGCAGGGTGTGTGCACCAGGACTGTGGAGACAGAAGTCTAAAACACAAACTCAGTTTAGGTTTAGGGACGTAGGTATGGCAGGCCCGATCTACAGACCGTGAGGAGAATTCTTCCGGATATGAAGAAAGAGAGATTGTGAGGCACTTGTTCAGGCTTTTGTTTCTGGATTTTGTGTCAATGATGGGCGTGGAATGTCGGGGAGGCCTCATGGGCCATGGACGAGTCTTCCGCTCTGTGGATTTGGCCCGATTCCAATTGTTTTGGGTCAAACTGTGGGATGGGAGGAGTCCTTTCAGTTTTGTTACCTCAGGTGTCCCACCAAAAGAGGGATTCCAAAGCCGAGCCCTGGGG
This sequence comes from Mustela nivalis, assembly GCF_964662115.1. Classification (NCBI taxonomy): domain Eukaryota; kingdom Metazoa; phylum Chordata; class Mammalia; order Carnivora; family Mustelidae; genus Mustela; species Mustela nivalis. The sequence goes on from NW_028136248.1 coordinate 366,323, forward strand.
AGGGGAGACTGGACAACCAGAAATCTGGTTAAAAATTGGGGCCTAGGGGCATGGCAAGCCCAATATGCTGTCTTTTGGTCCAGCCGCTGAGAGGCCTTACTTGAGAACTGGGCTCACGTTGAAGGTCACAATGCATGTTCGTGACCGACTTGGTCCTCAAGCATCTGCAGGGCCTCATGGGCCACACTGGTTTCAACTACACTTTACGTTGGACAACATGCCAACCACAAGGTTTCTTGCCATGGGGAAGGAGTTCTGATTCCTGCATTATGTTCAACCCTGGGTGGTGACTGGAGATAAGGTTTAGGTTCTGAAGCCTGAAAACCGAGGTTGGAAAGAGATGATGACCTAAGGCCATGGCGGGTCCGATGTGCTCAGTGTGTGGCTAGCTGGGTGGGTGCGAGCCAGGAGGTTCAGTCTCAGGCTGTGCCAGAAAGGGCAGTAGTGCCCAGGGCAGCCTGTATAATTGGGGTCCAGTCAAGTGGCATGCAGGTTGATCCTCATTTGGGGAATCTGGGTAGCCCCAGAGGGCAAATTTTTTCTTCCGGAAAGCAGGCAGAGTGCTGCCTTGTAGTTCTGGAATTGCCAAACTGGAGGGCTTGTGGGCCAGGAATGTGAGGATGGAAGTTGAGAACACAAACTAGACTTACGTTTCTGGGCAAGGGCACGGCTGGCACACTCTGCAGAGCTGAATCAAGATGTCCTGCATCTGAAGTCAGGGCGAGGATCAGACGATCGCTCAGGTTGGAGCTTCTGTCCCTGATGGCCCCTTCATGAAGCGCAGGGGGCGGGATCACGAGGCCATGGAGGTTTTCCCACGATGGGAGTTGTGAGATGCTCCAAACAGTAAAGATTCTTCTGCGGGACTATTGAGACCTGTTGGTTGGCTCCAGGACTTCCCATACAGCATCATTCTGAGAATGGTTCTAAGTATGGATGGCTGGGAAGCCTGCCTCTCATTCCAATCATCTCCTAGCGACAAGACGGGTTAGATCTGCTGGATCAGGGGGAGCAACTGAGGGGGCTGAGTTGAAATGGACTCTCCTGTGGATGGGTCCTAATGTGGGTGTGTCTCCATGGAGACCTTGGAATGAGGCGCTGGCACCGGGAACCTGAAATGTCCTTCTAAACAGAGGCTTTGAGAGAGCTCCAACATGCAAGTTTCCCATGTGTAAACGAGATTTGTTCTGATGGGTGCCTCAGGAAAAGCCCTCAGCTGGTATTGGAAACCAGGCTTTTGAGGAGACATGCCTGTAAACCAAAGCTATGGATCCCATTATGGCCTGGGGTCCTGTCTGGTCAATCTTCTTCTCTGGGGACATCCACCTATGGTATGAGTGGAGGTAGATGCTCAGCTGGTGTTAGACGGCCCTTTTTTGTCCTGGACAACCTACACCATTGGTATGGCCTCAGGGAATTTGGAGGTTTCTCCTAATTTGTATGGTTTTGGATAATGGAATGGGCAGAATTCCCATGGATTGGTAAGGCATAGTCCTAATGTGTGGTTCCAGGGGCCCAGCCTGGAGGGTGTGTGGCCCAGGACTTTGAGGACAGAACTCAAAAAACACAAACTCAGCTTAGGTTTGGGGACGTAGGTATGGCATGGCCGAACTACAAATCATGAGAAGAACTCTTCAGGATATGAAGAAAGAGCGAGTCTGAGGCGCTTGCTTAGGCTTTTGTCTCTGGATTTTGTATCAGCGATGGCCGTGGAATGTCGGGGAGGCCTCATGAGCCATGGACGAATCTTCCTCTCTGTGGATTTGGCCCTATCCCAATTCTTTTTCGTGAATCTGTGGAATGGGAGGACTCCTTTAAGGTTTGTTACCTGAGGTGTCCCACCAAAAGAGGAATTCCAAAGCAGAGCCCTGGGCAAGAGTGAAGGGACAACTCGAACTTGGTTAAAAATTGGGGTCTAGGGGCATGGCAAGCCCAATATGCTCTTTCTTCATGCAGCCACTGAGAGGCCTTGCCTGAGGACCGGGCTCAGGCTGAGGGTCACAATGTGTGTTTGAGACCAATGTGGCCCTCAAGCGTGGGCTGGGTCTCATGTGCCACACTGGTTTCAACTACACTGAAAGTTGGACAACATGCCAACCACGAGGTTTCTTGCCAAGGGAACGAGTTCGGATTTCTGCAACATTTTCAAACCTGGGCAGTGATTGGAGATAAGGTCAAGGTTCTGAAGCGTGAAAACCGAGGTTGGGTAGAGATGACGACCTATGGCCATGGCGGGTCCGATGTGCTCAGTGTGTGGCCAGCTGTCTGGGTGAGGCCAGGAGTTCCAGGCTCAGGCTGTGTCAGAATGGGCAATTGTGCCCACCTCAGCCTATATATTTGGTGTACAGCCAAATGGCGTGCAGGTTGATCCTCATTTGGGGTTTCTGCGTAGCCCCAGAGGGCAATGTTCTTCTTCCAGGGAGCAGGCAGAGTGCCACATTGTACTTCTGGATTGCCAAACTGGAGGGCTTATGGGCCGGTAGTCTGAGGACGGAACTCCGAAAACACAAGCTAGGCTTAGGTTTTATGTGTGAGGACATGGCAGGCACAATCTACAGACCTGAATCGAGATCTCTTGCACCTGAAGTCAGGTTGAGCATCAGACGATGCCTCAGGTTTGACTTTCTGTCCCTGATGGCCCCTTCATAAAGGGGGGGAATCACGAGGCCGTGGGGGTTTTCCCACCATGGGAGTTGTGAGAAGCTCCAAACTGCAAAGATTCTACTGTGGGAAAATTGAGACCAGTTGGTTGGCTCCAGGCCAACGATTCTGAGCAGGGTTCTAAGAATGGATGGCTGGGTAGCCCACCTCGCATTCCAATATTCTCCTAGCTACAAGACAGGCTAGATCTGTTGGATCTCGGGGAGCAACCGAGGAGGCTGAGTTTAAATGGACTCTCCTGTGGATGGGTCCTAATATGTTTTTGTGTCTATGGAGACTGTGGCATTAAGCGGTGGCACTAGGGCCCTGAAGACTTCTCCTAAACAGAGGTTTGACACAGGTCCACCATGCAAGTTTCCCATGTGTAGAGGAGATTTGTTCTGATGGGTGAGTCAAGAAACAGCCATATTCTGGTATTGAAATCCAGGCCTCTGAGGAGAGATGCCTGGAAACCAAAGCAATGGATCCGATTAGTGCCTAGGGGCCTGTTGGTTTCTTTTTACCTCGGGCGACATCTATCTATGGGTCAGAGTGCAGGTAGGTGCTCAGATGAACTCAGATTGCCCGTGTTTGTCCTTGGAAGCCAACACTATGGGATGGCCTCAGGGAATTTAAAGGTTTATACTTTTAGTTGCGTTGTCGCCATTGGAATGGGCTCACACAATTCCCTTGCGAGGGCAAGAACAGTCCTCAGGTTTGGCTTCAGGGGCCTGAGCCTATAGGGTGTGTAGGCCAGGGCTGTTTGGACAGTTGTCTGAAAACACAAACTCGACTTCTGTTTCGGGTCATAGGTAGGGCAGGACTGATCTACAGACCATGAGGAGAACATTTCGGTATATGAAAAAAGGGCGAGTGTGAGGCTATTGCTCATGTTTTTGTCTCTGCATATCATGTCACTCATGGTCGTGAAATTTCCGGGTGACTTCATGGGAAATGGACGAGTCTTACTCTCTGGCGATTTGGCCCCTTCCAAAGAGGTTGGGGTCATTCTTGGGATGGAAGAAGTCGTTTTTTTTGTTGTTGTTGTTGTTGCTTTGTTTCGTTTCATTTTTTAACCTCCATTGTCCCACCACATGAGGAATTCCAGAGTAGAGCTCTGGGGAGGGGTGACTGAACAACCAGAAATCTGGTTAAAAATTGGGGCGTAGGGCTATGTCAAGCCCATTATGACATCTAGTGATCCAGGCTCTGAGAGGACTTACTAGAGGACAGGACTCACCCTGAGGGTCACAATGCATATTTATGCCCTCGTCGCACTCAAGAATAGGCGGGCCTCAGGGTGAATGCTAGTTTCTCCTACAATGAACGTTGGACAACATGCCAACCACAAGGTTTCTTGCCATGTGTAAGGAGAAGTTCTGATTTCTGCATCACACTCATCCCCAGGCAGAGATAAAGTCTAGTTTCTGAGGCCTGAAAACTGAGGTAGGGAAGAGATTAGGACCTAAGGCCATGGCGGGTCTGATGTGCGCAGTGTGCGGTCAGCTGTCTGGGTGTTGGTCAGGAAGTCCGGGCTCAGGTTGTGTCAGACAGTGCATTAGTGCCCAGGTTAGACTATATAATTCGGGCAAAGCCGAGTACCGTGTATGTTTATCTTCATATAAGTTGCCTTGGCAGCTCTTTAGGCAATATTTTTTTTCCAGAAAGCAGGCCATGTGCTTAATTGTGGGACCGGATTTACCAATCATGAGGGCTTTGAGGCCAGGAGAGTGAGGTCGGAATTCTGAGAACAAAAGTTATACTTGGGCTAAGGGCAAGGGCACGGCAGGTACCCCCTGCAGATCTGAACCAATATCTCATCCATTTCAAGTCAGGGAGAGAATTAGACTTTGGCTTAGGTTGGAGTTTCTGTGCCTGACGGCTCCTTCATGAAGGGAGCGGAATCTCGTGTCCATGGAGTTTTTCCCACGTGGGAGTTGTGGGTTGCCCCCTTCAAGAATTCCTTCTGCAGGACAATTGAGGCCTTTGGGCAGCTCCAGGACATCCCATATGGAATGACTCTATAGCACTGTTCGAGGGAGGATGCCTGGGAAGCCAGCCTCGCATTCCAATTGTCTCCTAGCAACAAGCCAGTTTAGATCTGATGGCTCTGCGGGAGCAACCGGGGTGGCTGACTTGAAATGGACTTTCCTCACGATGGGTCCTAATGTGTGTTTGTGTCCATGGGGCCTTGGAATGGGGCCGTGGCACCGGGACCCTGAAGTATTCTCCTAAGCTTTTGACAGAGCTCGATGCACATGTTTCCTTGTGGAGACGAGATTTGTTCTGATTGCTACCTCAGGAAAACCCCTATGCTGGTATTGGAATCCAGGCTTTTGAGGAGACATGCCTCTCACCAAAGCAATGGATCCGATTGGCCAGGGTCCTGTCTGGTTCAATCTTCTTCTCTGGGGACATCCATCTATGGTATGAGTGGAGGTTGATGCTCAGCTGCTATCAGACCGCGCTTGTATGTCACGGGCGACATGCCCTATTGGGATGGCCTCAGGGATTTGGAGGGTTCTCCTAATTTTACGGTTTTGGACAATGGAATGGGCAGAGTTCCCATGGATTGGGTAGGCACAGTCCTTATGTGTGGCTCCAGGGACCGAAGCCTGGAGGGTGTGTGGTCCAGGACTTTGAGGACAGAAGTCTGAAAACATAAACTCAGCTTAGGTTTGGAGACGTAGGTATGGCAGGCCCGATCTATAAACCATGAGAAGAACTCTTCAGGATATGAAGAAAGAGCGAGTCTGAGGTGCTTGTTCAGTCTTTTGTCTCTAGATTCGGTATCAGCGATGGCCGTGGATTGTCTGGGAAACCTCATGGGCCATGGACGAATCTTCCTCTCTGTGGAATTGGCCCGATCCCAATTCTTTTTCGTCAATCTGTGGAATGGGAGGTCTCCTTTCAGGTTGGTTACCTTAGGTGTCCCGCCAAAAGAGGAATTCCAAAGAAGAGCCCTGGGGAAAAGCGAAGGGACAACCCGAATTATGGGTAAAATTTGGGGCCTAGGGGCATGGCTAGCCCAATATGCTGTCTCTTCATCCAGCCACTGAGAGGCCTTACCTGAGGACTGGGATCAGGCTGAGGGTCACAATGTGTGTTTGTGACCAATGTGGCCCATAAACATGGGTGGGGCCTCATGGGCCACACTGGTTTCAACTACACTGAACATTGGAAAACATGCCAACCACATGGTTTCTAGCCACGGGGAAGGAGTTGTGATTTCTGCATCACTTACAAGCCTGGGCAGTGATTGGAGATAAGGTCTAGGTTCTGAAACTTGACAACCGAGGTTGGGAAGAGATGACGACCTAAGGACATGGCTCATCCGGCATGCATAGTGTTCGACCAGCTTTCTGGGTGGGGCCAGGAAGTCCAGGCTCAGGCTGTGTCAGAAAGGGCAATAGTGCCTAGGTCAGCCTATATATTTGGGGTACAGTCGAATGGCATGCAGGTTGATCCTCATTTGGAGTTTCTGGGTAGCCCCACAGGGCTATGTTTTTCTTCCTGAAGGCTGGCAGAGTGCTGCATTATAGTTCTGGTTTGCAAACTGGAGGGCTTGTGGGCCAGTAGTCTGAAGACGGAAATCTGATAACACAAGCTAGGCTTAGGTTTCTGGGTGAGGACAAGGCAGGAACAATCTACAGACCTGAATCGAGATCTCGTGCTTCTGAAGTCAGGGTGAGGATTAGAAGATCGCTCAGGTTGGTGTTTCTGTCCCTGATGGCCCCTTCATGAAGGGGCGGGGTCTCGAGTTCGTGGGGGTTTTCCCACGATGTTAGTTGTGAGAAGGTCCAAACTGCAAAGATTCTTGTGCAGGACAATTGAGACATGTTGGTTGGCTCCAGGCCAACGATTCCGAGCAGGGTTCTAAGGATGGATGCCTGGGTAGCCCACCTTGCATTCCAATTGTGTCCTAGCAACAAGACAGGTTATATCTGCTGGATCTGGGCGAGCAATCTGGATCTGGGTTGAAATGGACTCTCCTGTGGATGGATCCTAATATTTTTTGTGTCTATGGAGACCTTGGAATGAAGGGGTGGCACTGGGGTCCTGAAGGGTTTTTTCAAACAGAGGATTTGACACAGCTCCAACCTGCAAGTTTCCCATATGTAGATGAGATTTGTTCTGACGGATGAGTCAGGAAACAGCCATATGCTGGTATTGAAATCCAGGCCTCTGAGGAGAGATGACTGGATAACACAGCAATGGATCCGAATAGTGCCTAGGGGCCTGTTCGTACCTTTTTACCTCTGGGGACATCAGTCTATGCGTCTGAGAGCATGTAGGTGCTCAGATGGGCTCAGATTGCCCCTGTTTGTCCTGGGAAGCCACCACTATTGGGATGGCCTCAGGGAGTTTGCAGGTTTATCCTATTAGTAGGTTGTGGCCATTGGAATGGGCACATACAATTCCCTTGTAGAGGGCAAGTACAATCCTCAGGTTTGGCTCCAGGGGCCGGAGCCTGTAGGGTGTGTAGGCAGAGCTGTTTGGACAGTCGTCTGAACACACAAACGCGGCTTATGTTTCAGGTCATAGGTATGGCAGGATTGATCTACAGACCATGAGGAGAACACTTCGGGATATGAATAAGGGGCGAGTGTGAGGCTCGTGCTCAAGTTTTTGTCTCTGGATATCGTGTCACTCATGGTCGTGAAATTTCCTGGTGACTTCATGGGAAATGGACGAGTCTTACACTCTGGGGGTTTGGCCCCGTCCAAGGAGTTTTGGGTCATTCTGGGGATGGAAGAAGTCCGTTTTTTTGTTGTTGTTGATTTGCCTTGTTTTGTTTTTTAACCTCAGGTGTCCCACCAAATGGGGGATTCCAGAGTAGAGCCCTGGGGAGGGACGACCGGACAACCAGAAATGTGGATAAAAATTGTGGCCTAGGGACATGTCAAGCCCATTATGAGATCTAATGGTCGAGCCACTGAGAGGACTTACTAGAGCATAGGACTCACGCTGAGGGTCACAATGCGTGTTTATGCCCACTTCGCAAACAAGAATGGGCAGGGCCTCATGGTGAATCCTGGTTTCTCGTACACTGAACGTTGCACAACATGCCAACCACAAGGTTTCTTGCCATGGGTAAGGAAGAGTTCTGATTTCTGCATCACAGGCACCCCTGGGCAGTGATTGGAGATAAGGTCTAGGTTCTGAAGCCTAAAAACTGAGGTAGGGAAGAGATGATGACCTAAGGCCATGGCGGGTCTGATGTGCTTAGTGTGCGGTCAGCTGTCTGGGTGTTGGTCATGAGATCCGGGCTCAGGTTGTGTCAGAGAGTGCATTAGTGCCCAGTTTAGACTATATACTTTGGGTACAGTCGAGTGCCATGTAGATTTATCCTCATATAAGTTGTCTGGGCAGCTCATTAGGCAAAATTTGTTTTCTAGAGGGCAGGCAGAGTGCTTCATTGTCGGTCCGGAATTTTAAACTTGAGGGATTCATGTCCAGGAGTGTGAGGACGGAAGTCTGAGAACACAAGCTAGACTTGGGTTTCAGGGCGAGGACACGGCAGGTACCACTGTAGATCTGAACCTATATCTCATGCATCTGAAGTCAGGGCGAGGATCAGACGTTGGCTCACGTTGGAGTTTCTGTGCATGACGGACCCTTCATGAAGGGAGCGGAATCTCAAGGCCATGGAGTTTTTCCCACGTTGGGAGTTGTGGGATGCCCCCTTCAAGGATTCCTTCTGCGGGAAAATTGAGACCTGTTGGGCAGCTTCAGGACATCCCATATGGAATGACTCCAGGTCACTGTTCGAGGTTGGATGCCTGGGAAGCCGGCCTCGCATTCCAATGGTCTCCCAGCAACAAGACAGTTTAGATCTGATGGCTCTGCGGGAGAAACCGGGGTGGCTGACTTGAAATGGACTTTCCTGAGGATGGGTCCTAATGTGTGTTTGTGTCCATGAGGGCCTTAAAATGGGGCGGTGGCACCGAGACCCTGAAGTATTCTCCTAAGCTTTTGACATAGCTCGATGCACAAGGTTCCTTGTGGAGACGAGATTTGTTTTGATGGGTGCCTCAGGAAAACCTCTATGCTGGTATTGGAATCCAGGCTTTTGAGGAGACATGCCTGTAATCCAAAGCAATGTATCCGATTATGGCCTAGGGTCCTGTCTGGTTCAATCTTCTTCTCAGGGGACATCCATCTATGGTATGAGTGGAGGTAGATGCTCAGCTGGTATCAGACCACCCTTGTTTGTCCCGGGCGACCTACACTATGGGATGGCCTCAGCGATTTGTAGGGTTCTCCAAATTTTACTGTTTTGGACAATGGCATCGGCAGAATTCCCATGTATTGGGTAGGCACAGTCCTACTGTGTGACTCCAGGGGCCGCAGCCTGGAGGGTGTGTGGCCCAGGACTTTGAGGACAGAAGTCTGAAAACACAAACTCAGTTTAGGTTTGGGGACGTAGGTATGGCAGGCCCGATCTATAAACCATGAGAAGAACTCTTGCGGATATGAAGAAAGAGCGAGTCTGAGGGGCTTGCTCAGGCTTTTGTCTCTGGATTTTGTATCAGAGATGGCCGTGGAATGTCGGGGAGGCCTCATGGGCCATGGACGAATCTTCCTCTCTGTGGATTTGGCCCGATCCCAATTGTTTTTCGTCAATCTGTGGAATGGGAGGACTCTTTCAGGTTTGTTACCTCAGGTGTCCCGCCAAAAGAGGAATTCCAAAGAAGAGCTCTGGGGAAAAGTGAAGGGAGAACCCGAACTATGGGTAAAATTTGGGGCCTACGGGCATGGCATGCCCAATATGCTATCTCTTCATCCAGCCACTGAGAGGCCTTATTGATGACTGGGATCATGGTGAGGGTCACAATGTGTGGTTTTGACCAATGTGGCCCGCAAACATGAGCGGGGCCTCATTGGCCACACTGGTTTCAACTACACTGAACGTTGGACAACATGCCAACCACATGGTTTCTTGCCACGGGGAAGGAGTTGTGTTTTCTGCATCACTTTCAAGCCTGGGCAGTGATTGGAGATAAGGTCTAGGTTCTGAAACTTGACAACCGAGGTTGGGAAGAGATGACGACCTAAGACCATGGTGGGTCCGATGTGCTCAGTGAGCGGCCAGCTTTCTGTGTGGGGCCAGGTAATCCAGGCTCAGGCTGTGTCAAAAAGGGCAATAGTGCCCAGGTCAGCCTATATATTTGGGGTACAGTCGTATGGCGTGCAGGTTGATCCTCTTTTGGAGTTTCTGGGTAGCCCCAGAGGGCAATGTTTTTCTTCCTGAGGGCAGGAAGAGTGCTGCATTATAGTTCTGGTTTTCAAACTGGAGGCTTGTGGGCCAGTAGTCTGAGGAAGGAAATCTGAGAACAAGCTAGGCTTAGGATTCTGGGTGAGGACAAGGCAGGAACAATCTAGAGACCTGAATCGAGATCTCGTGCTTATGATGTCAGGGCGAGGATCAGAAGATCGCTCAGGCTGGAGTTTCTGTCCCTGATGGCCCTTCATGAAGGGGCGGGGGGGTCACGAGGCCGTGGGGGTTTTCCCACGATGTTAGTTCTGAGAAGCTCCAAACTGCAAAGATTCTTCTGCAGGACAATTGAGACCTGTTGGTTGGCTCCAGGGCAACGATTCCGAGCAGGGTTCTAAGGATGGATGGCTGGGTAGCCTACCTCGCATTCCAATTGTGTCCTAGCAACAAGACAGGTTAGATCTGCTGGATCTGGGGGAGCAACCCAGGAGGCTGAGTTGAAATAAACTCTCCTGTGGATGGGTCCTAATGTCTTTTTGTGTCTATGGAGACCTTGGAATGTAGCGGTGGCACTGGGGTCCTGAAGGGTTTTTCCAAACAGAGGCTTTCACACAGCTCCAACGTGCAAGTTTCCCATATGTAGATGAGATGTTTTCTGATGGGTGAGTCAAGAAACAGCCATACGCTGGTATTGAAATCCAGGCCTCTGAGGAGAGATGACTGGATAACACAGCAATGGATCCGTTTAGTGCCTAGGGGCCTGTTCGTTCCTTTTTACCTCTGGGGACATCAGTCTATGCGTCTGAGTGCAGGTAGGTGCTCAGATGAGCTCAGATTGCCCCTGTTTGTCCTGGGAAGCCACCACTATTGGGATGGCCTCAGGCAGTTTGGAGGTTTATCCTATTAGTAGGGTTGTGGCCATTGGAATGGGCACATACAATTCCCTTGGAGAGGGCAAGTACAGTCCTCAGGTTTGGCTCCAGGTGCCTGAGCCTGTAGGGTGTGTAGGCCAGAGCTGTTTGGACAGTTGTCTGAAAACACAAACGCGGCTTATGTTTCGGGTCATAGGTATGGCAGGACTGATCTACAGACCATGAGGAGAACTCTTCGGGATTTGAAAGAAGGGCGAGTGTGAGGCTCCTGCTCAAGTTTTTGTCTCTGGATATCGTGTCACTCATGGTCGTGAAATTTCCGGGTGACTTCATGGGAAAATGGACGAGTCTTACTATCTGGGGTTTTGCCCATTCCCAGAGTTTTGGGTCATTCTGGGGATGGAAAGAGTCCGTTTTGTTGTTGTTGTTGTTGATTTGCTTTGTTTTGTTTTTTAACCTCAGGTGTCTCACCAAATGAGGTATTCCAGAGTAGAGCCCTGGGGAGGGCCGACCGGACAACCAGAAATCTGGTTAAAAATTGTGGCCTAGGGACATGTCAAGCCCATTATGACATCTAATGGTCGAGCCACTGAGAGGACTTACTAGAGCACAGGACTCACGCTGAGGGTCACAATGCATGTTTATGCCCTCTTCGCACTCAAGAATTGGCGGGGCCTTCGGGTGAATGCTGGTTTCTCCTACACTGAACGTTGGACAACATGCCAACCACAAGGTTTCTTGCCATGGGTAAGGAAGAGTTCTGATTTCTGCATCACAGGCACCCCTGGGCAGTGGTTGGAGATAAGGTCTAGGTTCTGAAGCCTGAAAAACCGCAGTTGGGAAGAGATGATGACCTAAGGCCATGGCGGTTCTGATGTGCTCAGTGTGCGGTCAGCTGTCTGGGTGTTGGTCAGGAGGTCCGAGCTCAGGTTGTGTCAGACAGTGCATTAGTGCCCAGGTTAGACTATATACTTTGGGTACAGTCGAATGCCATGTAGATTTATCCTCATATAAGGTGCCTGGGCAGCTCATTAGGCCAAATTTTTTTTCTAGAGGGCAGGCTGAGTGCTGCATTGTGGGTCTGGAATTGCGAAACTTCCGGGCTTCGGGGCCTGGAGTGTGAGGACGGAAGTCTGAGAACACAGCTAGACTTGGGTTTCAGGGCCAGGGCACGGCAGGTACCCCTGTAGATCTGAACCTATATCTCATGCATCTGAAGTCAGGGCGAGGATCAGACGTTGGCTCAGGTTGGAGTTTCTGTGCATGACGGCCCCTTCATGAAGGGAGCGGAATCTCGAGGCCATGGAGGTTTTCCCACGTTGGGAGTTGTGGGATGCCCCCTTCAAGGATTCCTTCTGCGGGACAATTGAGACTTGTTGGGCAGCTCCAGGACATCCCATATGGAATGACTCCAGGGCACCGTTCGAGGATGGATGCCTGGGAAGCCCGCCTCGCATTCCAATTGTCTCCTAGCAACAAGACAGTTTAGATCTGATGGCTCTGTGGGAGAAACCGGGGTGGCTGACTTGAAATGGACTTTCCTGAGGATGGGTCCTAATGTGTGTTTGTGTCCATGAGGGCCTTAAAATGGGGCGGTGGCACCGGGACCCTGAAGTATTCTCCTAAGCTTTTGACATAGCTCGATGCACATGGTTCCTTGTGGAGACGAGATTTGTTTTGATGGGTGCCTCAGGAAAACCTCTATGCTGGTATTGTAATCCAGGCTTTTGAGGAGACATGCCTGTAAACCAAAGCAATGTATCCGATTATGGCCTAGGGTCCTGTCTGGTTCAATCTTCTTCTCAGGGGACATCCATCTATGGTATGAGTGGAGGTAGATGCTCAGCTGGTATCAGACCGCCCTTGTTTGTCCCGGGCGACCTGCACTATTGGGATGGGCTCAGGGATTTGTAGGGTTCTCCAAATTTTACTGTTTTGGACAATTGCATCGGCAGAATTCCCATGGATTGGGTAGGCACAGTCCTAATGTGTGACTCCAGGGGCCCAAGCCTGGAGGGTGTGTGGCCCAGGACTTTGAGGACAGAAGTCTGAAAACACAAACTCAGCTTAGGTTTGGGGACGTAGGTATGGCAGGCCCGATCTATAAACCATGAGAAGAACTCTTCCCGATATGAAGAAAGAGCGAGTCTGAGGCGCTTGCTCAGGCTTTTGTCTCTGGATTTTGTATCAGAGATGGCCGTGGAATGTCGGGGAGGCCTCATGGGCCATGGACGAATCTTCCTCTCTGTGGATTTGGCCCGATCCCAATTGTTTTTCGTCAATCTGTGGAATGGGAGGACTCCTTTCAGGTTTGTTACCTCAGGTGTCCCGCCAAAAGAGGAATTCCAAAGAAGAGCCCTGGGGAAAAGTGAAGGGAGAACCCTAACTATGGGTAAAATTTGGGGCCTAGGGGCATGGCAAGCCCAATATGCTATCTCTTCATCCAGCCACTGAGAGGCCTTATTGAGGACTGGGATCAGGGTGAGGGTCACAATGTGTGGTTTTGACCAATTTGGCCCGCAAACATGAGCGGGGCCTCATGGGCCACCCTGGTTTCAACTACACTGAACGTTGGACAACATGTCAACCACATGGTTTCTTGCCACGGGGAAGGAGTTGTGTTTTCTGCATCACTTTCAAGCCTGGGCAGTGATTGGAGATAAGGTCTAGGTTCTGAAACTTGACAACCGAGGTTGGGAAGAGATGACGACCTAAGACCATGGCGGGTCCGATGTGCTCAGTGAGCGGCCAGCTTTCTGTGTGGGGCCAGGTAATCCAGGCTCAGGCTGTGTCAAAAAGGGCAATAGTGCCCAGGTCAGCCTATATATTTGGGGTACAGTCGTATGGCGTGCAGGTTGATCCTCTTTTGGAGTTTCTGGGTAGCCCCAGAGGGCAATGTTTTTCTTCCTGAGGGCAGGTAGAGTGCTGCATTATAGTTCTGGTTTTCAAACTGGAGGCTTGTGGGCCAGTAGTCTGAGGAAGGAAATCTGAGAACAAGCTAGGCTTAGGTTTCTGGGTGAGGACAAGGCAGGAACAATCTACAGACCTGAATCGAGATCTCGTGCTTATGATGTCAGGGCGAGGATCAGAAGATCGCTCAGGCTGGAGTTTCTGTCCCTGATGGCCCTTCATGAAGGGTCGGGGGGGTCATGAGGCCGTGGGGGTTTCCCCACGATGTTAGTTGTGAGAAGCTCCAAACTGCAAAGATTGTTCTGCAGGACAATTGAGAACTGTTGGTTGGCTCCAGGGCAACGATTCCAAGCAGGGTTCTAAGGATGGATGGCTGGGTAGCCCACCTCGCATTCCAATTGTGTCCTAGCAACAAGACAGGTTAGATCTGCTGGATCTGGGGGAGCAACCCAGGAGGCTGAGTTGAAATGGACTCTTCTGTGGATGGATCCTAATATGTTTTTGTGTCTATGGAGATCTTGGAATGAAGCGGTGGCACTGGGGCCCTGAAGGGTTTTTTCAAACAGAGGCTTTGACACAGCTCCAACGTGCAAGTTTCCCATATGTAAATGAGATTTGTTCTGAGGGATGAGTCAGGAAACAGCAATACGCTGGTATTGAAATCCAGGCCTCTGAGGAGAGTTGACTGGATAGCACAACAATGAATCCAAATAGTGCCTAGGGGCCTGTTCGTACCTTTTTACCTCTGGGGACATCAGTCTATGCGTCTGAGTGCATGTAGGTGTCAGATGGGCTCAGATTGCTCCTGTTTGTCCTGGAGAGCCACCACTATTGGGATGGCCTCAGGGAGTTTGGAGGTTTATCCTATTAGTAGGTTGTGGCCATTGGAATGGGCACATACAATTCCCTTGGAGAGGGCAAGTACAGTCCTCAGGTTTGGCTCCAGGGGCCTGAGCCTGTAGGGTGTGTAGGCAGAGCTGTTTGGACAGTTGTCTGAAAACACAAACGCGGCTTATGTTTCGGGTAATAGGTATGGCAGTATTGATCTACAGACCATGAGGAGAACTCTTCGGGATATGAAAAAAGGGCGAGTGTCAGGCTCTTGCTCAAGTTTTTGTCTCTGGATATCGTGTCACTCATGGTCCTGAAATTTCCGGTTGACCTCATGGGAAATGGACGAGTCTTACTCTCTGGTGGTTTGTCCCCATCGCAAGATTTTGGGGTCATTTTGTGGGATGGAAGAAGTCCGTTTTGTTGTTGTTGTGATTTGCCTTGTTTTGTTTTTTAACCTCAGGTGTCTCACCAAATGAGGTATTCCAGAGTAGAGCCCTGGGGAGGGCCGACTGGACAACCAGAAATCTGGTTACAAATTTGGGCCTAGGGACATGTCAAGCCCATTATGTCAT
Source organism: Mustela nivalis (assembly GCF_964662115.1). Taxonomy (NCBI): domain Eukaryota; kingdom Metazoa; phylum Chordata; class Mammalia; order Carnivora; family Mustelidae; genus Mustela; species Mustela nivalis. The sequence continues at coordinate 381,370 of NW_028136248.1, forward strand.
CTAATGGTCGAGCGACTGAGAGGACTTACTAGAGGACAGGACTCACACTGAGGGTCACAATGCGTGTTTATGCCCACTTCGCAAACAAGAATGGGCGGGGCCTCATGGTGAATCCTGGTTTCTCCTACACTGAACGTTGGACAACCTGCCAACGACAAGATTTCTTGCCATGGGTAAGGAAGTGTTCTGATTTCTGCATCACAGTCACCCTTGGGCAGTTATTGGAGATAAGGTCTAGGTTCTGAAGCCTGAAAACGGAGGTAGGGAAGAGATGATGACCTAAGGCCATGGCGGGTCTGATGTGCTCAGTGTGCGGTCAGCTGTCTGGGTGTTGGTCAGGAGGTCCGGGCTCAGGTTGTGTCAGACAGTGCATTAGTGCCCCCGTAGACTATATAATTTGGGTAAAGTCGAGTACCATGTAGATTTATCCTCATATAAGTTGTCTGGGCAGCTCATTAGGCAAAATTTGTTTTCTAGAGGGCAGGCAGAGTGCTTCATTGTCGGTCCAGAATTGCCAAACTTGAGGGCTTCGTGTCCAGGAGTGTGAGGACGGAAGTCTGAGAACACAAGCTAGACTTGTGTATCAGGGCGAGGACACGGCAGGGACCACTGTAGATCTGAACCAATATCTCATGCATCTGAAGTCAGGGCGAGGATCAGACGTTGGCTCACGTTGGAGTTTATGTGCATGACGACCCCTTCATGAAGGGAGCGAAATCTCGAGGTCATGTAGGTTTTCCCACGTTGGGTGTTGTGGGATGCCCCCTTCAAGGATACCTTCTGCGGGACAATTGAGACCTGTTGGGCAGCTTCAGGACATCCCATATGGAATGACTCCAGGGCACCATTCGAGAATGGATGACTGGGAAGCAGGCCTCGCATTCCAATTTTCTCCTAGCAACAAGAGAGTTTAGATCTGATGGCTCTGCGTGAGCAACAGGAGTGACTGACTTGAAATGGACTTTCCTGAGGATGGGTCCTAATGTGTGTTTGTGTCCATGAGGGCCTTAAAATGGGGCGGTGGTACCGGGACCCTGAAGTATTCTCCTAAGCTATTGACATAGCTCGATGCACAAGGTTCCTTGTGGAGACGAGATTTGTTCTAATGGGTGCCTCAGAAAACCCCTATGCTGGTATTGGAATCCAGGCTTTTGAGGAGACATGCCTGTAAACCAAAGCAATGTATCCGATTATGGCCTAGGGTCCTTTCTAGTTCAATCTGCTTCTCAGGGGACATCCATCTATGGTATGAGTGGAGGTAGATGCTCAGCTGGTATCAGACCGCCCTTGTTTGTCCCGGGCGACCTGCACTATTGGGATGGCCTCAGGGATTTGGAGGGTTCTCCTAATTTTACGGTTTTGGACCATGGAATGGGCAGAATTCCCATGGATTGGGTAGACACAGTCCTAATGTGTGACACCTGGGGCCCCAGCCTGGAAGGTGTGTGGCCCAGGACTTTGGGGACAGAAGTCTGAAAACACAAACTCAGCTTAGCTTTGGGGAGGTAGGTATGGCAGGCCCGATCTATAAACCATGAGAAGAACTCTCCTGGATATAAAGAAAGAGCGAGTCTGAGGCACTTGCTCAGGCTTTTGTCTCTGGATTTTGTATCCGAGATGGCCGTGGAATGTCGGGGAACCCTCATGGGCCATGGACGAATCTTTCTCTCTGGGGATTTGGTCCGATCCCAATTGTTTTTCATCAATCTGTGGAATGGGAGGACTCCTTTCAGGTTTGTTACCTCAGGTATCCCGCCAAAAGAGGAATTCCAAAGATGAGCCCTGGGGAAAAGTGAAGGGAGAACGCGAACTATGGGTAAAATTTGGGGCCTAGGGCCATGGCAAGCCGAATATGCTAACTCTTCATCCAGCCACTGAGAGGCCTTACCTGAGGCCTGGGATCAGGCTGAGGGACACAATGTGTGTTTGTGACCAATGTGGCCCATAAACATGAGCGGAGCATCATGGGCCACACTGGTTTCAACTACACTGAACGTTGCAAAAACATGCCAACCACTAGGTTTCTTGCCAAGGCGAAGGAGAAGTTCTGATTCTTGTATCACGTTCACTCCTGAGCAGTGAGTGGAGATAAGGTCTAGGTTCTGAAGGTGAAAACTGAGGTTGTTTAGAGTTGATGGCCTAAAGCCATTGTAGTTGTGATATGCTCTGTTATGGCCAGCTGTCTGGGTGTTGGACTGGAGGTCTGCCCTCAGGCTGTGTCAGACAGGGCTTTAGTGCACAGGCTAGACTGTATAATTGGGGTATGGTCGAGTGGCATGCAGGTTGTTACTCATTTAGCGTTTCCGGTTAGCCCTATAGGGACTCTCCTGAAGATGAGACATAATGTGGGTTGGTGGCCATGGAGACCTTGGAATGTGGCAGTAGCTAAGGGACTCGGCAGGATTCTCCAACCCGAAGGGCTTGACACAACTCCAACAAGGAAGCTTCCCATGTGGAGATGAGAGGTCTTCTGTCTGGTGCCTCAGGAAAGCCCCGTATGCTGGTCTTCGAACCCAGGCCTCTGAGGAGTGATACCTGGACACCAAAACAAGAGTTCATAATAGGGCCTAGGGGCCTGTCTGGTTCAATCTTCTGTCTCTGCGGATATCTGTCTGTGTGTCTGCATGGAGGTAGTAGTTGCTCAGCTTGTGTCATAATGCCCCTATTTGTCCAGTGAGGCTTGCGGTAGTGGGATGTCCTTGGGGACCTTGAGGTTTCTACTATTTTGTAGAGTTGTGGCCAATGGAATGGGCAGTTTCTTAGGAGAGAGCAGGCACAGTTCTGTGGTGTGGCTCCAGAGACCCCAGCCTGGAGGCTGTGTGGGCCATGGCTGTGCAGACAGACATCCAAAAACCCTAACTCAGCTCAGGTTTGGGGCCGAGGTTATGGCAGGCCTGATCTACAGTCCATGAGGGGAGCTCCTCTGGATATGAAAGAAGGGTGAGAGGGAGGCAGTCGCTCAGGCTTTTGTCTCTGGATGTTTTGTCCACAATGGCCATTTAATGTAGGAGTTGCCTCATGGGTCGTAGAAGTCTCCCTCTCTGGTAGTTTGTCCAGCCCCCAAGAGTTTGGGGTCATTCTGTGGGAAGGGAAGTGTCCTGTTTTCTGCTTCATGTGTCCCCCCAGTAGAGGGATTCTAGAGCATAGCAGTGGGTACTGACAACTGGAATACTCGCCCTCTGGTTAAGCCTGGGGGCCTATGGATATGACAAGCCCCATATGCAGGATCTTGGTCCAGCCACTGAGAGGCGTTACTTTAATACGGGACTCACGCTGCAGGTCACAATGCATGTGTGTGCCCTAGGCGGCCCTCAAGCACTGGCGTGGCCTTTCGGACAATGCAGGTTTTCCCACATTGAACGTTGGACAACATGCCAACCACAAGTTTTCTGGCCATGGGGAAGGAGGAATTCTAATTTCTGCATCACGTTCACCCCTGGGCAGTGATTGGAGATAAGGTCTAGGTTCTGAAGCCTGAAAACCAAGGTTGGGAAGAGATGACGACCTACAGCCATAGCGGGTCCTATGTGTCCAGGTTGGGGCCAGCTGTCTGGGTGTCGTTTGGGATGTCGTGTCTCAGGCTGTGCCAGACAGGGCATTAGAATACAGGGTGGGCTGTATAATTGCTTTACAATCGAGTGGCATGCATTTGAAAATCATTTGGGGTTTCTTATTAGCAGCATAGGGCAAAGTTTTTCTTCTGAGGGCAGGCAGAGTGCTGCATTGTGGCTTCGGAATTCCCAAACTGGAGGGCTTGTGGGCCAGGAGAGTGAGGACGGAAGTCTGAGAACACAAGCTAGGCTTAGGTTTCGGGGCAAGGACATGGCAGGCACACTCTGCAGAGCTGAATTGAGATCTCATGCGTCTGAAGTCAGGTCGAGTTTCAGACTTTGGCTCAGGTTTCAGTTTCTGTCCATTTTGGTCCCTTCAGGAAGGGGGGGCATTAGGATGCCATGGGGGTTTTCCCACTATTGGAGTTGTGAGATGCCCAAACCGCAAGGATTCCTTCTGTGGGAAAATTAAGATTTGTTGGATGGCTCCAGGACGTCTTATAAGGTATTTTTCCAGAACAGCGTTCTAAGTATGGATGCCTGGGCAGCCAGCCTCACATTCCAATTTTCTCCTAGCAACAAGAAACGTTTGATCTGCTGGCTTGGGGTAGCAACAGAGGGGGCTGAGTTGAAATGGACTTTCCTGAGGATGGTCTTAATGTTGGTTTGAGTCCATGGAGACCTTGGTATGGGGCAGTGGCACCAGGGCCCTGAAGGATTCTCCTAAACAGAGGTTATGACAAAGTTCCAATGAGCAAGTTTTCCATGGGGAGACGAGATTTGTTCTTAATGGTGCCTCAGGAAACCACCATATGCTGGTATTGGAAACGAGGCCTCTGAGGAGAGATGCCTGGAAACCAAAGCAATGGATCTGATTAGGGCCTAGGGGCCTGTCCGGTTCAATATTCTTTTCTGGGGACATCTATTGTCTGAGTGGAGGTAGTTGCTCAGCTGGTTTGAGATCACCCCTGTTTGTCCTGGGCGGCCTACACTATTGGGATGGCCTCGGTGACTTTGGAGGTTTTTCCTAATTTGCAAGGTTGTTGCCAATGGAATGGGAAGAATTCCCTTGAAAGGGAAGCACAGTCCTGAGGTGTGGCTCCAGGGACCCAAGTGTGGAGCGTGTGTGGTCCAGGGCTATTTGGACAAAAGTCTGAAAACACAAACTCCACTTAGGTTGGGGGATGTAGGTATGGCCGGCCCGATCTATAGACCGTGAGGAGAACACTTCGGGATATGAACAAAGGGCGAATGTGAGGTGCTTGCTCATGCTTTTTTTTTTTTTTTTTTCTGGAAATCTGTCACCGATTGCCATGGAATGTCGTGGTGTCCTCATGGGCCATCGATGAGGCTCCCTTTCTGGGGATTTGACCTGATCCCAAGAGTTTGGGGTCATTCTGTCGGAAGGGAGGAGGCCTTTCTGTTTTTTTTGTTTATTTTTATTTATTTATTTATTTATTTTTTTTTACCTCAGGTGGACCACCAAAAGAGGGATTCCAGAGCAGAGTCGTGGGTTGGGGCAACTGGACTCCAGACCTCTGGTTAACATTGGGACCTAAGAACATGGCAATCCCCATATGTGGGCTCTTGGTCCAGACACTGAGAGGCCTTCTTTAGGATAGGTCTCACACTGAGTTTCACAATGTGTTTTTGTGCCCAAGGAGTCCCTCAAGTCAGGGCGTGGCCTAATGTACCATGCTGGTTTCTCCTACACTGAACGTTGCACAATATGGCAACCACAAGTTTTCTGGCCATGGGGAAGATGGAGTTCTAATTTCTGCAACACTTTCACTCCTGGACTGTGATTGGATTTAAGGTCTAGGTTCTGAAGCCTGAAAACTGAGGTTGGGAAGAGATGAAGACATAAGGCCATGGTGTGTCTGATGTGCTCAGTGTTCGGCCAGCTGTTGAGTGTGGGTTGGGAGGTGCAGGCTCAGGCTGTGGCAGACAGGGAATTAGTGCCCAGGCTAGACTGTATCATTGGGGTGCAGTCGAGTTTCATGCAGGATGGTACTCATTTGTGGTTACTGGGTAGCCCCAGAGGGCAACGTTTTTCTTCTGGAGGGAAGACACAGTGCCACATAGTGGCTCCAGAATTCCCAAACTGGAAGGCTTGTGGGCCAGGAGCGTGAGGAAAAAATTCTGAGAACACAAGCCAGACTTAGATTTCGGGGTGAGGGGACGGCAGGCACCCTCTGCAGAGATGATTCGAGATCCCGTATACCTGAAGACAGAGCTAGGATCAGACGTTGGCTTAGGTCGAAGTTTCTGTCCATGACGGCCCCTTCATTAAGGGGAGGGTGTCACGAGGACATGGAGGTTTTCCCATGATGGGAATTGTGAGATGCTCCAAACCGCAATGATTCCTTCTGTGGGACAGTCGAGACCTGTTGGATGGCTCCAGGACATCCCATAAGGAAGTTATCCAGAGCAGGGTTCTAAGGATGGATGCCTGGGCAGCCTGCCTCCCATTCCAGGTGTCTCATAGCGCCAAGGCAACCTAGGCGTGTGTTTTGAAATGGGTGAGTTGAGGATGGGTCATAATGTGCATTTGTGTCCATGTAGACCTTGGAATGGGGTGCTTGATCCGGGGCCTTGAGGGATGTTCATAACCGGAGGTTTTGATGGAGCTCTAAAGAGTATGTTTCCTATGTAGAGAAGAGAATTGTTTTGATGAGTGCCTAAGGAATCTCCCATATGCTGGTATTGGAAACCAGGCCTCTGAGGAGAGATGACTGGAAACAAAAGCAATCGAGATGATTAGGGCCTAGGTGCCTGTCCGGTTCAATCTCTTTTTTGAGGATACGTGTCTAAGGATCTGAGGGGATGTAGTTGCTCAGCTTGTGTCAGATCGCCCCTGTTTGTCCTGGGCAGCCTATAATATTGGGATGGCCTCAGGACTTTGGAGTTTCTCCTAATCTATAGGGTTGTGGCCAATGGAATGGGCAGAAATCCCCTGGAGAGGGCAAGCACAGTTCTGAGTTTGGCTCTAAGGGCCCAGCCTTGAGGCTGTGTGGGCCAGGCCTGTGGGGACAAAAGTCTGAAAACACAAACTCCGCTTAGGATTGGGGACATAGGTATGGCACGCCCAATCTACAGACCGTGATAACACTTAGGGATATGAAAAAGGGTGAGTTTGAGGTGCTTGCTCAGGTTTTGTCTCTGGATTTGTGTCAAAAATGTGGGTGGAATGCTGGCGTGGCCTCATGGGTTGTAGATGGCTTTCCTTCTCTGAGCATTTGACCCAATCCCAAGAGTTTGGGTACATTCTGTGGGATGGGGGGAGTCTTTTCTGTTTTTTATTTTATTTTATTTTATATTTTATTTTATGTACCTCAAGTGTCCCAATAAAAGAGGGATTCCAGAGCAGAGTCCTTGGGAGGGACAACTGGATATCCCCACCTCTGTTTAAGTTTGGGGCCTACGGGCATGGCAAGTCCAATAGGCGGGCTCTTGATTCAGACACTGAGAGGCCTTCCTTGAGGACAGGGCTCATGCTGAGGTTCACAATGCCTATTTGTGCCCAACAAGGCCCTCAAGCATGGGAAGTGCCTCATGGGCCACGCTGGATTCTCCTACACTGAACGTTGGAGAATATGCCAACCACAAGGTTTCCAGCCATGGCGAAGGAAGAGTTGTGATTTCTGCATCACGTTCACCCCTGGACAGTGATTGGAGTTTAGGTCTAGGTTCTGAAACCCAAAAACTGAGGTTGAGAAGAGATGAAGACCTAAGGACCTGATGGGTCCAATGAGCTCAGTGTGCGGCCAGCTGTTGAGCGTAGGTCTGGAGGTGTGGGCTCATGCTGTGTCAGACAAGGCATTAGACAGGGTAGACTGCATATTTGGGGTGCAGTCGAGTGGTGTTCAGTTGATCCTTATTCGGGTTTCTAGGTAGCTCCATAAGGCAACGTTTTTCTTTTGGAGGGCAGGCAGTGTGCTGCATTATGGCCCCAGTATTGCCAATCTGTAGGGCTTTTGGGGCAGCGGTGTGAGGACGGTAGTCTGAGAACACAAGCTAGGATTAGTTTTGGGGGTGAGTGCACAGAAGGCACACTCTGCAGAGCTGAATCAAGATCTCATGCACCTGAAGTCAGGGCGAATATCAGACGTTTGCTCACGTTGGAGTTTCTGTCCATGATAGCCCCTTTATAAAGTGGAGCGTCTCAAGAGGCCATGTAGATTTTCCCACAATGGGAGTTGTGAGATGCTCCAGACTGCAAAGATTCCTTCTGTGGGACACTTGAGACCTGTTGGATGGCTCTAGGATGTCCCATGTGGAACGACTCCAGAGTAGGGTTCTAAGGATGGATGCCTGGACAGCCCGCCTCCCATTCTAGTTGTCTCCAAAACAAGGCAGGTTTGATCTGCAGGCCCTGGGGGAGAAACCAAAGGGGTTGAGTTGACATGGACTCTCCCGACAATAGATCATAATGTGGGTTTAAAGTCCATGGAGACCTTGGAATGGGGCGCTTGATCCGGGGCCCTGAAAGATTCTCCTAAACAGAGGTTTTTATAGAGCTCCAAAGAGTACATTTCCTATGTGGAGATGAGATTTTTCTGATGAGTCCCTCAGTAATCCCCCGTATTCTGGTATTGGAAACCAGGCCTCTGAGGAGAGATGCCTGGAAACAAAAGCAATGGATCTGATTAGGGCCTAAGTGCCTGTCCAGTTCAATCTTATTCTATGGGGATATCTGTCTCTGGGTCTGAGTGGAGTTAGTTTCCTAACTTGTGAAAGATCATCCCTGCGTGTCCTGAGCAGCCAACATTATTCGGATGGCCTGGGGGAGTTTGGCGGATTCTCCTAATCTATTGGGTTGTGGCCAATGGAAATGCAGAATTCCCCTGGAGAGGGAAGCCACAGTCCTGACGTGTCGCTCCAGGGGCCCCAGCTTGGATGGTGTGTGAGCCAGGCCTGTGGGGACAGAAGTCTGAAAACACAAACTCAGCTTAGGTTTGGGGATGTATGTATGAAGGCTCGATCTACAGACCGTGAGAATTTTCCGGGCTATGAACAAAGGGCGAGTATGTGGCGCTTGCTCAGGCTTTTGTCTCTGGATTTTCTGTCAACGGTGGCCGTGGAATGTCGGGGTGTCCTCAAGGGCCATGGACAATTCTTTCTCTGGTGATTTGGCCTGATCGCACGGGGTTGGGATCATTCTGTGGATTGGAAGAAACCTTTCTGTATATATATATATATGTTTGTTTTTTTTTTTTTTTTACCTCAGGTGTCCCACCAAAGAGGGATTCCAGAGTAGAGCCCTGAGTAGGGGTGACTAGTCATCTCGAACTCTGGTTGAGATTGGGGGACTAGGGGCTTGGCAAGCCCCATATGTGGGCTGTTGTTCCAGTCACTAAGAGGCTTTACATGAGGATAGGGCTCACGCTGAGGGCCACAATGTGTGTTTGTGCAAATTGTGGCCCTCAGGGATATGTGGGGCCTCATAGTCCATGCTGCTTTCTCCTACAATGAACAATGGACAACATGCCAACCACTAGGTTACTTGCCAAGGCGAAGGAGAAGTTCTAATTCTTGCATCACATTCACTCCTGAGCAGTGAGAAGAGATAAGGCCTAGGTTCTGAAGGTGAAAACTGAGGTTGGGTAGAGATGATGGCCTAAAGCCATTGTGGGTGTGATATGCTCTGTGTACGGCCAGCTTTCTGGATGTTGGACTGGAGGTCTGCCCTCAGGCTGTATCAGACAGGGCTTTAGTGCACAGGCTAGACTGTATAATTGGGGTATGGACGAGTGGCATGCAGGTTGTTATTCATTTGGCGTTTCCGGTTAGCCCTATAGGGCAACATTTTTCTTCTGGAGGGCAGGCAGAGTGCTGCATTGTGTCTCCAGAATTGCCAAACTGGAGGGGTGTGGCCAGGATTGTGAGGAAGGAAGTCTGAAAACACAAGCTAGCACGAGTTTTGGGGCCAAGAGCATGGCAGGCCCTCTCTGCAGAGGCTGAATCGAGATCTCCTGCAGGTGAGGTCAGGGCGAGTATCAGATGTTGCCTCAAGCTGGAGTTTGTGTCCATGACGGCCCCTTCCTGAAGGGGGTGGGGGCGTCATGAGGCCAGGGAGGTTTCCCTACGCTGGGAGTTGTGAGCTGCTCCATACTTCAAAGTTTCCTTCTTCAGGACAGTCGAGTACTATTGGATGGTTCCAGGATGCCCCATACAGAAAGACTCGAGAGCAGGGGCCTAAGCATGGATGCCGAGAAACGCCAACTCACCTTCCCATTGCCTGGTGGAGACAAGGCACGCTCAATCTGCGGGCTCTTGGGTGAGCTACCCAGAAGGCTGAGTTTAAATAGACTCTCCTGAGGATGAGTCATAATGTGGGTTGGTGGCCATGGAGACCTTGGAATGTGGCAGTAGCTAAGGGACTCGGCAGGATTCTCCAACCCGAAGGGCTTGACACAACTCCAACAAGGAAGCTTCCCATGTGGAGATGAGAGGTCTTCTGTCTGGTGCCTCAGGAAAGCCCCGTATGCTGGTCTTCGAACCCAGGCCTCTGAGGAGTGATACGTGGACACCAAAGCAAGAGTTCATAATAGGGCCTAGGGGCCTGTCTGGTTCAATCTTCTGTCTCTGCGGATATCTGTCTGTGTGTCTGCATGGAGGTAGTAGTTGCTCAGCTTGTGTCATAATGCCCCTATTTGTCCAGTGCGGCTTGCGGTAGTGGGATGTCCTTGGGGACCTTGAGGTTTCTACTATTTTGTAGAGTTGTAGCCAATGGAATGGGCAGTTTCTTAGGAGAGAGCAGGCACAGTTCTGTGGTGTGGTTCCAGAGACCCCAGCCTGGAGGCTGTGTGGGCCATGGCTGTGCAGACAGACATCCAAAAACCCTAACTCAGCTCAGGTTTGGGGCCGAGGTTACGGCAGGCCTGATCTACAGTCCATGAGGGGAGCTCCTCTGGATATGAAAGAAGGGTGATAGGGAGGCAGTCGCTCAGGCTTTTGTCTCTGGATGTTTTGTCCACAATGGCCGTTTAATGTAGGAGTTGCCTCATGGGTCGTAGAAGTCTCCCTCTCTGGTAGTTTGTCCAGCCCCCAAGAGTTTGGGGTCATTCTGTGGGAAGGGAAGTGTCCTGTTTTCTGCTTCATGTGTCCCCCCAGTAGAGGGATTCTAGAGCATAGCAGTGGGTACTGACAACTGGAATACTCGCCCTCTGGTTAAGCCTGGGGGCCTATGGATATGACAAGCCCCATATGCAGGATCTTGGTCCAGCCACTGAGAGGCGTTACTTTAATACGGGACTCACGCTGCAGGTCACAATGAATGTCTGTGCCCTAGGCGGCCCTCAAGCACTGGCGTGGCCTTTCGGACAATGTAGGTTTTCCCACAGTGAACGTTGGACAACATGCCAACCGCAAAGTTTCTGGCCATGGGGAAGGAGGAATTCTAATTTCTGCATCACGTTCAACCCTGGGCAGTGATTGGAGATAAGGTCTAGGTTCTGAAGCCTGAAAACCGAGGTTGGGAAGAGATGACGACCTACAGCCATAGCGGGTCCTATGTGTCCAGGTTGGGGCCAGCTGTCTGGGTGTCTTTTGGGATGTTTTGTCTCAGGCTGTGCCAGACAGGGCATTAGAATACAGGGTGGGCTGTATAATTGCTTTACAATCGAGTGGCATGCATTAGAAAATCATTTGGGGTTTCTTATTAGCAGCATAGGGCAAAGTTTTTCTTCTGGAGGGCAGGCAGAGTGCTGCATTGTGGCTTCGGAATTCCCAAACTGGAGGGCTTGTGGGCCAGGAGAGTGAGGACGGAAGCTGAGAACACAAGCTAGGCTTAGGTTTCGGGGCAAGGACATGGCAGGCACACTCTGCAGAGCTGAATTGAGATCTCATGCGTCTGAAGTCAGTCGAGGTTCAGACTTGGCTCAGGTTTGAGTTTCTGTCCATGTTGGCCCCTTCAAGAAGAGGGGGGATTATGAGACCATGGGGGTTTTGCAACTATTGGAGTTGTGAGATGCTCCAAACCGCAAGGATTCCTTCTTTGGGACAATTAAGATTTGTTGGATGGCTCCAGGACGTCTTATAAGGTATTTTTCCAGAACAGGGTTCTACGTATGGATGCCTGGGCAGCAGCCTCACATTCTAATTGTCCCCTAGCAATGAGAAACGTTTGATCTGTTGTCCTGGGGTAGCAAAAGAGGGGTCTGAGTTGAAATGGACTTTCCTGAGGATGGTCTTAATTTTGGTTTGAGTCCATGGAGACCTTGGTATGGGGCAGTGGCACCAGGGCCCTGAAGGATTCTCCTAACCAGAGGTTATGACAAAGCTCCAATGAGCAAGTTTTCCATGGGGAGACGAGATTTGTTCTTATTGGTGCCTCAGGAAACCACCATATGCTGGTATTGGAAACGAGGCCTCTGAGGACAGATGCCTGGAAACCAAAGCAATGGATCTGATTAGGGCCTAGGGGCCTGTCCGGTTCAATATTCTTCTCTGGGGACATCTGTTGTCTGAGTGGAGGTAGTTGCTCAGCTGGTTTGAGATCACCCCTGTTTGTCCTGGGCGGCCTACACTATTGGGATGGCCTCGGTGACTTTGGAGGTTTTTCCTAATTTGCAAGGTTGTGGCCAATGGAATGGGAAGAATTCCCTTGAAAGGGAAGCACAGTCCTGAGGTGTGGCTCCAGGGACCCAAGTGTGGAGCGTGTGTGGTCCAGGGCTATTTGGACAAAAGTCTGAAAACACAAACTCCACTTAGGTTGGGGGATGTAGGTATGGCCGGGCCGTATGAGACCGTGAGGAGAACTCCAAGGGATATGAAAAAAGGGCGAATGTGAGGTGCTCTCATGCTTTTTTTTTTTTTTTTTTTCTGGAAATGTGTCACCGAATGCCATGGAATGTCGTGGTGTCCTCATGGGCCATCGATGAGGCTCACTTTCTGGGGATTTAACCCGATCCCAAGAGTTTGGGTTCATTCTGTCGAAAGGGAGGAGGCCTTTCTGTTTTTTTTGTTTATTTTTTATTTATTTATTTATTTATTTTTTTTTTACCTCAGGTGGACCACCAAAAGAGGGATTCCAGAGCAGAGTCGTGGGTTGGGGCAACTGGACAACCAGACCTCTGGTTAACATTGGGACCTAAGAACATGGCAAGCCCCATATGTGGGCTCTTGGTCCAGACACTGAGAGGCCTTCCTTGAGGATAGGTCTCACACTGAGTTTCACAATGTGTTTTTGTGCCCAAGGAGCCCCTCAAGGCAGGGCGTGGCCTAATGTACCATGGTGGTTTCTCCTACACTGAACGTTGCACTATGGTAACCACAAGTTTTCTGGCCATGGGGAAGATGGAGTTCTAATTTCTGCAACACTTTCACTCCTGGACTGTGATTGGATTTAAGGTGTAGGTTCTGAAGCCTGAAAACTGAGGTTGGGAAGAGATTAAGACATAAGGCCATGGTGTGTCTGATGTGCTCAGTTCGGCCAGCTGTTGAGTGTGGGTTAGGAGGTGCAGGCTCAGGCTGTGGCAGACAGGGAATTAATGCCCAGGGTAGACTGTATCATTGGGGTGCAGTCGAGTTTCGTGCAGGATGGTACTCATTTGTGGTTACTGCGTAGCCCCAAAGGGAAACGTTTTTCTTCTGGAGGGAAGACACAGTGCCACATAGTTGCTCCAGAATTCCCAAACTGGAAGGCTTGTGGGCCAGGAGTGTGAGGAAAAAATTCTGAGAACACAAGCCAGACTTAGATTTCGGGGTGAGGGGACGGCAGGCACCCTCTGCAGAGATGATTCGAGATCCTGTATACCTGAAGACAGAGCTAGGATCAGACGTTGGCTTAGGTCGGCGTTTCTGTCCATGACGGCCCCTTCATGAAGGGGAGGGTGTCACGAGGACATGGAGGTTTTCCCACGATGGGAATTGTGATATGGTCCAAACCGCAATGATTCCTTCTGTGGGACAGGTGAGACCTGTTGGATGGCTCCCGGACATCCCATAAGGAAGTTATCCAGAGCAGGGTTCTAAGGATGGATGCCTGGGCAGCCTGCCTCCCATTCCAGGTGTCTCATAGAGCCAAGGCAAGTTCTATCTGCTGAATCCAGGGGAGCAACCGAGGCGGGTGTGTTGAAATGGGTGAGTTGAGGATAGGTCATAATGTGCATTTGTGTCCATGTAGACATTGGAATGGGGTGCTTGATCCGGGGCCTTGAGGGATGTTCATAACGGAGGTTTTGATGGAGCTCTAAAGATTATGTTTCCTATGTAGAGAAGAGAATTGTTTTAATGAGTGCCTAAGGAATCTCCCATATGTTGGTATTGGAAACCAGGCCTCTGAGGAGAGATGACTGGCATCAAAAGCAAAGGATCTGATTAGGGCCTAAGTGCCTGTCCAGTTCAATCTTATTCTATGGGGATATCTGTCTCTGGGTCTGAGTGGAGGTAGTTTCCCAACTTGTGAAAGATCATCCCTGTGTGTCCTGGGCAGCCAACACTATTCGGATGGCCTCGTGGAGATTGGAGGATACTCCTAATCTATAGGGTTGTGGCCAATGGAAATGCAGAATTCCCCTGGAGAGGTAAGCCACAGTCCTGAGGTGTGGCTCCAGGGGCTCCAACTTGGATGGTGTGTGGGCCATGCCTGTGGGGACAGAAGTCTGAAAACACAAACTCAGCTTAGGTTTGGGGATGTATGTATGAAGGCTCGATCTACAGACCGTGAGAATTTTCCGGGCTATGAACAAAGGGCGAGTATGTGGCGCTTGCTCAGGCTTTTGTCTCTGGATTTTGTGTCAACGGTGGCCGTGGAATGTCGCGGTGTCCTCAAGGGCCATGGACAATTCTTTCTCTGGTGATTTGGCCTGATCCCAAGTGGTTGGGATCATTCTGTGGATGGGAAGAGTCCTTTATGTATTTTTTTTTTTACCTCAGTTGTCCCACCAAAGAGGGATTCCAGAGTAAAGCCCTGAGTAGGGGTGACTAGACATCTCGAACTCTGGTTGAGATTGGGGGACTAGGGGACTGGCAAGCCCCATATGTGGGCTGTTGTTCCAGGCACTAAGAGGCTTTACATGAGGATAGGGCTCACGCTGAGTGTCACAATGTGTGTTTGTTCACATTGTGGCCCTCAGGGATAGGTGGGGCCTCTTAGTCCATGGTGCTTTCTCCTACAATGAACATTGGAAAACATGCCAACCACTAGGTTTCTTGCCAAGGCGAAGGAGAAGTTCTGATTCTTGCATCACGTTCACTCCTGAGCAGTGAGAGGAGATAAGGTCTAGGTTCTGAAGGTGAAAACTGAGGTTGGGTAGAGATGATGGCCTAAAGCCATTGTGGGTGTGATATGCTCTGTGTACGGCCAGCTGTCTGGGTGTTGGACTGGAGGTCTGCCCTCAGGCTGTGTCAGACAGGGCTTTAGTGCACAGGCTAGACTGTATAATTGGGGTATGGTCGAGTGGCATGCAGGTTGTTACTCATTTGGTGTTTCCGGTTAGCCCTATAGGGCAACATTTTTCTTCTGGAGGGCAGGCAGAGTGCTGCATTGTGTCTCCAGAATTGCCAAACTGGAGGGGTGTGGCCAGGATTGTGAGGAAGGAAGTCTGAAAACACAAGCTAGCACGAGTTCTGGGGCCAAGAGCATGGCAGGCCCACTCTGCAGAGGCTGAATCGAGATCTCCTGCAGGTGAGGTCAGGGTGAGTATCAGATGTTGCCTCAAGCTGGAGTTTGTGTCCATGACGGCCCCTTCCTGAAGGGGGTGGGGGCGTCATGAGGCCAGGGAGGTTTCCCTACGCTGGGAGTTGTGAGCTGCTCCAAACTTCAAAGTTTCCTTCTTCAGGACAGTCGAGTACTATTGGATGGTTCCAGGATGCCCCATACAAAAAGACTCGAGAGCAGGGGCCTAAGCATGGATGCCGAGAAACGCCAACTCACCTTCCCATTGCCTGGTCGAGACAAGGCACGCTCAATCTGCGGGCTCTTGGGTGAGCTACCCAGAAGGCTGAGTTTAAATGGACTCTCCTGAGGATGAGTCATAATGTGGGTTGGTGGCCATGGAGACCTTGGAATGTGGCAGTAGCTAAGGGACTCGGCAGGATTCTCCAACCCGAAGGGCTTGACACAACTCCAACAAGGAAGCTTCCCATGTGGAGATGAGAGGTCTTCTGTCTGGTGCCTCAGGAAAGCCCCGTATGCTGGTCTTCGAACCCAGGCCTCTGAGGAGTGATACGTGGACACCAAAGCAAGAGTTCATAATAGGGCCTAGGGGCCTGTCTGGTTCAATCTTCTGTCTCTGCGGATATCTGTCTGTGTGTCTGCATGGAGGTAGTAGTTGCTCAGCTTGTGTCATAATGCCCCTATTTGTCCAGTGCGGCTTGCGGTAGTGGGATGTCCTTGGGGACCTTGAGGTTTCTACTATTTTGTAGAGTTGTGGCCAATGGAATGGGCAGTTTCTTAGGAGAGAGCAGGCACAGTTCTGTGGTGTGGCTCCAGAGACCCCAGCCTGGAGGCTGTGTGGGCCATGGCTGTGCAGACAGACATCCAAAAACCCTAACTCAGCTCAGGTTTGGGGCCGAGGTTACGGCAGGCCTGATCTACAGTCCATGAGGGGAGCTCCTCTGGATATGAAAGAAGGGTGAGAGGGAGGCAGTCGCTCAGGCTTTTGTCTCTGGATGTTTTGTCCACAATGGCCGTTTAATGTAGGAGTTGCCTCATGGGTCGTAGAAGTCTCCCTCTCTGGTAGTTTGTCCAGCCCCCAAGAGTTTGGGGTCATTCTGTGGGAAGGGAAGTGTCCTGTTTTCTGCTTCATGTGTCCCCCCAGTAGAGGGATTCTAGAGCATAGCAGTGGGTACTGACAACTGGAATACTCGCCCTCTGGTTAAGCCTGGGGGCTTATGGATATGACAAGCCCCATATGCAGGATCTTGGTCCAGCCACTGAGAGGCGTTACTTTAATACGGGACTCACGCTGCAGGTCACAATGCATGTCTGTGCCCTAGGCGGCCCTCAAGCACTGGCGTGGCCTTTCGGACAATGCAGGTTTTCCCAATTGAACGTTGGACAACATGCCAACCGCAAGGTTTCTGGCCATGGGGAAGGAGGAATTCTAATTTCTGCATCACGTTCACCCCTGGGCAGTGATTGGAGATAAGGTCTAGGTTCTGAAGCCTGAAAACCGAGGTTGGGAAGAGATGACGACCTACAGCAATAGCGGGTCCTATGTGTCCAGGTTGGGGCCAGCTGTCTGGGTGTCGTTTGGGATGTCTTGTCTCAGGCTGTGCCAGACAGGGCATTAGTATACAGGGTGGGCTGTATAATTGCTTTACAATCGAGTGGCATGCATTAGAAAATCATTTGGGGTTTCTTATTAGCAGCATAGGGCAAAGTTTTTCTTCTGGAGGGCAGGCAGAGTGCTGCATTGTGGCTTCGGAATTCCCAAACTGGAGGGCTTGTGGG
The DNA here is from genome assembly GCF_964662115.1 of Mustela nivalis. NCBI lineage: Eukaryota > Metazoa > Chordata > Mammalia > Carnivora > Mustelidae > Mustela > Mustela nivalis. The sequence goes on from NW_028136248.1 coordinate 398,323, forward strand.
CCAGGAGATTGAGGAGGGAAGTTGAGAACACAAGCTAGGCTTAGGTTTCGGGGCAAGGACATGGCAGGCACACTCTGCAGAGCTGAATTGAGATCTCATGCGTCTGAAGTCAGTCGAGGTTCAGACTTACCTCAGGGTTGAGTTTCTGTCCATGTTGGCCCCTTCAAGAAGAGGGGGGATTATGAGGCCATGGGGGTTTTTCCACTATTGGAGTTGTGAGATGCTCCAAACCGCAAGGATTCCTTCTGTGGGAAAATTAAGATTTGTTGGATGGCTCCAGGACGTCTTATAAGGTATTTTTCCAGAACAGCGTTCTAAATATGGATGCCTGGGCAGCCAGCCTCACATTCCAATTGTCTCCTAGCAACAAGAAACGTTTAATCTGCTGGCTTGGGGTAGCAACAGAGGGGTCTGAGTTGAAATGGACTTTCCTGAGGATGGTCTTAATGTTGGTTTGAGTCCATGGAGACCTTGGTATGGGGCAGTGGCACCAGGGCCCTGAAGGATTTTCCTAACCAGAGGTTATGACAAAGCTCCAATGAGCAAGTTTTCCATGGGGAGACGAGATTTGTTCTTATTGGTGCCTCAGGAAACCACCATATGCTGGTATTGGAAACGAGGCCTCTGAGGAGAGATGCCTGGAAACCAAAGCAATGGATCTGATTAGGGCCTAGGGGCCTGTCCGGTTTAATATTTTTCTCTGGGTACATCTCTTGTCTGAGTGCAGGTAGTTGCTCAGCTGGTTTGAGATCACCCCTGTTTGTCCTGGGCGTCCTACACTATTGGGATGGCCTCGGTGACTTTGGAGGTTTTTCCTAATTTGCAAGGTTGTGGCCAATGGAATGGGAAGAATTCCCTTGAAAGGGAAGCACAGTCCTGAGGTGTGGCTCCAGGGACCCAAGTGTGGAGCGTGTGTGGTCCAGGGCTATTTGGACAAAAGTCTGAAAACACAAACTCCACTTAGGTTAGACGATGTATGTATGGCCGGCCCGATCTATAGACCGTGAGGAGAACTATTCGGGATATGAACAAAGGGCGAATGTGAGGTGCTTGCTCATGCTTTTTTTTTTTTTTTTTTTTTTTTTTTTCTGGAAATGTGTCACCGATTGCCATGAAATGTCGTGGTGTCCTCATGGGCCATCGATGAAGCTCCCTTTCTGGGGATTTAACCCGATCCCAAGGGTTTGGGGTCATTCTGTCTGAAGGGAGGAGGCCTTTCTGTTTTTTTTGTTTATTTTTTTTTTGTTTTTTTGTTTTTTTTTTTTTACCTCAGGTGGACCACCAAAAGAGGGATTCCAGAGGAGAGTCGTGGGTGGGGTCAACTGGACAACCAGACCTCTGGTTAACATTGGGACCTAAGAACATGGCAAGCCCCATATGTGGGCTCTTGGTCCAGACACTAAGAGGCCTTCCTTGAGGATAGGTCTCACACTGAGTTTCCCAATGTGTTTTTGAGCCCAAGGAGCCCCTCAAGTCAGGGTGTGGCCTAATGTACCATGCTGGTTTCTCCTACACTGAACATTGCACAATATGGCAACCACAAGTTTTCTGGCCATGGGGAAGAAGGAGTTCTAATTTCTGCAACACTTTCACTCCTGGACTATGATTGGATTTAAGGTCTAGGTTCTGAAGCCTGAAACCGAGGTTGGGAAGAGATGACGACATACAGCAATAGCGGGTCCTATGTGTCCAGGTTGGGGCCAGCTGTCTGGGTGTCGTTTGGGATGTCTTGTCTCAGGCTGTGCCAGACAGGGCATTAGTATACAGGGTAGTCTGTATAATTGCTTTAACATCGAGTGACATGCATTAGAAAATCATTTGGGGTTTCTTATTAGCAGCATAGGGCAAAGTTTTTCTTCTGGAGGGCAGGCAGAGTGCTGCATTGTGGCTTCGGAATTCCCAAACTGGAGGGCTTGTTGGCCAGGAGAGTGAGGACGGAAGCTGAGAACACAAGCTAGGCTTAGGTTTCGGGGCAAGGGCATGGCAGGCACACTCTGCAGAGCTGAATTGAGATCTCATGCGTCTGAAGTTAGGTCGAGGATCAGAATTTGGCTCAGGTTTGAGTTTCTTTCCTTTTTGGCCCCTTCAAGAAGAGGGGGGATTATGAGGCCATGGGGGTTTTGCCACTATTGGAGTTGTGAGATGCTCCAAACAAAGGATTCCTTCTGTGGGACAATTAAGATTTGTGGATGGCTCCAGGACATCTTATAATGTATTTTTCCAGAACAGGGTTCTACGTATGGATGCCTGGGCAGCAGCCTCACATTCCAATTGTCTCCTCCAACAAGAAACGTTTGTTCTGCTGGCTTGGGGTAGCAACAGAGGGGGCTGAGTTTAATGGACTTTACTGAGGATGGTCTTAATGTTGGTTTGAGTCCATGGAGACCTTGGTATGGGGCAGTGGCACCAGGGCCCTGAAGGATTCTCCTAACCAGAGGTTATGACAAAGCTCCAATGAGCAAGTTTTCCATGGGGAGACGAGATTTGTTCTTATTGGTGCCTCAGGAAACCACCATATGCTGGTATTGGAAACGAGGCCTCTGAGGAGAGATGCCTGGAAACCAAAGCAATGGATCTGATTAGGGCCTAGGGGCCTGTCCGGTTCAATATTCTTCTCTGGGGACATCTGTTGTCTGAGTGGAGGTAGTTGCTCAGGTGGTTTGAGATCACACCTATTAGTCCTGGTCGGCCTAAACTATTGGGATGGCCTCGGTGACTTTGGAGGTTTTTCCTCATTTGCAAGGTTGTGGCCAATGGAATGGGAAGAATTCCCTTGAAAGGGAAGCAGAGTCCTGAGGTGTGGCTCCAGGGACCCAAGTGTGGAGCGTGTGTGGTCCAGGGCTATTTGGACAAAAGTCTGAAAACACAAACACCACTTAGGTTAGACGATGTATGTATGGCCGGCCCGATCTATAGACCGTGAGGAGAACTCTTCGGGATATGAACAAAGGGCGAATGTGAGGTGCTTGCTCATGCTTTTTTTTTTTTCTGGAAATGTGTCACTGATTGCCGTGGAATGTCGGGGGGTCCTCATGGGCCATCGATGAGGCTCTCTTTCTGGGGATTTGACCCGATCCCAAGAGTTTGGGGTCATTCTGTCGGAAGGGAGGAGGTCTTTCTGTTTTTTTTACCTCAGGTGGACCACCAAAAGAGGCATTCCAGAGCAGAGTCCTGGGGAGGGGCGACTGGACAACCAGACCTCTGGTTAACATTGGGACCTAAGAACATGGCAAGCCCCATATTTGGGCTCTTGGTCCAGACATTGAGAGGCCTTCCTTGAGGATAGGTCTCACACTGAGATTCACAATGTGTTTTTGAGCCCAAGGAGCCCCTCAAGTCAGGGCGTGGCCTAATGTACCATGCTGGTTTCTCCTACACTGAACATTGCACAATATGGCAACCACAAGTTTTCTGGCCATGGGGAAGAACGAGTTCTAATTTCTGCAACACTTTCACTCCTGGACTGTGATTGGATTTAACGTCTAGGTTCTGAAGCCTGAAAACTGAGGTTGGGAAGAGATGAAGCCCTAAGGCCATGGTGTGTCTGATGTGCTCAGTATTCGGCCAGCTGTTGAGTGTGGGTTGGGAGGTGCAGGCTCAGGCTGTGGCAGACAGCGAATTAGTGTCCAGGCTAGACTGTATTATTGGGGTGCAGTCGAGTTTCGTGCAGGATGGTACTCATTTGTGGTTACTGGGTAGCCCCAGAGGGCAACGTTTTTCTTCTGGAGGGAAGACACAGTGTCACATACTGGCTCCAGAATTCCCAAACTGGAAGGCTTGTGGGCCAGGAGTGTGAGGAAAAAATTCTGAAACACAAGCAAGTCTTAGATTTCGGGGTGAAGGGACGGCAGGCACCCTCTGCAGAGATGATTCGAGATCCCGTATACCTGAAGACAGAGCTAGGATCAGACGTTGGCTTAGGTCGGAGTTTCTGTCCATGACGGCCCCTTCATGAAGGGGAAGGTGTCACGAGGACATGGAGTTTTTCCCACGATTTGAATTGTGAGATGCTCCAAACCGCAATGATTCCTTCTGTGGGACAGGTGAGACCGGTGGATGGCTCCAGGACATCCCATAAGGAAGTTATCCAGAGCAGGGTTCTAAGGATGGATGCCTGGGCAGCCTGCCTCCCATTCCAGGTGTCTCATAGAGCCAAGGCAAGTTCGATTTGCCTGATCTAGTGGAGCAACCGAATCTAGTGTGTTGAAATGGGTGAGTTGAGGATGGGTCATAATGTGCATTTGTGTCCATGGAGACCTTGGAATGGGGTCTTGATCCGGGTCCTTGAGGGATGTTCATAACCGGAGGTTTTGATGGAGCTCTAAAGAGTATGTTTCCTATGTAGAGAAGAGAATTGTTTTGATGAGTGCCTAAGGTATCTCCCATATGCTGGTATTGGAAAACAGGCCTCTGAGGAGAGATGACTGAAAACAAAAGTAATGGATATGATTAGAGCCTAGGTGCCTGTCCGGTTCAATCTCTTTGCTGGGGATATGTGTCTAAGTATCTGAGGTGAGGTTGTTGCTCAGATTGTGTCAGATCTCCCCTGTTTGTCCTGGGCGACCTATAATATTGGAATGGCCTCGGGACTCTGGAGTTTCTCCTAATCTATAGGGTTGTGGTCAATGGAATGGGCAGAAATTCCCTGGAGAGGGCAGGCAAAGTTCTGAGTTTGGCTCTAGGGGCCCAACCTTGAGGGTGTGTGGGCCAGGCCTGTGGAGCAAAAATCTGAAAACACAAACTCCGCTTAGGATTGGGGACATAGTTATGGCACGCCCAATCTACAAACCGTGATAACACTTCAGGATATGAAAAAGTGTGAGTTTGAGGTGCTTGCTCAGATTTTGTCTCTGGATTTGTGTCAACAATGTGGGTGGAATGCTGGCGTGGCCTCATGGGTTGTGGACGGCTTTCCTTCTCTGAGGATTTGACCCAATCCCTAGAGTTTGTGTATGTTCTGTGGGATGGGAGGAGTCCTTTCTGTTTTTTATTTTATTTTATATTATTTTTTGTACCTCATGTGTCCCAATAAAGGAGGGATTCCAGAGCAGAGTCCTCGGGAGGGACAACTGGACAACCCCACCTCTGTTTTAGTTTGGGGGCCTAAGGGCATGGCAAGTCCAATATGTGGGCTCTTGATTCAGACACTGAGAGGCCTTCCTTGAGGACAGGGCTCATGCTGAGGGTCACAATGCCTATTTGTGCCAACAAGGCCCTCAAGCATGGGAAGGGCCTCATGGGCCACGCTGGATTCTCCGACACTGAACGTTGAAGAATATGCCAACCACAAGGTTTCTGGCCATGGCGAAGGAAGAGTTGTGACTTCTGCATCACGTTCACTGCTGGACAGTGATTGGAGTTTAGGTCTAGGTTCTGAAACCCGAAAACCGAGGTTGGGAAGAGATGAAGACCTAAGGACCTGTTGGGTCCAATGAGCTCAGTGTGCGGCCAGCTGTTGAGCGTAGGTCTGGAGGTGTGGGCTCATGCTGTGTCAGACAAGGCATTAGACAGGGTAGACTGAATATTTGGGGTGCAGTCGAGTGGCGTTCAATTGATCCTCATTCGGGTCTCTAGGTAGTTCCATAAGGCAACGTTTTTTCTCTGGGAGGGCAGGCAGAGTGCTGCATTGTGGCCCCAGTATTGCCAAACTGTAGGGCTTTTGGGCCAGGGGTGTGAGGACTGTAGTCTGAGACCACAAGCTAGGCTTATTTTTTGGGGTGAGGGCACAGAAGGCACACTCTGCAGAGCTGAATCAAGACCTCATGCACCTGAAGTCAGGGCGAATATCAGACGTTTGCTCAGGTTGGAGTTTCTGTCCATGATGGCCACTTTATAAAGTGGAGCGTCTCAAGAGGCCATGTAGATTTTCCCACAATGCGAGTTCTGAGATGCTCCAGACTGCAAAGATTCCTTCTGTGGGACACTTGAGACCTGTTGGATGGCTCTAGGATGTCCCATATGGAATGACTCCAGAGTAGGGTTCTAAGGATTGATGCCTAGGCAGCCCACCTCCCATTCTAGTTGTCTCTTAGCGACAAGGCAGGTTTGATCTGCAGGCCCTGGGGGAGAAACCAAGGGGGTTGAGTTGACATGGACGCTCCCGAGGATAGATCATAATGTGGGTTTAAGTCCATGGAGACCTTGGAATGGGGCGCTTGATCCGGGGCCCTGAAAGATTCTCCTAAACAGAGGTTTTTATAGAGCTCCAAAGAGTACATTTCCTATGTGGAGACGAGATTTTTCTGATGAGTGCCTCAGTAATCCCCCTATGCTGGTATTGGAAACCAGGCCTCTGAGGAGAGATGCCTGGAAACAAAAGCAATGGATCTGATTAGGGCCTAAGTGCCTGTCCAGTTCAATCTTATTCTATGGGGATATCTGTCTCTGGGTCTGAGTGGAGGTAGTTTCCTAACATGTGAAAGATCATCCCTGTTTGTCCTGGGCAGCCAACACTATTCGGATGGCCTCGGGGAGTTTGGAGGTTTCTCCTAATCTATAAGGTTGTGGCCAATGGAAATGGCAGAATTCCCCTGGAGAGGGAAGCCACAGTCCTGAGGTGTGGCTCCAGGGGCCCCAGCTTGGATGGTGTGTGGGCCAGGACTGTGGGGACAGAAGTCTGAAAACACAAACTCAGCTTAGGTTTGGGGATGTATGTATGAAGGCTGGATCTACAGACCGTGAGAATTTTCCGGGTTATGAACAAAGGGCGAGTATGTGGCGCTTGCTCAGGCTTTTGTCTCTGGATTTTGTGTCAACGGTGGCCGTGGAATGTCGGGGTGTTCTCAAGGGCCATGGACAATTCTTTCTCTGGTGATTTGGCCTGATCCCAAGGGGTTGGGATCATTCTGTGGATGGGAAAAGTCCTTTCTGTATTTTTTTTTTTTTTTTTTTACCTCAGGTGTCCCACCAAAGAGGGATTCCAGAGCAGAGCCCTGAGTCGGGTGACTAGACATCTCGAACTCTGGTTGAGATTGGGTGACTAGGGGCTTGGCAAGCCCCATATGTGGGCTGTTGTTCCAGTCACTAAGAGGCTTCACATGAGGATAGGGCTCACGCTGAGGGTCACAATATGTGTTTGTGCAAATTGTGGCCCTCAGGGATAGGTGGGACCTCATATTCCATGCTGCTTTCTCCTACAATGAACGTTGGACAACATGCCAACCACAAGGTTTCTTGCCATAGCGAAGGAGAAGTTCTGATTCTTGCATCACGTTCACTCCTGAGCAGTGAGTGGAGATAAGGTCTAGGTTCTGAAGGTGAAAATTGAGGTTGGGTAGAGATGATGGCCTAAAGCCATTGTGGGTATGATATGCTCAGTGTACGGCCACCTGTCCTGGTGTTGGACTGGAGGTCTGCCCTCAGGCTGTGTCAGACAGGGCTTTAGTGCACAGGCTAGACTGTATAATTGGGGTATGGTCGAGTGGCATGCAGGTTGTTACTCATTTGGCGTTTCTGGTTAGCCCTATAGGGCCAGGCAGAGTGCTGCATTGGAGGCCAGGCAGAGTGCTGCATTGTGTCTCCAGAGTTTCTGTCCATGATGGCCCATTTATGAAGGTGTGGGGCATCATGAGGAAATGGAGGTTTTCTCACAGTGTTATTGTGTGATGCTTCAAACCACAAGGATTCATTCTGCGAGACAGTCAAGACAGGTTGGTTGGATTCAAGACGTCCCATAAAGAAGTTCTCCAGAGCAGGGTTCTAAGGATGGATGCCTGGGCAGCCCTCCTCCCATTCTAACTGTCTCCTAGTAACAAGGAAGGTTTGATCTGCTGGCTCTGGGTGAGCAGCCGAGTGGGCTGATTTGAAATGGACTCTCCTGAGAATGGTTCATAATGTAAGTTTGTGTCCTTGGAGACCTTGGGATTGGGCCATGGTGCCAGCGCCCTGAAGGATCCTCCTAACCTGAGGTATTGACACAGCTCCAAAGAGCAAGTTTCCCATGTGGAGATGAGATCTGTTCTGATTGTTTCCTTAGGAAGCCCCCATATTCTGATATTGGAGACCAGGCCTCTGAGGAGAGATACCTAGAAACCAAAGCAATGCATCAGAAGTTGGCTCAGGTTGGAGTTTCTGTCCATGATGGCCCCTTTATAAAGGGGAGCATCTCATGAGGCCATGTAGGTTTTCCCACGATAGGAGTTGTGAGATGCTCCAATCTGCAAGGATTCCTTCTGTGGGACAGTCAAGACCTTTTGGAAGGCTCCAGGACATCCCATATGGAACGGCGCCAGAGCAGGATTCCATGGATGGATGCCTAGAGAGTCTGCTTTGCATTCCAGTTGTCTCCTAGCGACAAGGCAGGTTTGATATTCTGCCTCTGGGGGAGTAATCGACGGGGCTGAGTTGAAATGTACTCTCCTGCCGAATGGTCATAATGCGGGTATGTGTCCATGGAGACCTTGGAATAGGGCGGTTGCTCCGGCTACCTGAAGGTTTCTTCTAACTGGAGGCTTTTACAGAGCTCCAAAGGATAAGTTTCCCATGTGAAGACAAGATTTGTTCTGATTGGTATCTCTGGAATCCCCCATATGCTGGTATTGGAAAACAGGCCTCTGAGGAGAGATGCTTAGAAAAAAAAGCAATGGAACCAATTACATTCTAGGGGCCAGTCCAGTTTAATCTTCTTCTCTTGGGTTATCTGTCTACGGGTGAGTTGACGTCGTTGCTCAGCTTGTGAGAGATCGCCCCTCTTTGTCCTGGGTGGCCTACACTATTGGAATGGCCTCTGGGACTTTGGAGGTTTCTCCTTATCTGTAGGGTTGTGGCCAATGGAATGGGAAGAATTTCCTTGGAGAGGGCAGGCACAGTCCTGAGGTGTGGCTCCAGGGGCCTCAGTCTGGAGGGTGTGTGGGACAGGGATGTCAGGATAGAAGTCTGAAAACACAAACTCGGCTTAGGTTTGGGGACGTAGGTATGGCAGGCCCAATCTACAGACTATGAGGAGAATTTTTTGGGCTATGACCTAAGGGTGAGTGTGAACACTTGCTGAAGCTTATGTCTCTGGATTTTGTGTCAATAGTGGCCGTGGAATGTCGGGCTGGCCTCATGGGCCATGGACGAGTCTTTCTCTCTGGACCCCAATCACTTGGGATGGCCCAATCCCAAGTGATTGGGGTCATTCTGTGAGTGGGAGGAGTCCTTTCTGTGTTTATTTACCTCAAATGTCCCACCAAAGAGGGATTCCAGAGCAGAGCCCTGAGTAGGGGTGACTAGATGTCTCTACCTCTGGTTAAGATTGGGTGACTTGGAGCATGGCAGGCCCCATATGCGGGCTCATGGTCCAGCCACTGAGAGGCTTTACTTGAGGACAGGGCTCAAACTGAGGGTCCCAATGTGTGTTTGAGCCCACCGCAGCTCTTAAGCATAGGCAGGGCCTCAGGGACCCTACACTATCCTCAGGGGCCCTACTACTACCCCTGTAGGCCCTACAGGGGTCCTACACTGAACGTTGGACAAGATGCCAACCACAAGATTCTGGCGAGAGGGAAGGAGGAGTTCTGATTTCTGCATCACGTTCACCCATGGGAAGTGAGTAGAGATAAGGTCTAGGATTCTGTAGCCTGAAAACCGAAGTTGGAAAGAGATGGCGACCTAAGGCCATGGCGGTTCAGATGTTCTCAGTGTACTGCAAGCTGTCTGGGTGTCGGTTGGGAATTCAGGCCTCAGGTTCTGTCAGACAGGGCATTAGTGCACAGGCTAGACTATATAATTGGTGTACAGTTGAGTGACGTGCAGGTTTATCCTCATTTGAGGTTTCTGGGTTGACCCATAGGGCAATATTTTTCTTCTAGAGGGCAGGCAGAGTGCAGCACTGTGTCATCGGAAATCCCAAAATAGAGGGCGTGTGGTCCAGGAGAGTGAGGACGGAAGTCGGAGAACACTAGCTACGCTTAGGTTTTGGGGTGAGGGCACAGCAGGTACACTCTGAAGAGCTGAATCAAGATCTCGTGCATCTGAAGTCAAGGCGAAGATCAGCTGTTGGCTCAGGTTGGAGTTTCTTTCCATGATCTGCCTTCATGAAGATTGGGGGCATCATGTGACCTTGGAAGCTTTCCATGATATGAGTTGTTAGGTGGTCCATGCACAAGGACTCCTGTGGGACAGTCGAGACCTGTTGGATGGCTCAAGGATGTCCCATAAGGAACGACGCAAGAGCAGGGTTCTAAGGATGGATGCCTGAAGAGCCCAACTCGCATTTCAATTGTCTCCTAGCGACAAGGCAGGTTCAATCTGCTGGCTCTGGAGTAGCAACGGAGGGGGTTTAGATGAAATGGACTCTCCTGAGGATGGGTCATAATTTGGGATTGTGTCCATGGAGATATTCAAATGGGGCAGTGGCTCCAGTGACCTGAAGTTTTCTCCTAACTGGAGGTTATGACACAGCTCCATAGAGCAAGATTCCCATGTGGAGACGAGATTTTTTCTGATAGGTAGCTCTGGAAACCCCCTTATGCTGGTATTGGAATCCAGGCCTCTGAGGAGAGATGCCTGAAAACAAAAGAAATGGATCCAATTAGGGCCTAGGTGCCTGTCTTGTTCAATATTCTTTTCTATGGATATCTGTCTAAGGTTCTGATTGGAGGTAGTGGCTCAGCTTGTGCCAGAGGGTCCCTGTATGTCCAGGACATCCTACACTATTGGGATGGCCTCAGAGATTTTGGATGATTCTCCTAATCTGTCAGGTTGTTCCAAATGAATGAGCAGAATTCCCTTGGAGAGGGCAGGCACAGTCCTGAGGTGTGGCTCCATGGGGCCCAGCCTTTAGAATGTGTGGGTGAGGACAATGGAGACAGAAGTCTGAAAACACAAACTCGGCTTAGGTTTGGGGACATAGGTATGGCAGGCCCGATCTACAGACCTTGAGAATTTTGGGGGCTCTGAACAAAGGGCAAGTGTGTGGCGCTTTTTCAGGTTTTTGTGTCCGGATTTTGTGTCAATGGTGGCCGTGGAATGTCAGGCTGGCCTCATCGACCATGGACGAGTATTTCTCTCTGTGGATTTGGCCAGATTCCAAGTGTTTGCGGTCATTCTTTGGATGGTAGGAGTCCTTACTTTTTTTTTTTTATCTTGGTTTTTTTTTTTTTTTTACCTTATGTGTCCCACCAAAGAGGGATTCCAGAAAAGAGCTCTGAATAAGGTTGACTAGACTTCTCAAGCTCTGGCTAGGATTGGGGGAGTAGGGGCATGGCAAGTCCCATATGCAGGCTCTTGGTCCAGCCCCGGAGAGGCTTTACTTGAGGCCAGGGTTCATGCTTAGGGTCCTAATGTGTGTTTGTGCCCATCGCAGCCCTCAAGCATGTCTGAGGCCTCATGGGCCATGCTGGGTTCTCATATACTGAACGTTGGACAACATGCCAACCACAAGGTTTCTGGTCATGGGGAAGGTGAAGTTCTGATATCTGCATCACGTACATCACTTAGTTGTGAGTGGAGATAATGTCTAGGTTCTGAAGCCTGAAGACCAAGGTTGGGAAGAGATGATGACCTAAGGCCATGGCATGTTCGATGTGTTCAGTGTGAGGCCAGGTGTCTGGGTGTCGGTCCCGAGGTCTGGGGTCAGGCTGTGTCAGACAGGGCATTAGTGCCCAGGCTAGACTGTATAATTGGGGTACAGTCTAGAGAATTGCAGGTTGATCCTCATTTGATGTTTCTGGGTAGACCCCTAGGGCAAAGTCTCTCTTCTGGAGGGCAGGCAGAGTGCTGCATTTTGTCTCCAGAATTCCCAAAGTGGAAGGCTTGTGGGCCAGGAGTGTGAGGACGGAAGTCTGAGAACGTGAGCTGGCTTAGGTTTTGGGGCGAGGGCAAGGCAGGCACACTCTGCAGAGCTGAATTGAGATCTCATGCATCTGAAGTCAGGGCGAGGATCAGACGGGAGTTTCTGTCCATGATGTCCTCTACCTGAAGGTGGAGGCATCACGAGGCCATGGAGGTTTTCCCATGGTGCGAGTGTGTGATGCTGCAAACCACAAGAATTCCTTCTGCAGGACAGTTGAGACCTGTTGAATGGATCAAGGACACCCCATTAGGAATTTCTCCAGTGCAGAGTTCTAACAACGGATACCTGGGCAACGAACTCGCATTCCAATTGTCTCCTAGTGACAAAGCAGGTTTGATCTGCTGGCACTGGGTGAGCAACCGCCAGGTTTGAGTTGAAATGGACTCTCCTGAGGATGGGTCATAATGTGGGATTGTGTCCATTGAGACATTGGAATGGGGCGGTGGCTCCAGTGACGTGAAATTTTCTCCTAACTGGAGGTTTTGACACAGTTCCATATAGCATGATTCCCATGTATCATGCGATTTGTTCTGATTGGTAGCTCCAGAAACCCCCATGTGCTGGTATTGGAATCCAGGCCTCTGAGGAGAGATACGTGAAAACAAAAGCAATGGATCCGTTTAGGGCCTAGGTGCCTGTCCTGTTCAATCTTCTTTTCTATGGATATCTATCTACAGGTCTGATTGGAGGTAGTGGCTCAGCTTGTGGCAGATGGTCCCTGTTTGTCCCGGACATCCTACAATATTGGGGTGGCCTCGGGGACTTCGGATGTTTCTCCTAATCTGTCAGGTTGTGCCAAAGGAATGAGCAGAATTCCCATGGAGAGGGCAGGCACAGTCCTGAGGTGTGGCTCCATGGGGCCAAGCCTTGAGGGTGTGTGGGCCAGGACAATGGAGACAGAAGTCTGAAAACACAAACGTGGCTTAGGTTTGGGGACATAGGTATGGCAGGCCCGATCTACAGACCGTGAGAATTTTTCAGGCTTTGAACAAAGGGCGAGTGTGTGGCGCTTTTTCAGGCTTTTGTCTCCGGATTTTGTGTCAATGGTGGCCGTCGAATGTCAGGATGGCCTCATCAGCCATGGACGAGTATTTCTCTCTGTGAATTTGGCCCAATTCCAAGTGTTTGCGGTCATTCTTTGGACGGTAGGAGTCCTTTCTCTATTTTTTTTTTAACCTCATGTGTCCCACCAAGGAGGGATTCTAGAGAAGAGATCTGAGTAGGGGTGACTAGACTTCTCAAGCACTGGTTAAGGCTTGGGGAGTAGGGGCATGGTAATCTCCATATGTGGGCTCTTGGTCCATCCCCGGAGAGGCTTTACTTGAGGCCAGGGATCATGCTTAGGATCCTAATGTGTGTTTGTGCCCATCGCAGCCCTCAAGCATGTCTGAGGCCTCATGGGCCATGCTGGTTTCTCCTACACTGCACGTTGGACAACATGCCAACCACAGGGTTTCTGGTCATGGGGAAGGAGGAGTTCTGATTTCTGCATCACGTACATGGCATGGCAGTGAGTAGAGATAAGGTCTAGATTCTGAAGCCTGAAAACCGAGGTTGGTAAGAGATGACGACCTAAGGCCATGGTGGGTCCGATGCACTTAGTGTGCAGCCAGATGTCTGTGTCCATCATGAGGTCTGGGCTCAGGCTGTGTCAGGCAGGGCATTAGTCCCCAGGCTAGACTGTATAATTGGGGTACAGTCGAGTGATGTGAAGGTTGGTCCTCATTTGGGGTTTCTGGTTGGCCCCATAGTGCAAAGATTTTCTTCTGGAGGGCAGGCAGAGTGCTGCATTCTGGCTCCAGAATTGCCAACTTCAGGGCTTGTGGGCCAGGTGTTTTAGGACAGAAGTCTGAGAACACAAGTTCAGCTTTGAATTCGCAGCGGTGACATGGCAGGCACACTCTACAGACCTGAAATGAGATCTCGTGCATCTGAATTCAGGGCGAGGATCAGATGTTGGCTTAGGTTGGAGTTTCTGTACATGATGTCCCCTTCATTAAGGTGGGGGGGGCATCAGGAAACCATGGAAGATTTCCAACTTTGTGAGTGTGTGATGCTCCAAACCACAAGGATTCCGTCAGCGGGACAGTCACGACTTTTAGGATGGATCAAGGACGTCCCATAAGAAATGCTCCAAAGCACAGTTCTAATGATGGATGCCTGGGCAGTCCAACTTGCATTACAGTTGTGTCCTAGTGAAAAGGAGGATTTGATCTGCTGTCACTGGGGGAACAACCGAGGGGGCTGAATTGAAATGGAATCTCATGAGGATCAGTCGATGTGGATTTGTGTCCATGGATCCCTTGGAATGGGGCAGTGGCTCTGTTGCCCTGAAGAATTCTCCTAACCTGAGGTTTTGATGCAGCTCCAAAGAGCAAGTTTCCCATGTAGAGACGAGATTTGTTCTGAAACCCCCACAACCTGGTATTGGAAACCAAGCATCTGGGGAACAATGCCTGGAATCCAAAGCAATGGATCTGATTACGGTCTAGGGGCCTGTCCTTTTCAATATTCTCCTCTGAGTGTCTCTGTCTAAGATTCAGAATGGAGGTCACTGCTCAGCTTGTGTCAGATCACCCATGTTTGTTGGGGGAGGCCAACACTATTGGACTGGTCTTGGGAATTGGAGGTTTCTCCTAATCTGTAAGGGTGTGGCAAATGAAACGGGCAGAGTTCCCTTGGAGAGCACTGGCACAGTCCTTAGGTGTGACACCACCTTTCTGGGTGTCATCCAGGAGGTCCAGGCTCAGGCTGTGTCAGACAGGGCATTAGTGCCAAGCTTAGACTGTATAATTGGAGTAAAGTTGAGTGGCATGCAGGTTGATCCTCATTTGGCGTTTCTGGGTAGCCCCAGGGGCAACGTTTTTCTTCTGGAGGGAAGGAAGAGTGCTGCATTGTGGCGACGGAATTCTCACACTGGAGGGCTTGTGGGCCAGAATTGTGAGGAAGGAAGTGTGAGAACACAAGCTAGGCTTAGGTTTTGGGTCAAGATCATGGCAGGCACACTCTGTAGAGCTAAATCTAAATCTCATGCATCTGAAGTCAGGGCGAGGATCAGACGTAGGCTCAGGTTGAAGTTTCTGTTCAGGATGGCCCCTTCATGATGGTGGGGGGCATCATGGGGCTATGGAGACTTTCCCACGATTGGCATTGTATGTTGCTCCAATCGGCAAGGATTCCTTCTACGGGACAGTCGAGACCGGTCAGATTGCTCCAGGACGTCCCATGCGGAACCACGGCAGTGCAGGGTTCTAAGGATGGATTCCTGGAGTGCCCGCCTCACATTCCTATTGTCTCCTAGTGACAAGGCAGGTTCGATCTGCTTCTTTTGGGGAGAAACCAAAGGGGATGTGTTGAAATGGACTCGCCTGCGGATGGGTCATAATGTGGGTTTGTGTCCATGGAGACCTTGGAATGGGGTGTTGGCTGCTGGGACCTGAAGGTTTCCCTTAACTGGAGGTTGTGACACAGCTCCAAAATGCATGTTTCCCATGTGGAAATGAGATTTGTTCAGACTGGTACCTCCAGAAGAACACATATGCTGGTATTGGAAACCAGGCCTCTGAGGAGAGATGCCAGGAATCAAAAGCAATGGATCTGCATAGGTCCTAGGTGCCTGTCCGGTTCAATCTTCTTCTCTGGGGTTATCTGTCTATGGGTCTGAGTTGAGGTAGTTGCTCATCTTGGGACAGATCACCCTGTTTGCCCTGAGTGGCCAACACTATTGGGATGGCCTCAGGGACGTTGGAGTGTTCTCCTAATCTTTAGGGTTGTGGCCAATGGAATGGGCAGAATTTGCTTGGAGAAGGCAGGCACAGTCCTGAGGCATGGCTCCAGGGGCCCCAGCCTGGAGGGTGTGTGGGCCAGGACAGTGGGGACAGAAATCTGAAAACCCAAACTCAGCTTAGGTTTGGGGACGTAGGTATGACAGGCCTGATCTATAGTCCGTGAGGAGAATTTTTCAGGCTATGAACAAAGGGCAAGTGTGAGGCATATCTCCAGGCTTTTGTCTCTAGATTTTGTGTCAATGGTGGCCATGGAATGACGGGATGGCCTCTTTGGCCATGGATGATTCTTTCTCTTTTAAGATTTGGTCAGATCCCAAGTTTTGGGGCTCATTCAGGGGATGGAGGAGACCCTTCGATATTTTTTTCCTCAGGGGTTCCAGAGCAGAGAACTGAATAGGGGTGACTAGACCTCTCAACCTCTCATTAATATTGGGGGACTAGGGATGGCAATGCGGGTTCTTGGTCCAGCCCCTGAGAGGCTTTACTTGAGGACAGGGCTCACACTGAGGGTCCCAATGTGTTTGTGCCCATTGCGGTTCTCAAGCATGGGCGGGGACTCATGGGCTACACTGGATTCTCCTACACTGAACGTTGGAAAACATGCCAACCACAAGGTTTCTTGCCTTGAGGAAGAAGGAGTTTCATTTCTGCATCACGTTCACCCCTGGGTAGTGAGTATATATAAGGTCTAGGTTCTGAAGCCTGAAAACCAAGGTTGGGAAGAGATGATGACCTAAAGCCATGGCGGGTCTGATGTGCTCAGTGTACAGCCAGCTGTCTGCGTGTCGGTTGGGAATTCAGACCTCAGGCTGTGCAAGACAGGGCATTAACGCCGAAGTGAAACTGTATAATTGGGGTAGAGTCAAGTGGCATGCAGGTTGATCCTCATTTGGTGTTTCTGGTTAGCCCCATAGGACAACGTTTCTCTTCTGGAGGGCAGTCAGAGTGCTGCATTGTGTCTCTCCAGAATTCCCTAACTGGAGGGCTGGTGGGCTCGGAGTGTGAGGACGAAGTCTGAGAACAATAGCTAGGTTTTGCTTCGGGGCAGGGTTTCGGCAGGCACACTCTGCAGAGTTGAATCAAGATTTCGTGCATCTGAAGTCAGGGCGAGGATTAGACGTTGGCTCAGGTTGGAGTTTCTGTCCAAGATGGCTCTTTCATGAAGGGGACGGTGCACCACGAGGCCACAGAGCTTTTCCCATGATGGGAGTTGTGAGGTGCTCCAAAGTGCAAGGATTCCTTCTGCAGGACAGCTGTGACCTCTTGGATGGCTCCAGGACGTCCCATATGGAATTACTTCAGAGTAGTTTTCTACAGATGGATGCCTAGCCAGCCCGCCTCACATTCCAATTGTCTCCTAGTGACAAGATAGGTTCGATCTGCTGGCTCTAGGGGAGCACCCAAGGGCACTGAGTTGAAATAGACTCTCCTGCAGATGGGTCCTAATGTGGGATTGTGTCCATGGAGACATTGGAATGAGGTGGTGGCACCGGGGCCCTGAAGGATTTTCCTAGCCGGAGGTTTTGACACAGCTTGAAAGAGCACGTTTCCCATGTGGAGAAGACATTTGTTCTGACTGATGACTCAGGAAACCCCCATATGGTGGTATTGAAAACCAGGCCTCTGAGGTTCTGACATAGCTCCACGAGCAAGTTTCCAATGTGCAGACAAGACTTGCTCTGAAGGGGCCTCTGGAAACCCCATAGGCTGGTATTGGAAACCAGGCCTCTGAGAAGAGATGCCTGGAAACCAAAGCAATGGATCTGATTAGGGCCTAGGGGCCTGTCCAGTTCAATGTTCTTCTCTGGGGACATCTGTCTCCGAGTTGGTGTGGAGCTAGTTGCTCAGCTAGTGTCAGATCACCCCTGTTTGTTCCAAGCGGCCTACAAAATTGGTATGGTCCCAGGGACATTGGAGATTTCTCATGATTTATATGGTTGTGGCAAATGGAATATGAAGAATTCCCTTTGAGAGGGCAGGAACAATCCTGAGGTGTGGTTCCAGAAGCCCTAGCCTGGAGGGTGTGTGTTTTCACCCATGAAGTCACCCAGAAATTCCACGACCATGAGTGACACGATATCCAGAGACAAAAACTTGAGCAGAGCCTCAAACTCGCCCTTCTTTCAAATCCCGAAGAGTTCTCCTCATGGTCTGTAGATCAGTACTGCCATACCTATGACCCGAAACATAAGCCGAGTTTGTGTTTTCAGACAACTGTCCAAACAGCCCTGGCCCTCACAACCTACAGGCTCAGGCCCCTGGAGCCAAATCTGAGGACTGTACTTGCCCTCTCCAAGGGAATTGTGTGTGCCCATTCCAATGGCCACAACCCTTCTCATAGGATAAACCTCCAAAGTCCCTGATCCATCTCAATAGTGGTGGCTTCCCAGGAAAAACAGGGGCAATCTGAGCCCAACTGAGCACCTACCTGCACTCAGACCCATAGACAGATGTCCCCAGAGGTAAAAAGGAAAGAACAGGCCCCTAGGCACTAATCAGATCCATTGCTTTGGTTTCCAGGCATCTCTCCTCAGAGGCCTGGATTTCAAAAGCAGCATATAGCTGTTTCTTGTTTCACCCATCAGAAAACATCTCATCTACACATGGGAAACTTGCACGTTGGAGCTGTGTCAAAGCCTCTGTTTAGGAGAACCCTTTTGGGCCCCAGTGCCACCGCTTCATTCCAAGGTCTCCATAGACACAAAAGCACGTTAGGACCCATCCCCAGGGGTGTCCATTTCAACTCAGCGTCCTCGGTTGCTCCCACAGATCCAGGAGATCTAACCTGTCTTGTTGCTAGGAGACAATTGGAATGCGAGGTGGGCTACCCAGCCATCCATCCTTAGAACCCTGCTCAGAAACATTGGCCTGGAGCCAAACAACAGGTCTCAATTGTCCTGCAGAAGACTCTCTGCAGTTTGGAGCTTCTCACAACTCTCATCGTGGGAAAATCCCCATTGCCTCGTGATGCCCCCCCCCATTCATGAAGGGGCCATCAGGGACAGAAACTCCAACCTGAGCGATCGTCTGATCCTCGCCCTGACTTCAGATGCACGAGATCTCGATTCAGGTCTGTATATTGTGCCTGCCATGGCCTCACCCAGAAACCTAAGCCTAGCTTGTGTTCTCAGACTTTTGTCGTCAGACTACTGGCCCACAAGCCCTCCAGTTTGGCAATCCAGAACTACAATGCAGCACTATGCCGGCCCTCCAGAAGAAAAACATTGTCCTCTGGGGCTACCCAGTAACCCCAAATGAGAATCAACCTGCACCGACCATGGCTGTACCCCAAATACATAGGCTGACCAGGGCACTAATGCCCTTTCTGACACAGCCTGAGCCTGGACCCCCTGGACCCTCCCAGACAGCTGGCCGCACACTGAGCACATTGAGCCGCCATGGCCTTAGGTCGTCATCTCTTCCCAACCTCGGTTTTCAGGTTTCAGAACCTAGACCTTATCTCCAATCACTGCCCAGGGTTGAAGGTGATGCAGAAATCAGAACTCCTTCCCCATGGCAAGAAACCTTGTGGTTGGCATGTTGTCCAACGTTCAGTGTAGTTGAAACCAGTGTGGCCCATGAGGCCCCGCCCATGCTCACGGGACACATTGGTCACAAACACACATTGTGACGCTCAGGCTGAGCCCAGTCCTCAAGTAAGGCCGCTCAGTGGCTGGATGAAGAGATAGCATATTGGGCTTGCCATGCCCCTAGGCCCCAATTTTTAACCATAGTTCGGGTGGACCCTTCAGTCTTCCCCACGGCTTGGCTTTGGAATTCCTCTTTTGGTGGGACACCTGAGGTAACAAAACTGAAATGAGTCCTCCCATCCCACAGATTGAGGAAAAGCAATTGGGAATCGGGCCAAATCCTCAGAGAGGAAGATTCGTCCATGGCCCATGAGGCCTCCCCGACATTCCACGGCCATCGCTGATGCAAAATCCAGAGACAAAAGCCTGAGCAAGCGCCTCAGACTCGCACTTTCTTCATATCCTGAAGAGTTCTTCTCATGGTTTGTAGATCGGGCCTGCCATACCTACGTCCCCAAACCTAAGCTGAGTTTGTGTTTTCAGACTTCTGTCCTCAAAGTCTTGGGCCCCACACCCTCCAGGCTGGGCCCCTGGAGCCACACATTAGGACTGTGCCTACCAATCCATGGGAATTCTGCCCATTCCAGGGTCCAAAATCGTACAAATTAGGAGAAACCTCCAAAGTCCCTGAGGCCATCCCAATAGTGTAGGTTGCCCGGAAGAAACAAGGGCGGTCTGACAACAGCTGATAATCGACCTCCACTCATACCATAGATGGATGTCCCCAGAGAAGAAGATTGAACCAGACAGGACCCTAGGCCATAATAGGATCCATTGCTTTGGGTTACAGGCATGTGTCCTCAAAAGCCTGATTCCAATAAGAGCATAGGGGTTTTCCTGAGGCACCCATCAGTACTCATCTCGTCTCCACTAGGAAACCTGTGCATGGGAGCCATGTCCAAAGCTTAGGAGAGTACTTCAGGGTCCCGGTGCCACCGCCCCATTCCAAGGCCCTCATGGACACAAAAACACATTACGACCCATCCTCAGGAAAGTCCATTTCAACTCAGCCACCGCGGTTGCTCCGGCAGAGCCATCAGATCTAAACTGTCTTGTTGCTAGGAGACAATTGGAATGCGAGGCGGGCTTCCCAGGCATCCATCCGCAAACGGTGCTCTGGAGTCATTCCATATGGGATGTCCTGGAGCTGTCCAACAGGTCTCAATTGTCCCGCAGAAGGAATCCATGAAGGGGGCATCCCACAACTCCCAACGTGGGAAAACCTCAATGGCCTCGAGATTCCGCTCCCTTCATGAAGCGGCCGTCATGCTCAGAAACTCCAACCTGAGCCAACGTCTGATCCTCGCCCTGACTTCAGATACATGAGATATTGGTTCAGATCTGCAGGGGGTACCTGCCATGCCCTCGCCCTGAAACCCAAGTCTAGCTTGTCTTCTCAGACTTCCGTCCTCACACTCCTGGCCCCGAAGCCCTCAAGTTTGGCAATTCCGGACCCACAATGCAGCACTCTGCCTGCCCTCTAGAAAAAAAATTATTGCCTCATGAGCTGCCCAGGCACCTTAAATGAGGGTAAACCTACACAGCACTCGACTTTACCCAAATTATATAGTCTAACCTGGGCACTAATGCACTGTCGAACACAACCTGAGCCCGGACCTCCTGACCAACACCCAGAAAGCTGACCGCACACTGAACACATAAAACCCGCCATGGCCTTAGGTCATCATCTCTTCCCTACCTCAGTTTTCAGGCTTCAGAACCGAGACCTTATCTCCAATCACTGCCCATGGGTGAGTGTGATGCAGAAATCAGAACTCCTCCTTACCCATGGCAAGAACCCTTGTGGTTGGCACGTTGTCCAACGTTCAGTGTAGGAGAAACCAGCATTCACCCTGAGGCCCCGCCCATTCTTGAGTGCGACGAGGGCATACACACGCATTGTGACCCTCAGCATGAGTCCTGTCCTCTAGTAAGTCCTCTCAGTGGCTGGACCATTAGATGTCATAATGGGCTTGACATGTCCCTAGGCCCAATTTTTAACCAGATTTCTGATTGTCCAGTCGCCCCTCCCCAGGGATCTACTCTGGAATCCATCATTTGGTGGGACACCTGAGGTTAAAAAAAAAAAACAACAACACAACAACAACAAAAAAAAAACGGACTTCTTCCAGCCCACAGAATGAACGCAAACTCTTTGGACGTGGCCAAACCACCAGAGAGTAAGACTCGTCCATTTCCCATGAAGTCACCCAGAAATTCCACGACCATGAGTGACACGATATCCAGGACAAAAACTTGAGCAGAGCCTCACACTCGCCCTTCTTTCAAATCCCGAAGAGTTTTCCTCATGGTCTGTAGATCAGTCCTGCCATACCTATGACCCGAAACATAAGCCGAGTTTGTGTTTTCAGACAACTGTCCAAACAGCCCTGGCCCTCACAACCTAGAGGCTCAGGCCCCTGGAGCCAAACCTGAGGACTGTACTTGCCCTCTCCAAGGGAATTGTGTGTGCCCATTCCAATGTCCACTACCCTTCTCATAGGATAAACCTCCAAAGTCCCTGATCCATCTCAATAGTGGTGGCTTCCCAGGAAAAACAGGGGCAATCTGAGCCCAACTGAGCACCTACCTGCACTCAGACCCATAGACAGATGTCCCCAGAGGTAAAAAGGAAAGAACAGGCCCCTAGGCACTAATCAGATCCATTGCTTTGGTTTCCAGGCATCTCTCCTCAGAGGCCTGGATTTCAAAAGCAGCATATAGCTGTTTCTTGACTCACCCATCAGAAAACATCTCATCTACACATGGGAAACTTGCACGTTGGAGCTGTGTCAAAGCCTTTGTTTAGGAGAACCCTTTTGGGCCCCAGTGCCACCGCTTCATTCCAAGGTCTCCATAGACACAAAAGCACGTTAGGACCCATCCCCAGGGGTGTCCATTTCAACTCAGCGTCCTCGGTTGCTCCCCACAGATCCAGGAGATCTAACCTGTCTTGTTGCTAGGAGACAATTGGAATACGAGGTGGGCTACCCAGCCATCCATCCTTAGAACCCTGCTCAGAATCATTGGCCTGGAGCCAAACAACAGGTCTCAATTGTCCTGCAGAAGACTCTCTGCAGTTTGGAGCTTCTCACAACTCCCATCGTGGGAAAACACCCATGGCCTCGTGATGCCCCCCCCATTCATGAAGGGGCCATCAGGGACAGAAACTCCAACCTGAGCGATCGTCTGATCCTCGCCCTGACTTCAGATGCACGAGATCTCGATTCAGGTCTGTAGATTGTGCCTGCCATGGCCTCACCCAGAAACCTAAGCCTAGCTTGTGTTCTCAGACTTTTGTCGTCAGACTACTGGCCCACAAGCCCTCCAGTTTGGCAATCCAGAACTACAATGCAGCACTCTGCCGGCCCTCCAGAAGAAAAACATTGTCCTCTGGGGCTACCCAGTAACCCCAAATGAGGATCAACCTGCACCGACCATGGCTGTACCCCAAATACATAGTATGACCAGGGCACTAATGCCCTTTCTGACACAGCCTGAGCCTGGACCCCCTGGACCAACCAGAAAGCTGGCCGCACACTGAGCACATCGAGCCGCCATGGCCTTAGGTCGTCATCTCTTCCCAACCTCGGTTTTCAGGTATCAGAACCTAGACCTTATCTCCAATCACTGCCCAGGGTTGAAGGTGATGCAGAAATCAGAACTCCTTCCCCATGGCAAGAAACCTTGTGGTTGGCATGTTGTCCAACGTTCAGTGTAGTTGAAACCAGTGTGGCCCATGAGGCCCCGCCCATGATCGCGGGACACATTGGTCACAAACACACATTGTGACGCTCAGGCTGAGCCCAGTCCTCAAGTAAGGCTGCTCAGTGGCTGGATGAAGAGATAGCATATTGGGCTTGCCATGCCCCTAGGCCCCAATTTTTAACCATAGTTCGGGTTGACCCTTCAGTCTTCCCCACGGCTTGGCTTTGGAATTCCTCTTTTGCTGGGACACCTGAGGTAACAAAACTGAAATGAGTCCTCCCATCCCACAGATTGACGAAAAGCAATTGGGAATCGGGCCAAATCCTCAGAGAGGAAGATTCGTCCATGGCCCATGAGGCCTTCCCGACATTCCACGGCCATCGCTGATACAAAATCCAGAGACAAAAGCCTGAGCAAGCGCCTCAGACTAGCACTTTCTTCATATCCTGAAGAGTTCTTCTCATGGTTTGTAGATCGGGCCTGCCATACCTACGTCCCCAAATCTAAGCTGAGTTTGTGTTTTCAGACTTCTGTCCTCAAAGTCTTGGGCCAACCACCCTGCAGGCTGGGCCCCTGGAGCCACACATTAGGACTGTGCCTACCAATCCATGGGAATTCTGCCCATTCCATGGTCCAAAATAGTACAAATTAGGAGAAACCTCCAAAGTCCCTGAGGCCATCCCAATAGTGTAGGTCGCCCGGAACAAACAAGGGCTGTCTGACACCAGCTGATAATCGACCTCCACTCATACCATAGATGGATGTCCCCAGAGAAGAAGATTGAACCAGACAGGACCCTAGGCCATAATAGGATCCATTGCTTTGGGTTACAGGCATGTGTCCTCAAAAGCCTGATTCCAATACGAGCATAGGGGTTTTCCTGAGGCACCCATCAGAACTCATCTCGTCTCCACAAGGAAACCTGTGCATGGGAGCCATGTCCAAAGCTTAGGAGAGTACTTCAGGGTCCCGGTGCCACCGCCCCATTCCAAGGCCCTCATGGACACAAAAACACATTAGGACCCATCCTCAGGAAAGTCCATTTCAACTCAGCCACCCCGGTTGCTCCGGCAGAGCCATCAGATCTAAACTGTCTTGTTTCTAGGAGACAATTGGAATGCGAGGCGGGCTTCCCAGGCATCCATCCGCGAACGATGCTCTGGAGTCATTCCATATGGGATGTCCTGGAGCTGTCCAACAGGTCTCAATTGTCCCGCAGAAGGAATCCTTGAAGGGGGCATCCCACAACTCCCAACGTGGGAAAACCTCAATGGCCTCGAGATTCCGCTCCCTTCATGAAGCGGCCGTCATGCTCAGAAACTCCAACCTGAGCCAACGTCTGATCCTCGCCCTGACTTCAGATGCATGAGATATTGGTTCAGACCTGCAGGGGGTACCTGCCATGCCCTCGCCCTGAAACCCAAGTCTAGCTTGTCTTCTCAGACTTCCGTCCTCACACTCCTGGCCCCGAATCCCTCAAGTTTGGCAATTCCGGACCCACAATGCAGCACTCTGCCTGCCCTCTAGAAAAAAAAAATATTGCCTCATGAGCTGCCCAGGCACCTTAAATGAGGGTAAACCTACACAGCACTCGACTTTACCCAAATTATATAGTGTAACCTGGGCACTAATGCACTGTCGAACAAACCTGAGCCCGGAGCTCCTAACCAACACCCAGAAAGCTGACCGCACACTGAGCACATAAAACCCGCCATGGCCTTAGGTCATCATCTCTTCCCTACCTCAGTTTTCAGGCTTCAGAACCGAGACCTTATCTCCAATCACTGCCCAGGGGTGAGTGTGATGCAGAAATCAGAATTCCTCCTTACCCATGGCAAGAATCCTTGTGGTTGGCACGTTCAGTGTAGGAGAAACCAGCATTCACCCTGAGGCCCCGCCCATTCTTGAGTGCGATGAGGGCATACACACGCATTGTGACCCTCAGCATTAGTCCTGTCCTCTAGTAAGTCCTCTCAGTGGCTGGACCATTAGATGTCATAATGGGCTTGACATGTCCCTAGGCCCCAATTTTTAACCAGATTTCTGATTGTCCAGTCGCCCCTCCCCAGGGCTCTACTCTGGAATCCATCATTTGGTGGGACACCTGAGGTTAAAAAAGAAAAAAACAACAACAACAACAACAAAAAAAAAAACCGGACTTCTTCCAGCCCACTGAATGACCGCAAACTCTTTGGATGGGGCCAAACCACCAGAGAGTAAGACTCGTCCATTTCCCATGAAGTCACCCAGAAATTCCACGACCATGAGTGACACGATATCCAGGATAAAAACTTGAGCAGAGCCTCACACTCGCCCTTCTTTCAAATCCCGAAGAGTTTTCCTCATGGTCTGTAGATCAGTTCTGCCATACCTATGACCCGAAACATAAGCCGAGTTTGTTTTTTCAGACAACTGTCCAAACAGCCATGGCCTACACAACCTACAGGCTCAGGCCCCTGGAGCCAAACCTGAGGACTGTACTTGCCCTCTCCAAGGGAATTGTGTGTGCCCATTCCAATGGCCACAACCCTTCTCATAGGATAAACCTCCAAATTCCCTGATCCATCTCAATAGTGGTGGCTTCCCAGGAAAAACAGGGGCAATCTGAGCCCAACTGAGCACCTATCTGCACTCAGACCCATAGACAGATGTCCCCAGATGTAAAAAGGAAAGAACAGGCCCCTAGGCACTAATCAGATCCATTGCTTTGGTTTCCAGGCATCTCTCCTCAGAGGCCTGGATTTCAAAAGCAGCATATAGCTTTTTCTTGACTCACCCATCAGAAAACATCTCATCTACACATGGGACACTTGCACGTTGGAGCTGTGTCAAAGCCTTTGTTTAGGAGAACCCTTTAGGGCCCCAGTGCCACCGCTTCATTCCAAGGTCTCCATAGACACAAAAGCACATTCGGACCCATCCCCAGGGGTGTGCATTTCAACTCAGCATCCTCGGTAGCTCCCCACAGATCCAGGAGATCTAACCTGTCTTGTTGCTAGGAGACAATTGGAATGCAAGGTGGGCTACCCAGCCATCCATCCTTAGAACCCTGCTCAGAATCATTGGCCTGGAGCCAAACAACACGTCTCAATAGTCCTGCAGAAGACTCTCTGCAGTTTGGAGCTTCTCACAACTCCCATCGTGGGAAAACACCCATGGCCTCGTGATGCCCCCCCCCCCCATTCATGAAGGGGCCATCAGGGACAGAAACTCCAACCTGAGCGATCGTCTGATCCTGCCCTGACTTCAGATGCACGAGATCTCGATTCAGGTCTGTAGATTGTGCATGCCATGGCCTCACCCAGAAACCTAAGCCTAGCTTGTGTTCTCAGACTTTTGTCGTCAAACTACTGGCCCACAAGCCCTCCAGTTTGGCAATCCAGAACTACAATGCAGCACTCTGCCAGCCCTCCAGAAGAAAAACATTGTCCTCTGGGGCTACCTAGTAACCCCAAATGAGGATCATACTGCACCGACCATGGCTGTACCCCAAATACATAGGCTGACCAGGTCACTAATGCCCTTTCTGACACAGCCTGAGCCTGGACCCCCTGGACCCTCCCAGACAGCTGGCCGCACACTGAGCACATTGAGCCGCCATGGCCTTAGGTCGTCATCTCTTCCCAACCTCGGTTTTCAGGTTTCAGAACCTAGACCTTATCTCCAATCACTACCCAGGGTTGAAGGTGATGCAAAAATCAGAACTCCTTCCCCATGGCAGGAAACCTTGTGGTTGGCATGTTGTCCAACGTTCAGTGTCGTTGAAACCAGTGTGGCCCATGAGGCCCCGCCCATGCTCGCGGGCCACATTGGTCACAAACACACATTGTGACGCTCAGGCTGAGCCTAGTCCTCAAGTAAGGCCGCTCAGTGGCTGGATGAAGAGATAGCATATTGGGCTTGCCATGCCCCTAGGCCCCAATTTTTAACCATAGTTCGGGTTGACCCTTCAGTCTTCCCCACGGCTTGGCTTTGGAATTCCTCTTTTGGTGGGACACCTGAGGTAACAAAACTGAAATGAGTCCTCCCATCCCACAGATTGACGAAAACCAATTGGGAATCGGGCCAAATCCTCAGAGAGGAAGATTCGTCCATGGCCCATGAGGCCTCCCTGACATTCCACGGCCATCGCTGATACAAAATCCAGAGACAAAAGCCTGAGCAAGCGCCTCAGACTAGCACTTTCTTCATATCCTGAAGAGATCTTCTCATGGTTTGTAGATCGGGCCTGCCATACCTACGTCCCCAAATCTAAGCTGAGTTTGTGTTTTCAGACTTCTGTCCTCAAAGTCTTGGGCCAACCACCCTGCAGGCTGGGCCCCTGGAGCCACACATTAGGACTGTGCCTACCAATCCATGGGAATTCTTCCCATTCCATGGTCCAAAATAGTACAAATTAGGAGAAACCTCCAAAGTCCCTGAGGCCATCCCAATAGTGTAGGTCGCCCGGAACAAACAAGGGCTGTCTGACACCAGCTGATAATCGACCTCCACACATACCATAGTTGGATGTCCCCAGAGAAGAAGATTGAACCAGACAGGACCCTAGGCCATAATAGGATCCATTGCTTTGGGTTACAGGCATGTGTCCTCAAAAGCCTGATTCCAATACGAGCATAGGGGTTTTCCTGAGGCACCCATCAGAACTCATCTCGTCTCCACAAGGAAACCTGTGCATGGGAGCCATGTCCAAAGCTTAGGAGAGTACTTCAGGGTCCCGGTGCCACCGCCCCATTCCAAGGCCCTCATGGACACAAAAACACATTACGACCCATCCTCAGGAAAGTCCATTTCAACTCAGCCACCCCGGTTGCTCCGGCAGAGCCATCAGATCTAAACTGTCTTATTGCTAGGAGACAATTGGAATGCGAGGCGGGCTTCCCAGGCATCCATCCGCGAACGATGCTCTGGAGTCATTCCATATGGGATGTCCTGGAGCTGTCCAACAGGTCTCAATTGTCCCGCAGAAGGAATCCTTGAAGGGGGCATCCCACAACTCCCAACGTGGGAAAACCTCAATGGCCTCGAGATTCCGCTCCCTTCATGAAGCGGCCGTCATGCTCAGAAACTCCAACCTGAGCCAACGTCTGATCCTCGCCCTGACTTCAGATGCATGAGATATTGGTTCAGACCTGCAGGGGGTACCTGCCGTGCCCTCGCCCTGAAACCCAAGTCTAGCTTGTCTTCTCAGACTTCCGTCCTCACACTCCTGGCCCCGAATCCCTCAAGTTTGGCAATTCCGGACCCACAATGCAGCACTCTGCCTGCCCTCTAGAAAAAAAAATATTGCCTCATGAGCTGCCCAGGCACCTTAAATGAGGGTAAACCTACACAGCACTCGACTTTACCCAAATTATATAGTGTAACCTGGGCACTAATGCACTGTCGAACAAACCTGAGCCCGGAGCTCCTAACCAACACCCAGAAAGCTGACCGCACACTGAGCACATAAAACCCGCCATGGCCTTAGGTCATCTTCTCTTCCCTACCTCAGTTTTCAGGCTTCAGAACCGAGACCTTATCTCCAATCACTGCCCAGGGGTGAGTGTGATGCAAAAATCAGAATTCCTCCTTACCCATGGCAAGAATCCTTGTGGTTGGCACGTTCAGTGTAGGAGAAACCAGCATTCACCCTGAGGCCCCGCCCATTCTTGAGTGCGATGAGGGCATACACACGCATTGTGACCCTCAGCATGAGTCCTGTCCTCTAGTAAGTCCTCTCAGTGGCTGGACCATTAGATGTCATAATGGGCTTGACATGTCCCTAGGCCCCAATTTTTAACCAGATTTCTGATTGTCCAGTCGCCCCTCCTTAGGGCTCTACTCTGGAATCCATCATTTGGTGGGTCACCTGAGGTTAAAAAAGAAAAAAACAACAACAACAACAACAACAACAAAAAAAAACCGGACTTCTTCCAGCCCACTGAATGACCGCAAACTCTTTGGATGGGGCCAAACCACCAGAGAGTAAGACTCGTCCATTTCCCATGAAGTCACCCAGAAATTCCACGACCATGAGTGACACGATATCCAGGATAAAAACTTGAGCAGAGCCTCACACTCGCCCTTCTTTCAAATCCCGAAGAGTTCTCCTCATGGTCTGTAGATCAGTTCTGCCATACCTATGACCCGAAACATAAGCCGAGTTTGTGTTTTCAGACAACTGTCCAAACAGCCCTGGCCTACACAACCTACAGGCTCAGGCCCCTGGAGCCAAACCTGAGGACTGTACTTGCCCTCTCCAAGGGAATTGTGTGTGCCCATTCCAATGGCCACAACCCTTCTCATAGGATAAACCTCCAAAGTCCCTGATCCATCTCAATAGTGGTGGCTTCCCAGGAAAAACAGGGGCAATCTGAGCCCAACTGAGCACCTATCTGCACTCAGACCCATAGACAGATGTCCCCAGATGTAAAAAGGAAAGAACAGGCCCCTAGGCACTAATCAGATCCATTGCTTTGGTTTCCAGGCATCTCTCCTCAGAGGCCTGGATTTCAAAAGCAGCATATAGCTTTTTCTTGACTCACCCATCAGAAAACATCTCATCTACACATGGGACACTTGCACGGTGGAGCTGTGTCAAAGCCTTTGTTTAGGAGAACCCTTTAGGGCCCCAGTGCCACCGCTTCATTCCAAGGTCTCCATAGACACAAAAGCACATTCGGACCCATCCCCAGGGGTGTGCATTTCAACTCAGCATCCTCGGTAGCTCCCCACAGATCCAGGAGATCTAACCTGTCTTGTTGCTAGGAGACAATTGGAATGCAAGGTGGGCTACCCAGCCATCCATCCTTAGAACCCTGCTCAGAATCATTGGCCTGGAGCCAAACAACAGGTCTCAATAGTCCTGCAGAAGACTCTCTGCAGTTTGGAGCTTCTCACAACTCCCATCGTGGGAAAACACCCATGGCCTCGTGATGCCCCCCCCCCATTCATGAAGGGGCCATCAGGGACAGAAACTCCAACCTGAGCGATCGTCTGATCCTGCCCTGACTTCAGATGCACGAGATCTCGAATCAGGTCTGTAGATTGTGCATGCCATGGCCTCACCCAGAAACCTAAGCCTAGCTTGTGTTCTCAGACTTTTGTCGTCAAACTACTGGCCCACAAGCCCTCCAGTTTGGCAATCCAGAACTACAATGCAGCACTCTGCCAGCCCTCCAGAAGAAAAACATTGTCCTCTGGGGCTACCTAGTAACCCCAAATGAGGATCATACTGCACCGACCATGGCTGTACCCCAAATACATAGGCTGACCAGGTCACTAATGCCCTTTCTGACACAGCCTGAGCCTGGACACCCTGGACCCTCCCAGACAGCTGGCCGCACACTGAGCACATTGAGCCGCCATGGCCTTAGGTCGTCATCTCTTCCCAACCTCGGTTTTCAGGTTTCAGAATCTAGACCTTATCTCCAATCACTGCCCAGGGTTGAAGGTGATGCAGAAATCAGAACTCCTTCCCCATGGCAAGAAACCTTGTGGTTGGCATGTTGTCCAATGTTCAGTGTCGTTGAAACCAGTGTGGCCCATGAGGCCCCGCCCATGCTCGCGGGCCACATTGGTCACAAACACACATTGTGACGCTCAGGCTGAGCGTAGTCCTCAAGTAAGGCCGCTCAGTGGCTGGATGAAGAGATAGCATATTGGGCTTGCCATGCCCCTAGGCCCCAATTTTTAACCATATTTCGGGTTGACCCTTCATTCTTCCCCACGGCTTGGCTTTGGAATTCCTCTTTTGGTGGGACACCTGAGGTAACAAAACTGAAATGAGTCCTCCCATCCCACAGATTGACGAAAAGCAATTGGGAATCGGGCCAAATCCTCAGAGAGGAAGATTCGCCCATGGCCCATGAGGCCTCCCCGACATTCCACGGCCATCGCTGATACAAAATCCAGAGACAAAAGCCTGAGCAAGCGCCTCAGACTAGCAATTTCTTCATATCCTGAAGAGTTCTTCTCATGGTTTGTAGATCGGGCCTGCCATACCTACGTCCCCAAATCTGAGCTGAGTTTGTGTTTTCAGACTTCTGTCCTCAAAGTCTTGGGCCAACCACCCTGCAGGCTGGGCCCCTGGAGCCACACATTAGGACTGTGCCTACCAATCCATGGGAATTCTTCCCATTCCATGGTCCAAAATAGTACAAATTAGGAGAAACCTCCAAAGTCCCTGAGGCCATCCCAATAGTGTAGGTCGCGCGGAACAAACAAGGGCTGTCTGACACCAGCTGATAATCGACCTCCACTCATACCATAGATGGATGTCCCCAGAGAAGAAGATTGAACCAGACAGGACCCTAGGCCATAATAGGATCCATTGCTTTGGGTTACAGGCATGTGTCCTCAAAAGCCTGATTCCAATACGAGCATAGGGGTTTTCCTGAGGCACCCATCAGAACTCATCTCGTCTCCACAAGGAAACCTGTGCATGGGAGCCATGTCCAAAGCTTAGGAGAGTACTTCAGGGTCCCGGTGCCACCGCCCAATTCCAAGGCCCTCATGGACACAAAAACACATTAGGACCCATCCTCAGGAAAGTCCATTTCAACTCAGCCACCGCAGTTGCTCCGGCAGAGCCATCAGATCTAAACTGTCTTGTTGCTAGGAGACAATTGGAATGCGAGGCGGGATTCCCAGGCATCCATCCGCGAACGATGCTCTGGAGTCATTCCATATGGGATGTCCTGGAGCTGTCCAACAGGTCTCAATTGTCCCGCAGAAGGAATCCTTGAAGGGGGCATCCCACAACTCCCAACGTGGGAAAACCTCAATGACCTCGAGATTCCGCTCCCTTCATGAAGCGGCCGTCATGCTCCGAAACTCCAACCTGAGCCAACGTCTGATCCTCGCCCTGACTTCAGATGCATGAGATATTGGTTCAGACCTGCAGGGGGTACCTGCCATGCCCTCGCCCTGAAATCCAAGTCTAGCTTGTCTTCTCAGACTTCCGTCCTCACACTCCTGGCCCCGAATCCCTCAAGTTTGGCAATTCCAGACCCACAATGCAGCACTCTGCCTGCCCTCTAGAAAAAAAAATATTGCCTCATGAGCTGCCCAGGCACCTTAAATGAGGGTAAACCTACACAGCACTCAACTTTACCCAAATTATATAGTGTAACCTGGGCACTAATGCACTGTCGAACAAACCTGAGCCCGGAGCTCCTAACCAACACCCAGAAAGCTGACCGCACACTGAGCACATAAAACCCGCCATGGCCTTAGGTCATCATCTCTTCCCTACCTCAGTTTTCAGGCTTCAGAACCGAGACCTTATCTCCAATCACTGCCCAGGGGTGAGTGTGATGCAGAAATCAGAATTCCACCTTACCCATGGAAGAATCCTTGTGGTTGGCACGTTCAGTGTAGGAGAAACCAGCATTCACCCTGAGGCCCCGCCCATTCTTGAGTGCGATGAGGGCATACACACGCATTGTGACCCTCAGCATGAGTCCTGTCCTCTAGTAAGTCCTCTCAGTGGCTGGACCATTAGATGTCATAATGGGCTTGACATGTCCCTAGGCCCCAATTTTTAACCAGATTTCTGATTGTCCAGTCGCCCCTCCCCAGGGCTCTACTCTGGAATCCATCATTTGGTGGGACACCTGAGGTTAAAAAAGAAAACAACAACAACAACAACAACAAAAAAAAAAAGGATTTCTTCCAGCCCACAGAATGACCGCAAACTCTTTGGACTTGGCCAAACTACCAGAGAGTAAGACTCGTCCACATCCCATGAAGTACCCAGAAATTCAACGACCATGAGTGACACGATATCCAGGACAAAAACTTGAGCAGAGCCTCACACTCGCCCTTCTTTCAAATCCCGAAGAGTTCTCCTCATGGTCTGTAGATCAGTCCTGCCATACCTATGACCCGAAACATAAGCCGAGTTTGTGTTTTCAGACAACTGTCCAAACAGCCCTGACCTACACAACCTACAGGCTCAGGCCCCTGGAGCCAAACCTGAGGACTGTACTTGCCCTCTCCAAGGGAATTGTGTGTGCCCATTCCAATGGCCACAACCCTTCTCATAGGATAAACCTCCAAAGTCCCTGATCCATCTCAATAGTGGTGGCTTCCCAGGAAAAACAGGGGCAATCTGAGCCCAAGTGAGCACCTACCTGCACTCAGACCCATAGACAGATGTCCCCAGAGGTAAAAAGGAAAGAACAGGCCCCTAGGCACTAATCAGATCCATTGCTTTGGTTTCCAGGCATCTCTCCTCAGAGGCCTGGATTTCAAAAGCAGCATATAGCTGTTTCTTGACTCACCCATCAGAAAACATCTCATCTACACTTGGGAAACTTGCACGTTGGAGCTGTGTCAAAGCCTTTGTTTAGGAGAACCCTTTAGGGCCCCAGTGCCACCGCTTCATTCCAAGGTCTCCATAGACACAAAAGCACGTTAGGACCCATCCCCAGGGGTGTCCATTTCAACTCAGCGTCCTCGGTTGCTCCCCACAGATCCAGGAGATCTAACCTGTCTTGTTGCTAGGAGACAATTGGAATGCGAGGTGGGCTACCCAGCCATCCATCCTTAGAACCCTGCTCAGAATCATTGGCCTGGAGCCAAACAACAGGTCTCAATTGTCCTGCAGAAGACTCTCTGCAGTTTGGAGCGTCTTACAACTCCCATCGTGGGAAAACAACCATGGCCTCGTGAAGCCCCCCCCCATTCATGAAGGGGCCATCAGGGACAGAAACTCCAACCTGAGCGATCGTCTGATCTTCGCCCTGACTTCAGATGCACGAGATCTCGATTCAGGTCTGTAGATTGTGCCTGCCATGGCCTCACCCAGAAACCTAAGCCTAGCTTGTGTTCTCAGACTTTTGTCGTCAGACTACTGGCCCACAAGCCCTCCAGTTTGGCAATCCAGAACTACAATGCAGCACTCTGCCGGCCCTCCAGAAGAAAAACATTGTCCTCTGGGGCTACCCAGTAACCCCAAATGAGGATAACCTGCACCGACCATGGCTGTACCCCAAATACATAGGCTGACCAGGGCACTAATGCCCTTTCTGACACAGCCTGAACCTGGACCCCCTGGACCCTCCCAGACAGCTGGCCGCACACTGAGCACATTGAGCCGCCATGGCCTTAGGTCGTCAACTCTTCCCAACCTCGGTTTTCAGGTTTCAGAACCTAGACCTTATCTCCAATCACTGCCCAGGGTTGAAGGTGATGCAGAAATCAGAACTCCTTCCCCATGGCAAGAAACCTTGTGGTTGGCATGTTGTCCAACGTTCAGTGTCGTTGAAACCATTGAGGCCCATGAGGCCCCGCCCATGCTCGCGGGCCACATTGGTCACAAACACACATTGTGACGCTCAGGCTGAGCCTAGTCCTCAAGTAAGGCCACTCAGTGGCTGGATGAAGAGATAGCATATTGGGCTTGCCATGCCCCTAGGCCCCAATTTTTAACCATAGTTCGGGTTGATTCTTCAGTCTTCCCCACGGCTTGGCTTTGGAATTCCTCTTTTGGTGGGACACCTGAGGTAACAAAACTGAAATGAGTCCTCCCATCCCACAGATTGACGAAAAGCAATTGGGAATCGGGCCAAATCCTCAGAGAGGAAGATTCGTCCATGGCCCATGAGGCCTCCCCGACATTCCCCAACCATCGCTGATACAAAATCCAGAGACAAAAGCCTGAGCAAGCGCCTCAGACTCGCACTTTCTTCATATCCTGAAGAGTTCTTCTCATGGTTTGTAGATCGGGCCTGCCATACCTACGTCCCCAAATCTAAGCTGAGTTTGTGTTTTCAGACTTCTGTCCTCAAAGTCTTGGGCCAACCACCCTGCAGGCTGGGCCCCTGGAGCCACACATTAGGACTGTGCCTACCAATCCATGGGAATTCTGCCCATTCCATGGTCCAAAATAGTACAAATTAGGAGAAACCTCCAAAGTCCCTGAGGCCATCCCAATAGTGTAGGTCGCCCGGAACAAACAAGGGCTGTCTGACACCAGCTGATAATCGACCTCCACTCATACCATAGATGGATGTCCCCAGAGAAGAAGATTGAACCAGACAGGACCCTAGGCCATAATAGGATCCATTGCTTTGGGTTACAGGCATGTGTCCTCAAAAGCCTGATTCCAATACGAGCATAGGAGTTTTCCTGAGGCACCCATCAGAACTCATCTCGTCTCCACAAGGAAACCTGTGCATGGGAGCCATGTCCAAAGCTTAGGAGAGTACTTCAGGGTCCCGGTGCCACCGCCCCATTCCAAGGCCCTCATGGACACAAAAACACATTAGGACCCATCCTCAGGAAAGTCCATTTCAACTCAGCCACCGCGGTTGCTCCGGCAGAGCCATCAGATCTAAACTGTCTTGTTGCTAGGAGACAATTGGAATGCGAGGCGGGATTCCCAGGCATCCATCCGCGAACGGTGCTCTGGAGTCATTCCATATGGGATGTCCTGGAGTTGTCCAACAGGTCTCAATTGTCCCGCAGAAGGATTCCTTGAAGGGGGCATCCCACAACTCCCAACGTGGGAAAACCTCAATGGCCTCGAGATTCCGCTCCCTTCATGAAGCGGCCGTCATGCTCAGAAACTCCAACCTGAGCCAATGTCTGATCCTCGCCCTGACTTCAGATACATGAGATATTGGTTCAGATCTGCAGGGGGTACCTGCCGTGCCCTCGCCCTGGAACCCAAGTCTAGCTTGTCTTCTCAGACTTCCGTCCTCACACTCCTGGCCCCGAATCCCTCAAGTTTGGCAATTCCGGACCCACAATGCAGCACTCTGCCTGCCCTCTAGAAAAAAAATTATTGCCTCATGAGCTGCCCAGGCACCTTAAATGAGGGTAAACCTACACAGCACTCGACTTTACCCAAATTATATAGTCAAACCTGGGCACTAATGCACTGTCGAACACAACGTGAGCCCGGACCGCCTGACCAACACCCAGAAAGCTGACCGCACACTGAACACATAAAACCCGCCATGGCCTTAGGTCATCATCTCTTCCCTACCTCAGTTTTCAGGCTTCAGAACCGAGACCTTATCTCCAATCACTGCCCATGGGTGAGTGTGATGCAGAAATCAGAACTCCTCCTTACCCATGGCAAGAATCCTTGTGGTTGGCACGTTCAGTGTAGGAGAAACCAGCATTCACCCTGAGGCCCCGCCCATTCTTGAGTGCGATGAGGGCATACACACGCATTGTGACCCTCAGCATGAGTCCTGTCCTCTAGTAAGTCCTCTCAGTGGCTGGACCATTAGATGTCATAATGGGCTTGACATGTCCCTAGGCCCCAATTTTTAACCAGATTTCTGATTGTCCAGTCGCCCCTCCCCAGGGCTCTACTCTGGAATCCATCATTTGGTGGGACACCTGCGGTTAAAAAAGAAAACAACAACAACAACAACAACAAAAAAAAAAGGACTTCTTCCAGCCCACAGAATGACCGCAAACTCTTTGGACTTGGCCAAACTACCAGAGAGTAAGACTCGTCCATTTCCCATGAAGTACCCAGAAATTCAACGACCATGAGTGACACGATATCCAGGACAAAAACTTGAGCAGAGCCTCACACTCGCCCTTCCTTCAAATCCCGAAGAGTTCTCCTCATGGTCTGTAGATCAGTCCTGCCATACCTATGACCCGAAACATAAGCCGAGTTTGTGTTTTCAGACAACTGTCCAAACAGCCCTGACCTACACAACCTACAGGCTCAGGCCCCTGGAGCCAAACCTGTGGACTGTACTTGCCCTCTCCAAGGGAATTGTGTGTGCCCATTCCAATGGCCACAACCCTTCTCATAGGATAAACCTCCAAAGTCCCTGATCCATCTCAATAGTGGTGGCTTCCCAGGAAAAACAGGGGCAATCTGAGCCCAACTGAGCACCTACCTGCACTCAGACCCATAGACAGATGTCCCCAGAGGTAAAAAGGAAAGAACAGGCCCCTAGGCACTAATCAGATCCATTGCTTTGGTTTCCAGGCATCTCTCCTCAGAGGCCTGGATTTCAAAAGCAGCATATAGCTGTTTCTTGACTCACCCATCAGAAAACATCTCATCTACACTTGGGAAACTTGCACGTTGGAGCTGTGTCAAAGCCTTTGTTTAGGAGAACCCTTTAGGGCCCCAGTGCCACCGCTTCATTCCAAGGTCTCCATAGACACAAAAGCACGTTAGGACCCATCCCCAGGGGTGTCCATTTCAACTCAGCGTCCTCGGTTGCTCCCCACAGATCCAGGAGATCTAACCTGTCTTGTTGCTAGGAGACAATTGGAATGCGAGGTGGGCTACCCAGCCATCCATCCTTAGAACCCTGCTCAGAATCATTGGCCTGGAGCCAAACAACAAGTCTCAATTGTCCTGCAGAAGACTCTCTGCAGTTTGGAGATTCTCACAACTCCCATCGTGGGAAAACACCCATGGCCTCGTGAAGCCCCCCCCGCATTAATGAAGGGGCCATCAGGGACAGAAACTCCAACCTGAGCGATCGTCTGATCCTGCCCTGACTTCAGATGCACGAGATATCGATTCAGGTCTGTAGATTGTGCCTGCCATGGCCTCACCCAGAAACCTAAGCCTAGCTTGTGTTCTCAGACTTTTGTCGTCAGACTACTGGCCCACAAGCCCTCCAGTTTGGCAATCCAGAACTACAATGCAGCACTCTGCCGGCCCTCCAGAAGAAAAACATTGTCCTCTGGGGCTACCCAGTAACCCCAAATGAGGATAACCTGCACCGACCATGGCTGTACCCCAAATACATAGGCTGACCAGGTCACTAATGCCCTTTCTGACACAGCCTGAGCCTGGAACCCCTGGACCCTCCCAGACAGCTGGCCGCACACTGAGCACATCGAACCGCCATGGCCTTAGGTCGTCAACTCTTCCCAACCTCGGTTTTCAGGTTTCAGAACCTAGACCTTATCTCCAATCACTGCCCAGGGTTGAAGGTGATGCAGAAATCAGAACTCCTTCCCCATGGCAAGAAACCTTGTGGTTGGCATGTTGTCCCACGTTCAGTGTAGTTGAAACCAGTGTGGCCCATGAGGCCCCGCCCATGCTCGCGGGACACATTGTTCACAAACACACATTGTGACGCTCAGGCTGAGCCTAGTCCTCAAGTAAGGCCGCTCAGTGGCTGGATGAAGAGATAGCATATTGGGCTTGCCATGCCCCTAGGCCCCAATTTTTAACCATAGTTCGGGTTGACCCTTCAGTCTTCCCCACGGCTTGGCTTTGGAATTCCTCTTTTGGTGGGACACCTGAGGTAACAAAACTGAAATGAGTCCTCCCATCCCACAGATTGACGAAAAGCAATTGGGAATCGGGCCAAATCCTCAGAGAGGAAGATTCGTCCATGGCCCATGAGGCCTCCCCGACATTCCACGGCCATCGCTGATACAAAATCCAGAGACAAAAGACTGAGCAAGCGCCTCAGACTCGCACTTTCTTCATATCCTGAAGAGTTCTTCTCATGGTTTGTAGATCGGGCCTGCCATACCTACGTCCCCAAATCTAAGCTGAGTTTGTGTTTTCAGACTTCTGTCCTCAAAGTCTTGGGCCAACCACCCTGCAGGCTGGGCCCCTGGAGCCACACATTAGGACTGTGCCTACCAATCCATGGGAATTCTGCCCATTCCATGGTCCAAAATAGTACAAATTAGGAGAAACCTCCAAAGTCCCTGAGGCCATCCCAATAGTGTAGGTCGCCCGGAACAAACAAGGGCTGTCTGACACCAGCTGATAATCGACCTCCACTCATACCATAGATGGATGTCCCTAGTGAAGAAGATTGAACCAGACAGGACCCTAGGCCATAATAGGATCCATTGCTTTGGGTTACAGGCATGTGTCCTCAAAAGCCTGATTCCAATACGAGCATAGGAGTTTTCCTGAGGCACCCATCAGAACTCATCTCGTCTCCACAAGGAAACCTGTGCATGGGAGCCATGTCCAAAGCTTAGGAGAGTACTTCAGGGTCCCGGTGCCACCGCCCCATTCCAAGGCCCTCATGGACACAAAAACACATTAGGACCCATCCTCAGGAAAGTCCATTTCAACTCAGCCACCGCGGTTGCTCCGGCAGAGCCATCAGATCTAAACTGTCTTGTTGCTAGGAGACAATTGGAATGCGAGGCGGGATTCCCAGGCATCCATCCGCGAACGGTGCTCTGGAGTCATTCCATATGGGATGTCCTGGAGTTGTCCAACAGGTCTCAATTGTCCCGCAGAAGGATTCCTTGAAGGGGGCATCCCACAACTCCCAACGTGGGAAAACCTCAATGGCCTCGAGATTCCGCTCCCTTCATGAAGCGGCCGTCATGCTCAGAAACTCCAACCTGAGCCAATGTCTGATCCTCGCCCTGACTTCAGATACATGAGATATTGGTTCAGATCTGCAGGGGGTACCTGCCGTGCCCTCGCCCTGGAACCCAAGTCTAGCTTGTCTTCTCAGACTTCCGTCCTCACACTCCTGGCCCCGAATCCCTCAAGTTTGGCAATTCCGGACCCACAATGCAGCACTCTGCCTGCCCTCTAGAAAAAAAATTATTGCCTCATGAGCTGCCCAGGCACCTTAAATGAGGGTAAACCTACACAGCACTCGACTTTACCCAAATTATATAGTCAAACCTGGGCACTAATGCACTGTCGAACACAACGTGAGCCCGGACCGCCTGACCAACACCCAGAAAGCTGACCGCACACTGAACACATAAAACCCGCCATGGCCTTAGGTCATCATCTCTTCCCTACCTCAGTTTTCAGGCTTCAGAACCGAGACCTTATCTCCAATCACTGCCCATGGGTGAGTGTGATGCAGAAATCAGAACTCCTCCTTACCCATGGCAAGAATCCTTGTGGTTGGCATGTTCAGTGTAGGAGAAACCAGCATTCACCCTGAGGCCCCGCCCATTCTTGAGTGCGATGAGGGCATACACACGCATTGTGACCCTCAGCATGAGTCCTGTCCTCTAGTAAGTCCTCTCAGTGGCTGGACCATTAGATGTCATAATGGGCTTGACATGTCCCTAGGCCCCAATTTTTAACCAGATTTCTGATTGTCCAGTCGCCCCTCCCCAGGGCTCTACTCTGGAATCCATCATTTGGTGGGACACCTGCGGTTAAAAAAGAAAACAACAACAACAACAACAACAAAAAAAAAAGGACTTCTTCCAGCCCACAGAATGACCGCAAACTCTTTGGACTTGGCCAAACTACCAGAGAGTAAGACTCGTCCATTTCCCATGAAGTACCCAGAAATTCAACGACCATGAGTGACACGATATCCAGGACAAAAACTTGAGCAGAGCCTCACACTCGCCCTTCCTTCAAATCCCGAAGAGTTCTCCTCATGGTCTGTAGATCAGTCCTGCCATACCTATGACCCGAAACATAAGCCGAGTTTGTGTTTTCAGACAACTGTCCAAACAGCCCTGACCTACACAACCTACAGGCTCAGGCCCCTGGAGCCAAACCTGTGGACTGTACTTGCCCTCTCCAAGGGAATTGTGTGTGCCCATTCCAATGGCCACAACCCTTCTCATAGGATAAACCTCCAAAGTCCCTGATCCATCTCAATAGTGGTGGCTTCCCAGGAAAAACAGGGGCAATCTGAGCCCAACTGAGCACCTACCTGCACTCAGACCCATAGACAGATGTCCCCAGAGGTAAAAAGGAAAGAACAGGCCCCTAGGCACTAATCAGATCCATTGCTTTGGTTTCCAGGCATCTCTCCTCAGAGGCCTGGATTTCAAAAGCAGCATATAGCTGTTTCTTGACTCACCCATCAGAAAACATCTCATCTACACTTGGGAAACTTGCACGTTGGAGCTGTGTCAAAGCCTTTGTTTAGGAGAACCCTTTAGGGCCCCAGTGCCACCGCTTCATTCCAAGGTCTCCATAGACACAAAAGCACGTTAGGACCCATCCCCAGGGGTGTCCATTTCAACTCAGCGTCCTCGGTTGCTCCCCACAGATCCAGGAGATCTAACCTGTCTTGTTGCTAGGAGACAATTGGAATGCGAGGTGGGCTACCCAGCCATCCATCCTTAGAACCCTGCTCAGAATCATTGGCCTGGAGCCAAACAACAGGTCTCAATTGTCCTGCAGAAGACTCTCTGCAGTTTGGAGATTCTCACAACTCCCATCGTGGGAAAACACCCATGGCCTCGTGAAGCCCCCCCCGCATTAATGAAGGGGCCATCAGGGACAGAAACTCCAACCTGAGCGATCGTCTGATCCTGCCCTGACTTCAGATGCACGAGATATCGATTCAGGTCTGTAGATTGTGCCTGCCATGGCCTCACCCAGAAACCTAAGCCTAGCTTGTGTTCTCAGACTTTTGTCGTCAGACTACTGGCCCACAAGCCCTCCAGTTTGGCAATCCAGAACTACAATGCAGCACTCTGCCGGCCCTCCAGAAGAAAAACATTGTCCTCTGGGGCTACCCAGTAACCCCAAATGAGGATAACCTGCACCGACCATGGCTGTACCCCAAATACATAGGCTGACCAGGTCACTAATGCCCTTTCTGACACAGCCTGAGCCTGGAACCCCTGGACCCTCCCAGACAGCTGGCCGCACACTGAGCACATCGAACCGCCATGGCCTTAGGTCGTCAACTCTTCCCAACCTCGGTTTTCAGGTTTCAGAACCTAGACCTTATCTCCAATCACTGCCCAGGGTTGAAGGTGATGCAGAAATCAGAACTCCTTCCCCATGGCAAGAAACCTTGTGGTTGGCATGTTGTCCCAC
This sequence comes from Mustela nivalis, assembly GCF_964662115.1. Taxonomy (NCBI): domain Eukaryota; kingdom Metazoa; phylum Chordata; class Mammalia; order Carnivora; family Mustelidae; genus Mustela; species Mustela nivalis. Next base: position 439,906 of record NW_028136248.1, read on the forward strand.
GTTCAGTGTAGTTGAAACCAGTGTGGCCCATGAGGCCCCGCCCATGCTCGCGGGACACATTGTTCACAAACACACATTGTGACGCTCAGGCTGAGCCTAGTCCTCAAGTAAGGCCGCTCAGTGGCTGGATGAAGAGATAGCATATTGGGCTTGCCATGCCCCTAGGCCCCAATTTTTAACCATAGTTCGGGTTGACCCTTCAGTCTTCCCCACGGCTTGGCTTTGGAATTCCTCTTTTGGTGGGACACCTGAGGTAACAAAACTGAAATGAGTCCTCCCATCCCACAGATTGACGAAAAGCAATTGGGAATCGGGCCAAATCCTCAGAGAGGAAGATTCGTCCATGGCCCATGAGGCCTCCCCGACATTCCACGGCCATCGCTGATACAAAATCCAGAGACAAAAGACTGAGCAAGCGCCTCAGACTCGCACTTTCTTCATATCCTGAAGAGTTCTTCTCATGGTTTGTAGATCGGGCCTGCCATACCTACGTCCCCAAATCTAAGCTGAGTTTGTGTTTTCAGACTTCTGTCCTCAAAGTCTTGGGCCAACCACCCTGCAGGCTGGGCCCCTGGAGCCACACATTAGGACTGTGCCTACCAATCCATGGGAATTCTGCCCATTCCATGGTCCAAAATAGTACAAATTAGGAGAAACCTCCAAAGTCCCTGAGGCCATCCCAATAGTGTAGGTCGCCCGGAACAAACAAGGGCTGTCTGACACCAGCTGATAATCGACCTCCACTCATACCATAGATGGATGTCCCTAGTGAAGAAGATTGAACCAGACAGGACCCTAGGCCATAATAGGATCCATTGCTTTGGGTTACAGGCATGTGTCCTCAAAAGCCTGATTCCAATACGAGCATAGGAGTTTTCCTGAGGCACCCATCAGAACTCATCTCGTCTCCACAAGGAAACCTGTGCATGGGAGCCATATCCAAAGCTTAGGAGAGTACTTCAGGGTCCCGGTGCCACCGCCCCATTCCAAGGCCCTCATGGACACAAAAACACATTAGGACCCATCCTCAGGAAAGTCCATTTCAACTCAGCCACCGCAGTTGCTCCGGCAGAGCCATCAGATCTAAACTGTCTTTTTGCTAGGTAACAATTGGAATGCGAGGCGGGCTTCCCAGGCATCCATCCGCGAACGGTGCTCTGTAGTCATTCCATATGTGATGTCCTGGAGCTGTCCAACAGGTCTCAATTGTCCCGCAGAAGGAATCCTTGAAGGGGGCATCCCACAACTCCCAACGTGGGAAAACCTCAATGGCCTCGAGATTCCGCTCCCTTCATGAAGCGGCCGTCATGCTCAGAAACTCCAACCTGAGCCAACGTCTGATCCTCGCCCTGACTTCAGATGCATGAGATATTGGTTCAGATCTGCAGGGGGTACCTGCCATGCCCTCGCCCTGAAACCCAAGTCTAGCTTGTCTTCTCAGACTTCCGTCCTCACACTCCTGGCCCCGAATCCCTCAAGTTTGGCAATTCCGGACCCACAATGCAGCACTCTGCCTGCCCTATAGAAAAAATATTATTGCCTCATGAGCTGCCCAGGCACCTTAAATGAGGGTAAACCTACACAGCACTCGACTTTACCCAAATTATATAGTGTAACCTGGGCACTAATGCACTGTCGAACAAACCTGAGCCCGGACCTCCTGACCAATACCCAGAAAGCTGACCGCACACTGAGCACATAAAACCCGCCATGGCCTTAGGTCATCATCTCTTCCCTACCTCAGTTTTCAGGCTTCAGAACCGAGACCTTATCTCCAATCACTGCCCAGGGGTGAGTGTGATGCAGAAATCAGAATTCCTCCTTACCCATGGCAAGAATCCTTGTGGTTGGCACGTTCAGTGTAGGAGAAACCAGCATTCACCCTGAGGCCCCGCCCATTCTTGAGTGCGATGAGGGCATACACACGCATTGTGTCCCTCAGCATGAGTCCTGTCCTCTAGTAAGTCCTCTCAGTGGCTGGACCATTAGATGTCATAATGGGCTTGACATGTCCCTAGGCCCCAATTTTTAACCAGATTTCTGATTGTCCAGTCGCCCCTCCCCAGGGCTCTACTCTGGATTCCATCATTTGGTGGAACACCTGAGTTTAAAAAAGAAAAAAACAACAAAAACAACAACAACAAAAAAAAACGGACTTCTTCCAGCCCACAGAATGACCGCAAACTCTTTGGATGGGGCCATACCACCAGAGAGTAAGACTCGTCCATTTCCCATGAAGTCACCCAGAAATTCAACGACCATAAGTGACACGATATCCAGGATAAAAACTTGAGCAGAGCCTCACACTCGCCCTGCCTTCAAATCCCGAAGAGTTCTCCTCATGGTCTGTAGATCAGTTCTGCCATACCTATGACCCGAAACATAAGCCGAGTTTGTGTTTTCAGACAACTGTCCAAACAGCCCTGGCCTACACAACCTACAGGCTCAGGCCCCTGGAGCCAAACCTGAGGACTGTACTTGCCCTCTCCAAGGGAATTGTGTGTGCCCATTCCAATGGCCACAACCCTTCTCGTAGGATAAACCTCCAAAGTCCCTGATCCATCTCAATAGTGGTGGCTTCCCAGGAAAAACAGGGGCAATCTGAGCCCAACTGAGCACCTACCTGCACTCAGACCCATAGACAGATGTCCCCAGAGGTAAAAAGGAAAGAACAGGCCCCTAGGCACTAATCAGATCCATTGCTTTGGTTTCCAGGCATCTCTCCTCAGAGGCCTGGATTTCAAAAGCAGCATATAGCTGTTTCTTGACTCACCCATCAGAAAACATCTCATCTACACATGGGAAACTTGCACGTTGGAGCTGTGTCAAAGCCTTTGTTTAGGAGAACCCTTTAGGGCCCCAGTGCCACCGCTTCATTCCAAGGTCTCCATAGACACAAAAGCACGTTAGGACCCATCCTCAGGGGTGTCCATTTCAACTCAGTGTCTTCGGTTGCTCCACACAGATCCAGGAGATCTAACCTGTCTTGTTGCTAGGAGACAATTGGAATGCAAGGTTGGCTACCCAGCCATCCATCCTTAGAACCCTGCTCAGAATCATTGGCCTGGAGCCAAACGACAGGTCTCAATTGTCCTGCAGAAGACTCTCTGCAGTTTGGAGCTTCTCACAACTCCCATCGTGGGAAAACACCCATGGCCTCGTGATGCCCCCCCCCCATTCATGAAGGGGCCATCAGGGACAGAAACTGCAACCTGAGCGATCGTCTGATCCTCGCCCTGACTTCAGATGCACGAGATCTCGATTCAGGTCTGTAGATTGTGCCTGCCATGGCCTCACCCAGAAACCTAAGCCTAGCTTGTGTTCTCAGACTTTTGTCGTCAGACTACTGGCCCACAAGCCCTCCAGTTTGGCAATCCAGAACTACAATGCAGCACTCTGCCAGCCCACCAGAAGAAAAACATTGTCCTCTGGGGCTACCCAGTAACCCCAAATGAGGATCAAACTGCACCGACCATGGCTGTACCCCAAATACATAGGCTGACCAGGTCACTAATGCCCTTTCTGACACAGCCTGAGCCTGGACCCCCTGGACCCTCCCAGACAGCTGGCCGCACACTGAGCACATTGAGCCGCCATGGCCTTAGGTCGTCATCTCTTCCCAACCTCGGTTTTCAGGTTTCAGAACCTAGACCTTATCTCCAATCACTACCCAGGGTTGAAGGTGATGCAAAAATCAGAACTCCTTCCCCATGGCAGGAAACCTTGTGGTTGGCATGTTGTCCAACGTTCAGTGTCCTTGAAACCAGTGTGGCCCATGAGGCCCCGCCCATGCTCGCGGGCCACATTGGTCACAAACACACATTGTGACGCTCAGGCTGAGCCCAGTCCTCAAGTAAGGCTGCTCAGTGGCTGGATGAAGAGATAGCATATTGGGCTTGCCATGCCCCTAGGCCCCAATTTTTAACCATAGTTCGGGTTGACCCTTCAGTCTTCCCCACGGCTTGGCTTTGGAATTCCTCTTTTGCTGGGACACCTGAGGTAACAAAACTGAAATGAGTCCTCCCATCCCACAGATTGACGAAAAGCAATTGGGAATCGGGCCAAATCCTCAGAGAGGAAGATTCGTCCATGGCCCATGAGGCCTTCCCGACATTCCACGGCCATCGCTGATACAAAATCCAGAGACAAAAGCCTGAGCAAGCGCCTCAGACTAGCACTTTCTTCATATCCTGAAGAGTTCTTCTCATGGTTTGTAGATCGGGCCTGCCATACCTACGTCCCCAAATCTAAGCTGAGTTTGTGTTTTCAGACTTCTGTCCTCAAAGTCTTGGGCCAACCACCCTGCAGGCTGGGCCCCTGGAGCCACACATTAGGACTGTGCCTACCAATCCATGGGAATTCTGCCCATTCCATGGTCCAAAATAGTACAAATTAGGAGAAACCTCCAAAGTCCCTGAGGCCATCCCAATAGTGTAGGTCGCCCGGAACAAACAAGGGCTGTCTGACACCAGCTGATAATCGACCTCCACTCATACCATAGATGGATGTCCCCAGAGAAGAAGATTGAACCAGACAGGACCCTAGGCCATAATAGGATCCATTGCTTTGGGTTACAGGCATGTGTCCTCAAAAGCCTGATTCCAATACGAGCATAGGGGTTTTCCTGAGGCACCCATCAGAACTCATCTCGTCTCCACAAGGAAACCTGTGCATGGGAGCCATGTCCAAAGCTTAGGAGAGTACTTCAGGGTCCCGGTGCCACCGCCCCATTCCAAGGCCCTCATGGACACAAAAACACATTAGGACCCATCCTCAGGAAAGTCCATTTCAACTCAGCCACCCCGGTTGCTCCGGCAGAGCCATCAGATCTAAACTGTCTTGTTTCTAGGAGACAATTGGAATGCGAGGCGGGCTTCCCAGGCATCCATCCGCGAACGATGCTCTGGAGTCATTCCATATGGGATGTCCTGGAGCTGTCCAACAGGTCTCAATTGTCCCGCAGAAGGAATCCTTGAAGGGGGCATCCCACAACTCCCAACGTGGGAAAACCTCAATGGCCTCGAGATTCCGCTCCCTTCATGAAGCGGCCGTCATGCTCAGAAACTCCAACCTGAGCCAACGTCTGATCCTCGCCCTGACTTCAGATGCATGAGATATTGGTTCAGACATGCAGGGGGTACCTGCCATGCCCTCGCCCTGAAACCCAAGTCTAGCTTGTCTTCTCAGACTTCCGTCCTCACACTCCTGGCCCCGAATCCCTCAAGTTTGGCAATTCCGGACCCACAATGCAGCACTCTGCCTGCCCTCTAGAAAAAAAAAATATTGCCTCATGAGCTGCCCAGGCACCTTAAATGAGGGTAAACCTACACAGCACTCGACTTTACCCAAATTATATAGTGTAACCTGGGCACTAATGCACTGTCGAACAAACCTGAGCCCGGAGCTCCTAACCAACACCCAGAAAGCTGACCGCACACTGAGCACATAAAACCCGCCATGGCCTTAGGTCATCATCTCTTCCCTACCTCAGTTTTCAGGCTTCAGAACCGAGACCTTATCTCCAATCACTGCCCAGGGGTGAGTGTGATGCAGAAATCAGAATTCCTCCTTACCCATGGCAAGAATCCTTGTGGTTGGCACGTTCAGTGTAGGAGAAACCAGCATTCACCCTGAGGCCCCGCCCATTCTTGAGTGCGATGAGGGCATACACACGCATTGTGACCCTCAGCATTAGTCCTGTCCTCTAGTAAGTCCTCTCAGTGGCTGGACCATTAGATGTCATAATGGGCTTGACATGTCCCTAGGCCCCAATTTTTAACCAGATTTCTGATTGTCCAGTCGCCCCTCCCCAGGGCTCTACTCTGGAATCCATCATTTGGTGGGACACCTGAGGTTAAAAAAGAAAAAAACAACAACAACAACAACAAAAAAAAAAACCGGACTTCTTCCAGCCCACTGAATGACCGCAAACTCTTTGGATGGGGCCAAACCACCAGAGAGTAAGACTCGTCCATTTCCCATGAAGTCACCCAGAAATTCCACGACCATGAGTGACACGATATCCAGGATAAAAACTTGAGCAGAGCCTCACACTCGCCCTTCTTTCAAATCCCGAAGAGTTTTCCTCATGGTCTGTAGATCAGTTCTGCCATACCTATGACCCGAAACATAAGCCGAGTTTGTTTTTTCAGACAACTGTCCAAACAGCCCTGGCCTACACAACCTACAGGCTCAGGCCCCTGGAGCCAAACCTGAGGACTGTACTTGCCCTCTCCAAGGGAATTGTGTGTGCCCATTCCAATGGCCACAACCCTTCTCATAGGATAAACCTCCAAATTCCCTGATCCATCTCAATAGTGGTGGCTTCCCAGGAAAAACAGGGGCAATCTGAGCCCAACTGAGCACCTATCTGCACTCAGACCCATAGACAGATGTCCCCAGATGTAAAAAGGAAAGAACAGGCCCCTAGGCACTAATCAGATCCATTGCTTTGGTTTCCAGGCATCTCTCCTCAGAGGCCTGGATTTCAAAAGCAGCATATAGCTTTTTCTTGACTCACCCATCAGAAAACATCTCATCTACACATGGGACACTTGCACGTTGGAGCTGTGTCAAAGCCTTTGTTTAGGAGAACCCTTTAGGGCCCCAGTGCCACCGCTTCATTCCAAGGTCTCCATAGACACAAAAGCACATTCGGACCCATCCCCAGGGGTGTGCATTTCAACTCAGCATCCTCGGTAGCTCCCCACAGATCCAGGAGATCTAACCTGTCTTGTTGCTAGGAGACAATTGGAATGCAAGGTGGGCTACCCAGCCATCCATCCTTAGAACCCTGCTCAGAATCATTGGCCTGGAGCCAAACAACACGTCTCAATAGTCCTGCAGAAGACTCTCTGCAGTTTGGAGCTTCTCACAACTCCCATCGTGGGAAAACACCCATGGCCTCGTGATGCCCCCCCCCCCCATTCATGAAGGGGCCATCAGGGACAGAAACTCCAACCTGAGCGATCGTCTGATCCTGCCCTGACTTCAGATGCACGAGATCTCGATTCAGGTCTGTAGATTGTGCATGCCATGGCCTCACCCAGAAACCTAAGCCTAGCTTGTGTTCTCAGACTTTTGTCGTCAAACTACTGGCCCACAAGCCCTCCAGTTTGGCAATCCAGAACTACAATGCAGCACTCTGCCAGCCCTCCAGAAGAAAAACATTGTCCTCTGGGGCTACCTAGTAACCCCAAATGAGGATCATACTGCACCGACCATGGCTGTACCCCAAATACATAGGCTGACCAGGTCACTAATGCCCTTTCTGACACAGCCTGAGCCTGGACCCCCTGGACCCTCCCAGACAGCTGGCCGCACACTGAGCACATTGAGCCGCCATGGCCTTAGGTCGTCATCTCTTCCCAACCTCGGTTTTCAGGTTTCAGAACCTAGACCTTATCTCCAATCACTACCCAGGGTTGAAGGTGATGCAAAAATCAGAACTCCTTCCCCATGGCAGGAAACCTTGTGGTTGGCATGTTGTCCAACGTTCAGTGTCGTTGAAACCAGTGTGGCCCATGAGGCCCCGCCCATGCTCGCGGGCCACATTGGTCACAAACACACATTGTGACGCTCAGGCTGAGCCTAGTCCTCAAGTAAGGCCGCTCAGTGGCTGGATGAAGAGATAGCATATTGGGCTTGCCATGCCCCTAGGCCCCAATTTTTAACCATAGTTCGGGTTGACCCTTCAGTCTTCCCCACGGCTTGGCTTTGGAATTCCTCTTTTGGTGGGACACCTGAGGTAACAAAACTGAAATGAGTCCTCCCATCCCACAGATTGACGAAAACCAATTGGGAATCGGGCCAAATCCTCAGAGAGGAAGATTCGTCCATGGCCCATGAGGCCTCCCTGACATTCCACGGCCATCGCTGATACAAAATCCAGAGACAAAAGCCTGAGCAAGCGCCTCAGACTAGCACTTTCTTCATATCCTGAAGAGATCTTCTCATGGTTTGTAGATCGGGCCTGCCATACCTACGTCCCCAAATCTAAGCTGAGTTTGTGTTTTCAGACTTCTGTCCTCAAAGTCTTGGGCCAACCACCCTGCAGGCTGGGCCCCTGGAGCCACACATTAGGACTGTGCCTACCAATCCATGGGAATTCTTCCCATTCCATGGTCCAAAATAGTACAAATTAGGAGAAACCTCCAAAGTCCCTGAGGCCATCCCAATAGTGTAGGTCGCCCGGAACAAACAAGGGCTGTCTGACACCAGCTGATAATCGACCTCCACACATACCATAGTTGGATGTCCCCAGAGAAGAAGATTGAACCAGACAGGACCCTAGGCCATAATAGGATCCATTGCTTTGGGTTACAGGCATGTGTCCTCAAAAGCCTGATTCCAATACGAGCATAGGGGTTTTCCTGAGGCACCCATCAGAACTCATCTCGTCTCCACAAGGAAACCTGTGCATGGGAGCCATGTCCAAAGCTTAGGAGAGTACTTCAGGGTCCCGGTGCCACCGCCCCATTCCAAGGCCCTCATGGACACAAAAACACATTACGACCCATCCTCAGGAAAGTCCATTTCAACTCAGCCACCCCGGTTGCTCCGGCAGAGCCATCAGATCTAAACTGTCTTATTGCTAGGAGACAATTGGAATGCGAGGCGGGCTTCCCAGGCATCCATCCGCGAACGATGCTCTGGAGTCATTCCATATGGGATGTCCTGGAGCTGTCCAACAGGTCTCAATTGTCCCGCAGAAGGAATCCTTGAAGGGGGCATCCCACAACTCCCAACGTGGGAAAACCTCAATGGCCTCGAGATTCCGCTCCCTTCATGAAGCGGCCGTCATGCTCAGAAACTCCAACCTGAGCCAACGTCTGATCCTCGCCCTGACTTCAGATGCATGAGATATTGGTTCAGACCTGCAGGGGGTACCTGCCGTGCCCTCGCCCTGAAACCCAAGTCTAGCTTGTCTTCTCAGACTTCCGTCCTCACACTCCTGGCCCCGAATCCCTCAAGTTTGGCAATTCCGGACCCACAATGCAGCACTCTGCCTGCCCTCTAGAAAAAAAAATATTGCCTCATGAGCTGCCCAGGCACCTTAAATGAGGGTAAACCTACACAGCACTCGACTTTACCCAAATTATATAGTGTAACCTGGGCACTAATGCACTGTCGAACAAACCTGAGCCCGGAGCTCCTAACCAACACCCAGAAAGCTGACCGCACACTGAGCACATAAAACCCGCCATGGCCTTAGGTCATCATCTCTTCCCTACCTCAGTTTTCAGGCTTCAGAACCGAGACCTTATCTCCAATCACTGCCCAGGGGTGAGTGTGATGCAAAAATCAGAATTCCTCCTTACCCATGGCAAGAATCCTTGTGGTTGGCACGTTCAGTGTAGGAGAAACCAGCATTCACCCTGAGGCCCCGCCCATTCTTGAGTGCGATGAGGGCATACACACGCATTGTGACCCTCAGCATGAGTCCTGTCCTCTAGTAAGTCCTCTCAGTGGCTGGACCATTAGATGTCATAATGGGCTTGACATGTCCCTAGGCCCCAATTTTTAACCAGATTTCTGATTGTCCAGTCGCCCCTCCTTAGGGCTCTACTCTGGAATCCATCATTTGGTGGGTCACCTGAGGTTAAAAAAGAAAAAAACAACAACAACAACAACAACAACAAAAAAAAACCGGACTTCTTCCAGCCCACTGAATGACCGCAAACTCTTTGGATGGGGCCAAACCACCAGAGAGTAAGACTCGTCCATTTCCCATGAAGTCACCCAGAAATTCCACGACCATGAGTGACACGATATCCAGGATAAAAACTTGAGCAGAGCCTCACACTCGCCCTTCTTTCAAATCCCGAAGAGTTCTCCTCATGGTCTGTAGATCAGTTCTGCCATACCTATGACCCGAAACATAAGCCGAGTTTGTGTTTTCAGACAACTGTCCAAACAGCCCTGGCCTACACAACCTACAGGCTCAGGCCCCTGGAGCCAAACCTGAGGACTGTACTTGCCCTCTCCAAGGGAATTGTGTGTGCCCATTCCAATGGCCACAACCCTTCTCATAGGATAAACCTCCAAAGTCCCTGATCCATCTCAATAGTGGTGGCTTCCCAGGAAAAACAGGGGCAATCTGAGCCCAACTGAGCACCTATCTGCACTCAGACCCATAGACAGATGTCCCCAGATGTAAAAAGGAAAGAACAGGCCCCTAGGCACTAATCAGATCCATTGCTTTGGTTTCCAGGCATCTCTCCTCAGAGGCCTGGATTTCAAAAGCAGCATATAGCTTTTTCTTGACTCACCCATCAGAAAACATCTCATCTACACATGGGACACTTGCACGGTGGAGCTGTGTCAAAGCCTTTGTTTAGGAGAACCCTTTAGGGCCCCAGTGCCACCGCTTCATTCCAAGGTCTCCATAGACACAAAAGCACATTCGGACCCATCCCCAGGGGTGTGCATTTCAACTCAGCATCCTCGGTAGCTCCCCACAGATCCAGGAGATCTAACCTGTCTTGTTGCTAGGAGACAATTGGAATGCAAGGTGGGCTACCCAGCCATCCATCCTTAGAACCCTGCTCAGAATCATTGGCCTGGAGCCAAACAACAGGTCTCAATAGTCCTGCAGAAGACTCTCTGCAGTTTGGAGCTTCTCACAACTCCCATCGTGGGAAAACACCCATGGCCTCGTGATGCCCCCCCCCCATTCATGAAGGGGCCATCAGGGACAGAAACTCCAACCTGAGCGATCGTCTGATCCTGCCCTGACTTCAGATGCACGAGATCTCGAATCAGGTCTGTAGATTGTGCATGCCATGGCCTCACCCAGAAACCTAAGCCTAGCTTGTGTTCTCAGACTTTTGTCGTCAAACTACTGGCCCACAAGCCCTCCAGTTTGGCAATCCAGAACTACAATGCAGCACTCTGCCAGCCCTCCAGAAGAAAAACATTGTCCTCTGGGGCTACCTAGTAACCCCAAATGAGGATCATACTGCACCGACCATGGCTGTACCCCAAATACATAGGCTGACCAGGTCACTAATGCCCTTTCTGACACAGCCTGAGCCTGGACACCCTGGACCCTCCCAGACAGCTGGCCGCACACTGAGCACATTGAGCCGCCATGGCCTTAGGTCGTCATCTCTTCCCAACCTCGGTTTTCAGGTTTCAGAATCTAGACCTTATCTCCAATCACTGCCCAGGGTTGAAGGTGATGCAGAAATCAGAACTCCTTCCCCATGGCAAGAAACCTTGTGGTTGGCATGTTGTCCAATGTTCAGTGTCGTTGAAACCAGTGTGGCCCATGAGGCCCCGCCCATGCTCGCGGGCCACATTGGTCACAAACACACATTGTGACGCTCAGGCTGAGCGTAGTCCTCAAGTAAGGCCGCTCAGTGGCTGGATGAAGAGATAGCATATTGGGCTTGCCATGCCCCTAGGCCCCAATTTTTAACCATAGTTCGGGTTGACCCTTCAGTCTTCCCCACGGCTTGGCTTTGGAATTCCTCTTTTGGTGGGACACCTGAGGTAACAAAACTGAAATGAGTCCTCCCATCCCACAGATTGACGAAAAGCAATTGGGAATCGGGCCAAATCCTCAGAGAGGAAGATTCGCCCATGGCCCATGAGGCCTCCCCGACATTCCACGGCCATCGCTGATACAAAATCCAGAGACAAAAGCCTGAGCAAGCGCCTCAGACTAGCAATTTCTTCATATCCTGAAGAGTTCTTCTCATGGTTTGTAGATCGGGCCTGCCATACCTACGTCCCCAAATCTGAGCTGAGTTTGTGTTTTCAGACTTCTGTCCTCAAAGTCTTGGGCCAACCACCCTGCAGGCTGGGCCCCTGGAGCCACACATTAGGACTGTGCCTACCAATCCATGGGAATTCTTCCCATTCCATGGTCCAAAATAGTACAAATTAGGAGAAACCTCCAAAGTCCCTGAGGCCATCCCAATAGTGTAGGTCGCGCGGAACAAACAAGGGCTGTCTGACACCAGCTGATAATCGACCTCCACTCATACCATAGATGGATGTCCCCAGAGAAGAAGATTGAACCAGACAGGACCCTAGGCCATAATAGGATCCATTGCTTTGGGTTACAGGCATGTGTCCTCAAAAGCCTGATTCCAATACGAGCATAGGGGTTTTCCTGAGGCACCCATCAGAACTCATCTCGTCTCCACAAGGAAACCTGTGCATGGGAGCCATGTCCAAAGCTTAGGAGAGTACTTCAGGGTCCCGGTGCCACCGCCCAATTCCAAGGCCCTCATGGACACAAAAACACATTAGGACCCATCCTCAGGAAAGTCCATTTCAACTCAGCCACCGCAGTTGCTCCGGCAGAGCCATCAGATCTAAACTGTCTTGTTGCTAGGAGACAATTGGAATGCGAGGCGGGATTCCCAGGCATCCATCCGCGAACGATGCTCTGGAGTCATTCCATATGGGATGTCCTGGAGCTGTCCAACAGGTCTCAATTGTCCCGCAGAAGGAATCCTTGAAGGGGGCATCCCACAACTCCCAACGTGGGAAAACCTCAATGACCTCGAGATTCCGCTCCCTTCATGAAGCGGCCGTCATGCTCCGAAACTCCAACCTGAGCCAACGTCTGATCCTCGCCCTGACTTCAGATGCATGAGATATTGGTTCAGACCTGCAGGGGGTACCTGCCATGCCCTCGCCCTGAAATCCAAGTCTAGCTTGTCTTCTCAGACTTCCGTCCTCACACTCCTGGCCCCGAATCCCTCAAGTTTGGCAATTCCAGACCCACAATGCAGCACTCTGCCTGCCCTCTAGAAAAAAAAATATTGCCTCATGAGCTGCCCAGGCACCTTAAATGAGGGTAAACCTACACAGCACTCAACTTTACCCAAATTATATAGTGTAACCTGGGCACTAATGCACTGTCGAACAAACCTGAGCCCGGAGCTCCTAACCAACACCCAGAAAGCTGACCGCACACTGAGCACATAAAACCCGCCATGGCCTTAGGTCATCATCTCTTCCCTACCTCAGTTTTCAGGCTTCAGAACCGAGACCTTATCTCCAATCACTGCCCAGGGGTGAGTGTGATGCAGAAATCAGAATTCCACCTTACCCATGGAAGAATCCTTGTGGTTGGCACGTTCAGTGTAGGAGAAACCAGCATTCACCCTGAGGCCCCGCCCATTCTTGAGTGCGATGAGGGCATACACACGCATTGTGACCCTCAGCATGAGTCCTGTCCTCTAGTAAGTCCTCTCAGTGGCTGGACCATTAGATGTCATAATGGGCTTGACATGTCCCTAGGCCCCAATTTTTAACCAGATTTCTGATTGTCCAGTCGCCCCTCCCCAGGGCTCTACTCTGGAATCCATCATTTGGTGGGACACCTGAGGTTAAAAAAGAAAACAACAACAACAACAAAAAAAAAAAAAAAAAGGATTTCTTCCAGCCCACAGAATGACCGCAAACTCTTTGGACTTGGCCAAACTACCAGAGAGTAAGACTCGTCCACATCCCATGAAGTACCCAGAAATTCAACGACCATGAGTGACACGATATCCAGGACAAAAACTTGAGCAGAGCCTCACACTCGCCCTTCTTTCAAATCCCGAAGAGTTCTCCTCATGGTCTGTAGATCAGTCCTGCCATACCTATGACCCGAAACATAAGCCGAGTTTGTGTTTTCAGACAACTGTCCAAACAGCCCTGACCTACACAACCTACAGGCTCAGGCCCCTGGAGCCAAACCTGAGGACTGTACTTGCCCTCTCCAAGGGAATTGTGTGTGCCCATTCCAATGGCCACAACCCTTCTCATAGGATAAACCTCCAAAGTCCCTGATCCATCTCAATAGTGGTGGCTTCCCAGGAAAAACAGGGGCAATCTGAGCCCAAGTGAGCACCTACCTGCACTCAGACCCATAGACAGATGTCCCCAGAGGTAAAAAGGAAAGAACAGGCCCCTAGGCACTAATCAGATCCATTGCTTTGGTTTCCAGGCATCTCTCCTCAGAGGCCTGGATTTCAAAAGCAGCATATAGCTGTTTCTTGACTCACCCATCAGAAAACATCTCATCTACACTTGGGAAACTTGCACGTTGGAGCTGTGTCAAAGCCTTTGTTTAGGAGAACCCTTTAGGGCCCCAGTGCCACCGCTTCATTCCAAGGTCTCCATAGACACAAAAGCACGTTAGGACCCATCCCCAGGGGTGTCCATTTCAACTCAGCGTCCTCGGTTGCTCCCCACAGATCCAGGAGATCTAACCTGTCTTGTTGCTAGGAGACAATTGGAATGCGAGGTGGGCTACCCAGCCATCCATCCTTAGAACCCTGCTCAGAATCATTGGCCTGGAGCCAAACAACAGGTCTCAATTGTCCTGCAGAAGACTCTCTGCAGTTTGGAGCGTCTTACAACTCCCATCGTGGGAAAACAACCATGGCCTCGTGAAGCCCCCCCCCATTCATGAAGGGGCCATCAGGGACAGAAACTCCAACCTGAGCGATCGTCTGATCTTCGCCCTGACTTCAGATGCACGAGATCTCGATTCAGGTCTGTAGATTGTGCCTGCCATGGCCTCACCCAGAAACCTAAGCCTAGCTTGTGTTCTCAGACTTTTGTCGTCAGACTACTGGCCCACAAGCCCTCCAGTTTGGCAATCCAGAACTACAATGCAGCACTCTGCCGGCCCTCCAGAAGAAAAACATTGTCCTCTGGGGCTACCCAGTAACCCCAAATGAGGATAACCTGCACCGACCATGGCTGTACCCCAAATACATAGGCTGACCAGGGCACTAATGCCCTTTCTGACACAGCCTGAACCTGGACCCCCTGGACCCTCCCAGACAGCTGGCCGCACACTGAGCACATTGAGCCGCCATGGCCTTAGGTCGTCAACTCTTCCCAACCTCGGTTTTCAGGTTTCAGAACCTAGACCTTATCTCCAATCACTGCCCAGGGTTGAAGGTGATGCAGAAATCAGAACTCCTTCCCCATGGCAAGAAACCTTGTGGTTGGCATGTTGTCCAACGTTCAGTGTCGTTGAAACCATTGAGGCCCATGAGGCCCCGCCCATGCTCGCGGGCCACATTGGTCACAAACACACATTGTGACGCTCAGGCTGAGCCTAGTCCTCAAGTAAGGCCACTCAGTGGCTGGATGAAGAGATAGCATATTGGGCTTGCCATGCCCCTAGGCCCCAATTTTTAACCATAGTTCGGGTTGATTCTTCAGTCTTCCCCACGGCTTGGCTTTGGAATTCCTCTTTTGGTGGGACACCTGAGGTAACAAAACTGAAATGAGTCCTCCCATCCCACAGATTGACGAAAAGCAATTGGGAATCGGGCCAAATCCTCAGAGAGGAAGATTCGTCCATGGCCCATGAGGCCTCCCCGACATTCCCCAACCATCGCTGATACAAAATCCAGAGACAAAAGCCTGAGCAAGCGCCTCAGACTCGCACTTTCTTCATATCCTGAAGAGTTCTTCTCATGGTTTGTAGATCGGGCCTGCCATACCTACGTCCCCAAATCTAAGCTGAGTTTGTGTTTTCAGACTTCTGTCCTCAAAGTCTTGGGCCAACCACCCTGCAGGCTGGGCCCCTGGAGCCACACATTAGGACTGTGCCTACCAATCCATGGGAATTCTGCCCATTCCATGGTCCAAAATAGTACAAATTAGGAGAAACCTCCAAAGTCCCTGAGGCCATCCCAATAGTGTAGGTCGCCCGGAACAAACAAGGGCTGTCTGACACCAGCTGATAATCGACCTCCACTCATACCATAGATGGATGTCCCCAGAGAAGAAGATTGAACCAGACAGGACCCTAGGCCATAATAGGATCCATTGCTTTGGGTTACAGGCATGTGTCCTCAAAAGCCTGATTCCAATACGAGCATAGGAGTTTTCCTGAGGCACCCATCAGAACTCATCTCGTCTCCACAAGGAAACCTGTGCATGGGAGCCATGTCCAAAGCTTAGGAGAGTACTTCAGGGTCCCGGTGCCACCGCCCCATTCCAAGGCCCTCATGGACACAAAAACACATTAGGACCCATCCTCAGGAAAGTCCATTTCAACTCAGCCACCGCGGTTGCTCCGGCAGAGCCATCAGATCTAAACTGTCTTGTTGCTAGGAGACAATTGGAATGCGAGGCGGGATTCCCAGGCATCCATCCGCGAACGGTGCTCTGGAGTCATTCCATATGGGATGTCCTGGAGTTGTCCAACAGGTCTCAATTGTCCCGCAGAAGGATTCCTTGAAGGGGGCATCCCACAACTCCCAACGTGGGAAAACCTCAATGGCCTCGAGATTCCGCTCCCTTCATGAAGCGGCCGTCATGCTCAGAAACTCCAACCTGAGCCAATGTCTGATCCTCGCCCTGACTTCAGATACATGAGATATTGGTTCAGATCTGCAGGGGGTACCTGCCGTGCCCTCGCCCTGGAACCCAAGTCTAGCTTGTCTTCTCAGACTTCCGTCCTCACACTCCTGGCCCCGAATCCCTCAAGTTTGGCAATTCCGGACCCACAATGCAGCACTCTGCCTGCCCTCTAGAAAAAAAATTATTGCCTCATGAGCTGCCCAGGCACCTTAAATGAGGGTAAACCTACACAGCACTCGACT
Source organism: Mustela nivalis (assembly GCF_964662115.1). NCBI lineage: Eukaryota > Metazoa > Chordata > Mammalia > Carnivora > Mustelidae > Mustela > Mustela nivalis. The sequence goes on from NW_028136248.1 coordinate 456,483, forward strand.
TTACCCAAATTATATAGTCAAACCTGGGCACTAATGCACTGTCGAACACAACGTGAGCCCGGACCGCCTGACCAACACCCAGAAAGCTGACCGCACACTGAACACATAAAACCCGCCATGGCCTTAGGTCATCATCTCTTCCCTACCTCAGTTTTCAGGCTTCAGAACCGAGACCTTATCTCCAATCACTGCCCATGGGTGAGTGTGATGCAGAAATCAGAACTCCTCCTTACCCATGGCAAGAATCCTTGTGGTTGGCACGTTCAGTGTAGGAGAAACCAGCATTCACCCTGAGGCCCCGCCCATTCTTGAGTGCGATGAGGGCATACACACGCATTGTGACCCTCAGCATGAGTCCTGTCCTCTAGTAAGTCCTCTCAGTGGCTGGACCATTAGATGTCATAATGGGCTTGACATGTCCCTAGGCCCCAATTTTTAACCAGATTTCTGATTGTCCAGTCGCCCCTCCCCAGGGCTCTACTCTGGAATCCATCATTTGGTGGGACACCTGCGGTTAAAAAAGAAAACAACAACAACAACAACAACAAAAAAAAAAGGACTTCTTCCAGCCCACAGAATGACCGCAAACTCTTTGGACTTGGCCAAACTACCAGAGAGTAAGACTCGTCCATTTCCCATGAAGTACCCAGAAATTCAACGACCATGAGTGACACGATATCCAGGACAAAAACTTGAGCAGAGCCTCACACTCGCCCTTCCTTCAAATCCCGAAGAGTTCTCCTCATGGTCTGTAGATCAGTCCTGCCATACCTATGACCCGAAACATAAGCCGAGTTTGTGTTTTCAGACAACTGTCCAAACAGCCCTGACCTACACAACCTACAGGCTCAGGCCCCTGGGGCAAACCTGTGGACTGTACTTGCCCTCTCCAAGGGAATTGTGTGTGCCCATTCCAATGGCCACAACCCTTCTCATAGGATAAACCTCCAAAGTCCCTGATCCATCTCAATAGTGGTGGCTTCCCAGGAAAAACAGGGGCAATCTGAGCCCAACTGAGCACCTACCTGCACTCAGACCCATAGACAGATGTCCCCAGAGGTAAAAAGGAAAGAACAGGCCCCTAGGCACTAATCAGATCCATTGCTTTGGTTTCCAGGCATCTCTCCTCAGAGGCCTGGATTTCAAAAGCAGCATATAGCTGTTTCTTGACTCACCCATCAGAAAACATCTCATCTACACTTGGGAAACTTGCACGTTGGAGCTGTGTCAAAGCCTTTGTTTAGGAGAACCCTTTAGGGCCCCAGTGCCACCGCTTCATTCCAAGGTCTCCATAGACACAAAAGCACGTTAGGACCCATCCCCAGGGGTGTCCATTTCAACTCAGCGTCCTCGGTTGCTCCCCACAGATCCAGGAGATCTAACCTGTCTTGTTGCTAGGAGACAATTGGAATGCGAGGTGGGCTACCCAGCCATCCATCCTTAGAACCCTGCTCAGAATCATTGGCCTGGAGCCAAACAACAAGTCTCAATTGTCCTGCAGAAGACTCTCTGCAGTTTGGAGATTCTCACAACTCCCATCGTGGGAAAACACCCATGGCCTCGTGAAGCCCCCCCCGCATTAATGAAGGGGCCATCAGGGACAGAAACTCCAACCTGAGCGATCGTCTGATCCTGCCCTGACTTCAGATGCACGAGATATCGATTCAGGTCTGTAGATTGTGCCTGCCATGGCCTCACCCAGAAACCTAAGCCTAGCTTGTGTTCTCAGACTTTTGTCGTCAGACTACTGGCCCACAAGCCCTCCAGTTTGGCAATCCAGAACTACAATGCAGCACTCTGCCGGCCCTCCAGAAGAAAAACATTGTCCTCTGGGGCTACCCAGTAACCCCAAATGAGGATAACCTGCACCGACCATGGCTGTACCCCAAATACATAGGCTGACCAGGTCACTAATGCCCTTTCTGACACAGCCTGAGCCTGGAACCCCTGGACCCTCCCAGACAGCTGGCCGCACACTGAGCACATCGAACCGCCATGGCCTTAGGTCGTCAACTCTTCCCAACCTCGGTTTTCAGGTTTCAGAACCTAGACCTTATCTCCAATCACTGCCCAGGGTTGAAGGTGATGCAGAAATCAGAACTCCTTCCCCATGGCAAGAAACCTTGTGGTTGGCATGTTGTCCCACGTTCAGTGTAGTTGAAACCAGTGTGGCCCATGAGGCCCCGCCCATGCTCGCGGGACACATTGTTCACAAACACACATTGTGACGCTCAGGCTGAGCCTAGTCCTCAAGTAAGGCCGCTCAGTGGCTGGATGAAGAGATAGCATATTGGGCTTGCCATGCCCCTAGGCCCCAATTTTTAACCATAGTTCGGGTTGACCCTTCAGTCTTCCCCACGGCTTGGCTTTGGAATTCCTCTTTTGGTGGGACACCTGAGGTAACAAAACTGAAATGAGTCCTCCCATCCCACAGATTGACGAAAAGCAATTGGGAATCGGGCCAAATCCTCAGAGAGGAAGATTCGTCCATGGCCCATGAGGCCTCCCCGACATTCCACGGCCATCGCTGATACAAAATCCAGAGACAAAAGACTGAGCAAGCGCCTCAGACTCGCACTTTCTTCATATCCTGAAGAGTTCTTCTCATGGTTTGTAGATCGGGCCTGCCATACCTACGTCCCCAAATCTAAGCTGAGTTTGTGTTTTCAGACTTCTGTCCTCAAAGTCTTGGGCCAACCACCCTGCAGGCTGGGCCCCTGGAGCCACACATTAGGACTGTGCCTACCAATCCATGGGAATTCTGCCCATTCCATGGTCCAAAATAGTACAAATTAGGAGAAACCTCCAAAGTCCCTGAGGCCATCCCAATAGTGTAGGTCGCCCGGAACAAACAAGGGCTGTCTGACACCAGCTGATAATCGACCTCCACTCATACCATAGATGGATGTCCCTAGTGAAGAAGATTGAACCAGACAGGACCCTAGGCCATAATAGGATCCATTGCTTTGGGTTACAGGCATGTGTCCTCAAAAGCCTGATTCCAATACGAGCATAGGAGTTTTCCTGAGGCACCCATCAGAACTCATCTCGTCTCCACAAGGAAACCTGTGCATGGGAGCCATGTCCAAAGCTTAGGAGAGTACTTCAGGGTCCCGGTGCCACCGCCCCATTCCAAGGCCCTCATGGACACAAAAACACATTAGGACCCATCCTCAGGAAAGTCCATTTCAACTCAGCCACCGCGGTTGCTCCGGCAGAGCCATCATATCTAAACTGTCTTGTTGCTAGGAGACAATTGGAATGCGAGGCGGGATTCCCAGGCATCCATCCGCGAACGGTGCTCTGGAGTCATTCCATATGGGATGTCCTGGAGTTGTCCAACAGGTCTCAATTGTCCCGCAGAAGGATTCCTTGAAGGGGGCATCCCACAACTCCCAACGTGGGAAAACCTCAATGGCCTCGAGATTCCGCTCCCTTCATGAAGCGGCCGTCATGCTCAGAAACTCCAACCTGAGCCAATGTCTGATCCTCGCCCTGACTTCAGATACATGAGATATTGGTTCAGATCTGCAGGGGGTACCTGCCGTGCCCTCGCCCTGGAACCCAAGTCTAGCTTGTCTTCTCAGACTTCCGTCCTCACACTCCTGGCCCCGAATCCCTCAAGTTTGGCAATTCCGGACCCACAATGCAGCACTCTGCCTGCCCTCTAGAAAAAAAATTATTGCCTCATGAGCTGCCCAGGCACCTTAAATGAGGGTAAACCTACACAGCACTCGACTTTACCCAAATTATATAGTCAAACCTGGGCACTAATGCACTGTCGAACACAACGTGAGCCCGGACCGCCTGACCAACACCCAGAAAGCTGACCGCACACTGAACACATAAAACCCGCCATGGCCTTAGGTCATCATCTCTTCCCTACCTCAGTTTTCAGGCTTCAGAACCGAGACCTTATCTCCAATCACTGCCCATGGGTGAGTGTGATGCAGAAATCAGAACTCCTCCTTACCCATGGCAAGAATCCTTGTGGTTGGCATGTTCAGTGTAGGAGAAACCAGCATTCACCCTGAGGCCCCGCCCATTCTTGAGTGCGATGAGGGCATACACACGCATTGTGACCCTCAGCATGAGTCCTGTCCTCTAGTAAGTCCTCTCAGTGGCTGGACCATTAGATGTCATAATGGGCTTGACATGTCCCTAGGCCCCAATTTTTAACCAGATTTCTGATTGTCCAGTCGCCCCTCCCCAGGGCTCTACTCTGGAATCCATCATTTGGTGGGACACCTGCGGTTAAAAAAGAAAACAACAACAACAACAACAACAAAAAAAAAAGGACTTCTTCCAGCCCACAGAATGACCGCAAACTCTTTGGACTTGGCCAAACTACCAGAGAGTAAGACTCGTCCATTTCCCATGAAGTACCCAGAAATTCAACGACCATGAGTGACACGATATCCAGGACAAAAACTTGAGCAGAGCCTCACACTCGCCCTTCCTTCAAATCCCGAAGAGTTCTCCTCATGGTCTGTAGATCAGTCCTGCCATACCTATGACCCGAAACATAAGCCGAGTTTGTGTTTTCAGACAACTGTCCAAACAGCCCTGACCTACACAACCTACAGGCTCAGGCCCCTGGAGCCAAACCTGTGGACTGTACTTGCCCTCTCCAAGGGAATTGTGTGTGCCCATTCCAATGGCCACAACCCTTCTCATAGGATAAACCTCCAAAGTCCCTGATCCATCTCAATAGTGGTGGCTTCCCAGGAAAAACAGGGGCAATCTGAGCCCAACTGAGCACCTACCTGCACTCAGACCCATAGACAGATGTCCCCAGAGGTAAAAAGGAAAGAACAGGCCCCTAGGCACTAATCAGATCCATTGCTTTGGTTTCCAGGCATCTCTCCTCAGAGGCCTGGATTTCAAAAGCAGCATATAGCTGTTTCTTGACTCACCCATCAGAAAACATCTCATCTACACTTGGGAAACTTGCACGTTGGAGCTGTGTCAAAGCCTTTGTTTAGGAGAACCCTTTAGGGCCCCAGTGCCACCGCTTCATTCCAAGGTCTCCATAGACACAAAAGCACGTTAGGACCCATCCCCAGGGGTGTCCATTTCAACTCAGCGTCCTCGGTTGCTCCCCACAGATCCAGGAGATCTAACCTGTCTTGTTGCTAGGAGACAATTGGAATGCGAGGTGGGCTACCCAGCCATCCATCCTTAGAACCCTGCTCAGAATCATTGGCCTGGAGCCAAACAACAGGTCTCAATTGTCCTGCAGAAGACTCTCTGCAGTTTGGAGCGTCTTACAACTCCCATCGTGGGAAAACAACCATGGCCTCGTGAAGCCCCCCCCCATTCATGAAGGGGCCATCAGGGACAGAAACTCCAACCTGAGCGATCGTCTGATCTTCGCCCTGACTTCAGATGCACGAGATCTCGATTCAGGTCTGTAGATTGTGCCTGCCATGGCCTCACCCAGAAACCTAAGCCTAGCTTGTGTTCTCAGACTTTTGTCGTCAGACTACTGGCCCACAAGCCCTCCAGTTTGGCAATCCAGAACTACAATGCAGCACTCTGCCGGCCCTCCAGAAGAAAAACATTGTCCTCTGGGGCTACCCAGTAACCCCAAATGAGGATAACCTGCACCGACCATGGCTGTACCCCAAATACATAGGCTGACCAGGGCACTAATGCCCTTTCTGACACAGCCTGAACCTGGACCCCCTGGACCCTCCCAGACAGCTGGCCGCACACTGAGCACATTGAGCCGCCATGGCCTTAGGTCGTCAACTCTTCCCAACCTCGGTTTTCAGGTTTCAGAACCTAGACCTTATCTCCAATCACTGCCCAGGGTTGAAGGTGATGCAGAAATCAGAACTCCTTCCCCATGGCAAGAAACCTTGTGGTTGGCATGTTGTCCAACGTTCAGTGTCGTTGAAACCATTGAGGCCCATGAGGCCCCGCCCATGCTCGCGGGCCACATTGGTCACAAACACACATTGTGACGCTCAGGCTGAGCCTAGTCCTCAAGTAAGGCCACTCAGTGGCTGGATGAAGAGATAGCATATTGGGCTTGCCATGCCCCTAGGCCCCAATTTTTAACCATAGTTCGGGTTGATTCTTCAGTCTTCCCCACGGCTTGGCTTTGGAATTCCTCTTTTGGTGGGACACCTGAGGTAACAAAACTGAAATGAGTCCTCCCATCCCACAGATTGACGAAAAGCAATTGGGAATCGGGCCAAATCCTCAGAGAGGAAGATTCGTCCATGGCCCATGAGGCCTCCCCGACATTCCCCAACCATCGCTGATACAAAATCCAGAGACAAAAGCCTGAGCAAGCGCCTCAGACTCGCACTTTCTTCATATCCTGAAGAGTTCTTCTCATGGTTTGTAGATCGGGCCTGCCATACCTACGTCCCCAAATCTAAGCTGAGTTTGTGTTTTCAGACTTCTGTCCTCAAAGTCTTGGGCCAACCACCCTGCAGGCTGGGCCCCTGGAGCCACACATTAGGACTGTGCCTACCAATCCATGGGAATTCTGCCCATTCCATGGTCCAAAATAGTACAAATTAGGAGAAACCTCCAAAGTCCCTGAGGCCATCCCAATAGTGTAGGTCGCCCGGAACAAACAAGGGCTGTCTGACACCAGCTGATAATCGACCTCCACTCATACCATAGATGGATGTCCCCAGAGAAGAAGATTGAACCAGACAGGACCCTAGGCCATAATAGGATCCATTGCTTTGGGTTACAGGCATGTGTCCTCAAAAGCCTGATTCCAATACGAGCATAGGAGTTTTCCTGAGGCACCCATCAGAACTCATCTCGTCTCCACAAGGAAACCTGTGCATGGGAGCCATGTCCAAAGCTTAGGAGAGTACTTCAGGGTCCCGGTGCCACCGCCCCATTCCAAGGCCCTCATGGACACAAAAACACATTAGGACCCATCCTCAGGAAAGTCCATTTCAACTCAGCCACCGCGGTTGCTCCGGCAGAGCCATCAGATCTAAACTGTCTTGTTGCTAGGAGACAATTGGAATGCGAGGCGGGATTCCCAGGCATCCATCCGCGAACGGTGCTCTGGAGTCATTCCATATGGGATGTCCTGGAGTTGTCCAACAGGTCTCAATTGTCCCGCAGAAGGATTCCTTGAAGGGGGCATCCCACAACTCCCAACGTGGGAAAACCTCAATGGCCTCGAGATTCCGCTCCCTTCATGAAGCGGCCGTCATGCTCAGAAACTCCAACCTGAGCCAATGTCTGATCCTCGCCCTGACTTCAGATACATGAGATATTGGTTCAGATCTGCAGGGGGTACCTGCCGTGCCCTCGCCCTGGAACCCAAGTCTAGCTTGTCTTCTCAGACTTCCGTCCTCACACTCCTGGCCCCGAATCCCTCAAGTTTGGCAATTCCGGACCCACAATGCAGCACTCTGCCTGCCCTCTAGAAAAAAAATTATTGCCTCATGAGCTGCCCAGGCACCTTAAATGAGGGTAAACCTACACAGCACTCGACTTTACCCAAATTATATAGTCAAACCTGGGCACTAATGCACTGTCGAACACAACGTGAGCCCGGACCGCCTGACCAACACCCAGAAAGCTGACCGCACACTGAACACATAAAACCCGCCATGGCCTTAGGTCATCATCTCTTCCCTACCTCAGTTTTCAGGCTTCAGAACCGAGACCTTATCTCCAATCACTGCCCATGGGTGAGTGTGATGCAGAAATCAGAACTCCTCCTTACCCATGGCAAGAATCCTTGTGGTTGGCACGTTCAGTGTAGGAGAAACCAGCATTCACCCTGAGGCCCCGCCCATTCTTGAGTGCGATGAGGGCATACACACGCATTGTGACCCTCAGCATGAGTCCTGTCCTCTAGTAAGTCCTCTCAGTGGCTGGACCATTAGATGTCATAATGGGCTTGACATGTCCCTAGGCCCCAATTTTTAACCAGATTTCTGATTGTCCAGTCGCCCCTCCCCAGGGCTCTACTCTGGAATCCATCATTTGGTGGGACACCTGCGGTTAAAAAAGAAAACAACAACAACAACAACAACAAAAAAAAAAGGACTTCTTCCAGCCCACAGAATGACCGCAAACTCTTTGGACTTGGCCAAACTACCAGAGAGTAAGACTCGTCCATTTCCCATGAAGTACCCAGAAATTCAACGACCATGAGTGACACGATATCCAGGACAAAAACTTGAGCAGAGCCTCACACTCGCCCTTCCTTCAAATCCCGAAGAGTTCTCCTCATGGTCTGTAGATCAGTCCTGCCATACCTATGACCCGAAACATAAGCCGAGTTTGTGTTTTCAGACAACTGTCCAAACAGCCCTGACCTACACAACCTACAGGCTCAGGCCCCTGGGGCAAACCTGTGGACTGTACTTGCCCTCTCCAAGGGAATTGTGTGTGCCCATTCCAATGGCCACAAACCTTCTCATAGGATAAACCTCCAAAGTCCCTGATCCATCTCAATAGTGGTGGCTTCCCAGGAAAAACAGGGGCAATCTGAGCCCAACTGAGCACCTACCTGCACTCAGACCCATAGACAGATGTCCCCAGAGGTAAAAAGGAAAGAACAGGCCCCTAGGCACTAATCAGATCCATTGCTTTGGTTTCCAGGCATCTCTCCTCAGAGGCCTGGATTTCAAAAGCAGCATATAGCTGTTTCTTGACTCACCCATCAGAAAACATCTCATCTACACTTGGGAAACTTGCACGTTGGAGCTGTGTCAAAGCCTTTGTTTAGGAGAACCCTTTAGGGCCCCAGTGCCACCGCTTCATTCCAAGGTCTCCATAGACACAAAAGCACGTTAGGACCCATCCCCAGGGGTGTCCATTTCAACTCAGCGTCCTCGGTTGCTCCCCACAGATCCAGGAGATCTAACCTGTCTTGTTGCTAGGAGACAATTGGAATGCGAGGTGGGCTACCCAGCCATCCATCCTTAGAACCCTGCTCAGAATCATTGGCCTGGAGCCAAACAACAAGTCTCAATTGTCCTGCAGAAGACTCTCTGCAGTTTGGAGATTCTCACAACTCCCATCGTGGGAAAACACCCATGGCCTCGTGAAGCCCCCCCCGCATTAATGAAGGGGCCATCAGGGACAGAAACTCCAACCTGAGCGATCGTCTGATCCTGCCCTGACTTCAGATGCACGAGATATCGATTCAGGTCTGTAGATTGTGCCTGCCATGGCCTCACCCAGAAACCTAAGCCTAGCTTGTGTTCTCAGACTTTTGTCGTCAGACTACTGGCCCACAAGCCCTCCAGTTTGGCAATCCAGAACTACAATGCAGCACTCTGCCGGCCCTCCAGAAGAAAAACATTGTCCTCTGGGGCTACCCAGTAACCCCAAATGAGGATAACCTGCACCGACCATGGCTGTACCCCAAATACATAGGCTGACCAGGTCACTAATGCCCTTTCTGACACAGCCTGAGCCTGGAACCCCTGGACCCTCCCAGACAGCTGGCCGCACACTGAGCACATCGAACCGCCATGGCCTTAGGTCGTCAACTCTTCCCAACCTCGGTTTTCAGGTTTCAGAACCTAGACCTTATCTCCAATCACTGCCCAGGGTTGAAGGTGATGCAGAAATCAGAACTCCTTCCCCATGGCAAGAAACCTTGTGGTTGGCATGTTGTCCCACGTTCAGTGTAGTTGAAACCAGTGTGGCCCATGAGGCCCCGCCCATGCTCGCGGGACACATTGTTCACAAACACACATTGTGACGCTCAGGCTGAGCCTAGTCCTCAAGTAAGGCCGCTCAGTGGCTGGATGAAGAGATAGCATATTGGGCTTGCCATGCCCCTAGGCCCCAATTTTTAACCATAGTTCGGGTTGACCCTTCAGTCTTCCCCACGGCTTGGCTTTGGAATTCCTCTTTTGGTGGGACACCTGAGGTAACAAAACTGAAATGAGTCCTCCCATCCCACAGATTGACGAAAAGCAATTGGGAATCGGGCCAAATCCTCAGAGAGGAAGATTCGTCCATGGCCCATGAGGCCTCCCCGACATTCCACGGCCATCGCTGATACAAAATCCAGAGACAAAAGACTGAGCAAGCGCCTCAGACTCGCACTTTCTTCATATCCTGAAGAGTTCTTCTCATGGTTTGTAGATCGGGCCTGCCATACCTACGTCCCCAAATCTAAGCTGAGTTTGTGTTTTCAGACTTCTGTCCTCAAAGTCTTGGGCCAACCACCCTGCAGGCTGGGCCCCTGGAGCCACACATTAGGACTGTGCCTACCAATCCATGGGAATTCTGCCCATTCCATGGTCCAAAATAGTACAAATTAGGAGAAACCTCCAAAGTCCCTGAGGCCATCCCAATAGTGTAGGTCGCCCGGAACAAACAAGGGCTGTCTGACACCAGCTGATAATCGACCTCCACTCATACCATAGATGGATGTCCCTAGTGAAGAAGATTGAACCAGACAGGACCCTAGGCCATAATAGGATCCATTGCTTTGGGTTACAGGCATGTGTCCTCAAAAGCCTGATTCCAATACGAGCATAGGAGTTTTCCTGAGGCACCCATCAGAACTCATCTCGTCTCCACAAGGAAACCTGTGCATGGGAGCCATGTCCAAAGCTTAGGAGAGTACTTCAGGGTCCCGGTGCCACCGCCCCATTCCAAGGCCCTCATGGACACAAAAACACATTAGGACCCATCCTCAGGAAAGTCCATTTCAACTCAGCCACCGCGGTTGCTCCGGCAGAGCCATCAGATCTAAACTGTCTTGTTGCTAGGAGACAATTGGAATGCGAGGCGGGATTCCCAGGCATCCATCCGCGAACGGTGCTCTGGAGTCATTCCATATGGGATGTCCTGGAGTTGTCCAACAGGTCTCAATTGTCCCGCAGAAGGATTCCTTGAAGGGGGCATCCCACAACTCCCAACGTGGGAAAACCTCAATGGCCTCGAGATTCCGCTCCCTTCATGAAGCGGCCGTCATGCTCAGAAACTCCAACCTGAGCCAATGTCTGATCCTCGCCCTGACTTCAGATACATGAGATATTGGTTCAGATCTGCAGGGGGTACCTGCCGTGCCCTCGCCCTGGAACCCAAGTCTAGCTTGTCTTCTCAGACTTCCGTCCTCACACTCCTGGCCCCGAATCCCTCAAGTTTGGCAATTCCGGACCCACAATGCAGCACTCTGCCTGCCCTCTAGAAAAAAAATTATTGCCTCATGAGCTGCCCAGGCACCTTAAATGAGGGTAAACCTACACAGCACTCGACTTTACCCAAATTATATAGTCAAACCTGGGCACTAATGCACTGTCGAACACAACGTGAGCCCGGACCGCCTGACCAACACCCAGAAAGCTGACCGCACACTGAACACATAAAACCCGCCATGGCCTTAGGTCATCATCTCTTCCCTACCTCAGTTTTCAGGCTTCAGAACCGAGACCTTATCTCCAATCACTGCCCATGGGTGAGTGTGATGCAGAAATCAGAACTCCTCCTTACCCATGGCAAGAATCCTTGTGGTTGGCATGTTCAGTGTAGGAGAAACCAGCATTCACCCTGAGGCCCCGCCCATTCTTGAGTGCGATGAGGGCATACACACGCATTGTGACCCTCAGCATGAGTCCTGTCCTCTAGTAAGTCCTCTCAGTGGCTGGACCATTAGATGTCATAATGGGCTTGACATGTCCCTAGGCCCCAATTTTTAACCAGATTTCTGATTGTCCAGTCGCCCCTCCCCAGGGCTCTACTCTGGAATCCATCATTTGGTGGGACACCTGCGGTTAAAAAAGAAAACAACAACAACAACAACAACAAAAAAAAAAGGACTTCTTCCAGCCCACAGAATGACCGCAAACTCTTTGGACTTGGCCAAACTACCAGAGAGTAAGACTCGTCCATTTCCCATGAAGTACCCAGAAATTCAACGACCATGAGTGACACGATATCCAGGACAAAAACTTGAGCAGAGCCTCACACTCGCCCTTCCTTCAAATCCCGAAGAGTTCTCCTCATGGTCTGTAGATCAGTCCTGCCATACCTATGACCCGAAACATAAGCCGAGTTTGTGTTTTCAGACAACTGTCCAAACAGCCCTGACCTACACAACCTACAGGCTCAGGCCCCTGGAGCCAAACCTGTGGACTGTACTTGCCCTCTCCAAGGGAATTGTGTGTGCCCATTCCAATGGCCACAACCCTTCTCATAGGATAAACCTCCAAAGTCCCTGATCCATCTCAATAGTGGTGGCTTCCCAGGAAAAACAGGGGCAATCTGAGCCCAACTGAGCACCTACCTGCACTCAGACCCATAGACAGATGTCCCCAGAGGTAAAAAGGAAAGAACAGGCCCCTAGGCACTAATCAGATCCATTGCTTTGGTTTCCAGGCATCTCTCCTCAGAGGCCTGGATTTCAAAAGCAGCATATAGCTGTTTCTTGACTCACCCATCAGAAAACATCTCATCTACACTTGGGAAACTTGCACGTTGGAGCTGTGTCAAAGCCTTTGTTTAGGAGAACCCTTTAGGGCCCCAGTGCCACCGCTTCATTCCAAGGTCTCCATAGACACAAAAGCACGTTAGGACCCATCCCCAGGGGTGTCCATTTCAACTCAGCGTCCTCGGTTGCTCCCCACAGATCCAGGAGATCTAACCTGTCTTGTTGCTAGGAGACAATTGGAATGCGAGGTGGGCTACCCAGCCATCCATCCTTAGAACCCTGCTCAGAATCATTGGCCTGGAGCCAAACAACAAGTCTCAATTGTCCTGCAGAAGACTCTCTGCAGTTTGGAGATTCTCACAACTCCCATCGTGGGAAAACACCCATGGCCTCGTGAAGCCCCCCCCGCATTAATGAAGGGGCCATCAGGGACAGAAACTCCAACCTGAGCGATCGTCTGATCCTGCCCTGACTTCAGATGCACGAGATATCGATTCAGGTCTGTAGATTGTGCCTGCCATGGCCTCACCCAGAAACCTAAGCCTAGCTTGTGTTCTCAGACTTTTGTCGTCAGACTACTGGCCCACAAGCCCTCCAGTTTGGCAATCCAGAACTACAATGCAGCACTCTGCCGGCCCTCCAGAAGAAAAACATTGTCCTCTGGGGCTACCCAGTAACCCCAAATGAGGATAACCTGCACCGACCATGGCTGTACCCCAAATACATAGGCTGACCAGGTCACTAATGCCCTTTCTGACACAGCCTGAGCCTGGAACCCCTGGACCCTCCCAGACAGCTGGCCGCACACTGAGCACATCGAACCGCCATGGCCTTAGGTCGTCAACTCTTCCCAACCTCGGTTTTCAGGTTTCAGAACCTAGACCTTATCTCCAATCACTGCCCAGGGTTGAAGGTGATGCAGAAATCAGAACTCCTTCCCCATGGCAAGAAACCTTGTGGTTGGCATGTTGTCCCACGTTCAGTGTAGTTGAAACCAGTGTGGCCCATGAGGCCCCGCCCATGCTCGCGGGACACATTGTTCACAAACACACATTGTGACGCTCAGGCTGAGCCTAGTCCTCAAGTAAGGCCGCTCAGTGGCTGGATGAAGAGATAGCATATTGGGCTTGCCATGCCCCTAGGCCCCAATTTTTAACCATAGTTCGGGTTGACCCTTCAGTCTTCCCCACGGCTTGGCTTTGGAATTCCTCTTTTGGTGGGACACCTGAGGTAACAAAACTGAAATGAGTCCTCCCATCCCACAGATTGACGAAAAGCAATTGGGAATCGGGCCAAATCCTCAGAGAGGAAGATTCGTCCATGGCCCATGAGGCCTCCCCGACATTCCACGGCCATCGCTGATACAAAATCCAGAGACAAAAGACTGAGCAAGCGCCTCAGACTCGCACTTTCTTCATATCCTGAAGAGTTCTTCTCATGGTTTGTAGATCGGGCCTGCCATACCTACGTCCCCAAATCTAAGCTGAGTTTGTGTTTTCAGACTTCTGTCCTCAAAGTCTTGGGCCAACCACCCTGCAGGCTGGGCCCCTGGAGCCACACATTAGGACTGTGCCTACCAATCCATGGGAATTCTGCCCATTCCATGGTCCAAAATAGTACAAATTAGGAGAAACCTCCAAAGTCCCTGAGGCCATCCCAATAGTGTAGGTCGCCCGGAACAAACAAGGGCTGTCTGACACCAGCTGATAATCGACCTCCACTCATACCATAGATGGATGTCCCTAGTGAAGAAGATTGAACCAGACAGGACCCTAGGCCATAATAGGATCCATTGCTTTGGGTTACAGGCATGTGTCCTCAAAAGCCTGATTCCAATACGAGCATAGGAGTTTTCCTGAGGCACCCATCAGAACTCATCTCGTCTCCACAAGGAAACCTGTGCATGGGAGCCATATCCAAAGCTTAGGAGAGTACTTCAGGGTCCCGGTGCCACCGCCCCATTCCAAGGCCCTCATGGACACAAAAACACATTAGGACCCATCCTCAGGAAAGTCCATTTCAACTCAGCCACCGCAGTTGCTCCGGCAGAGCCATCAGATCTAAACTGTCTTTTTGCTAGGTAACAATTGGAATGCGAGGCGGGCTTCCCAGGCATCCATCCGCGAACGGTGCTCTGTAGTCATTCCATATGTGATGTCCTGGAGCTGTCCAACAGGTCTCAATTGTCCCGCAGAAGGAATCCTTGAAGGGGGCATCCCACAACTCCCAACGTGGGAAAACCTCAATGGCCTCGAGATTCCGCTCCCTTCATGAAGCGGCCGTCATGCTCAGAAACTCCAACCTGAGCCAACGTCTGATCCTCGCCCTGACTTCAGATGCATGAGATATTGGTTCAGATCTGCAGGGGGTACCTGCCATGCCCTCGCCCTGAAACCCAAGTCTAGCTTGTCTTCTCAGACTTCCGTCCTCACACTCCTGGCCCCGAATCCCTCAAGTTTGGCAATTCCGGACCCACAATGCAGCACTCTGCCTGCCCTATAGAAAAAATATTATTGCCTCATGAGCTGCCCAGGCACCTTAAATGAGGGTAAACCTACACAGCACTCGACTTTACCCAAATTATATAGTGTAACCTGGGCACTAATGCACTGTCGAACAAACCTGAGCCCGGACCTCCTGACCAATACCCAGAAAGCTGACCGCACACTGAGCACATAAAACCCGCCATGGCCTTAGGTCATCATCTCTTCCCTACCTCAGTTTTCAGGCTTCAGAACCGAGACCTTATCTCCAATCACTGCCCAGGGGTGAGTGTGATGCAGAAATCAGAATTCCTCCTTACCCATGGCAAGAATCCTTGTGGTTGGCACGTTCAGTGTAGGAGAAACCAGCATTCACCCTGAGGCCCCGCCCATTCTTGAGTGCGATGAGGGCATACACACGCATTGTGTCCCTCAGCATGAGTCCTGTCCTCTAGTAAGTCCTCTCAGTGGCTGGACCATTAGATGTCATAATGGGCTTGACATGTCCCTAGGCCCCAATTTTTAACCAGATTTCTGATTGTCCAGTCGCCCCTCCCCAGGGCTCTACTCTGGATTCCATCATTTGGTGGAACACCTGAGTTTAAAAAAGAAAAAAACAACAAAAACAACAACAACAAAAAAAAACGGACTTCTTCCAGCCCACAGAATGACCGCAAACTCTTTGGATGGGGCCATACCACCAGAGAGTAAGACTCGTCCATTTCCCATGAAGTCACCCAGAAATTCAACGACCATAAGTGACACGATATCCAGGATAAAAACTTGAGCAGAGCCTCACACTCGCCCTGCCTTCAAATCCCGAAGAGTTCTCCTCATGGTCTGTAGATCAGTTCTGCCATACCTATGACCCGAAACATAAGCCGAGTTTGTGTTTTCAGACAACTGTCCAAACAGCCCTGGCCTACACAACCTACAGGCTCAGGCCCCTGGAGCCAAACCTGAGGACTGTACTTGCCCTCTCCAAGGGAATTGTGTGTGCCCATTCCAATGGCCACAACCCTTCTCGTAGGATAAACCTCCAAAGTCCCTGATCCATCTCAATAGTGGTGGCTTCCCAGGAAAAACAGGGGCAATCTGAGCCCAACTGAGCACCTACCTGCACTCAGACCCATAGACAGATGTCCCCAGAGGTAAAAAGGAAAGAACAGGCCCCTAGGCACTAATCAGATCCATTGCTTTGGTTTCCAGGCATCTCTCCTCAGAGGCCTGGATTTCAAAAGCAGCATATAGCTGTTTCTTGACTCACCCATCAGAAAACATCTCATCTACACATGGGAAACTTGCACGTTGGAGCTGTGTCAAAGCCTTTGTTTAGGAGAACCCTTTAGGGCCCCAGTGCCACCGCTTCATTCCAAGGTCTCCATAGACACAAAAGCACGTTAGGACCCATCCTCAGGGGTGTCCATTTCAACTCAGTGTCTTCGGTTGCTCCACACAGATCCAGGAGATCTAACCTGTCTTGTTGCTAGGAGACAATTGGAATGCAAGGTTGGCTACCCAGCCATCCATCCTTAGAACCCTGCTCAGAATCATTGGCCTGGAGCCAAACGACAGGTCTCAATTGTCCTGCAGAAGACTCTCTGCAGTTTGGAGCTTCTCACAACTCCCATCGTGGGAAAACACCCATGGCCTCGTGATGCCCCCCCCCCATTCATGAAGGGGCCATCAGGGACAGAAACTGCAACCTGAGCGATCGTCTGATCCTCGCCCTGACTTCAGATGCACGAGATCTCGATTCAGGTCTGTAGATTGTGCCTGCCATGGCCTCACCCAGAAACCTAAGCCTAGCTTGTGTTCTCAGACTTTTGTCGTCAGACTACTGGCCCACAAGCCCTCCAGTTTGGCAATCCAGAACTACAATGCAGCACTCTGCCAGCCCACCAGAAGAAAAACATTGTCCTCTGGGGCTACCCAGTAACCCCAAATGAGGATCAAACTGCACCGACCATGGCTGTACCCCAAATACATAGGCTGACCAGGTCACTAATGCCCTTTCTGACACAGCCTGAGCCTGGACCCCCTGGACCCTCCCAGACAGCTGGCCGCACACTGAGCACATTGAGCCGCCATGGCCTTAGGTCGTCATCTCTTCCCAACCTCGGTTTTCAGGTTTCAGAACCTAGACCTTATCTCCAATCACTACCCAGGGTTGAAGGTGATGCAAAAATCAGAACTCCTTCCCCATGGCAGGAAACCTTGTGGTTGGCATGTTGTCCAACGTTCAGTGTCCTTGAAACCAGTGTGGCCCATGAGGCCCCGCCCATGCTCGCGGGCCACATTGGTCACAAACACACATTGTGACGCTCAGGCTGAGCCTAGTCCTCAAGTAAGGCCGCTCAGTGGCTGGATGAAGAGATAGCATATTGGGCTTGCCATGCCCCTAGGCCCCAATTTTTAACCATACTTCGGGTTGACCCTTCAGTCTTCCCCACGGCTTGGCTTTGGAATTCCTCTTTTGGTGGGACACCTGAGGTAACAAAACTGAAATGAGTCCTCCCATCCCACAGATTGACGAAAAGCAATTGGGAATCGGGCCAAATCCTCAGAGAGGAAGATTCGTCCATGGCCCATGAGGCCTCCCCGACATTCCACGGCCATCGCTGATACAAAATCCAGAGACAAAAGCCTGAGCAAGCGCCTCAGACTAGCACTTTCTTCATATCCTGAAGAGATCTTCTCATGGTTTGTAGATCGGGCCTGCCATACCTACGTCTCCAAATCTAAGCTGAGTTTGTGTTTTCAGACTTCTGTCCTCAAAGTCTTGGGCCAACCACCCTGCAGGCTGGGCCCCTGGAGCCACACATTAGGACTGTGCCTACCAATCCATGGGAATTCTTCCCATTCCATGGTCCAAAATAGTACAAATTAGGAGAAACCTCCAAAGTCCCTGAGGCCATCCCAATAGTGTAGGTCGCCCGGAACAAACAAGGGCTGTCTGACACCAGCTGATAATCGACCTCCACACATACCATAGTTGGATGTCCCCAGAGAAGAAGATTGAACCAGACAGGACCCTAGGCCATAATAGGATCCATTGCTTTGGGTTACAGGCATGTGTCCTCAAAAGCCTGATTCCAATACGAGCATAGGGGTTTTCCTGAGGCACCCATCAGAACTCATCTCGTCTCCACAAGGAAACCTGTGCATGGGAGCCATGTCCAAAGCTTAAGAGAGTACTTCAGGGTCCCGGTGCCACCGCCCCATTCCAAGGCCCTCATGGACACAAAAACACATTACGACCCATCCTCAGGAAAGTCCATTTCAACTCAGCCACCCCGGTTGCTCCGGCAGAGCCATCAGATCTAAACTGTCTTATTGCTAGGAGACAATTGGAATGCGAGGCAGGCTTCCCAGGCATCCATCCGCGAACGATGCTCTGGAGTCATTCCATATGGGATGTCCTGGAGCTGTCCAACAGGTCTCAATTGTCCCGCAGAAGGAATCCTTGAAGGGGGCATCCCACAACTCCCAACGTGGGAAAACCTCAATGGCCTCGAGATTCCGCTCCCTTCATGAAGCGGCCGTCATGCTCAGAAACTCCAACCTGAGCCAACGTCTGATCCTCGCCCTGACTTCAGATGCATGAGATATTGGTTCAGACCTGCAGGGGGTACCTGCCATGCCCTCGCCCTGAAACCCAAGTCTAGCTTGTCTTCTCAGACTTCCGTCCTCACACTCCTGGCCCCGAATCCCTCAAGTTTGGCAATTCCGGACCCACAATGCAGCACTCTGCCTGCCCTCTAGAAAAAAAAAATATTGCCTCATGAGCTGCCCAGGCACCTTAAATGAGGGTAAACCTACACAGCACTCGACTTTACCCAAATTATATAGTGTAACCTGGGCACTAATGCACTGTCGAACAAACCTGAGCCCGGAGCTCCTAACCAACACCCAGAAAGCTGACCGCACACTGAGCACATAAAACCCGCCATGGCCTTAGGTCATCATCTCTTCCCTACCTCAGTTTTCAGGCTTCAGAACCGAGACCTTATCTCCAATCACTGCCCAGGGGTGAGTGTGATGCAGAAATCAGAATTCCTCCTTACCCATGGCAAGAATCCTTGTGGTTGGCACGTTCAGTGTAGGAGAAACCAGCATTCACCCTGAGGCCCCGCCCATTCTTGAGTGCGATGAGGGCATACACACGCATTGTGACCCTCAGCATGAGTCCTGTCCTCTAGTAAGTCCTCTCAGTGGCTGGACCATTAGATGTCATAATGGGCTTGACATGTCCCTAGGCCCCAATTTTTAACCAGATTTCTGATTGTCCAGTCGCCCCTCCCCAGGGCTCTACTCTGGAATCCATCATTTGGTGGGACACCTGAGGTTAAAAAAGAAAAAAACAACAACAACAACAAAAAAAAAAAAACCGGACTTCTTCCAGCCCACTGAATGACCGCAAACTCTTTGGATGGGGCCAAACCACCAGAGAGTAAGACTCGTCCATTTCCCATGAAGTCACCCAGAAATTCCACGACCATGAGTGACACGATATCCAGGATAAAAACTTGAGCAGAGCCTCACACTCGCCCTTCTTTCAAATCCCGAAGAGTTCTCCTCATGGTCTGTAGATCAGTTCTGCCATACCTATGACCCGAAACATAAGCCGAGTTTGTGTTTTCAGACAACTGTCCAAACAGCCCTGGCCTACACAACCTACAGGCTCAGGCCCCTGGAGCCAAACCTGAGGACTGTACTTGCCCTCTCCAAGGGAATTGTGTGTGCCCATTCCAATGGCCACAACCCTTCTCATAAGATAAACCTCCAAAGTCCCTGATCCATCTCAATAGTGGTGGCTTCCCAGGAAAAACAGGGGCAATCTGAGCCCAACTGAGCACCTACCTGCACTCAGACCCATAGACAGATGTCCCCAGATGTAAAAAGGAAAGAACAGGCCCCTAGGCACTAATCAGATCCATTGCTTTGGTTTCCAGGCATCTCTCCTCAGAGGCCTGGATTTCAAAAGCAGCATATAGCTTTTTCTTGACTCACCCATCAGAAAACATCTCATCTACACATGGGACACTTGCACGTTGGAGCTGTGTCAAAGCCTTTGTTTAGGAGAACCCTTTAGGGCCCCAGTGCCACCGCTTCATTCCAAGGTCTCCATAGACACAAAAGCACATTCGGACCCATCCCCAGGGGTGTGCATTTCAACTCAGCATCCTCGGTAGCTCCCCACAGATCCAGGAGATCTAACCTGTCTTGTTGCTAGGAGACAATTGGAATGCAAGGTGGGCTACCCAGCCATCCATCCTTAGAACCCTGCTCAGAATCATTGGCCTGGAGCCAAACAACACGTCTCAATAGTCCTGCAGAAGACTCTCTGCAGTTTGGAACTTCTCACAACTCCCATCGTGGGAAAACACCCATGGCCTCGTGATGCCCCCCCCCATTCATGAAGGGGCCATCAGGGACAGAAACTCCAACCTGAGCGATCGTCTGATCCTGCCCTGACTTCAGATGCACGAGATCTCGATTCAGGTCTGTAGATTGTGCATGCCATGGCCTCACCCAGAAACCTAAGCCTAGCTTGTGTTCTCAGACTTTTGTCGTCAAACTACTGGCCCACAAGCCCTCCAGTTTGGCAATCCAGAACTACAATGCAGCACTCTGCCAGCCCTCCAGAAGAAAAACATTGTCCTCTGGGGCTACCTAGTAACCCCAAATGAGGATCATACTGCACCGACCATGGCTGTACCCCAAATACATAGGCTGACCAGGTCACTAATGCCCTTTCTGACACAGCCTGAGCCTGGACCCCCTGGACCCTCCCAGACAGCTGGCCGCACACTGAGCACATTGAGCCGCCATGGCCTTAGGTCGTCATCTCTTCCCAACCTCGGTTTTCAGGTTTCAGAACCTAGACCTTATCTCCAATCACTACCCAGGGTTGAAGGTGATGCAAAAATCAGAACTCCTTCCCCATGGCAGGAAACCTTGTGGTTGGCATGTTGTCCAACGTTCAGTGTCGTTGAAACCAGTGTGGCCCATGAGGCCCCGCCCATGCTCGCGGGCCACATTGGTCACAAACACACATTGTGACGCTCAGGCTGAGCCTAGTCCTCAAGTAAGGCCGCTCAGTGGCTGGATGAAGAGATAGCATATTGGGCTTGCCATGCCCCTAGGCCCCAATTTTTAACCATACTTCGGGTTGACCCTTCAGTCTTCCCCACGGCTTGGCTTTGGAATTCCTCTTTTGGTGGGACACCTGAGGTAACAAAACTGAAATGAGTCCTCCCATCCCACAGATTGACGAAAAGCAATTGGGAATCGGGCCAAATCCTCAGAGAGGAAGATTCGTCCATGGCCCATGAGGCCTCCCTGACATTCCACGGCCATCGCTGATACAAAATCCAGAGACAAAAGCCTGAGCAAGCGCCTCAGACTAGCACTTTCTTCATATCCTGAAGAGATCTTCTCATGGTTTGTAGATCGGGCCTGCCATACCTACGTCCCCAAATCTAAGCTGAGTTTGTGTTTTCAGACTTCTGTCCTCAAAGTCTTGGGCCAACCACCCTGCAGGCTGGGCCCCTGGAGCCACACATTAGGACTGTGCCTACCAATCCATGGGAATTCTGCCCATTCCATGGTCCAAAATAGTACAAATTAGGAGAAACCTCCAAAGTCCCTGAGGCCATCCCAATAGTGTAGGTTGCCCGGAACAAACAAGGGCTGTCTGACACCAGCTGATAATCACCCTCCACTCATACCATAGATGGATGTCCCCAGAGAAGAAGATTGAACCAGACAGGACCCTAGGCCATAATAGGATCCATTGCTTTGGGTTACAGGCATGTGTCCTCAAAAGCCTGATTCCAATACGAGCATAGGGGTTTTCCTGAGGCACCCATCAGAACTCATCTCGTCTCCACAAGGAAACCTCTGCATGGGAGCCATGTCCAAAGCTTAGGAGAGTACTTCAGGGTCCCGGTGCAACCGCCCCATTCCAAGGCCCTCATGGACACAAAAACACATTAGGACCCATCCTCAGGAAAGTCCATTTCAACTCAGCCACCCAGGTTGCTCCGGCAGAGCCATCAGATCTAAACTGTCTTGTTGCTAGGAGACAATTGGAATGCGAGGCGGGATTCAGGCATCCATCCGCGAACGATGCTCTGGAGTCATTCCATATGGGATGTCCTGGAGCTGTCCAACAGGTCTCAATTGTCCCGCAGAAGGAATCCTTGAAGGGGGCATCCCACAACTCCCAACGTGGGAAAACCTCAATGGCCTCGAGATTCCGCTCCCTTCATGAAGCGGCCGTCATGCTCAGAAACTCCAACCTGAGCCAACGTCTGATCCTCGCCCTGACTTCAGATGCATGAGATATTGGTTCAGATCTGCAGGGGGTACCTGCCATGCCCTCGCCCTGAAACCCAAGTCTAGCTTGTCTTCTCAGACTTCCGTCCTCACACTCCTGGCCCCGAATCCCTCAAGTTTGGCAATTCCGGACCCACAATGCAGCACTCTGCCTGCCCTCTAGAAAAAAAATTATTGCCTCATGAGCTGCCCAGGCACCTTAAATGAGGGTAAACCTACACAGCACTCGACGTTACCCAAATTATATAGTGTAACCTGGGCACTAATGCACTGTCGAACAAACCTGAGCCCGGACCTCCTGACCAACACCCAGAAAGCTGACCGCACACTGAGCACATAAAACCCGCCATGGCCTTAGGTCATCATCTCTTCCCTACCTCAGTTTTCAGGCTTCAGAACCGAGACCTTATCTCCAATCACTGCCCAGGGGTGAGTGTGATGCAGAAATCAGAATTCCTCCTTACCCATGGCAAGAATCCTTGTGGTTGGCACGTTCAGTGTAGGAGAAACCAGCATTCACCCTGAGGCCCCGCCCATTCTTGAGTGCGATGAGGGCATACACATGCATTGTGACCCTCAGCATGAGTCCTATCCTCTAGTAAGTCCTCTCAGTGGCTGGACCATTAGATGTCATAATGGGCTTGACATGTCCCTAGGCCCCAATTTTTAACCAGATTTCTGATTGTCCAGTCGCCCCTCCCCAGGGCTCTACTCTGGAATCCATCATTTGATGGGACACCTGAGGTTAAAAAAGAAAACAACAACAACAACAACAACAACAAAAAAAAAAAAACGGACTTCTTCCAGCCCACAGAATGACCGCAAACTCTTTGGACGTGGCCAAACCACCAGAGAGTAAGACTCGTCCATTTCCCATGAAGTCACCCAGAAATTCAACGACCATGAGTGACACGATATCCAGGACAAAAACTTGAGCAGAGCCTCACACTCGCCCTTCTTTCAAATCCCGAAGAGTTCTCCTCATGGTCTGTAGATCAGTTGTGCCATACCTATGACCCGAAACATAAGCCGAGTTTGTGTTTTCAGACAACTGTCCAAACAGCCCTGGCCTACACAACCTACAGGCTCAGGCCCCTGGAGCCAAACCTGAGGACTGTACTTGCCCTCTCCAAGGGAATTGTGTTTGCCCATTCCAATGGCCACAACCCTTCTCGTAGGATAAACCTCCAAAGTCCCTGATCCATCTCAATAGTGGTGGCTTCCCAGGAAAAACAGGGGCAATCTGAGCCCAACTGAGCACCTACCTGCACTCAGACCCATAGACAGATGTCCCCAGAGGTAAAAAGGAAAGAACAGGCCCCTAGGCACTAATCAGATCCATTGCTTTGGTTTCCAGGCATCTCTCCTCAGAGGCCTGGATTTCAAAAGCAGCATATAGCTGTTTCTTGACTCACCCATCAGAAAACATCTCATCTACACATGGGAAACTTGCACGTTGGAGCTGTGTCAAAGCCTTTGTTTAGGAGAACCCTTTTGGGCCCCAGTGCCACCGCTTCATTCCAAGGTCTCCATAGACACAAAAGCACGTTAGGACCCATCCCCAGGGGTGTCCATTTCAACTCAGCGTCCTCGGTTGCTCCCCACAGATCCAGGAGATCTAACCTGTCTTGTTGCTAGGAGACAATTGGAATGCGAGGTGGGCTACCCAGCCATCCATCCTTAGAACCCTGCTCAGAATCATTGGCCTGGAGCCAAACAACAGGTCTCAATTGTCCTGCAGAAGACTCTCTGCAGTTTGGAGCTTCTCACAACTCCCATCGTGGGAAAACTCCCATGGCCTCGAGAAGCCCCCCCCCATTCATGAAGGGGCCATCAGGGACAGAAACTCCAACCTGAGCGATCGTCTGATCCTCGCCCTGACTTCAGATGCACGAGATCTCGATTCAGGTCTGTAGATTGTGCCTGCCATGGCCTCACCCAGAAACCTAAGCCTAGCTTGTGTTCTCAGACTTTTGTCGTCAGACAACTGGCCCACAAGCCCTCCAGTTTGGCAATCCAGAACTACAATGCAGCACTCTGCCGGCCCTCCAGAAGAAAAACATTTTCCTCTGGGGCTACCCAGTAACCCCAAATGAGGATAACCTGCACCGACCATGGCTGTACCCCAAATACATAGGCTGACCAGGGCACTAATGCCCTTTCTGACACAGCCTGAGCCTGGACCCCCTGGACCCTCCCAGACAGCGGCCGCACACTGAGCACATCGATCCGCCATGGCCTTAGGTCGTCATCTCTTCCCAACCTCGGTTTTCAGGTTTCAGAACCTAGACCTTATCTCCAATCACTGCCCAGGGTTGAAGGTGATGCAGAAATCAGAACTCCTTCCCCATGGCAAGAAACCTTGTGGTTGGCATGTTGTCCAACGTTCAGTGTAGTTAAAACCAGTGTGGCCCATGAGGCCCTGCCCATGCTCGCAGGACACATTGGTCACAAACACACATTGTGACGCTCAGGCTGAGCCCAGTCCTCAAGTAAGGCCGCTCAGTGGCTGGATGAAGAGATAGCATATTGGGCTTGCCATGCCCCTAGGCCCCAATTTTTAACCATAGTTCGGGTTGACCCTTCAGTCTTCCCCACGGCTTGGCTTTGGAATTCCTCTTTTGGTGGGACACCTGAGGTAACAAAACTGAAATGAGTCCTCCCATCCCACAGATTGACGAAAAGCAATTGGCAATCGGGCCAAATCCTCAGAGAGGAAGATTCGTCCATGGCCCATGAGGCCTCCCCGACATTCCACGGCCATCGCTGATACAAAATCCAGAGACAAAAGCCTGAGCAAGCGCCTCAGACTCGCACTTTCTTCATATCCTGAAGAGTTCTTCTCATGGTTTGTAGATCGGGCCTGCCATACCTACGTCCCCAAATCTAAGCTGAGTTTGTGTTTTCAGACTTCTGTCCTCAAAGTCTTGGGCCAACCACCCTGCAGGCTGGGCCCCTGGAGCCACACATTAGGACTGTGCCTACCAATCCATGGGAATTCTGCCCATTCCATGGTCCAAAATTTTACAAATTAGGAGAAACCTCCAAAGTCCCTGAGGCCATCCCAATAGTGTAGGTCGCGCGGAACAAACAAGGGCTGTCTGACACCAGCTGATAATCGACCTCCACTCATACTATAGATGGATGTCCCCAGAGAAGAAGATTGAACCAGACAGGACCCTAGGCCATAATAGGATCCATTGCTTTGGGTTACAGGCATGTGTCCTCAAAAGCCTGATTCCAATACGAGCATAGGGGTTTTCCTGAGGCACCCATCAGAACTCATCTCGTCTCCACAAGGAAACCTGTGAATGGTAGCCATGTCCAAAGCTTAGGAGAGTACTTCAGGGTCCCGGTGCCACCGCCCCCTTCCAAGGCCCTCATGGACACAAAAACACATTAGGACCCATCCTCAGGAAAGTCCATTTCAACTCAGCCACCGCGGTTGCTCCGGCAGAGCCATCAGATCTAAACTGTCTTGTTGCTAGGAGACAATTGGAATGCGAGGCGGGCTTCCCAGGCATCCATCCGCGAACGATGCTATGGAGTCATTCCATATGGGATGTCCTGGAGCTGTCCAACAGGTCTCAATTGTCCCGCAGAAGGAATCCTTGAAGGGGGCATCCCACAAATCCCAACGTGGGAAAACCTCAATGGCCTCGAGATTCCGCTCCCTTCATGAAGCGGCCGTCATGCTCAGAAACTCCAACCTGAGCCAACGTCTGATCCTCGCCCTGACTTCAGATGCATGAGATATTGGTTCAGATCTGCAGGGGGTACCTGCCGTGCCCTCGCCCTGAAACCCAAGTCTAGCTTGTCTTCTCAGACTTCCGTCCTCACACTCCTGGCCCCGAAGCCCTCAAGTTTGGCAATTCCGGACCCACAATGCAGCACTCTGCCTGCCCTCTAGAAAAAAAATTATTGCCTCATGAGCTGCCCAGGCACCTTAAATGAGGGTAAACCTACACAGCACTCGACTTTACCCAAATTATATAGTGTAACCTGGGCACTAATGCACTGTCGAACAAACCTGAGCCCGGAACTCCTGACCAACACCCAGAAAGCTGACCGCACACTGAGCACATAAAACCCGCCATGGCCTTAGGTCATCATCTCTTCCCTACCTCAGTTTTCAGGCTTCAGAACCGAGACCTTATCTCCAATCACTGCCCAGGGGTGAGTGTGATGCAGAAATCAGAATTCCTCCTTACCCATGGCAAGAATCCTTGTGGTTGGCACGTTCAGTGTAGGAGAAACCAGCATTCACCCTGAGGCCCCGCCCATTCTTGAGTGCGATGAGGGCATACACACGCATTGTGACCCTCAGCATGAGTCCTGTCCTCTAGTAAGTCCTCTCAGTGGCTGGACCATTAGATGTCATAATGGGCTTGACATGTCCCTAGGCCCCAATTTTTAACCAGATTTCTGATTGTCCAGTCGCCCCTCCCCAGGGCTCTACTCTGCAATCCATCATTTGGTGGGACACCTGAGGTTAAAAAAGAAAAAAACAACAACAACAACAACAAAAAAAAAAAACGGACTTCTTCCAGCCCACAGAATGACCGCAAACTCTTTGGACGTGGCCAAACCACCAGAGAGTAAGACTCGTCCATTTCCCATGAAGTCATCCAGAAATTCAACGACCATGAGTGACACGATATCCAGGACAAAAACTTGAGCAGAGCCTCACACTCGCCCTTCTTTCAAATCCCGAAGAGTTCTCCTCATGGTCTGTAGATCAGTTGTGCCATACCTATGACCCGAAACATAAGCCGAGTTTGTGTTTTCAGACAACTGTCCAAACAGCCCTGGCCTACACAACCTACAGGCTCAGGCCCCTGGAGCCAAACCTGAGGACTGTACTTGCCCTCTCCAAGGGAATTGTGTGTGCCCATTCCAATGGCCACAACCCTTCTCATAGGATAAACCTCCAAAGTCCCTGATCCATCTCAATAGTGGTGGCTTCCCAGGAAAAACAGGGGCAATCTGAGCCCAACTGAGCACCTACCTGCACTCAGACCCATAGACAGATGTCCCCAGAGGTAAAAAGGAAAGAACAGGCCCCTAGGCACTAATCAGATCCATTGCTTTGGTTTCCAGACATCTCTCCTCAGAGGCCTGGATTTCAAAAGCAGCATATAGCTGTTTCTTGACTCACCCATCAGAAAACATCTCATCTACACATGGGAAACTTGCACGTTGGAGCTGTGTCAAAGCCTTTGTTTAGGAGAACCCTTTTGGGCCCCAGTGCCACCGCTTCATTCCAAGGTCTCCATAGACACAAAAGCACGTTAGGACCCATCCCCAGGGGTGTCCATTTCAACTCAGCGTCCTCGGTTGCTCCCCGAAGATCCAGGAGATCTAACCTGTCTTGTTGCTAGGAGACAATTGGAATGCGAGGTGGGCTACCCAGCCATCCATCCTTAGAACCCTGCTCAGAATCATTGGCCTGGAGCCAAACAACAGGTCTCAATTGTCCTGCAGAAGACTCTCTGCAGTTTGGAGCTTCTCACAACTCCCATCGTGGGAAAACACCCATGGCCTCGAGAAGCCCCCCCCCCATTCAAGAAGGGGCCGTCAGGGACAGAAACTCCAACCTGAGCGATCGTCTGATCCTCGCCCTGACTTCAGATGCACGAGATCAAGATTCAGGTCTGTAGATTGTGCGTGCCATGGCCTCACCCAGAAACCTAAGCCTAGCTTGTGTTCTCAGACTTTTGTCGTCAGACTACTGGCCCACAAGCCCTCCAGTTTGGCAATCCAGAACTACAATGCAGCACTCTGCCGGCCCTCCAGAAGAAAAACATTGTCCTCTGGGGCTACCCAGTAACCCCAAATGAGGATCAACCTGCACCGACCATGGCTGTACCCCAAATACATAGGCTGACCAGGGCACTAATGCCCTTTCTGACACAGCCTGAGCCTGGACCCCCTGGGCCCTTCCAGACAGCTGGCCGCACACTGAGCACATCCAGCCGCCATGGCCTTAGGTCGTCATCTCTTCCCAACCTCGGTTTTCAGGTTTCAGAACCTAGACCTTATCTCCAATCACTGCCCAGGGTTGAAGGTGATGCAGAAATCAGAACTCCTTCCCCATGGCAAGAAACCTTGTGGTTGGCATGTTGTCCAACATTCAGTGTAGTTGAAACCAGTGTGGCCCATGAGGCCCCGCCCATGCTCGCAGGACACATTGGTCACAAACACACATTGTGACGCTCAGGCTGAGCCCAGTCCTCAAGTAAGGCCTCTCAGTGGCTGGATGAAGAGATAGGATATTGGGCTTGCCATGCCCCTAGGCCCCAATTTTTAACCATAGTTCGGGTTGACCCTTCAGTCTTCCCCACGGCTTGGCTTTGGAATTCCTCTTTTGGTGGGACACCTGAGGTAACAAAACTGAAATGAGTCCTCCCATCCCACAGATTGACGAAAAGCAATTGGGAATCGGGCCAAATCCTCAGAGAGGAAGATTCGTCCATGGCCCATGAGGCCTCCCCGACATTCCACGGCCATCGCTGATACAAAATCCAGAGACAAAAGCCTGAGCAAGCGCCTCAGACTCGCACTTTCTTCATATCCTGAAGAGTTCTTCTCATGGTTTGTAGATCGGGCCTGCCATACCTACGTCCCCAAATCTAAGCTGAGTTTGTGTTTTCAGACTTCTGTCCTCAAAGTCTTGGGCCAACCACCCTGCAGGCTGGGCCCCTGGAGCCACACATTAGGACTGTGCCTACCAATCCATGGGAATTCTGCCCATTCCATGGTCCAAAATAGTACAAATTAGGAGAAACCTCCAAAGTCCCTGAGGCCATCCCAATAGTGTAGGTCGCGCGGAACAAACAAGGGCTGTCTGACACCAGCTGATAATCACCCTCCACTCATACCTAGATGGATGTCCCCAGAGAAGAAGATTGAACCAGACAGGACACTAGGCCATAATAGGATCCATTGCTTTGGGTTACAGGCATGTGTCCTCAAAAGCCTGATTCCAATACGAGCATAGGGGATTTCCTGAGACACCCATCAGAACTCATCTCGTCTCCACAAGGAAACCTGTGCATGGGAGCCATGTCCAAAGCTTAGGAGAGTACTTCAGGGTCCCGGTGCAACCGCCCCATTCCAAGGCCCTCATGGACACAAAAACACATTAGGACCCATCCTCAGGAAAGTCCATTTCAACTCAGCCACCGCGGTTGCTCCGGCAGAGCCATCAGATCTAAACTGTCTTGTTGCTAGGAGACAATTGGAATGCGAGGCGGGCTTCCCAGGCATCCATCCGCGAACGATGCTCTGGAGTCATTCCATATGGGATGTCCTGGAGCTGTCCAACAGGTCTCAATTGTCCGGCAGAAGGAATCCTTGAAGGGGGCATCCCACAACTCCCAACGTGGGAAAACCTCAATGGCCTCGAGATTCCGCTCCCTTCATGAAGCGGCCGTCATGCTCAGAAACTCCAACCTGAGCCAACGTCTGGTCCTCGCCCTGACTTCAGATGCATGAGATATTGGTTCAGATCTGCAGGGGGTACCTGCCATGCCCTCGCCCTTAAACCCAAATCTAGCTTGTCTTCTCAGACTTCCGTCCGCACACTCCTGGCCCCGAATCCCTCAAGTTTGGCAATTCCGGACCCACAATGCAGCACTCTGCCTGCCCTCTAAAAAAAAAATATTGCCTCATGAGCTGCCCATGCACCTTAAATGAGGGTAAACCTACACCGCACTCGACGTTACCCAAATTATATAGTGTAACCTGGGCACTAATGCACTTTCGAACAAACCTGAGCCCGGACCTCCTGACCAACACCCAGAAACCTGACCGCACACTGAGCACATAAAACCCGCCATGGCCTTAGGTCATCATCTCTTCCCTACCTCAGTTTTCAGGCTTCAGAACCGAGACCTTATCTCCAATCACTGCCCAGGGGTGAGTGTGATGCAGAAATCAGAATTCCTCCTTACCCATGGCAAGAATCCTTGTGGTTGGCACGTTCAGTGTAGGAGAAACCAGCATTCACCCTGAGGCCCCGCCCATTCTTGAGTGCGATGAGGGCATACACACGCATTGTGACCCTCAGCATGAGTCCTGTCCTCTAGTAAGTCCTCTCAGTGGCTGGACCATTAGATGTCATAATGGGCTTGACATGTCCCTAGGCCCCAATTTTTAACCAGATTTCTGATTGTCCAGTCGCCCCTCCCCAGGGCTCTACTCTGGAATCCATCATTTGGTGGGACACCTGAGGTTAAAAAAGAAAAAAAACAACAACAACAACAACAACAAAAAAAACGGACTTCTTCCAGCCCACAGAATGACCGCAAACTCTGTCGACGTGGCCAAACCACCAGAGAGTAAGACTCGTCCATTTCCCATGAAGTCACCCAGAAATTCAACGACCATGAGTGACACGATATCCAGGACAAAAACTTGAGCAGAGCCTCACATCGCCCTTCTTTCAAATCCCGAAGAGTTCTCCTCATAGTCTGTAGATCAGTTCTGCCATACCTATGACCCGAAACATAAGCCAAGTTTGTGTTTTCAGACAACTGTCCAAACAGCCCTGGCCTACACAACCTACAGGCTCAGGCCCCTGGAGCCAAACCTGAGGACTGTACTTGCCCTCTCCAAGGGAATTGTGTGTGCCCATTCCAATGGCCACAACCCTTCTCATAGGATAAACCTCCAAAGTCCCTGATCCATCTCAATAGTGGTGGCTTCCCAGGAAAAACAGGGGCAATCTGAGCCCAACTGAGCACCTACCTGCACTCAGACCCATAGACAGATGTCCCCAGAGGTAAAAAGGAAAGAACAGGCCCCTAGGTACTAATCAGATTCATTGCTTTGGTTTCCAGGCATCTCTCCTCAGAGGCCTGGATTTCAAAAGCAGCATATAGCTGTTTCTTGACTCACCCATCAGAAAACATCTCATCTACACATGGGAAACTTGCACGTTGGAGCTTTGTCAAAGCCTTTGTTTAGGAGAACCCTTTTGGGCCCCAGTGCCACCGCTTCATTCCAAGGTCTCCATATACACAAAAGCACGTTAGGACCCATCCCCAGGGTTGTCCATTTCAACTCAACGTCCTCGGTTGCTCCCCACAGATCCAGGAGATCTAACCTGTCTTGTTGCTAGGAGACAATTGAAATGCGAGGTGGGCTACCCAGCCATCCATCCTTAGAACCCTGCTCAGAATCATTGGCCTGGAGCCAAACAACAGGTCTCAATTGTCCTGCAGAAGACTCTCTGCAGTTTGGAGCTTCTCACAACTCCCATCGTGGGAAAACACCCATGGCGTCGAGAAGCCCCGCCCCATTCATGAAGGGGCCATCAGGGACAGAAACTCCAACCTGAGCGATCGTCTGATCCTCGCTCTGACTTCAGATGCACGAGATCTCGATTCAGGTCTGTAGATTGTGCCTGCCATGGCCTCACCCAGAAACCTAAGCCTAGCTTGTATTCTCAGACGTTTGTCGTCAGACTACTGACCCACAAGCCCTCCAGTTTGGCAATCCAGAACTACAATGCAGCACTCTGCCGGCCCTCCAGAAGAAAAACATTTTCCTCTGGGGATACCCAGTAACCCCAAATGAGGATAACCTGCACCGACCATGGCTGTACCCCAAATACATAGGCTGACCAGGGCACTAATGCCCTTTCTGACACAGCCTGAGCCTGGAACCCCTGGACCCTCCCAGACAGCTGGCCGCACACTGAGCACATTAAGCCGCCATGGCCTTAGGTCGTCATCTCTTCCCAACCTCGGTTTTCAGGTTTCAGAACCTAGAACTTATCTCCAATCACTGCCCAGGGTTGAAGGTGATGCAGAAATCAGAACTCCTTCCCCATGGCAAGAAACCTTGTGGTTGGCATGTTGTCCAACTTTCAGTGTAGTTGAAACCAGTGTGGCCAATGAGACCCCGCCCATGCTCGCGGGCCACATTGGTCACAAACACACATTGTGACGCTCAGGCTGAGCCTAGTCCTCAAGTAAGGCCGCTCAGTGGCTGGATGAAGAGATAGCATATTGGGCTTGCCATGCCCCCAGGCCCCAATTTTTAACCATAGTTCGGGTTGACCCTTCAGTCTTCCCCACGGCTTGGCTTTGGAATTCCTCTTTTGGTGGGACACCTGAGGTAACAAAACTGAAATGAGTCCTCCCATCCCACAGATTGACGAAAAGCAATTGGGAATCGGGCCAAATCCTCAGAGAGGAAGATTCGTCCATGGCCCATGAGGCCTCCCCGACATTCCACGGCCATCGCTGATACAAAATCCAGAGACAAAAGCCTGAGCAAGCGCCTCAGACTAGCAATTTCTTCATATCCTGAAGAGTTCTTCTCATGGTTTGTAGATCGGGCCTGCCATACCTACGTCCCCTAATCTAAGCTGAGTTTGTGTTTTCAGACTTCTGTCCTCAAAGTCTTGGGCCAATCACCCTGCAGGCTGGGCCCATGGTGCCACACATTAGGACTGTGCCTACCAATCCATGGGAATTCTGCCCATTCCATGGTCCAAAATAGTACAAATTAGGAGAAACCTCCAAAGTCCCTGAGGCCATCCCAATAGTGTAGGTCGCCCGGAACAAACAAGGGCTGTCTGACACCAGCTGATAATCGACCTCCATTCATACCATAGATGGATGTCCCCAGAGAAGAAGATTGAACCAGACAGGACCCTAGGCCATAATAGGATCCATTGCTTTGGGTTACAGGCATGTGTCCTCAAAAGCCTGATTCCAATACGAGCATAGGGGTTTTCCTGAGGCACCCATCAGAACTCATATCGTCTCCACAAGGAAACCTGTGCATGGGAGCCATGTCCAAAGCTTAGGAGAGTACTTCAGGGTCCCGGTGCCACCGCCCCATTCCAAGGCCCTCATGGACACAAAAGCACATTAGGACCCATCCTCAGGAAAGTCCATTTCAACACAGCCACCCCGGTTGCTCTGGCAGAGCCATCAGATCTAAACTGTCTTGTTGCTAGGAGACAATTGGAATGCGAGGCGGGCTTCCCAGGCATCCATCCGCGAACGGTGCTCTGGAGTCATTCCATATGGGATGTCCTGGAGCTGTCCAACAGGTCTCAATTGTCCCGCAGAAGGAATCCTTGAAGGGGGCATCCCACAACTCCCAACGTGGGAAAACCTCAATGGCCTCGATATTCCGCTCCCTTCATGAAGCGGCCGTCATGCTCAGAAACTCCAACCTGAGCCAACGTCTGGTCCTCGCCCTGACATCAGATGCATGAGATATTGGTTCAGATCTGCAGGGGGTACCTGCCATGCCCTCGCCCTGAAACCCAAGTCTAGCTTGTCTTCTCAGACTTCCGTCCTCACACTCCTGGCCCCGAATCCCTCAAGTTTGGCAATTCCGGA
This sequence comes from Mustela nivalis, assembly GCF_964662115.1. Taxonomy (NCBI): domain Eukaryota; kingdom Metazoa; phylum Chordata; class Mammalia; order Carnivora; family Mustelidae; genus Mustela; species Mustela nivalis. The sequence goes on from NW_028136248.1 coordinate 490,067, forward strand.
CCCACAATGCAGCACTCTGCCTGCCCTCTAGAAAAAAAATTATTGCCTCATGAGCTGCCCAGGCACCTTAAATAAGGGTAAACCTACACAGCACTCGACTTTACCCAAATTATATAGTGTAACCTGGGCACTAATGCACTGTCGAACAAACCTGAGCCCGGAGCTCCTAACCAACACCCAGAAAGCTGACCGCACACTGAGCACATAAAACCCGCCATGGCCTTAGGTCATCATCTCTTCCCTACCTCAGTTTTCAGGCTTCAGAACCGAGACCTTATCTCCAATCACTGCCCAGGGGTGAGTGTGATGCAGAAATCAGAATTCCTCCTTACCCATGGCAAGAATCCTTGTGGTTGGCACGTTCAGTGTAGGAGAAACCAGCATTCACCCTGAGGCCCCGCCCATTCTTGAGTGCGATGAGGGCATACACACGCATTGTGACCCTCAGCATGAGTCCTGTCCTCTAGTAAGTCCTCTCAGTGGCTGGACCATTAGATGTCATAATGGGCTTGACATGTCCCTAGGCCCCAATTTTTAACCAGATTTCTGATTGTCCAGTCGCCCCTCCCTAGGGCTCTACTCTGGAATCCATCATTTGGTGGGACACCTGAGGTTAAAAAAGAAAAAAAAAACAACAACAAAAAAAATGGACTTCTTCCAGCCCACAGAATGACCGCAAACTCTTTGGACGGGGCCAAACCACCAGAGAGTAAGACTCGTCCATTTCCCATGAAGTCACCCAGAAATTCCACGACCATGAGTGACACGATATCAAGAGACAAAAACTTGAGCAGGAGACTCACTCGCCCTTCTTTCAAATCTCGAAGAGTTCTCCTCATTGTCTGTAGATCAGTCCTGCCATACCTATGACCCGAAACATAAGCCGAGTTTGTGTTTTCAGACAACTGTCCAAACAGCCCTGGCCTACACAACCTACAGGCTCGGGCCCTTGGAGCCAAACCTGAGGACTGTACTTGCCCTCTCCAAGGGAATTGTGTGTGGCCATTCCAATGGCCACAACCCTTCTAATAGGATAAACCTCCAAAGTCCCTGATCCATCTCAATAGTGGTGGCTTCCCTGGAAAAACAGGGGCAATCTGAGCCCAACTGAGCACCTACCTGCACTCAGACCCATAGACAGATGTCCCCAGAGGTAAAAAGGAAAGAACAGGCCCCTAGGCACTAATCAGATCCATTGCTTTGGTTTCCAGGCATCTCTCCTCAGAGGCCTGGATTTCAAAAGCAGCATATAGCTGTTTCTTGACTCACCCATCAGAAAACATCTCATCTACACATGGGAAACTTGCACGTTGGAGCTGTGTCAAAGCCTTTGTTTAGGAGAACCCTTTTGGGCCCCAGTGCCACCGCTTCATTCCAAGGTCTCCATAGACACAAAAGCACGTTAGGACCCATCCCCAGGGGTGTCCATTTCAACTCAGCGTCCTCGGTTGCTCCCCACAGATCCAGGAGATCTAACCTGTCTTGTTGCTAGGAGACAATTGGAATGCGAGGTGGGCTACCCAGCCATCCATCCTTAGAACCCTGCTCAGAATCATTGGCCTGGAGCCAATCAACAGGTCTCAATTGTCCTGCAGAAGACTCTCTGCAGTTTGGAGCTTCTCACAACTCCCATCGTGGGAAAACACCCATGGCCTCGAGATGCCCCCCCCCCCATTCATGAAGGGGCCATCAGGGACAGAAACTCCAACCTGAGCGATCGTCTGATCCTCGCCCTGACTTCAGATGCACGAGATCTCGATTCAGTTCTGTAGATTGTGCCTGCTATGGCCTCACCCAGAAACTAAGCCTAGCTTGTGTTCTCAGACTTTTGTCGTCAGACTACTGGCCCACAAGCCCTCCAGTTTGGCAATCCAGAACTACAATGCAGCACTCTGCCAGCCCTCCAGAAGAAAAACATTGTCCTCTGGGACTACCCAGTAAGCCCAAATGAGGATCAAACTGCACCGACCATGGCTGTACCCCAAATACATAGGCTGACCAGGGCACTAATGCCCTTTCTGACACAGCCTGAGCCTGGACCCCCTGGACCCTCCCAGACAGCTGGCCGCACACTGAGCACATTGAGCCGCCATGGCCTTAGGTCGTCATCTCTTCCCAACCTCGGTTTTCAGGTTTCAGAACCTAGACCTTATCTCCAATCACTGCCCAGGGTTGAAGGTGATGCAGAAATCAGAACTCCTTCCCCATGGCAAGAAACCTTGTGGTTGGCATGTTGTCCAACGTTCAGTGTCATTGAAACCCGTGTGGCCCATGAGGCCCCGCCCATGCCCGCGGGCCACATGGTCACAAACACACATTGTGACGCTCAGGCTGAGCCTAGTCCTCAAGTAAGGCCGCTCAGTGGCTGGATGAAGAGATAGCATATTGGGCTTGCCATGCCCCTAGGCCCCAATTTTTAACCATAGTTCGGGTTGACCCTTCAGTCTTCCCCACGGCTTGGCTTTGGAATTCCTCTTTTGGTGGGACACCTGAGGTAACAAAACTGAAATGAGTCCTCCCATCCCACAGATTGACGAAAAGCAATTGGGAATCGGGCCAAATCCTCAGAGAGGAAGATTCGTCCATGGCCCATGAGGCCTCCCCGACATTCCACGGCCATCGCTGATACAAAATCCAGAGACAAAAGCCTGAGCAAGCGCCTCAGACTCGCACTTTCTTCATATCCTGTAGAGTTCTTCTCATGGTTTGTAGATCGGGCCTGCCATACCTACGTCCCCAAATCTAAGCTGAGTTTGTGTTTTCAGACTTCTGTCCTCAAAGTCTTGGGCCAACCACCCTGCAGGCTGGGCCCCTGGAGCCACACATTAGGACTGTGCCTACCAATCCATGGGAATTCTGCCCATTCCATGGTCCAAAATAGTACAAATTAGGAGAAACCTCCAAAGTCCCTGAGGCCATCCCAATAGTGTAGGTCGCGCGGAACAAACAAGGGCTGTCTGACACCAGCTGATAATCGACCTCCACTCATACCGTAGATGGATGTCCCCAGAGAAGAAGATTGAACCAGACAGGACCCTAGGCCATAATAGGATCCATTGCTTTGGGTTACAGGCATGTGTCCTCAAAAGCCTGATTCCAATACGAGCATAGGGGTTTTCCTGAGGCACCCATCAGAACTCATCTCGTCTCCACAAGGAAACCTGTGCATGGGAGCCATATCCAAAGCTTAGGAGAGTACTTCAGGGTCCCGGTGCCACCGCCCCATTCCAAGGCCCTCATGGACACAAAAACACATTAGGACCCATCCTCAGGAAAGTCCATTTCAACTCAGCCACCGCGGTTGCTCTGGCAGAGCCATCAGATCTAAACTGTCTTGTTGCTAGGAGACAATTGAAATGCGAGGCGGTATTCCCAGGCATCCATCCGCGAACGATGCTCTGGAGTCATTCCATATGGGATGTCCTGGAGCTGTCCAACAGGTCTCAATTGTCCCGCAGAAGGAATCCTTGAAGGGGGCATCCCACAACTCCCAACGTGGGAAAACCTCAATGGCCTCGAGATTCCGCTCCCTTCATGAAGCGGCCGTCATGCTCAGAAACTCCAACCTGAGCCAACGTCTGGTCCTCGCCCTGACTTCAGATGCATGAGATATTGGTTCAGATCTGCAGGGGGTACCTGCCATGCCCTCGCCCTGAAAACCAAGTCTAGCTTGTCTTCTCAGACTTCCGTCCTCACACTCCTGGCCCCGAATCCCTCAAGTTTGGCAATTCCGGACCCACAATGCAGCACTCTGCCTGCCCTCTAGAAAAAAAATTATTGCCTCATGAGCTGCCCAGGCACCTTAAATAAGGGTAAACCTACACAGCACTCGACTTTACCCAAATTATATAGTGTAACCTGGGAACTAATGCACTGTCGAACAAACCTGAGCCCGGACCTCCTAACCAACACCCAGAAAGCTGACCGCACACTGAGCACATAAAACCCGCCATGGCCTTAGGTCATCATCTCTTCCCTACCTCAGTTTTCAGGCTTCAGAACCGAGACCTTATCTCCAATCACTGCCCAGGGGTGAGTGTGATGCAGAAATCAGAATTCCTCCTTACCCATGGCAAGAATCCTTGTGGTTGGCACGTTCAGTGTAGGAGAAACCAGCATTCACCCTGAGGCCCCGCCCATTCTTGAGTGCGATGAGGGCATACACACGCATTGTGACCCTCAGCATGAGTCCTGTCCTCTAGTCAGTCCTCTCAGTGGCTGGACCATTAGATGTCATAATGGGCTTGACATGTCCCTAGGCCCCAATTTTTAACCAGATTTCTGATTGTCCAGTCGCCCCTCCCCAGGGCTCTACTCTGGAATCCATCATTTGGTGGGACACCTGAGGTTAAAAAAGAAAACAACAACAACAACAACAACAACAACAAAAAACGCACTTCTTCTTCCAGCCCACAGAATGACCGCAAACTCTTTGGACGTGGACAAACCACCAGAGAGTAAGACTCGTCCATTTCCGATGAAGTCACCCAGAAATTCAACGACCATGAGTGACACGATATCCAGGATAAAAACTTGAGCAGAGCCTCACACTCGCCCTTCTTTCAAATCCCGAAGAGTTCTCCTCATGGTCTGTAGATCAGTCCTGCCATAGCTATGACCCGAAACATAAGCCGAGTTTGTGTTTTCAGACAACTGTCCAAAAAGGGCTGGACGACACAACCTACAGGCTCAGGCCCCTGGAGCCAAACCTGAGGACTGTACTTGCCCTCTCCAAGGGAATTGTGTGTGCCAATTCCAATGGCCAGAACCCTTCTAATAGGATAAACCTCCAAAGTCCCTGATCCATCTCAATAGTGGTGGCTTCCCTGGAAAAACAGGGGCAATCTGAGCCCAACTGAGCACCTACCTGCACTCAGACCCATAGACAGATGTCTCCAGAGGTAAAAAGGAAAGAACAGGCCCCTAGGCACTAATCAGATCCAATGCTTTGGTTTCCAGGCATCTCTCCTCAGAGGCCTGGATTTCAAAAGCAGCATATAGCTGTTTCTTGACTCACCCACCAGAAAACATCTCATCTACACATGGGACACTTGCACGTTGGAGCTGTGTCAAAGCCTTTGTTTAGGAGAACCCTTTTGGGCCCCAGTGCCACCGCTTCATTCCAAGGTCTCCATAGACACAAAAGCACGTTAAGACCCATCCCCAGGGGTGTCCATTTCAACTCAGCGTCCTCGGTTGCTCCCCACAGATCCAGGAGATCTAACCTGTCTTGTTGCTAGGAGACAATTGGAATGCGAGGTGGGCTACCCAGCCATCCATCCTTGGATCCCTGCTCAGAATCATTGGCCTGGAGCCAAACAACAGGTCTCAATTGTCCTGCAGAAGACTCTCTGCAGTTTGGAGCTTCTCACAACTCCCATCGTGGGAAAACACCCATGGCCTCGTGATGCCCCCCCCCATTCATGAAGGGGCCATCAGGGACAGAAACTCCAACCTGAGCGATCGTCTGATCCTCGCCCTGACTTCAGATGCACGAGATCTCGATTCAGGTCTGTAGATTGTGCCTGCCATGGCCTCACCCAGAACCTAAGCCTAGCTTGTGTTCTCAGACTTTTGTCGTCAGACTACTGGCCCACAAGCCCTCCAGTTTGGCAATCCAGAACTACAATGCAGCACTCTGCCAGCCCTCCAGAAGAAAAACATGGTCCTCTGGGACTACCCAGTAAGCCCAAATGAGGATCAAACTGCACCGACCATGGCTGTACCCCAAATACATAGGCTGACCAGGGCACTAATGCCCTTTCTGACACAGCCTGAGCCTGGACCCCCTGGACCCTCCCAGACAGCTGGCCGCACACTGAGCACATCCAGCCGCCATGGCCTTAGGTCGTCATCTCTTCCCAACCTCGGTTTTCAGGTTTCAGAACCTAGACCTTATCTCCAATCACTGCCCAGGGTTGAAGGTGATGCAGAAATCAGAACTCCTTCCCCATGGCAAGAAACCTTGTGGTTGGCATGTTGTCCAACGTTCAGTGTAGTTGAAACCAGTGTGGCCCATGAGGCCCCGCCCATGCTCGCAGGACACATTGGTCACAAACACACATTGTGACGCTCAGGCTGAGCCCAGTCCTCAAGTAAGGCCTCTCAGTGGCTGGATGAAGAGATAGCATATTGGGCTTGCCATGCCCCTAGGCCCCAATTTTTAACCATATTTCGGGTTGACCCTTCAGTCTTCCCCACGGCTTGGCTTTGGAATTCCTCTTTTGGTGGGACATCTGAGGTTTCAAACCTGAAATGAGTCCTCCCATCCCACAGTTTGACGAAAAGCAATTGGGAATCGGGCCAAATCCTCAGAGAGGAAGATTCGTCCATGGCCCATGAGGCCTCCCCGACATTCCACGGCCATCGCTGATACAAAATCCAGAGACAAAAGCCTGAGCAAGCGCCTCAGACTCGCACTTTCTTCATATCCTGAAGAGTTCTTCTCATGGTTTGTAGATCGGGCCTGCCATACCTACGTCCCCAAATCTAAGCTGAGTTGTGTTTTCAGACTTCTGTCCTCAAAGTCTTGGGCCAACCACCCTGCAGGCTGGGCCCCTGGAGCCACACATTAGGACTGTGCCTACCAATCCATGGGAATTCTGCCCATTCCATGGTCCAAAATAGTACAAATTAGGAGAAACCTCCAAAGTCCCTGAGGCCATCCCAATAGTGTAGGTCGCCCGGAACAAACAAGGGCTGTCTGACACCAGCTTATAATCACCCTCCACTCATACCATAGATGGATGTCCCCAGAGAAGAAGATTGAACCAGACAGGACCCTAGGCCATAATAGGATCCATTGCTTTGGGTTACAGGCATGTGTCCTCAAAAGCCTGATTCCAATACGAGCATAGGAGTTTTCCTGAGGCACCCATCAGAACTCATCTCGTCTCCACAAGGAAACCTGTGCATGGGAGCCATGTCCAAAGCTTAGGAGAGTACTTCAGGGTCCCGGTGCCACCGCCCCATTCCAAGGCCCTCATGGACACAAAAACACATTAGGACCCATCCTCAGGAAAGTCCATTTCAACTCAGCCACCCCGGTTGCTCCGGCAGAGCCATCAGATCTAAACTGTCTTGTTGCTAGGCGACAATTGGAATGCGAGGCGGGCTTCCCAGGCATACATCCGCGAACGATGCTCTGGAGTCATTCCATATGGGATGTCCTGGAGCTGTCCAACAGGTCTCAATTGTCCCGCAGAAGGAATCCTTGAAGGGGGCATCCCACAACTCCCAACGTGGGAAAACCTCAATGGCCTCGAGATTCCGCTCCCTTCATGAAGCGGCCGTCATGCTCAGAAACTCCAATCTGAATCAACGTCTGATCCTAGCCCTGACTATATGCATGAGATATTGGTTCAGATCTGCAGGGGGTACCTTCCATGCCCTCGCCCTGAAACCCAAGTCTAGCTTGTCTTCTCAGACTTCCGTCCTCACACTCCTGGCCCCGAAGCCCTCAAGTTTGGCAATTCCGGACCCACAATGCAGCACTCTGCCTGCCCTCTAGAAAAAAAATTATTGCCTCATGAGCTGCCCAGGCACCTTAAATGAGGGTAAACCTACACAGCACTCGACGTTACCCAAATTATATAGTGTAACCAGGGCACTAATGCACTGTCGAACAAACCTGAGCCCGGACCTCCTGACCAACACCCAGAAAGCTGACCGCACACTGAGCAAATAAAACCCGCCATGGCCTTAGGTCATCATCTCTTCCCTACCTCAGTTTTCAGGCTTCAGAACCGAGACCTTATCTCCAATCATTGCCCAGGGGTGAGTGTGATGCAGAAATCAGAATTCCTCCTTACCCATGGCAAGAATCCTTGTGGTTGGCACGTTCAGTGTAGGAGAAACCAGCATTCACCAGGAGGCTCCCCCCCATTCTTGAGTGCGATGAGGGCATACACACGCATTGTGACCCTCAGCATGAGTCCTGTCCTCTAGTAAGTCCTCTCAGTGGCTGAACCATTTGATGTCATAATGGGCTTGACATGTCCCTAGGCCCCAATTTTTAACCAGATTTCTGATTGTCCCGGCGCCCCTCCCCAGGGCTCTACTCTGGAATCCATCATTTGGTGGGACACCTGAGGTTAAAAAAGAAAACAACAACAACAACAAAAAAAAAACGGACTTCTTCCAGCCCACAGAATGAACGCAAACTCTTTGGACTGGGCCAAACCACCAGAGAGTAAGACTCGTCCATTTCCCATGAAGTCACCCAGAAATTCCACGACCATGAGTGACACGATATCAAGAGACAAAAACTTGAGCAGGAGCCTCACTCGCCCTTCTTTCAAATCTCGAAGAGTTCTCCTCATTGTCTGTAGATCAGTCCTGCCATACCTATGACCCGAAACATAAGCCGAGTTTGTGTTTTCAGACAACTGTCCAAACAGCCCTGGCCTACACAACCTACAGGCTCGGGCCCTTGGAGCCAAACCTGAGGACTGTACTTGCCCTCTCCAAGGGAATTGTGTGTGGCCATTCCAATGGCCACAACCCTTCTAATAGGATAAACCTCCAAAGTCCCTGATCCATCTCAATAGTGGTGGCTTCCTAGGAAAAACAGGGGCAATCTGAGCCCAAGTGAGCACCTACCTGCACTCAGACCCATAGACAGATGTCCCCAGAGGTAAAAAGGAAAGAAAAGGCCCCTAGGCACTAATCAGATCCATTGCTTTGGTTTCGAGGCATCTCTCCTCAGAGGCCTGGATTTCAAAAGCAGCATATAGCTGTTTCTTGACTCACCCATCAGAAAACATCTCATCTACACATGGGAAATTTGCACATTGGAGCTGTGTCAAAGCCTCTGCTTAGGAGAACCCTTTAGGGCCCCAGTGCCACCGCTTCATTCCAAGGTCTCCATAGATACAAAAGCACGTTAGGACCCATCCCAAGGGGTGTCCATTTCAACTCAGCGTTTTCGGGTGCTCCCCACAGATCCAGGAGATCTAACCTGTCTTGTTGCTAGGAGACAATTGGAATGCGAGGTGGGCTACCCATCCATCCATCCTTAGAACCCTGCTCAGAATCATTGGCCTGGAGCCAAACAACAGGTCTCAATTGTCCTGCAGAAGACTCTCTGAAGTTTGGAGCTTCTCACAACTCCCATCGTGGGAAAACACCCATGGCCTCGTGATGCCCCCCCCATTCATGAAGGGGCCATCAGGGACAGAAACTCCAACCTGAGCGATCGTCTGATCCTCGCCCTGACTTCAGATGCACGAGATCTCGATTCAGGTCTGTAGATTGTGCCTGCCATGGCCTCACCCAGAACCTAAGCCTAGCTTGTGTTCTCAGACTTTTGTCGTCAGACTACTGGCCCACAAGCCCTCCAGTTTGGCAATCCAGAACTACAATGCAGCACTCTGCCGGCCCTCCAGAAGAAAAACATTGTCCTCTGGGGCTACCCAGTAACCCCAAATGAGGATCAACCTGCACCGACCTTGGCTGTACCCCAAATACATAGGCTGACCAGGGCACTAATGCCCTTTCTGACACAGCCTGAGCCTGGAGCCCCTGGCCCCTCCCAGACAGCTGGCCGCACACTGAGCACATCCAGCCGCCATGGCCTTAGGTCGTCTTCTCTTCCCAACCTCGGTTTTCAGGTTTCAGAACCTAGACCTTATCTCCAATCACTGCCCAGGGTTGAAGGTGATGCAGAAATCAGAACTCCTTCCCCATGGCAAGAAACCTTGTGGTTGGCATGCTGTCCAACGTTCAGTGTCGTTGAAACCAGTGTGGCCCATGAGGCCCCGCCCATGCTCGCGGGCCACATTGGTCACAAACACACATTGTGACCCTCAGGCTGAGCCCAGTCCTCAAGTAAGGCCACTCAGTGGCTGGATGAAGAGATAGCATATTGGGCTTGCCATGCCCCTAGGCCCCAATTTTTAACCATAGTTCGGGTTGTCCCTTCAGTCTTCCCCACGGCTTGGCTTTGGAATTCCTCTTTTGGTGGGACATCTGAGGTTTCAAACCTGAAATGAGTCCTCCCATCCCACAGTTTGACGAAAAGCAATTGGGAATCGGGCCAAATACTCAGAGAGGAAGATTCGTCCATGGCCCATGAGGCCTCCCCGACATTCCACGGCCATCACTGATACAAAATCCAGAGACAAAAGCCTGAGCAAGCGCCTCAGACTCTCACTTTCTTCATATCCTGAAGATTTCTTCTCATGGTTTGTCGATCGGGCCTGCCATACATACGTCCCCAAACCTAAGCTGGGTTTGTGTTTTCAGACTTCTGTCCTCAAAATCTTGGGCCACACACGCACCAGGCCGGGCGCATGGAGCCACACATTAGGACTCTGCCTACCAATCCATGGGAATTCTGCCCATTCCATGGTCCAACATCGTACAAATTAGGAGAAACCTCCAAAGTCCCTGAGGCCATCCCAATAGTGTAGGTCGCCCGGAACAAACAAGGACTGTCTGACACCAGCTGATAATCGACATCCACTCATACCATAGATGGATGTCCCCAGAGACGAAGATTGCACCAGACAGGACCCTAGGCCATAATAGGATCCATTGCTTTGGGTTACAGGCATGTGTCCTCAAAAGCCTGATTCCAATACGAGCATAGGGGTTTTCCTCAGGCACCCATCAGAACTCATCTCGTCTCCACAAGGAAACCTGTGCATGGGAGCCATGTCCAAAGCTTAGGAGAGTACTTCAGGGTCCCGGTGCCACCGCCCCATTCCAAGGCCCTCATGGACACAAAAACACATTAGGACCCATCCTCAGGAAAGTCCATTTCAACTCAGCCACCCCGGTTGCTCCCGCAGAGCCATCAGATCAAAACTGTCTTGTTGTTAGGAGACAATTGGAATGCGAGGCGGGCTTCCCAGGCATCCATCCGCGAACGGTGCTCTGGAGTCATTCCATATGGGATGTCCTGGAGCTGTCCAACAGGTCTCAATTGTCCCGCAGAAGGAATCCTTGAAGGGGGCATCCCACAACTCCCAACGTGGGAAAACCTCAATGGCCCCGAGATTCCGCTCCCTTCATAAAGCGGCCGTCATGCACAGAAACTCCAACCTGAGCCAACGTCTGATCCTCGCCCTGACTTCAGAAGCATGAGATAGTGGTTCAGATCTGCAGGGGGTACCTGTCGTGCCCTCGCCCTTAAACCCATGTCTAGCTTGTCTTCTCACACTTCCGTCCTCAAACTCCTGGCCCCGAAGTCCTAAAATTTGGCAATTCCGGACCCACAATGCAGCACTCTGCCTGCCCTCTAGAAAAAAAAAATTATTGCCTCATGAGCTGCCCAGGCACCTTAAATGAGGGTAAACCTACACAGAACTCGACTTTAACCAAATTATATAGTCTAAACTGGGCACTAATGCACTGTCGAACACAACCTGAGCCCGGACCTCCTGAGCAACACCCAGAAAGCTGACCGCACACTGAGCACATAAAACCCACCATGGCCTTAGGTCATAATCTCTTCCCTACCTCAGTTTTCAGGCTTCAGAACTGAGACCTTATCTCCAATCACTGCCCAGGGGTGAGTGTGATGCAGAAATCACAACTCCTCCTTACCCACGGCAAGAATCCTTGTGGTTGGCACGTTCAGTGTAGGAGAAACCAGCATTCACCCTGAGGCCCCCCCCCATTCTTGAGTGCGATGAGGGCATACACACGCATTGTGACCCTCAGCATGAGTCCTGTCCTCTAGTAAGTCCTCTCAGTGGCTGAACCATTTGATGTCATAATGGGCTTGACATGTCCCTAGGCCCCAATTTTTAACCAGATTTCTGATTGTCCCGGCGTCCCTCCCCAGGGCTCTACTCTGGAATCCATCATTTGGTGGGACACCTGAGGTTAAAAAAGAAAACAACAACAACAACAACAAAAAAAAAAAAAAAAAAACGGACTTCTTCCAGCCCACAGAATGAACGCAAACTCTTTGGACTGGGCCGAACCACCAGAGAGTAAGACTCGTCCAATTCCCATGAAGTCACCCAGAAATTCCACGACCATGAGTGACACGATATCAAGAGACAAAAACTTGAGCAGGAGCCTCACTCGCCCTTCTTTCAAATCCCGAAGCGTTCTCCTCATTGTCTGTAGATCAGTCCTGCCATACCTATGACCCGAAACATAAGCCGAGTTTGTGTTTTCAGACAACTGTCCAAACAGCCCTGGCCTACACAACCTACAGGCTCGGGCCCCTGGAGCCAAACCTGAGGACTGTACTTGCCCTCTCCAAGGGAATTGTGTGTGCCCATTCCAATGGCCACAACCCTTCTAAAGGATAAACCTCCAAAGTCCCTGCTCCATCTCAATAGTGGTGGCTTCCCAAAAAAAACAGGGGCAATCTGAGCCCAAGTGAGCACCTACCTGCACTCAGACCCATAGACAGATGTCCCCAGAGGTAAAAAGGAAAGAACAGGCCCCTAGGCACTAATCAGATCCATTGCTTTGGTTTCGAGGCATCTCTCCTCAGAGGCCTGGATTTCAAAAGCAGCATATAGCTGTTTCTTGACTCACCCATCAGAAAACATCTCATCTACACATGGGAAATTTGCACATTGGAGCTGTGTCAAAGCCTCTGCTTAGGAGAACCCTTTAGGGCCCCAGTGCCACCGCTTCATTCCAAGGTCTCCATAGATACAAAAGCACGTTAGGACCCATCCCGAGGGGTGTCCACTTCAACTCAGCGTTTTCGGTTGCTCCCCACAGATCCAGGAGATCTAACCTGTCTTGTTGCTAGGAGACAATTGGAATGCGAGGTGGGCTACCCATCCATCCATCCTTAAAACCCTACTCAGAATCATTGGCCTGAAGCCAAACGACAGGTCTCAATTGTCCTGCAGAAGACTCTCTGAAGTTTGGAGCTTCTCACAACTCCCATCGTGGGAAAACACCCATGGCCTCGTGATGCCCCCCCCCATTCATGAAGGGGCCATCAGGGACAGAAACTCCAACCTGAGCGATCGTCTGATCCTCGCCCTGACTTCAGATGCACGAGATCTCGATTCAGGTCTGTAGATTGTGCCTGCCATGGCCTCACCCAGAAACCTAAGCCTAGCTTGTGTTCTCAGACTTTTGTCGTCAGACTACTTGCCCACAATCCCTCCAGTTTGGCAATGCAGAACTGCAATGCAGCACTCTGCCGGCCCTCCAGAAGAAAAACATTGTCCTCTGGGGCTACCCAGTAACCCCAAATGAGGATCAACCTGCACCGACCTTGGCTGTACCCCAAATACATAGGCTGACCAGGGCACTAATGCCCTTTCTGACACAGCCTGAGCCTGGAGCCCCTGGCCCCTCCCAGACAGCTGGCCGCACACTGAGCACATCCAGCCGCCATGGCCTTAGGTCGTCTTCTCTTCCCAACCTCGGTTTTCAGGTTTCAGAACCTAGACCTTATCTCCAATCACTGCCCAGGGTTGAAGGTGATGCAGAAATCAGAACTCCTTCCCCATGGCAAGAAACCTTGTGGTTGGCATGTTGTCCAACGTTCAGTGTAGTTGAAACCAGTGTGGCCCATGAGGCCCCGCCCATGCTCGCGGGCCACATTGGTCACAAACACACATTGTGACCCTCAGGCTGAGCCCAGTCCTCAAGTAAGGCCACTCAGTGGCTGGATGAAGAGATAGCATATTGGGCTTGCCATGCCCGTAGGCCCCAATTTTTAACCATAGTTCGGGTTGTCCCTTCAGTCTTCCCCACGGCTTGGCTTTGGAATTCCTCTTTTGGTGGGACACCTGAGGTAACAAAACTGAAATGAGTCCTCCCATCCCACAGTTTGAGGAAAAGCAATTGGGAATCGGGCCAAATCCTCAGAGAGGAAGATTCGTCCATGGCCCATGAGGCCTCCCCGACATTCCTCGGCCATCGCTGATACAAAATCCAGAGACAAAAGCCTGAGCAAGCGCCTCAGACTCGCACTTTCTTCATATCCTGAAGATTTCTTCTCATGGTTTGTCGATCGGGCCTGCCATACATACGTCCCCAAACCTAAGCTGGGTTTGTGTTTTCAGACTTCTGTCCTCAAAATCTTGGGCCACACACCCTCCAGGCCGGTTGCCTGGAGCCACACATTAGGACTCTGCCTACGAATCCATGGGAATTCTGCCCATTCCATGGTCCAAAATCGTACAAATTAGGAGAAACCTCCAAAGTCCCTGAGGCCATCCCAATAGTGTAGGTCGCCCGGAACAAACAAGGACTGTCTGACACCAGCTGATAATCGACATCCACTCATACCATAGATGGATGTCCCCAGAGACGAAGATTGAACCAGACAGGACCCTAGGCCATAATAGGATCCATTGCTTTGGGTTACAGGCATGTGTCCTCAAAAGCCTGATTCCAATACGAGCATAGGGGTTTTCCTGAGGCACCCATCAGAACTCATCTCGTCTCCACAAGGAAACCTGTGCATGGGAGCCATGTCCAAAGCTTAGGAGAGTACTTCAGGGTCCCGGTGCCACCGCCCCATTCCAAGGCCCTCATGGACACAAAAACACATTAGGACCCATCCTCAGGAAAGTCCATTTCAACTCAGCCACCCCGGTTGCTCCCGCAGAGCCATCAGATCAAAACTGTCTTGTTGTTAGGAGACAATTGGAATGCGAGGCGGGCTTCCCAGGCATCCATCCGCGAACGGTGCTCTGGAGTCATTCCATATGGGATGTCCTGGAGCTGTCCAACAGGTCTCAATTGTCCCGCAGAAGGAATCCTTGAAGGGGGCATCCCACAACTCCCAACGTGGGAAAACCTCAATGGCCCCGAGATTCCGCTCCCTTCATAAAGCGGCCGTCATGCACAGAAACTCCAACCTGAGCCAACGTCTGATCCTCGCCCTGACTTCAGAAGCATGAGATAGTGGTTCAGATCTGCAGGGGGTACCTGTCGTGCCCTCGCCCTGAAACCCATGTCTAGCTTGTCTTCTCACACTTCCGTCCTCAAACTGCTGGCCCCGAAGTCCTAAAATTTGGCAATTCCGGACCCACAATGCAGCACTCTGCCTGCCCTCAGAAAAAAAAAATTATTGCCTCATGAGCTGCCCAGGCACCTTAAATGAGGGTAAACCTACACAGAACTTGACTTTAACCAAATTATATAGTCTAACCTGGGCACTAATGCACTGACGAACACAACCTGAGCCCGGACCTCCTGACCAACACCCAGAAAGCTGACCGCACACTGAGCACATAAAACCCGCCATGGCCTTAGGTCATCATCTCTTCCCTACCTCAGATTTCAGGCTTCAGAACCGAGACCTTATCTCCAATCACTGCCCAGGGGTGAGTGTGATGCAGAAATCACAACTCCTCCTTACCCATGGCAAGAATCCTTGTGGTTGGCACGTTCAGTGTAGGAGAAACCAGCATTCACCCTGAGGCCCCCTCCCCCATTCTTGAGTGCGATGAGGGCATACACACGCATTGTGACCCTCAGCATGAGTCCTGTCCTCTAATAAGTCCTCTCAGTGGCTGAACCATTTGATGTCATAATGGGCTTGACATGTCCCTAGGCCCCAATTTTTAACCAGATTTCTGATTGTCCCGGCGCCCCTCCCCAGGGCTCTACTCTGGAATCCATCATTTGGTGGGACACCTGAGGTTAAAAAAGAAAACAACAACAACAACAAAAAAAAAAAAAAACGGACTTCTTCCAGCCCACAGAATGAACGCAAACTCTTTGGACTGGGCCAAACCACCAGAGAGAAAGACTCGTCCATTTCCCATGAAGTCACCCAGAAATTCCACGACCATGAGTGACACGATATCAAGAGACAAAAACTTGAGCAGGAGCCTCACTCGCCCTTCTTTCAAATCCCGAAGAGTTCTCCTCATTGTCTGTAGATCAGTCCTGCCATACCTATGACCCGAAACATAAGCCGAGTTTGTGTTTTCAGACAACTGTCCAAACAGCCCTGGCCTACACAACCTACAGGCTCGGGCCCCTGGAGCCAAACCTGAGGACTGTACTTGCCCTCTCCAATGGAATTGTGTGTGCCCATTCCAATGGCCACAACCCTTCTAATAGGATAAACCTCCAAAGTCCCTGCTCCATCTCAATAGTGGTGGCTTCCTAGGAAAAACAGGGGCAATCTGAGCCCAAGTGAGCACCTACCTGCACTCAGACCCATAGACAGATGTCCCCAGAGGTAAAAAGGAAATTAAAGGCCCCTAGGCACTAATCAGATCCATTGCTTTGGTTTCCAGGCATCTCTCCTCAGAGGCCTGGATTTCAAAAGCAGCATATAGCTGTTTCTTGACTCACCCATCAGAAAACATCTCATCTACACATGGGAAACTTGCACGTTGGAGCTGTGTCAAAGCCTCTGTTTAGGAGAACCCTTTAGGGCCCCAGTGCCACCGCTTCATTCCAAGGTCTCCGTAGATACAAAAGCATGTTAGGACCCATCCCAAGGGGTGTCCATTTCAACTCAGCGTTTTCGGGTGCTCCCCACAGATCCAGGAGATCTAACCTGTCTTGTTGCTAGGAGACAATTGGAATGCGAGGTGGGCTACCCATCCATCCATCCTTAGAACCCTGCTCAGAATCATTGGCCTGGAGCCAAACGACAGGTCTCAATTGTCCTGCAGAAGACTCTCTGCAGTTTGGAGCTTCTCACAACTCCCATCGTGGGAAAACACCCATGGCCTCGTGATGCCCCCCCCGTTCATGAAGGGGCCATCAGGGACAGAAACTCCAACCTGAGCGATCGTCTGATCCTCGCCCTGACTTCAGATGCACGAGATCTCGATTCAGGTCTGTAGATTGTGCCTGCCATGGCCTCACCCAGAAACCTAAGCCTAGCTTGTGTTCTCAGAATTTTGTCGTCAGACTACTGGCCCACAAGCTCTCCAGTTTGGCAATCCAGAACTACAATGCAGCACTCTGCCGGCCCTCCAGAAGAAAAACTTGGTCCTCTGGGGCTACCCAGTAACCCCAAATGAGGATCAACCTGCACCGACCTTGGCTGTACCCCAAATACATAGGCTGACCAGGGCACTGATGCCCTTTCTGACACAGCCTGAGCCTGGACCCCCTGGCCCCTCCCAGACAGCTGGCCGCACACTGAGCACATCCAGCCGCCATGGCCTTAGGTCTTCATCTCTTCCCAACCTCGGTTTTCAGGTTTCAGAACCTAGACCTTATCGCCAATCAGTGCCCAAGGTTGAAGGTGATGCAGAAATCAGAACTCCTTCCCCATGGCAAGAAACCTTGTGGTTGGCATGTTGTCCAACGTTCAGTGTCGTTGAAACCAGTATGGCCCATGAGGCCCCGCCAATGCTCGCGGACCACATTGGTCACAAACACACATTGTGACCCTCTGGCTGAGCCCAGTCCTCAAGTAAGGCCACTCAGTGGCTGGATGAAGAGATAGCATATTGGGCTTGCCATGCCCCTAGGCCCCATTTTTTAACCATAGTTCGGGTTGACCCTTCAGTCTTCCCCACGGCTTGGTTTTGGAATTCCTCTTTTGGTGGGACACCTGAGGTAACAAAACTGAAATGAGTCCTCCCATCCCACAGATTGACGAAAAGCAATTGGGATTCGGGCCAAATCCTCAGAGAGGAAGATTCGTCCATGGCCCATGAGGCCTGGCCGACATTCCACGGCCATCGCTGATAAAAATCCAGAGACAAAAGCCTGAGCAAGCGACTCAGACTCGCACTTTCTTCATATCCTGAAGAGTTCTTCTCATGTTTTGTAGATTGGGCCTGCCATACCTACGTCCCCAAACCTAAGCTGAGTTTGTTTTCAGACAACTGTCTAAACAGCACTGGCCTACACAACCTACAGGCTCAGGCCCCTGGAGCCAAACCTGAGGAATGTACTTGCCTTCTCCAAGGGAATTGTTTGTGCCCATTCCAATGGCCACAACCCTTCTAATAGGATAAACCTCCAAATTCCCTGATCCATCTGAAAAGTGGTGGCTTCCCAGGAAAAACAGGGGCAATCTGAGCCCAAATGAGCACCTACCTGCACTCAGACCCATAGACAGATGTCCCCAGAGGTAAAAAGGAAAGAACAGGCCCCTAGGCACTAATCAGATCCATTGCTTTGATTTCCAGGCATCTCTCCTCAGAGCCTGGATTTCAAAAGCAGCATATAGCTATTTCTTAATTCACCCATCAGAAAACATCTCATCTACACATGGGAAACTTGCACGTTGGAGCTGTGTCAAAGCCTCTGTTTAGGAGAACCCTTTAGGGCCCCAGTGCCACCGCTTCATTCCAAGGTCTCCATAGACACAAAATCACATTAGGACCCATCACCAGGGGTGTGCATTTCAACTCAGCATCCTCGGTAGCTGCCCACAGATCCAGGAGATCTAACCTGTCTTGTTGCTAGGAGACAATTGGTATGCGAGGTGGGCTACCCAGCCATCCATCCTTAGAACCCTGCTCAGAATCATTGGCCTGGAGCCAAACAACAGGTCTCAATTGTCCTGCAGAAGACTCTCTGCAGTTTGGAGCTTCTCACAACTCCCATAGTGGGAAAACACCCATGGCCTCGTGATGCCCCCCCATTCATGAAGGGGCCATCAGGGACAGAAACTCCAACCTGAGCGATCGTCTGATCCTCGCCCTGACTTCAGATGCACGAGATCTCGATTCAGGTTTGTAGATTGTGCCTGCCATAGCCTCACCAAGAAACCTAAGCCTAGCTTTTGTTCTTAGACTTTTGTCGTCAGACTACTGGCCCACAAGCCCTCCATTTGGAAATCCAGAACTACAATGGAGCACTCTGCCTGCCCTCCAGAAGAAAAACATTGTCCTCTGGGGCTACCCGGTAACCCCAAATGAGGATCAACCTGCACCGACCTTGGCATTACCCCAAATACATAGGCTGACCAGGTCACTAATGCCCTTTCTGACACAGCCTGAGCCTGGACCCCCTGGACCCTCCCAGACAGCTGGCCGCACACTGAGCACATCCAGCCGCCATGGCCTTAGGTCATCATCTCTTCCCAACCTCGGTTTTCAGGTTTCAGAACCTAGACCTTATCTCCAATCACTGCCCAAGGTTGAAGGTGATGCAGAAATCAGAACTCCTTCCCCATGGCAAGAAACCTTGTGGTTGGCATGTTGTCCAACGTTCAGTGTCGTTGAAACCAGTGTGGCCCATGAGGCCCCGCCCATGCTCGCGGGCCACATTGGTCACAAACACACATTGTGACCCTCAGGCTGAGCCCAGTCCTCAAGTAAGGCCACTCAGTGTCCTTTCTTCTCATGGTTTGTCGATCGGGCCTGCCATACCTACGTCCCCAAACCTAAGCTGAGTTTGTGTTTTCAGACTTCTGTCCTCAAAGTCTTGGGCCACACACGCTCCAGGCTGGGCGCCTGGAGCCACACATTAGGACTCTGCCTACCAATCCATGGGAATTCTGCCCATTCCATGGTCCAAAATCGTACAAATTAGGAGAAACCTCCAAAGTCCCTGAGGCCATCCCAATAGTGTAGGTCGCCCGGAACAAACAAGGACTATCTGACACCAGCTGATAATCGACATCCACTCATACCAAAGATGGATGTCCCCAGAGAAGAAGATTGAACCAGACAGGACCCTAGGCCATAATAGGATCCATTGCTTTGGGTTACAAGCATGTGTCCTCAAAAGCCTGATTCCAATACGAGCATAGGGGTTTTCCTGAGGCACCCATCAGAACTCATCTCGTCTCCGCAAGGAAACCTGTGCATGGGAGCCATGTACAAAGCTTAGGAGAGTACTTCAGGGTCCCGGTGCCACCGCCCCATTCCAAGGCCCTCATGGACACAAAAACACATTAGGACCCATCCTCAGGAAATTCCATTTCAACTCAGCCACCCCGGTTGCTCCGGCAGAGCCATCAGATCAAAACTGTCTTGTTGTTAGGAGACAATTGGAATGCGAGGCGGGCTTCCCAGGCATCCATCCGCGAACGGTGCTCTGGAGTCATTCCATATGGGATGTCCTGGAGCTGTCCAACAGGTCTCAATTGTCCCGCAGAAGGAATCCTTGAAGGGGGCATCCCACAACTCCCAACGTGGGAAAACCTCAATGGCCTCGAGATTCCGCTCCCTTCATAAAGCGGCCGTCATGCACAGGAACTCCAACCTGAGCCAACGTCTAATCCTCGCTCTGACTTCAGAAGCATGAGATATTGGTTCAGATCTGCAGGGGGTACCTGTCGTGCCCTCGCCCTGAAACCCATGTCTAGCTTGTCTTCTCACACTTCTGTCCTCACACTCCTGGCCCCGAAGTCCTAAAATTTGGCAATTCCGGACCCACAATGCAGCACTCTCCCGGCCCTCTAGAAAAAAAAAAAATATTGCCTCATGAGCTGCCCAGGCACCTTAAATGAGGATAAACCTACACAGCACTCGACCTTACCCAAATTATATAGTCTAACCTGGGCACTAATGCACTGTCGAACACAACCTGAGCCCGGACCTCCTGACCAACACCCAGAAAGCTGACCGCACACTGAGCACATAAACCCCGCCATGGCCTTAGGTCATCATCTCTTCCCTACCTCAGTTTTCAGGCTTCAGAACCGAGACCTTATCTCCAATCACTGCCCAGGGGTGAGTGTGATGCAGAAATCAGAACTCCTCCTTACCCATGGCAAGAACCCTTGTGGTTGGCACGTTGTCCAACGTTCAGTGTAGGAGAAACCAGCATTCACCCTGAGGCCCTGCCCATTCTTGAGTGCGACGAGGGCATACACACGCATTGTGACCCTTAGCATGAGTCCTCTCCTCTAGTAAGTCCTCTCCTTGGCTGGACCATTAGATGTCATAATGGGCTTGACATGTTCTTAGGCCCCAATTTTTAACCAGATTTCTGATTTTCCAGTCGCCCCTCCCCAGGGCTCTACTCTGGAATCCCTCATTTGGTGGGACACCTGAGGTTAAAAAAGAAAACAACAACAAAAGAAAAAAAACAAAAAACAAAAAACGGACTTCTTCCAGCCCACAGAATGACCGCAAACTCTTTGGACGGGGCCAAACCACCAGAGAGTAAGAATCGTCCATTTCCCATGAAGTCACGCAGAAATTCCACGACCATAGTTCTGGTGGTCCCTTCAGTCTTCCCCACGGCTTTGCTTTGGAATTCCTCTTTTCGTGGGACACCTGAGGTAACAAAACTGAAAGGAGTTCTCCCATCCCACATTTTGACGAAAAAAAATTGGGAATCGGGCGAAATCCTCATAGAGGTAGATTCGTCCATGGCCCATGAAGCATCCCCGACATTCTACGGCCATTGCTGATACAAATTCCAGAGACTAATGCCTGAGCAAGCGCCTCAGACTCGCTCTATATTCAAATCTTCATGAGTTCTTCTCATGGTTTGTATATTGGGCCTGCCATACCGACGTCCCCAAAAAAAGCTGAGTTTGTGTATCGGAATCACAATCAGAAATCTGCATTCCACATGGCTGTAATGCTTGTTCTTCACATGGAGTCACACCTTCACGTGGGGAACCCTTCATGGCCCCTGATGCCACGCCAAAACATGAGTGCTGCTTGGGCACAAATTCACACTATGACCCTAGCATGAGCCCCATGTCAAAGAAAGGCCTGTCAGGTTCGGGACGAAGATCCTGCATATAGTCCCTGCCATGCCCATAGGCACACAGGACTAACTAGATGGTGTGTATTCCAGTTGAAGGAACCCACTGCTGTGCTCTAGAGTCCCTCTCCTGGGGGGTTCTTTCTGGCAGAAAACAGTACTCTTCACTTCCCACAGAATGAACACAAACACTTGGGAGCTTGGACAATCCCCCGAGAGGAAGGCTCTTCCTCGGCCCCTGAGGCAACCCCTACCCTGACCGGACACTGTGAACGCAACACCCAGAGACAAAAGCCTGAGCAACTGCCTCCCACTTGCCCTCCTTTGATATTCAGAGAATCTCCCCTCACGGACTGGAGATCAGGCCTGCCATTACCTTGGCCCCTTCCTGAGCCAAGTTTGCTTTTTCAGACATCAGTCCCCACAGTCCTGGCAAACACAGCCTCTAGGCTGGGTCCTCTGGAGCCATACAACAGGACCGTGCCTGCTCTCTCCTGGGAAACTGTGTCCATTCCTTTGGACACACACTTCCAGAATATGAGAAACCTCAAGGCCCCCGAGGACATCCCACTACTGGGAGCCTCCCTGGACACACAGGGGCATTCGGACACAAGCTGAGCAGGTACCTCCATGAAGGCATGCACACAGATGTCAACAGAGATAGAAGGTTGAGCCGGACAGGCCCTTAGGCCATAATCTCAACTCTTGCTTTGGGTTCCAGGTGTTACTCCTCAGAGGCTTTGGTTCGAAGAACAGGATATGGGGCTTTCCTGAGGCACTGAACAGAACTCCTCTCGTCTCCAAATGGGGAGCTTTCTTACTGGGGATGTATCAAAACCTTCAGGTAGTGCCCAAGCAGCACTTGAGTGCTGATTGGGAACAAATTCACACTGTGACCCTAGCATGAGCCCCATGTCAAAGAAAGGCCTGTCAGGGCCTGGACAAAGAGCCCGCATATGGGGCTTGCCAAGCCCCTATGCACCCAATCCTCACCAGGGTTTGAGATTTCCAGTCGCCCCGCCCGTACCTGGGGCTCTGATCTGGAATCCCTTTCTTGGAGAGACACATGAGCCAGACAACACGACTCCACCCTTCCCACAAAATAACCCCAAACTCTTGGGAGCTGGGACAAATCCCCAGAGAGGGATACTCGTCCACAGTCCCTGAGGCCACCGCTCCAATCCACGGCTATCCCGGACACAACATCCAGAGACAAAAGCCTGAAGGAACGACTCCCACTCGCCCTTGTTTCAGAGGCACAGGAGTTCCCTCTCGGGCTGTACCTCCGGCCTGCCATACCCTAGGCGCCACTCATAAGCTGACATTGTGTTTTAAGACTTCTGTGCCCACAGCCTGGACCCACACACCTCCAGGCTAGGGCCTCTGGAGCCACAGCGAAAGTTTGTGCCTGCCCTCTCCAAGGAAAGTGTGCCCAATCCATTGACCACAACCCTACAGGTTAGGGAAAAGCTCCAAGGCCCCTGAGGACATCAATAGTGTAGGCCACCCTGGACTAAGGGGGGCTCTCTGACACCAGCGGAGCAACTATATCCACTTAGACTCTCAGAAAGTGTCCCCAGAGACAGAAGGTTGAAATGGACAGGCCCCCAGGCCCTAATATGAACCTTAGCTTTGTTCCATGTGTCCGTTCTCAGAGGACTGTTTTCGTAGACCAGCACATGGGGCTTTTCTAATGCACCAAACAGCGGATCTCTTGTCTCCACATGGGCAGCTTTCTTACTGGGGATGTATCAAACCCTTCAGGTAGGAGAGTTCCGCAGGGCCACTGAACAACCAGCACATTCCAAGGTCTCCATGGACCCAAACGAACATTATGACGCATCCTCAGGAGAGGCCATTTCAACTCAGCCCCCTGGGTCGCGTGTTCCAGAGGCCCCAGATCAAACATATCTTATCGCTAATGGCCAATTGGAATGCGAGGCATGCTGTACAGGGATCCATCCTTCGAACCCTGCTCTCCAGTCCTTCCGTATGGTATGTCCTGGAGCCATGCAACAGGACTCGAATGTCCCGCAGAAGGAAACCTTGTGGTTTGGGGCAACCACCAAACTCAGCGTGGGAAAACTTCCCTGGCCTCATGAGGCCCCCGCTTCATGAAGGTGCCATCATGGACACATACTCCAGCCTCAGCCAACGTCTGATCCTCAGCCTGACTTCAGATGCAGGAGATTTTGATTCAGCCTCTGCCGATTGGGCCTGCTCTGCCCTTGGCTCCAATCCTCACCCTAGCTTGTGTTTTCAGACTTCCGTCCTCACACTCCTGGCCCACAAACCCTCCCTACTGGGAATTCTGGGGCCACACTGAAGCACTCTGCCTGCCTCCCAGGAGAAAAACATTGTCTATGGTGCTGCCCAGAAACCCCAAATGAGGATAAAACTGCTTGGCCCTCGGCAACACCCCAATTGCATAGGCTACCATAAACACTGATGCTCTGAGGCAAATAGCCTGAGCCCAGACCTTCCAACAGACACCGACACAGCTGGCTGCACACCCAGCACATTGGACCCGCCACTGCCTTAGGCCACCATCCATTCCCAACCTGGGTTTTCAGTCATCGGAACCTAGACCTTATCTCCAATCCCTGCACAGGGGGGAACCTGATACACAAGTCAGAACCCCTCCTTCCCCATGGCAAGAAAACTTGCTACTGGCAGTGAGTCAAACCTTCAGTGTAGGAGAAAACGGCATGGCCCATGAGGCAACGCCCAAGCGTTAGGGCCGCCTTGGGCACAAACACACATTGTGACCCTCAGCGTGAGTACCTTATTCAAGTAACGCCTCTCAGTGACTGGACCAAGAGCCCGCATATGTGGCTTGCCATGCACATAGGCACCCAGGATTTACTAGATGGTGTGTATTTCAGTTCAGGGAACCCACTGCTGTGCTCTAGAGTCCCTCTCCTGGGGGGTCCCCTGTGGCAGAAAACAGTACTCTTCCCTTCCCACAGAATGAATCCAAACACTTGGGAGCTTGCACAATCCCCCGAGAGGAAGGCTCTTCCTCGGCCTCTGAGACAACCCCTACCCTGACCGGACACTGTGAACGCAACACCCAGAGACAAAATCCTGAGTGACTGCCTCCCACTTGCCCTCCTTTGATATCCAGAGGATCTCCCCTCACGTACTGGAGATCAGTCCTGCCATTACCTTGGCCACTAGTTGAGCCAAGTTTGCTTTTTCAGACATCTGTCCCGACAGCCCTGGCAAACACAGCCTCTAGGCTGAATCCACTGGAGCCATACCACAGGACCGTGCCTGCTCTCTCCTGGGAAACTGTGTCCATTCCTTTGGACACACACCTCCAGAATATGAGAAACCTCAAGGCCCCCGAGGAAATCCCACTACTGGGAGCCTCCCTGGACACACAGGGGCATTCAGACACAAGCTGAGCAGCTACCTCCACGAAGGCATGCCCACAGATGTCAACAGAGATAAAAGGTTGAGCCGGACAGGCCCTTAGGCTGTAATCTCAACTCTTGCTTTGGGTTCCAGGTGTTACTCCTCAGAGGCTTTGGTTCGAAGAACAGGATATGGGGCTTTCCTGAGGCACTGAACAGAACTCCTCTCGTCTCCACATGGGAAGCTTCCCTGTTGGAGCTGTGTCAAACACCTCAGTTTGGAGAACCCTGCAGAGTCCCTGAGCCACCTCCACATTCCAAGTTCTCCCAGGCCACCAAGCCACAGTAGGACTCATCTTCAGGAGAGTCCATTTCAACTCTCCCCTCTGGGTAGCTCACCCAGGAGCCTGCAGATTGAGCCTGCCTTGTCCTGACGAAAGAGTGGGAATATGAGGTGGCGTTCCCAGGCATCCATGCTTAGACACCTGCTCTCGAGTCTTTCCATATGGGGCCTCTTGGAACCATCCAATAGGACTCGACTGTCGTGCAGAAGGAAACCTTGAGGTTTGGAGCAGTTCACAAATCCCATCGTAGGCAAACATCCCTGGCCTAATGAAGCCCTCACCCTTCAGGAAGAGGCCATGCTGGACAAAAACTCTAGCCTGAGGCACGTCTCATTGTTGACATGACCTCAGTGCAGGAGATCTCGATTCAGCCTCTGCAGAGTGGGCCTGCCGTGCCCTCGGTCCCAAACCTCACGCTAGCTTGTGTTTTCAGACTTCCTTCCTCACACTCCTGGCAAACAAGCCCTCAGGACAAGAAACTCCAGAACCAAAACCCAGCCCAGTGTCTGCCCAACGGAAGAAAAACGTTTCCCTGTGGGGCTCTCCAGAAAACCCAGATGAGGATCAACCTGCTCGGGCCTCGACGGACCTTGAACTGGATATGCTTCTCTGGGAACTCATGCTCTGTCTGACACAGCCTGAAACCAGACGTCCAGAGAGACAAGGAGACAGCTGGCCGCACACCCAGCACTTCGGACACGCCATGGTCTTATGCCGTCACCTCTTCCTAACCTTGGTTTTCAGATATCTGAACCTAGATATTATATCAATTCTCCACACAGCTGGGTATCGCAAGCACAAAACAGAACTCCTCCTTCCCCATGGCTGTCAAGCTTGCTCTTGGCATGGAGTCACACCTTCAGGGTGGGAGAAATCTTCATGGCCCCTGATGCCACGCCCAAACTTGAGTGCTGATTGGGCACAAATTCACACTGTGACCCTCAGCATGAGCCCCATGTCAAAGAAAGGCCTGTTAGGACCTGGACCTAGAGCCCGCATATGGGGCTTGCCAAGCCCCTATGCACCCAATCCTCACCAGTGTTTGAGTTTTCCAGTCGCCCCACCTGTACCTGGGCGCTGCTCTGGAATCCCTTTCTTGGAGAGACACATGAGCCAGACAACACGACTCCACCCTTCCCTCAAAATGACCCCAAACTCTTGGGAGCTGGGACAAATCCCCAGAGAGGGATACTCGTCCACAGTCCCTGAGGCCACCGCTCCAATCCACGGCTATCCCGGACACAACATCCAGAGACAAAAGCCTGAAGGAACGCCTTCCACTCGCCCTTGTTTCAGAGGCCCAGGAGTTCCCTCTCGGGCTGTACATCCGGCCTGTAATACCCTAGGCGCCACTCATGAGCTGACTTTGTGTTTTAAGACTTCTGTGCCCACAGCATGGACCCACACAACCTCCAGGCTAGGGCCTCTGAAGCCACAGCGAAAGATTGTGCCGGCCCTCTCTAAGGAAAGTGTGTCCAATCCATTGACCACAACCCTACAGTTTAGGGAAAAGCTCCAAGGCCCCTGAGGCCATCAATAGATAGGCCACCCTGGACTAAGAGGGGCTCTCTGACACCAGCAGAGCAACTATCTCCACTTAGATTCTCAGACAATGTCCCCAGAGACAGAAGGTTGAAATGGACATGCCCCCAGGCCCTAATATGAACCTTAGCTTTGTTTCCATGTGTCCATTCTCAGAGGACTGTTTTCGTAGACCAGCACATGGAGCTTTTCTGAGGCACCAAACCAAGCATCTCTCGTCTCCACATGGGCAGCTTTCTTACTGGTGATGTATCAAACCCTTCAGGTAGGAGAGTTCTGCAAGGCCACCGAACAACCAGCACATTCCAAGGTCTCCATGGACCCAAACGCACATTATGACACATCCTCAGGAGAGGCCATTTCAACTCAGCCCCCTGGGTCGCGTGACCCAGAGGCAGCAGATCAAACATATCTTGTCGCTTATGGCCAATTGGAATGCGAGGAATGCTGTACAGGGATCCATCCTTCGAACCCTGCTCTCCAGTCCTTCCATATGGTATGTCCTGGAGCCATGCAACAGGACTCGAATGTCCCGCAGAAGGAAACCTTGTGGTTTGGGGCAACCTCCAAACTCAGCGTGGGAAAACTTCCTTGGCCTCATGCGGCCCCCGCTTCATGAAGGTGCCATCATGGACACATACTCCAGCCTCAGCCAACGTCTGATCCTCAGCCTGACTTCAGATGCAGGAGATTTTGATTCAG
The DNA here is from genome assembly GCF_964662115.1 of Mustela nivalis. NCBI lineage: Eukaryota > Metazoa > Chordata > Mammalia > Carnivora > Mustelidae > Mustela > Mustela nivalis. The sequence goes on from NW_028136248.1 coordinate 517,548, forward strand.
CCTCTGCCGATTGGGCCTGCTCTGCCCTTGGCTCCAATCCTCACCCTAGCTTGTGTTTTCAGACTTCCGTCCTCACACTCCTGGCCCACAAACCCTCCCTACTGGGAATTCTGGGGCCACACTGAAGCACTCTGCCTGCCTCCCAGGAGAAAAACATTGTCTATGGTGCTGCCCAGAAACCCCAAATGAGGATAAAACTGCTTGGCCCTCTGCAACACCCCAATTGCATAGGCTACCATAAACATTGATGCTCTGAGGCAAATAGCCTGATCCCAGACCTTCCAACAGACACCGACACAGCTGGCTGCACTCCTAGGACATTGGACCCGCCCCTGCCTTAGGCCACCATCCATTCCCAACCTGGGTTTTCAGTCATCGGATCCTAGACCTTATCTCCAATCCCTGCACAGGGGGGAACCTGATGCACAAATCAGAACGTCTCCTTCCCCATGGCAAGAAAACTTGCTGCTGGCAGTGAGTCAAACCTTCAGTGTAGGAAAAATGACATGGCCCATGAGGCAACGCCTAAGCTTTAGGGCCGCCTTGGGCACAAACACACATTGTGACCCTCAGCGTGAGTACCTTATTCAAGTAACGCCTCTCAGTGACTGGACCAAGAGCCCGCATATGTGGCTTGCCATGCCCATAGGCACGCAGGACTAACTAGATGGTGTGTATTCCAGTTCAGGGAACCCACTGCTGTGCTCTAGAGTCCCTCTCCTGGGGGGTTCCCTGTGGCAGAAAACAGTACTCTTCCCTTCCCACAGAATGAACCCAAACACTTGGGAGCTTGGACAATCCCCCGAGAGGAAGGCTCTTCCTCGGCCTCTGAGACAACCCCTACCCTGACCGGACACTGTGAACGCAACACCCAGAGACAAAATCCTGAGTGACTGCCTCCCACTTGCCCTTCTTTGATATCCAGAGGATCTCCACTCACGGACTGGAGATCAGTCCTGCCATTACCTTGGCCACTAGCTGAGCCAAGTTTGCTTTTTCAGACATCTGTCCCCACAGCCCTGGCAAACACAGCCTCTAGGCTGGGTCCACTGGAGCCATACCACAGGACCGTGCCTGATCTCTCCTGGGAAACTGTGTCCATTCCTTTGGACACACACCTCCAGAATATGAGAAACCTCAAGGCCCCCGAGGACATCCCACTATTGGGAGGCTCCTTGGACACACAGGTGCATTCGGACACAAGCTGAGCAGCTACCTCCACGAAGCCATGCCCACAGATGTCAACAGAGATAGAAGGTTGAGCCGGACAGGCTTTTAGGCCGTAATCTCAACTCTTGCTTTGGGTTCCAGGTGTTACTCCTCAGAGGCTTTGGTTCAAAAACAGGATATGGGGCTTTCCTGAGGCACTGAACAGAACTCCTCTCGTCTCCATATGGGAAGCTTCCCTGTTGGAGCTGTGTCAAACACCTCAGTTTGGAGAACCCTGCAGAGTCCCTGAGCCACCTCCACATTCCAAGGTCTCCCAGGCCACCAAGCCACAGTAGGACTCATCTTCAGGAGAGTCCATTTCAACTCTCCCCTCTGGGTAGCTCACCCAGGAGCCTGCAGATTGAGCCTGCCTTGTCCTGCTTAAAGAGTGGGAATATGAGGTGGCGTTCCCAGGCATCCATGCTTAGACACCTGCTCTCGAGTCTTTCCGTATGGGGTCTCCTGGAACCATCCAATAGGACTCGACTGTCGTGCAGAAGGAAAGCTTGAGGTTTGGAGGAGTTCACAAATCCCATCGTAGGCAAACCTCCCTGGCTTCATGAAGCCCCCACACCCTTCAGGAAGAGGCCATGCTGGACAAAAACTCTAGCCTGAGGCACGTCTCATAGTTGACATGACCTCAGTGCAGGAGATCTCGATTCAGCCTCTGCAGAGTGGGCCTGCCGTGCCCTCGGTCCCAAACCTCACGCTAGCTTTTGTTTTCAGACTTCCTTCCTCACACTCCTGGCAACAAGCCCTACGGACTAGGAACTCCAGAACATCAACCCAGCCCAGTGTCTGCCCAACGGAAGAAAAACGTTTCCCTGTGGGGCTCTCCAGAAAACCCAGATGAGGATCAACCTGCTCGGGCCTCGACGGTCCCCGAACTGGATATGCTGCTCTGGGCACTCATGCTCTGTCTGACACAGCCTGAAGCCAGACGTCCAGACAGACAAAGAGACAGCTGGCCACACACCCAGCACTTCGGACACGCCATGGTCTTATGCCGTTACCTCTTCCAAACCTTGGTTTTCAGATATCTGAACCTAGACATTATATCAATTCTCCACACAGCTGGGTATCACAAGCACAAAACAGAACTCCTCCTTCCCCATGGCTGTCAAGCTTGCTCTTGGCATGGAGTCACACCTTCAGGGTGGGAGAAACCTTCATGGCCCCTGATGCCACGCCCAAACTTGAGTGCTGCTTGGGCACAAATTCACACTGTGACCCTCAGCATGAGCCCCATGTCAAAGAAAGGCCTGTCAGGACCTGGACCAAGAGCCCGCATATGGGGCTTGCCAAGCCCCTGTGCACCCAATCCTCACCAGTGTTTGAGTTTTCCAGTCGCCCCACCTGTACCTGGGCTCTGCTCTGGAATCCCTTTCTTGGAGAGACACATGAGCCAGACAACACGACTCCACCCTTCCTACAAAATGACCCCAAACTCATGAGGCCCCCGCTTCATGAAGGTGCCATCATGGACACATACTCCAGCCTCAGCCAACTTCTGATCCTCAGCCTGACTTCAGATGCAGGAGATTTTGATTCAGCCTCTGCCGATTTTGCCTGCTCTGCCCTTAGCTCCAATCCTCACCCTAGCTTGTGTTTTCAGACTTCCGTCCTCACACTCCTGGCCCACAATCCCTACCTACTGGGAATTCTGGGGCCACACTGAAGCACTCTGCCTGCCTCCCAGGAGAAAAACATTGTCTATGGTGCTGCCCAGAAACCCCAAATGAGGATCAAACTGCTTGGCCCTCGGCAACACCCCAATTGCATAGGCTACCTTAAACACTGATGCTCTGTCGCAAATAGCCTGAGCCCAGACCTTCCAACAGACACCGACACAGCTGGCTGCACACCCAGCACATTGGACCCGCCACTGCCTTAGGCCACCATCCATTCCCAACCTGGGTTTTCAGTCATCGGAACCTAGACCTTATCTCCAATCCCTGCACAGGGGGAACCTGATGCACAAGTCAGAACCCCTCCTTCCCCATGGCAAGAAACCTTGCTCCTGGCCGTGAGTCAAACCTTCAGTGTAGGAGAAAACGGCAAACCTGCCGGGCCTCATGAAGCCCCCCATATCCTTCAGGGAGAGGCCATCATGGACAAAAACTCTAGCTTGAAGCACGTCTCATAGTAGATATGACCGCAATGCAGGAGATCTTGATTAAGCCTCTGCAGAGTGGCCTGCCGTGCCCTCGGTCCCAAACCTCATGCTAGCTTGTGTTTTCAGACTTCCTTCCTCACACTCCTGGCAAACAATCCCTCCAGAGTAGGATTTGCAGAACCACGAGCCAGCCCAGTGACTGCCCACCGGTAGAAAACGTTTCCTTGTGGAGCTCTCCATAAAACCCAGAGGAGGATCAACCTGCTCTTGCCTCGATGGCACTCAGATTTGATAGGCTGCTCTGGGCACTAATGCTCTGCCTTTCACAGCCTGATGCCAGACGTCCAGACAGGCAAGGAGACAGCTGGCCACACACCTAGCACTTCTGACACGCCATGGTCTTATGCCGTTATCTCTTCCTAACCTTGGTTTTCAGATATCTAAACCCAGATATTATATCAATTCCCCACACAGTTGGGCATCTGAATCACAAATCAGAACTCCTTCTTCCCCATGGCTGTAAGGCTTGCTCTTGGCATGGAGTCACACCTTCAGGGTGGGAGAAACCTTCATTTCCCCTGAAACCACGCCCAAACTTGAGTGCTGCCTTGGGCACAAATTCACTCTGTGACCCTCAGCATGAGCCCAATATCAAAGAAAGGCCTGTCAGGGCCTTGACCAAGAGCCCTCATATGGGGCGTGCCAAGCCCCTATACACCCAATCCTCACCAGTGTTTGAGTTTTCCAGTCTCCCCCCCCGTTCCTGGGGCTCTGCTCTGGAATCACTTTCTTGGAGAGACACATGAGCCAGACAACAGGACTCCACCCTTCCCCCAAAATGACCCCAAACTCCTGTTAGCTGGGACAAATCCCCAGAGAGGGATACTTGTCCACAGTCACTGAGGCCACCCCCAACAATCTACGGCTATCCTGGACGCATCCAGAGACAAAAGCCTGAAGGAATCTCGCCCTTGATTCACAAGCCAAGGAGCTCACTCTCTATCTGTACATCCGGCCTGCCATACCCTCGGCGCCACTCATAAGCTGAGTTTGTGTTTTCAGACTTCTGTGCCCACAGCCTGGACCCACACACCCTCTAGGCTAGGGCATCTGGAGCCACAGCGAAAGTTTGTGCCTGCCCTCTCCAAGGAAAGTGTGCCCAATCCATTGACCACAACCCTACAGGTCAGGGAAAAACTCCAAGGCCCCTGAGGCCATCCTGATAGTGTAGGCTGCCCTGGACTAAAAGGGGCACTCTGACACCAGCTGAGCCATTATCACCACTTAGACTCTCAGACAGTGTCCCCAGAGACAGAAGATTGAAATGGACAGGCCCTTAGGCCCTAATATGAACCTTAGCTTTAGTTTTCAAGTGTCTGTCCTCAGAGGACTGGTTTCGTATACCAGCATATTAGGTTTTTCTGAGGCTCCAAACCAAACCTCTCTCGTCTCCACATGGAGTGCTTTCTTACTGGATCTGTATCAAACCCTTCTGGTCGGAGAATTCCGCAGGGCCACAGTACAACCATCACATTCCATGGTCTCCATGGACAGAAACACACATTATGACGCATCCTCAGGAGAGGCCATTTCAACTCAGCCCGCTGGTTAGCTTGCCCCAGAGCCAGCAGATCAAACATATCTTGTCGTTAATGGCCAAAGGGAATGCGAGGCATGCTGTTCAGGGATCCATCCTTTGAACCCTCCTCTTCAGTCCTTCCGTATGGTATGTACTGGAGCCACTCAACAGGACTCGACTGTCTTGCAGAAGGAAACCTTGTGGTTTGTGGCAACCTCCAAACTCAGCGTGGGAAAATTTCGTTGGCCTCATGAGGCACCTGCTTCATGAAGGTGCTATCAAGGGCACAATCCAACCTCAGCCAACGTCTGATCCTCAGCCTGACTTCAGATGCATGAGATATCCTTTCAGCCTTTGCAGAGTGTGCCTGCTCCCAACCTCACCCTATCTTTTGTTTTCAGACTCTACCCTAGCACTCCTGGCCCAAAAGCCCTCATGATTGGGAATTCTGGTTCCAGAACGAAGCACTCTGCCTGCCCCCCAAAGAAAAACATTGTCTATGGCATTGCTCAGAAACCCCAAATGAAAATCAACCTGCTCAGCCCTCGGCAACACCCCAATTGCATAGGCTACCCTAAACACTATGCTCTGTCTTACATAGCCTGAGCCCAGACCTTGTGAGAGACATTGAGACGGTTGGCTTCACACCCAGCACATCGAACCTGCCATGGGTTAGGCCATTTCATCCCTTCCCATTGACCTGGGTGTCTTCCTGGAGGTATATTCTGAGGCTGTGTCAGACTATGCAATTTTTCTGGAGCTTCCTATGGAATTGGGGTGGTATTAGGGGCCTTGCAATTTTCTCTTAATCTGGTGGGTTGGGAAACTGAGACAGGCTGACATTCCTTGGGAGAGCTGGCCCAGTGCTGTTGTGTGTTCCTGGAGGCCCCATCCTGGAGGGCATATGGGTCAGGACTCTGGGTCCAAAGTCTTCAGACACAAACTCGGGTAAGAGTTAAGCTCGAGGTGATGGCAGACCCAATCTGCAGACCCTGAGCGAAGCATCTCCAGATATGAAATTCGGACGGCTGTGAGGCAGGAGCACAGTCTTTTCTGTCTGACTTGTTTGTCTATGATGGCCACGAAATGAAGGGGTGGCCTCATGGGTCCATGTGAGATTCTACCTCTCTGGGAATTCTGCTCGGCACCCAAGAGTTTGGTGTATTTCTGGGGGATGGGAGGAGCGCAGTTTTATGAGTCAGGGATCCCGTCCAAACAGCCATTCCAGAGATGGGTCCTGGGTTCTGGAGCCTGGATCACCGCAACAAGGCTTAGGATTTGGGCCTAGGGTCTTGCTCTATGTTTTCCTGGTACAGCTCCCGAGTGTTCTTGTTGGAAATGGGTCTCATTCTGAGGGTCACAATGCCTGTTTTTGCCCAGATGCCCATGCTGAGTGGGTGTGACCTCATGGGCTATGCACTTGGCTCCCACTCTGAGGGTTGGACTGCCATCTCAACATTCAGTTTTCCTGCCATGGGGAAGGAGGTGTACTTTTTTATGCTTCAGGTTCCCCCATGGGCAGGAACTTGAGCTAAGTTCTGGGACAGGTGCCTGAATACCCAGTTCACTTTGAGATGAGGTCCTCGGGCCAAGGCAGGCCCCACCTGCAGAAAATGAGGCCTGCTTTCTGGGTGGCTGTCAGGAGCTCGGGCTCGAGCTGTGTCAGACAGAACATTTGTGGAGAGTTCGGCCTATGATATTGGGGTGCTTTTGAGAGCTGTGCAACTGGATCCTCATGGGGGATTTTTGCACAGACCCTTTTTTCACTTCTTCTATCTGGTGAGCAGGCAGATGGCTGCATTACGGCTCCAGAATATCCAAGTTGGAGGGTTTGCAGGCGAGGAGTGTGAGGACAGAAGTATGAAAACATAAGCTACGGTTACGCTCAGTGCCGAGCACATGTCTATTCCAATGTACAGCAGTTGTTTCGAGATCTTCAGCACCTGGGCGAGGGGAAGATGTCTGCTCACGCTGGAGTTTGTATCCATGATGGCCAACAAATGGTGGGGAGGCCTCAAGAATTCTTGGAGATTTTTCCAAGCTGGAGCTTGTGAGCTGCTCCAAACATCAAGGTGTCCTACTAAGGGACAGCAGAAGTCTTCTTACAGGGCTCCAGGGTCCCCCATATGGAAGATTCGATAGCAATGCTCTCTGAATGGAGGCCTGGGAAGCCAATCTCGTGTTACCATTGCAGCTGAGGAACAGGGTAAGCTTGAACCAATGACACTGATTCCAAGTTCCAAGTGATTTGCGTTGATGGAAGTTCTCAGTCTAACAGGTCCCAATGCTGCTTGGTGTCCAGGGAGACCTTAGAATGTGGTGGCGGCTCTCTGACCATTGAGGATTCTCTATCCTTAGGATTAGACCCAGTACCCAGGAGCCAGGTTTCCTTCTTGGGACAGGAGGTGTGCTCTTGTATGGCTCACGGACCACAGGTTGGACCATATGCTTGAATTTCCAGAACAGACCTCTAGGGAGAGAGACCTCAAAACATAAGCTAGGGTTCTGATGAGGTTTTAGGGCCATGGAAGTTTCAATCTTCGGACTAAGTGCCATTGGCCTGCATGTCATCCTGGAGGTAGGTGCTGAGGCTGTGTCAGGCTGTGCACTTTTTCCAGAGTGGCCTATGATATTGGGGTGCAGTCAGGGGCCTTGCAGTTTTCTCCTAATCTGGACATTTTGGGAAACTGAGATGGGCAGGGTTTCCTCAGGAGAGCAGGGCCAGTGATGTCATGTGTTTCTCGAGGCCCCATCCTGGAGGTCATGTGTGTCAGGACTTTGGGACCAAAGACTTTAGACACAACCTCGGATAAGAGATAGGAGTGAGGTGTTGGCAGTCCGAATCTGAAGACCCTGAGGGAAGCTCCTCGGGATTTGAAATTCAGGTGGCTGGGAGGGAGGAGCACAGGCTTTTCTGTCTGGATTTTGTGTCTAGGATGGCCACTAAATGGAGGGGTGACCTCATGTGTCCATGGGATATTCTTCCACTCTGGTGATTCTGCTTGGCACCCAAGAGTTTGATTTCTTTCTGGGGAAGAGGAAAAGACTGTATTCCATCTCTGGGATCCTGTCCAAACAGGGATTCCAGAGATGGTTTCTGTGTCCAGACACTGGGAAAACTTAACCAAAGCTTCGATTTGGGTTCCTGGTCCAGATCCCAAGGGGGATCTTTGGAAAGGGGTCTCACTCTGAGGGTCACAATGCCTGTTTGTGCCCAGCTGCCCATCCTGTGTAGGCGTGGTCTCATGGACCATGCACCTGGTTCCCACTCAGCGTTGTACAGCCATCTCAACATTCAGTTTTCTGGCCATGGGGAAGGAGGAGCACTCTTTTGTGCTTCCGAGTCCCCTATGGGCAGGAATTTGAGCTAAGTCTGGGACAGGTACCTGAATATCCAGGTTGCTTCAAGATGATGGCCTCGGGCCAAGGTTGGACCCACCTGGAGGATATGGGGCCCACTATCTGGGTGGCTGACAGGAGGTCGGGGATCAGGCGGTGTCAGACAGACAATTTATGCAGAGGTCGGTCTATTATAATGGGGTGACATTGAGGGCCGTGCAGGAGGATCCTCATGTGGGTTTCTGCGAAGAACCATAGGGCACTTCTTCTTTCTGGTGGGAAGGCAGAAAGCTGCACTGTGGCTTCAGAATTCCCAATATTGAGGGCTTGTAGGCGAGGAGTGTGAAGACAGAAGTCTGAAAACACAAGCCAGGGATAAGCTCAGTGCCGACCACAGGACCATTCCATTGTGCAGTGGTTGTTTCGAGATTTCCAGCACCTGAGTATGGGCGAGGGTCAGATGTCTGCTCACGCTGGGTTTGCATCCATGATGGTCAACGAATTGTGGGGTGGCCTCAAGAATTCTTGGAGATTTTCCCAAGCAGGACCTTGTGAGCTGCTCCAAACAGCAAGGTGTCCTACTGTGGGACAGGGGAAGTCCGCTTACAAGGCTCCAGGGTCCCCCATATAGAAAGATTCGACAGCAGAGGTCTCTGAATGGGGGCCTGGGAAGTCTTCCTTGCATGACCATTGCAGCTGAGGAACATTGCAGGCTTGATCTGCTGGTTTTTGTTCAAATTTCCAAGTGATCTAAGTTGACGGATGGTCTCAGTCTAATGAGTCACAATGCTGCTTGGTGTCCAGGGAGACCTTAGAATGTGGTGGTGAGGGTGCCTGGGTGGCTCAATGGGCTAAGCCGCTGCCTTCGGCTCAGGTCATGATCTCAGGGTCCTGGGATTGAGTCCCGCATCGGGCTCTCTGCTCAGCAGGGAGCCTGCTTCTTCCTCTCTCTCTCTCTGCCTTCCTCTATGCCTACTTGTGATCTCTCTCTGTCAAATAAATAAATAAAATCTATATAAAAAAAAAGAATGTGGTTGTGGGTCTGTGGCCATGCAGGATTCTCCTACCTGAGGGTTAGACCCAGTTCCCAGGAGCCAGGTTCCCTTCTCGGGACAGGAGGGGTTCTCTTGTATGGCTCAGGGACCACATGTCGGATCATATGTTGGATTTCAAGACCAGGCCTCTGGGCACAGAGGCCTGAATATCTAGGCTAGGGTTCTTATGAGGTTGTAGGGGCATGTCATCCTCAACCTTCGGACTTAGGGACTTTGACCTGTGAGTCTTCCTGGAGGTAGATGCTCAGGCTGTGTCAGACTGTGCATTTTTTCCAGAGTGGCCTATGAAATTGGGGTGGGCTCAGGGGCCTTGCAGGCTTTTCCTAATCTGGAGGGTTTGTGCAACTGAGACGGCAGAATTTCATCCAGAGATCAGGCCCAGTGATGTAGTGTGGTTCTGTCAGCCCCATCCTGAAGGGAATGTGGTTAAGGGCTCTGGGACCAAAGTCTTCAGACACAAAATTGTGTATCAATTAGGAGGGAGGTGATGGCAGCCCCGATCTGCAGACGCTGAGGGCAGCTCCTCAGGATTTGAAATTCGTGTGGCTGGGAGGCAGGAGCAAAGGCTTTTCTGTCTGGATTGTGTCTAGGATGGCCTTGGAATGGTGGTGTGTCCTCATGTGTCCATGGAATATTCTACCTCTCTGGGGATTCTGCCCAGCACCCAAGAGTTTGGTGTCTCACTGGGAAGGAGAGAGCGTGGTTTACTGTTTCACGGTTCCCGTCAACACAGGGATTCCAGAGATGGGTTATAGGTCCCTGTGCCTGGATAACCCTACAAAGGCTTAGTATTTGGGCCTAGAGGCTTGACTGCCTGGCTCTGTGGGGCTTTGGTTCAGCTCCCATGGAGACTTGTTGGAAATGGGTCTCAGGGTAAGGGTCACAATGCCTGTTTTTGCCCAGATGCCCATCCTGAGTGGGCATTGGCTCTTGTTCCATGCACCTGGATCCCAATATGAGGGTTGGACCACCATATCAACATTTAATTTTCCTTCTATGAGGAAGGAGGAGTACTCTTTTGTGCTTCAGATTCCCCCATGCACAGTAATTTGAGCTATGTTCTGGGACTGGTACGTGAATAACCAGGTTGGTTTGAGATGAAGGACTCAGGTCAAGGCAGGTCACACCTGCCAGATATGGGTCCCGCTATCTAGGTGGCTACCAGGAGGTCGGGGCTCGAGCTGTGTCAGACAAAGCATTAGTTCACAAGGTGGCCTATGATATTGTGGTGCTATAGAGGGCTGTGCTGGTGGAACCTTATATGGAGTTTCACGCAGACCCATAGGGCACCTCTTTTTTCTGGTGGGCAGGCAGAAGGCTGCATTGTGGCTCCCAAATTCCCAATATGGGGGACTTGAAGGCGAGGAGTGTGAGAACAGAAGGCAGAAAACACAATCTATGCTTAATCTCAGTGCCGAGAACATGGCCGTTCCAATGTGCAGTGGTTTTTTTCGAGATCTCCAGCATCTGAGTACAGGCGAGGGTCAGATGTCTGCTCATGATAGAGTTTGTATCTATCGTGGCCAACAAATGAAATATCCAGCACCTGAGTAAAGGTGGATTTCAGACGTTTACGCACACTGGAGTTTGTGTCTCTGATGACCGAATGGAGGAGTGGCATCAAGAGGCTGATGCATGTGAGATGCTCCAAACAGCAAGGTTGTTTTTTCTACTGGACAGTTAGAGTCTGGTATGTTTTCTGCAGGGCCCCCCATGTGAAAAGTATGGGTAGCAGAGCCCTTCCACATGGATGCCTGGAAAGCACACCTCCATTGACCAATGCAGCTGAGGAACATGCAGGTTCTTTACGGTGCTTCTGGGGCGAAGCACCAAGGTCTTGAGTTGACATGGAATCTCTTGAAGATGGGTTACAATGCTGGTTTTTTTTTTACCAGGTAGATCTTAGAATGTGTTGGTGGCTAAGGTGCCTGCAGGATTCTCCTACCCTGAGGGTTTAACACAGGTCGAAGAGCACGGTTACCTTCTGGGGACAGGAGATGTAGTGTTTTGTGGCTCAGGGACCACATGCCGTATCATAAGTTCCTATTCAAGAACAGGCCTCTGAAGACAGATGCCCGACAACCTAATCTAGGGTTCCAATGAGTCCCAGGGGCATGAGAGGTTCAATCTTCAGACTTAGGACAGTTGACTTGGGTGTCTGCCAGGATGTAGGTGATCAGGGAGTTTCAGACTGTGCACTTATGTCCAGAGTAACCTCCAATATTGGGGTGGCCACAGGGGCCTTGAATGTTTCAACCAACTCTGGAGGGTTTGGTTAACTGACATGCACAATTTCCATGGGGATGGCAAGCACAGTCCTGTGGTGTGGCTCCAGAGACTCCACCCTGGAGGGCATGTGAGCCATGGTTCTGGGAGGGAAGTCTGCAAACACAAACTTGGGTTAGGTTTAGTGGCTAGGTTATCGCAGGGCAATGTGTAGACCTGGAAGGCTACTCGTCAGGAACAGTAACTGGAATGACCCGAAGGCGGAAGCACAGGCTTTTATATCTGGATTGTGTGTCTAGGGTGACGTCAGAATGTAGCTGTGGCCTCATGGGTCCATGGGAGATTTTTCCTCTAAGGATACAGGCGGCTCCCAATATTTTGATGACTTTTTGGTATGGGAAGACTGCTATTTCGATCTTAGGTGTGCCCCAAAACAGGGATTCCAGAGATGGGCTCTGGGTCTAGGCGCCTGGAAAATCCCACCAAGGGTTGGGATTTGGGCTTATGGGCAGACCAGGCCTGCAATGCAGGATCTTGGTGGTGCAACTGAGAGGGCTTGTTTGGAAACATGCTCAGGCTGAGCATTACAATTCCTGTTTGTGCCCAGGGTGGCCCTCAGGAGTGGGCGTGGTCCCATTGTCCATTTTCTGGCTCCCACACTGAGGGATGGACACACATTCCAATGGCCAGGTTTCCAGCCATGGGGAAGGAGGAAATATCTATTGTGCTTCATGTTCCCCCATAGGCAGGGATTACAGCAAAGGTCTGGGGACAGATGCCTGAATACCAAGGATGCATAGAGATGACAGATTTGGGCCATGGCCGTTCTCACATGCTGGATATGGGCCCCGCTCTCTGGGTGGCTGACACGAGGTCTGGGCTCAGGCTGTGTCAGACACAGCACAAGTGGCCAGAGAAGTCTATATATTGGGGTTCTCTCCAGGGCCGAGTAAATTGATCCTCATGTAGGGTTTCTGGCCAGACTCACGAAGCACTTCTTTCTGTGGGGCAGGCAGAATGCTGCCTTATGGATCCAGAATTCCCTATCAAGAGGGTTTGGGGACAAATAGGGTGAGAATGCAATTGTAAACACCAGCTATGCTTAAATTGAGTGCCAAGCGGAAGTCAGTTTCAATGTGCAGCAGCTTATACGAGATATCCAGCACCTGAGTAAGGGCAGATGTCAGATATTTGCTCACACTTGAGTTTCTGTCTGGGATGACGACTAATGGAGGGGTGGCTTCAGGAGGCAATGGAGGATTACCCACGCTTAAGATTGTGAGATGCTCCAAACAACAAGGTTTCCTTCTAATGGACAGGAGGAGTCTGTTTTTTTTTCCTCCAGGGTCCCTCAAGTGGAAGTTTGCGTAGCAGAACCCTCCCGCATGGATGACTGGAAAGCACACGTCCAATGACCATTGCAGCTGAGGAACATGACAGGTTCGTTTTGGTGGTTCTGGTGCCAAGTACCAAGGCCTTGAGTTGACTTGGAATCTCTTACAGATGTGTCCCAAAACTGGTTTGTTACAAGGGAGGTCTTAGAATGTTTTGGTGCTATGGGCCACGCTGAGGGTTTGGCACAGGTCGATGTGCACAGTTTCCATCTTGGGAGAGGAGATGTTCTGTTTTGTGGCTCAGGGTACATATGTTGTATCCTGACTTGGTATTCAAGAACAGGCCTCTGAGGATTGATGCTGGCAACCTAATCTAGAGATCCAATGATGTCCTTGGTGCCCATCAGGTTCAATTTTCTTACTAAGGACCATTGATATGGTTGTCTGACTGGATGTAGGTGATCAGGGTGTTTCAGACTGTGCATTTGCATCCAGAGCCACTTCCACTATTGGGGTGGGCTCAGGGGCCTTGCAGGTTTCTCCTAACTTGGAGGCTTTGGGGAACTGTGATGGGCACAGTTTCCTTGGGGATGGCAGGCCCAGTCCTCTGGTAAGGCTTCAGAGACCACCTCCTTGAGGATATGAGAGCCATGGTTTTGGGAGGGAAGTCTGCAAACACAAATTTGGGTCAGGGATAGTGGCAAGGTGATCGCAGGTCCAATGCATAGACCTAGAAGGCATCACGTCAGGAACAGTAATTAGGGTGACTGAAAGCTGGTAGCACAGGCTTTTCTATCTGGATTGTGTGTCCAGGATGGGCTCTGAATGTAGACGTGGTCTCATGGTTCAATGGGAGACTTTTCCTCTCTAAGGATACTGGTGGATATCCATAGATTGGTGGTTTTTCAGAGAAGAAAAGAGTGCTCTTTTCCATCTTAGGGGTGCTCCAAAACAGGGAAGAATGCTGTTTTCCAACTTAGGCTTATGCCAAAACAGGGATTCCAGAGACGGGCTCTGGGTCTGGGTGCCCGGATATCCCACCAAGTGTTAGGATTTGGGCCTAGGGGCATCCCAGGCCTGCAATGAAGGATCCTAATGGTGTAACAGAGAGGGCTTGTTTGAAAGCATGCTCAGGCTGAGGGTCATCATGCCTCTTTGTGCCCAGGGGGGCCCTCAGGAGAGGGCGTAGTCTCATTGGCCATATAGCTGGATCCCACTTTGAGGTTTGGACACCCATTGCAACAGCCAGGCTTCCTGCAATGGAAAGAGGAGTTCTCTATTGTGCTTCAGGTTCCCCCATTGACAGGGTTACAGGAAAGGTCTGTGGAAAGTTGCCTTAATACCAAGGATGTGTACAGATGACAGGCTAAGAATTCCCAGGTAACAAAACAGCATTGTTACCCATATTCATGACATTCCATGTAGAAATAAGACCTTAGAACTTCGCCCCAGAGCCACCAGAATGAACTTGCCATGTTCCTAAGCTGCAATGGTCAGTGGAGGTGTGGTTTCCAGGCAACCATATGGGGGTGCTCTGCTACACAAACTTTGCAATTGGCGGGGACCCTTGAGACAAAAAAACAGAATGCCCCTGTCCGGTAGAAGGAAACCTTCTGTTTGGAGCATCTCACAAGCCCCAGCTTGGGAAATCCTCCATTTCCTCTTGAAGCCACCACTCCATTTGTCAGTCATCATAGACACAAACTCCAGCATGAGCAAACATCTGACATCTGCCCTTACTCAGGTGCTGGATTTCAATTCGATCGCTGCACACTGGAACTGCCTTTAGTTTGACTGAATTAAGCCATAGCTTGGGTTTACAATTCCATCCTCAGCCTACTGGTCCACAAGCCCTATTGTGAGGGAATTCTGGAGCTACAACACAATATTCTGCCTTCCCCATAGAAAGAAAAAGGGCCTGGAGTGTCTGCCCAGAAACTCCATATGATGGTCAATCGTCTCGGTGCTAGACGGAACCCTGATTCATAGGCTGCCCTGGGCACTAGTGCTGTGTCTGACATAGCCGGAGCCAGGACCTAGTGTCAGCCACTGAGAGATCAGGGCCCATATACAGCATGTGAGACCAGCTATGGCCCAAGTCTGTCTTCTCTTCTATTCTTGGTATTCAGGCATCTGTACCCACACCTTTGCTGAAATCCTTGCCATTGGGGGAACCTGTAGCACAATAGAGAACTCCTCCTTCCCCATGGAAGGTATTCTGACAGTTGGGATAGTTGCTCAACCCTCAAAGTGGAAGGCAGCTCCATGGCCAAGGAGACCATGTGCACTCATGATGGCTTCCCCGGGCACAAGCAGGCATTGTGACCTCAGCCTGAGCATGCTTTCAACCAAACGCTCTCAATTGCATCTCTGGGACCCCGAATTGCAGGCCTAGTACACACCTAGGCCCAAATCCTAACCCTGGTGGGATTTTACAGGGGCCCAGACACAGAGCCCATCTCTGGAATCCCTATTTTGGGGGACCCTTAAGATGGAAAACAGCACTCTTCCCTTCCCCGAGATAGTCACCAAACTCATGGTAGCCACCAGGATCCTTGAGTGGAAAAATCTGCCATAGACCCATGAGAACACACCTGCATTCCGAGGCCATCCTGGACATACAATCCAGATACATATCATGTGCTATCACCTTTGAGTCATCTGATTTACAGTTCCTGACGAGCTGCCTTCCAGGTCTATGCATTGGGCCTGCAATCACCTTGCCATTAACCTAAACTGAGTTTGTGTTTGCAGACTTCCTTCCTAAAACCATGGCTCACTTGACCTCCAGGTTCTGGCATCTGAAGCCACACCACAAGACTGTGCATGAGATCCTCAAGGAAACTGTGCCCATCACTTTTGCCCGATACCTTTAGATTAGGAGAAACCTGCAAGGCCCCTGAGCGCAGCCAAATAATGGAGGCCGCTCTGGGCACAAATGCACAGTCTGAGACACCCTGATCACCTCCATACAGGCAGACACCCAAGTCAGAAGATTGCTCCTGAGTCAGAAGATTGAACCTGACATGCCCCGAGGACTTCATTGGCACACTAGATTAGGTTTACAGGTATCTGTCATCAGAGGCCTGCTCTGGAATATCAACTTATGATAAAATATATAGTCCCTGAGCCACAGAACAGAATATGTCCTCCCCAAAAAGGAAGCCATGCTCCTGGAATTGTGTCATACCCTAAGGGTATTTGGATCCTGAATGGCCCCTTAGCAACCAGCACATTCTATGATATTCCTGGTAACAAACCATCATTGTGCCCCATCTTCATGAGACTCCATGTCAACTCAAGGTCTCGATATATTGCCCCAGAGCCACCAGAATGCACCTGCCATGTTCCTCAGCTGCAATGGTCAATGGAGGGGTGATTTCCAGGCATCCCTGTGGGGTTCTCTGCTACAAAACTTTCCACATGGAGAAACCAGAGAAAACAAACCAGACTTCTCCTGTCCGGTAGAAAGAAACTTTGCTATTTGGAGCATCTCACAAGCCCCAGCATGGGAAATCCTCCATGGTCTCTTGACGCCACCCTTCCATTTGTGGGTAATCACAGACACAAACTCCAGTGTGAGCAAACATCTGACATCCACCCTTACTCAGGTGCTGGATATTCGAAACGGCAGCTGCACACTGGAACTGCCTTTTGCTTTTCACTGAACTTAACCATAGCTTTGTATTACTATTCTATCCTCACCACACTGGTCCACAATATCTCTTGATAGGGAATTCTGGAGCCACAACGCAGTATTCTGCCTTCCACATAGAAAGAAGAAGGACCTGTTGAGTCTGCCCAGAAACTGCACATGAGGATCAATCTACTCAGACCACGAGGCAACCCTGATTAATAGATTTCCCTGACCACTAGTGCTGTGTCTGACAGAGTCTAAGCCCCGACCTCGTTTCAGCCACCCAGAGGTGAGGACCCATATTTAGCATGAGAGATAGGCAATGGCCCTGGGCCATCATCTGAACCCATCCTTGGTATCCAGTCATCTGTCCCCCAAACTTTGCTGGAATTCCTGCCAATGGCGAACCTGAAACACAATAGAGAACACCTCCTTCCCCATGGCAGGAATATTGGCTGTTGGGATGGTTGTCCAACCCTCAGCGTGGGAGCCAGCTGCATGGCCAAGGAGACCATGCCCACTCCTGAGGGCCGACATGGGCACAGGCAGGCATGGTGATCCTCAGCCTGAGCATGTTTTCAAACAAACACTCTCAGTTGCTCCTCCAGTACCAGCATTGCAGGCCTGGTATGCCCCTAGGCCCAAATCCTAACCCTTGGTGGGATTTTCCAGGTGCCCAGACGCAGAGTCCGTCTCAGAATCCCTGTTTGGGGCACCCTTAAGATGGAAAACAGCACTCTTCCCTTCCCTGAGAAAGGCACCAAACTATTGGGAGCCGCCAGGATCCTTAGAGAGAAAAAATCTCCCATGGACCCATGAAAACAAACCTGCATTCCGAGGACATCCTGTCCACACAATCCAGAGAGAAAAGTCTTTGCTACCGCCTTCGAGTCATCCTATTTACATTTCCTGACGAGCTGCCCTCCATGTCTATGCATTGGGCCTGTGATCATCTCGACACTAACCCTAACCCCAGTTTGTGTTTGCCGACTTCTCTCCCAAAACCATGGCTTACATGCCCACCAAGATGTGGTCCCTCAAGCCACATCACAGGAAAGTTCCTGCCATCCCCAAGAAAACAGTGCCCATCAGGTTGTCCAAACCCTCCAGATTAGGAGAAACCTGCCAGGCCCCTGAACCCACCCCAATATTGGCGGTTGCTCTGGATGCAAACGTGCAGTCTGAAACACCCTGAGCACCTCCATCGAGGCAGAAAGCCAAGTCAATGGTTCTGAGTCAGATGATTGAACCTGACATGCCCCTAGGACTTCACTGGAACCCTAGATTGGGTCTTCAGACATCTGTTCTCAGAGTCCTGTTCTGGAATACCAAGTTATGATACAACATGTGGTCCCTGATTCCCACAACAGAACATCTCCTGTCTCCAGAAGGAAAATGTGCTCTTGGATCTATGTCCAACTTTCAGGGTAGATGGATCCTGCATGACCCATTAGCCCCAGCACCTTCTATGATCTCCCTGGTAACAAACCAGCATTGTGACCCAACTTCCTGAGACTTGATGCCAACTCAAGGTGTTGGTACTTTGCCCAAGAGCCATGAAACGAATCTGCCATGTTCCTCAGGTACAAAGGTCAATGGACGTGTGCTTTCTAGGCATCCAAGAGGTAGTTCTCTGCTACACAAAAATTCCACATAGGGAACCCTAGAGCAAACAAATAAGACTGCTCCTGTCAGGTTGAAGGAAACCTTGGTTGTTTGGAGCATCTCACAAGCCCCAGCCTGGGAAGTCCTCCACATTCCCTTGATGCCAACCCTCCATTTGTTAGTCATCATAGACACAAATTCCAGCATGAGCAAACATCTGACATCTGCTCTTACTCAGGTGCTGGATATTCGAATCAGTCACGCACACTGGAAATACCTTTCACTTGACACTGTATTCTTGCATAGTTTGGGTTTACAATTCCATCCTCACCCTACTGGACTGCAAGTCCTCTTGAGAGGGAATTAGGGAGACAAAACGCAACATTCTGCCTTCCCCATAGAAAGAAGAAGGGCCTGGTGAGTCTGCCCAGAAACTCCCCATGAAGATCAATCTACTTGGCCCTCGAGGGAACCCCGATTTATATTTTGCGCTGGCCACTAGCGCTGTGTCTGAGAGAGCCTGAGCCCCAACCTCGTGTCAGCCACCCAGAGTGTGGGGCCCTTATCCAGCATGTGGGACTGGCCATGGCCCAGTCATCTCTACCCATCCTTGGTATTCCGGCAACTATCCCAGACCTTTGCTGGAATCCCTACCAGTGGGGGAACCTGAAGCACAATTGAGAACTCCTCCTTCCCCATGGCAGGAAGCCTGGCTGTTGCTATGGGTGCCCAACCCTCAGAATTAGAACCAGGTGCATGGCCAATGAGACAACGCCCAATCATAAGGGCCGCCTGGGCCAAAGCAGGCATTGTGTCCCTCAACCTTAGCATGCATTCAAACAAATGCTCTCAGTTGTTTCTGCAGTGTCCCGCATCGCAGGCCTGGTATGCCCTTAGGACCAAATCCTAACACTTCGTGGGATTTTCCATGCCAACATAACCAGAGCCCGTCTCTGGAATCTCTGTTTTGAAGCACCCCTATGATGGAAAACAGCAATCTTCCCTCCCCTGAGAAAACTATTAGGAGCTGCCAGGATGCGTAGAGAAGAAAAATCTCCCAGGGCTCCATAAGACCACACCTTCATTCCGAGGCCATCCTGGACACACAATCCAGATACAAGAGACTGTGCTACCACCTTCGAATCACCTGGTTTACAGTTCCAGACGAGCTGCCCTACAGATCTACGCATTGGGCCTGTGATCACCTCGCCATTAACCCTACCCCAAGTTTGTGTTTGCAGACTTCTTTCCCAAAACCATGGCTCACATGCCCTCTATGATGGGTCTCTGTAGCCACACCACAGGAAAGATCCTGCTATCCCCAATGAAATTGTGTCCATCACAGTTGCCCAAACCCTCCAGATTAGGAGAGACCTGCAAGTCCCCTGAGCCCAGTCCAATATTGGAGGCCACTCTGGACACAAATGCACAGTGTGCAACACCCTGATCACCTCCATCCAGGAAGATACCCAAGTCAATGGTCCTGAGTCAGAAGATTGGTCCCTGAACCCCACAATAGAATATCTCCTGTCCCCAGATGGAATTCGTGCTCTTCAACTTGTGTCAAGGGTCGGGGTATATGAATTATGCACAGCCCCTTAGCCCCCAGCACATTCTAAGATCTCTCTGGTAACAAACAAACAGCATTGTGATCCATCTTCATGAGATTCCATGTCACTTCAAGTCCTTGGTAATTCGCCCCAGAGCCACCAGAATGAACCTGCCATGTTCCTCACCTGATATGGTCAGTGGAGGTGTGCTTTCCAGGCATCCATGTGGGAGTGCTCTTCTACTTATTCTTTCCACATGTGGGACCCTGGAGCAAACAAACCAGACTGCCACTGACCAGTAGAAGGGAACCCTCTGTTTGGAGCATCTCAGAAGCACCAGCAGGAGAAATCCTCCATGGCCCTTGACACAACCCCTCCATTTGTCAGTCATCATAGACAAAAACTCCAGCATGAGAAAACATCTGAAATCTGCCGTTATTTAGATTCTGCACTTTCTCTTCCACCACTGCACACTAGAACTGCGTTTCACTTGACACTGAATTTATCCATAGCTTGGGTTTAGAATTCCATCCTCAGCCTCCTGGTCTGCAAGCCCTCTAGAGAGGGAATTTGGAGCCACAAGGCAACATTCTCCATTCCCACTAGAAAGAAATAGGGCCTGGTGAATCTTCCCAGAAACTCCACATGAGGTTCAATCTACTTGGCACTCGATGGAACCTTGATTTATAGGCTGTCCTGGGCACTAGTACTAGTACTAGTACTAGTACTGTGTCTGACAGAGCCTGAGCCAAGACCTAGTTTCAGGCACCCAGAGATATGAGCCCATATCCAGCATGTGAGATTGGCCAGGGCCCAAGTCCATCATCTCTACCCATCCTTGGTATTCAGGCACCTGTCCCCAGACCTTTTATGTAATCCCTACCAATGGGGTAACCTAAAGCACAATAGAGAACTCCTCCTTCCCCATGGTAGGAATCCTGGCTGTTGATATGAGTGTCCAAACCTCAAAGTGGGAGCCAGCTGCATGGCCAAGGAGACAATGCCCACTCATGAGGGCTGCCCTGGGCACAAGTAGCCATTGTAACCCTCAGCTTGATGAAGCCTTCAAAAAAATGCTCTTAGTTGCACCTCCAGGATCCTGCATTGCAGGCCTGATATGCCCTTAAGCCCAAATCCTAACACATCGTGGGATGTTCCATGTGCACATACCCAGAGCCCGTCACTGGAATCCCTGTTTTGAGGCACCCCTAAGATGGAAAACAGCACTCTTCACTTCCCTGAGAAAGCCACCAAACTAATGGGATCCCCCAGGATCCTTGAGAAGAAGAATCTCCCATGGTCCCATGAGTCCACACTTGTATTCCGAGGCCAGCGTGGATATGCTATCCAGATACAAGAGACTGTGCTACTGGCTTCGAGTCACCTGATTTACAGTTCCTGACGTGCTGCCCTCCAGATCTTTGGATTGGGACTGTGAACACCTCTCCATTAACCTTATCCCGAGTTTGTGTTTGCAGATCTCTCTCTAAAAACAATAGCTCACATGTCCTCCAGGATGGGGCCCCTAGAGTCACACCACAAGACTGTGCTTGCCATCCCCAAGGAAACTGGGCCCATCACAGTTGCCCAAACCCTCCTGATTAGGAGAAACCCGGAAGGCTCCTGAGCACATCCCAATATTGGAGGCTGCTCTGGATGCAAATGCACAGTCTGAAACACCCTGATCACCTCCATCCAGGCAGACACCCAAATCAATGGTCCTGAGTCAGATAATTGAACCTGACATGGCCCTAGGACCTCATTGGAAGAGGGATTAACTTTTCAGGCACCTGTCCTCAGAGGCCTCTTCTGGAATACCAACTTATGATACAAATTATGGCCCCTGAGCCCCAGGGTGGGAAATCCTCCATGGCCTCTTGACGCCACCTCTCCATTTGTTGGTCATCGTAGACACAAACTCCAGCCTGAGCAAACATCTAACATCCGCCCATATTCAGGCGCTGATATTGGAATCAGCTGCTGCACACTGGAACTGCCTTTCGCTTTGCAATGAATTTAAGCCTAGCTTCAGACTACAATTTCATCCTCACCCTACTGGTCTGCCATATCTCTTGATAGGGAATTCTGGAGCCACAATGCAACATTCTGCCTTCTTCATAGATAGAAGGACCTGGTGAGTCTGCCCATAAACTGCACATGAAGATCAATATACTCAGCCCAGGAGGGAACCCCTATTTATAGTTTGCCCTAGCCACTAGTGCTGTGTCTGACAGAGCCTGAGCCCCTACCTCGTGTCAGCAACCCAGAGGGTGGGGCCCACATTAACCATGTGAGACCGGCCATGGCCCAGGGCTGTCATTACTACCCATCCTTGGTATTCAGGCATCTGTCCCCTAGATCTTAGCTGGAATCCCTACCAATGGGGGGACCTGAAGCACAATAGAGAATTCATCCTTCGCCATGGCAGGAATCCTGGCTTTTGGATGGGTGTCCAACCCTAGGAATGGGAACTGGCTGCATGGCTGAGTAGACATCGCCCAATCCTGATGGCCTCCGGGGCACAAGCAGGCATTGGGACCCTCAGCTTGACCATACTTTCAAACAAACGCTCTCAGTTGCACCTCCAGGATCCCGCATTGCAGGCCTGGTATGGCCCTAGGCCTAAATATTAACCCTTGGTGGGATTTTCCAAGCACTTAGACCCAGAGCTCATCTCTGGAATGCCTGTTTTGGGGCACGCTTAAGCTGGAAAACAGTACTCATCCCTTCCCGGAGAAATCCAACAAACTATTGAGAACCGCCAGGATCCTTGAGAGGAGAAATCTCCCATGGACCCTTGAGACAACACCTGCAATAAAGGCCATTCTGGAAATTAAATCCAGATACAATTACCTGTGCTACCACCTTTGAGTTACGTGATTTACAGTTCCAGACTTGCTGCCCTCCTGGTCTATGGATTGGGACTATGATCACCTTGCCACTAACCCTAACCTAAGTTTGTGTTTGCAGACTTCTCTCTCAAAATCATGGCGCACATGTCCTCCAGGATGGGGTCTCTGGAGTCACACCACAGGACAGTTCCTGCAATCCCCAAGGAAACTACCCATCACAGTTGTCCAAAAACCCCATATAAGGAGAAACCTGCAAGGAACCTGAGCCAACCCTAGTATTGGATGCCACTCTGGACACAAATGCACAGTCTGAAACACCCTCATCACCTGCATCCAGTCAGACACCAGAGTCAATGATCCTGAGTCAGAAGATTGAATGACATTCCCCTAGGGCCTCATTCAAACCCTTTATTAGGTTTTCAGGCTTCTGTCCTCAGAGACCTGTTCTGGATTACCAATTTATGATACAACATATGGCCGCTGAGCCCCACAACAGAATATCTCCTGCCCCCAGAAGCAATCCAGGCTCTTGGGCCTGTGTCAAATCCTCAGGCTAGATGAATCCTGCATGGCCCATTAACCACCAGCACATTCTAAGATCTCCCTGGTAACAAACCAACATTTTGACCCATCTTCATGAGGTTCCATGTCCAATCCAGTCTTTATTTCTTCGCCTCAAAGCCACCAGATGCCATGTTCCTTCGCTGTCATGGTCAATGAAGGTGTGCTTTCCAGTCACCCATGTGGGAGATCTATGTTATCCGAACTTTCGACATGGGGAACCATGGAGGAAACAAATCAGACTGCCCCTGTCTGGTAGAAGGAAACCTTGCTGTTTGGAGCATCTCAAAAACACCAGATTGGGAAATCCTCCATAACCTCTAGACGCCACCCCTCCATTTTTGTGTCATCATAGACACAAACTCCAGCATGAGCAAATATCTGACATCCACCCTCACTCAAGTGCTGAATATTGGATTCAAACATTGCACACTGGAAACTTCTTTCGCTTGATACAGAATGTAACCATAGCTTAGGTTTACAATTCCATCCTCAGCCTCCTGGTCCACAAGCCCTCTTGATAGTGAATTCTAGAGCCACAAAACAGCATTCTGCCTTCCCCTTACAAACAAGAAGGGCCTGGTGAGTCTGCCCAGAAACCATACATGAGGATCAATCTGCTCGGCACTCGAGGGAACCCCAATTTATAGGCTGCCCTGGGCACTAGTGCTGTGTCTGACAGAGCCTGAGCCAAGACCTAGTGTCAGCCACCCAGTGATCGGGGCCCATATCCACGATTTGATACTGGCCATGGCCCATGTCCATCATCTTTACCCATCCTTGGTATTCAGGCCTCTGTCCCCAGACCTTTGCTGGAATCCCAGCTAATGGGGGAACCTGAAGCACTATAGAGAACT
Source organism: Mustela nivalis (assembly GCF_964662115.1). NCBI lineage: Eukaryota > Metazoa > Chordata > Mammalia > Carnivora > Mustelidae > Mustela > Mustela nivalis. The sequence continues at coordinate 541,468 of NW_028136248.1, forward strand.
CCTCTTTCCCCATGGCAGGATTCTGGCTGTTGGGATGGTTGTCCAACCCTCAAAGTGGGAGCCCGCTGCATGGCCAATGTGACCACGCCCACTCATGAGGGCCACCTGGGCATAAGCAAGTATTGTGACCCTCAGCCTGAGAATGATTTCAAACAAGACCTCTCAGTTGCACCTCCAGGATCCTGCATGCAGGCCTGGTAAGCCACTAGGCCCAAATCTTAACACTTGGTGGGATTTTCCAGGGGACCAAACCCAGAGTCCGTCTCTGGAATCCATATTTTGGGGCACCCCAACATGAAAAACAGCACTCTTCCCTTCCCCGAAAAAGCCACCAACTATTGGGAGCCACCAGGATCCTTAGAGAAGAAAAATCTCCCATGGACCCATGAGGCCACAACTGCATTCTGAGGCCATCCTGCACACAATACAGAGAAAAAAGCCTGTGATTCTGCCTTTGAGTCACCCGATTAACAGTTCCTGAAGAGCTGCCATCCATGTCTATGCATTGGGCCTGTGATAACCTTGCCACTAACCCTAACCCAAGTTTGTGTTTTCAGACTTCCCTCCCAAAACCATGGCTCACATGCCCTCCAGTTTGTGATAACTGGAGCCACACCACGGGATTGTACCTGTCTTCCCAAAGGAAACTGTGATTTTCACTGTTAAACAAACACTCTAGATTAGGAGAAACCTGGAAGTCCCCTAAGCCCAGCCCAATATTGGAGGCCACTCTGGACGCAAATGCACAGTCTGACACACCATATCATCTACATCCAGGCTGATATCCAAGTCAATGGTCCTCAGACAGAAGATTGAACCTGACATGCTCCTAGGATTCACTGGAACACTAGAATAGGTTTTCAGGTATCTGTACTCAGAAGGCTGTTCTGCATATCAATGTACGATACAATATGGTCACTGATCCACACAAAAGAACATCTGTCCTTAGAAGAAAGCTGTGCTCTGGACCTGTGTCAAACACTCTGGGTAGATGAATCCTTCAAGGCCCCCTGGCAACCAGCACATTCTATGATCTCCCTGACAAAATACCAGCATTGTGACCCATCTTCATGAGACTCCATGACAACTCCAGCCCTTGGTACTTCGGCCCAGAGCCACCAGAATGAAACTGCCATGTTCCTCTGCTGCCATGGTCAATGTAGGTGTACTTTCCAGGCATCCAGCGGGAGTGCTCTGATACCAACTTTCCACATGGGGAACCCTGGAGGAAACAAACCAGACTCCCCTGTACGGTAAAAGGAATCTTTTCTGTATGGAGTATCTCAAGCCTGAGGGTGGGTAATCCTCCATGGCCTCTTGAGGCCACCCATCCATTTGTTGGTCATCATAGACACTAACTCCAGCGTGAGCAATCAAATGATATCTGCACTTACTCAAGTGCTGGATATTTGAATCAGCTGCTACACACTGGAATTGCCTTATGCTTGGCACTGAATTTAAAAGTAGCTTGGCGGGACTCCTGGGTGGCTCAGTTGGTTAAACAGCTGCCTTCGGCTCAGGTCATGATCCCAGCGTCCTGGGATCGAGTCCCACATCAGGCTCCTTGCTCCGCAGGGAGCCTGCTTCTCCGTCTGACTCTGCCTTCCACTCTGTCTGCCTGTGCTTGCTCTCGCTCGCTCTCTGACAAATAAATAAAATCTTGAAAAAAAAAAGTAGCTTGGGTTTGCAATTCCATCCTCACCCTGGTGTTCAGTAGGCTCTCTTGATAGGGAATTCTGAAGCCACAACACAGCATTCTGCCTTCCCCATAGCAAGAAAAAACAGCCTGGAGAGACTGCCCAGAAACCCTACATGAGGATAAATCTACTCGACCCTCGAGTGAACCCCATTTATAGGTTTACCTGGCCACTAGCGCTGAGTCTGACAGAACCTCGTCTCTGACCTCGTGTCAGGACCCAGAGACTGGGCTCCAACCCCAGAATGTGAGACCAGCCATGTCCCAGGGCTGTCATCTCTACCCATTTTGATTCAGGCATCTGTCCCCAGACATTTGCTGAAATCCCTGCCAATGGGGGAACCAGAAGCACAATAGGGAAATCCTCCTTCCCCATGGCAGGAATGATGGCTCTTGGGATGGGTTTCCAGACCTCAGAGTGGTAGCTAGCTGAATGGCCAATGAACCCGCCCACTCATGAGGGCCGCCCTGGACACAAGCAGGCATTGTGACCCCCAACATGAGCATGCTTTCAAACAAACACTCTCAGTTGCATTCCAGAATCCAAATTTGCAGGCCTGATATTCCCCTAAGCACAAATCCTAACACCTGGTGGGATTTTTCAGGGGACCAGAAACACAGCCTGTCTCTGGAATCCCTGTTTTGGGACAACCCTAAGATGGAAAATAGCACTCTCCCCTTCGCCAAGAAAGCCACCATAGTATAGGGAGCCGCTAGGATCCTTGAGAGGAAAAATCTCCCATGGATCCATGAGACCACACCTGCATTCCGAGGCCATCCTGGACACAAAAGCCAGATACACAAGCCTGTGCTACCACCTTCAAGGCAACTAATTTATAGTTCCAGACGAGCTGCCCTCCAGGTCTATGCATTGGGCCTGCGATCACCTCACCGCTAACCTTAACCCGAGTTTGTGCTTACAGACTTCTATCCCGAAACCATGGCTCATATTTCCTCCAGGATGGGGTCTCTGGAGCCACACCAAAGGACTGTGCCTGCCATCCCCAAGGAAAATGTGTCCGTCACATTTGCCTAAAACTTCGAGATAAGGAGAAACCTGCAAGGCCCCTGAGCCCACCCCAATACTGGAGGCCCCTCTGGACACAAATGTGCATTCTGAAATACGCTGATCACCTGAATCCAGGCAGATACCCAAGTCAGTGTTTCTCAGTCAGAAGATTGAACCTGACATGCTCCTATGACCTCATTGTAACCCCTGATTAGGTTTTCAGGCATTTGTAATCAGAGACCTGTTCTGGAGTACCAACTTAAGATACAACATATGGTCCCTGATCCCCACAACAGAACATCTCCTTTCTCTAGATGGAAGCCGTGCTCTTGGAACTGTGTCAAACCCTCAGGGTAGATGAATCCTACTTGGCCCGTAGCCACCAGCAGAATCTAAGATCTCACTGGTAACAAGCCAGCATTGTGAGCCATCTTCATGAGATTCCATGTCAACTACAGGCCTTGGTACTTCACCCCAGAGCCTTCAGAAAGAACCTGCCATGTTCCTCAGCTGCAATGTTCAGTGGAAGTGTGCTTTCCAGGCATCCATGTGGGAGTGCTCTGCTACCCAAACTTTCCACATGGGGGACTCTCGAGCAAACAAATCTGACTGCCCTGTCCTGTAGAAGGAAACCTGGCTGTTTGGAGCATCTCACAAGCTCAAGTGTGGGAAATCCTCTATGACCTCTTTTCAACTCCTCTCCATTTGTCGGTCATTATAGACACAAACTCCAGCTTGAGCAAACATCTGACGTCTGCGCTTACTCAGGTGCTGGATATTCGAATCAGCCGCTGCACACTGGAAATGCCATTCGCTTGTCACTGAATTTATTCATAGCTTGGGTTTACAATTCCATCCTCACCCTACTGTTCCATAAGCCCTCATGATAGGGAATTCTGCAGCCACAACACAGCATTCTGCCTTCCCAATAGATAGAAGAAGGGCCTGGTGAGTCTGCCCAGAAACTCCACATTATGATCAATCTACTTGTCCCTTGAGGGAACCCTGAATTATAGACAGCCCTGGCCCCTAGTGTTGTGTCTGACAGAGCCTAAGCCCCGACCTCGTGTCAGCCACCTAGAAGGCGGGGCCCATATCCCGCATGTTAGACTGGCCACGGAACAGAGCCGTCATCTTTACCCATCCTTGGTATTCAGGCATGTGTCCCCAGACCTTTCCTGGAATCCCTACCAATGAGGGAACCTGAATCACAATAGAGAAATCCTCATTCCCCATGGCAGGATTCCTGTAAGTTCGGAAGGGTGTCCAACACTCAGAGTGTTAGCCTACTGAATGGCCATTGAGACCACCCCCATTCCTGAGGGCCACCCTATGCAAAAGCTTGCATAGTGACCCTCAGCCTGAGCATGCTTTCAAACAAACGCTCTCAGTTGTATCTCCAGGACTTGCATTGGAGGCCTGGTAAGCCCCTATGCCCAAATCATAACCCTTGGTGGGTATTTCCAGGTGCCCAGAGCCAGAGCACTTCTCTGCAATCCCTGTTATGGGACACCCTTAATATGGAAAACAGAACTCTTTCCTCTCTGAGAAAGCCACCACATTATAAGGAGCCGCCAGGATACTTGAGAGGAAATATCACCCATGGACACCTGAGACCACACCTGCATTCTTAGTCCATGGTGGATACACAATCCAGATAAAAAAGCCTGTGCTACCTCCTTTGAGGCATGCGATTTACATTTCACTCGGAGCTTCCCTCCAGGAGTATGCATTGGGCCTACAATCACTTCGCCACTAAACCTAACCCGCATTTGTGTTTGCAGACTTCCCTCCCAAAACCATGGCTCTCATGCCCTCCAGCATGGGGTCTCTGGAGCCACACCACAGGACTGTGCCCACCATTGCCAAGGAAACTGTGCCCATCAAATTGCCCTATCTTTCCAGATTAGGAGAAACCTGCAAGGCCCCTGAGCCCACCCCAATACTGGTTGCCACTCTGTACACAAATGCACAGTCTGGAACACCCTGATCACCTACATCTAGGCAGACTTTGAAGTCAATGATACTGAGTCAGAGGATTGAACCTGACATTCCGTTAGGATTTTATTGGAACCCTAGATTAAATTTTCAGGCATCTATCCTCAGAGGCCTGTTCTGCAATACCAAATTATGATACATTTGGTCCGTTAGCCCCACATCAGAACATCTCTGGTCCGAGAAGGAAACCGTGCCCTTTGACCAGTGTCAAACCCTCAGGGTAGATGAATCCTACATGGTCCCTTAGCCACCAGCACACTGTAAGGTCTCCATGGTAACAAACCTGCATTCTGACCCATCTTCATGAGACTTCATGTCAACTCCAGGCCTTGGTAATTCGCCCAAGAGCCACCAGAACGAATTGGCCATGTTTCTCAGCTGCAATTTTAATGGAGGTGTGCTTTTCAGGCATCCACGTGGGAGTGCTCTGCTACCCAAACTTTCCACATGGGGGACCCTGGAGCAAATAAACCAGACTCCCCCTGTGTGGTAGAAGGAAACTTTGCTGTTTGAAGCATCTCACAAGCCCCAGCATGTGAAATCCTCCATGGCCTCTTGACGCCACCCCTCCATTCATCGGTCATCATAGACATAAACTCCAGCATGAGGAAATGTCTGACTTTTACCTTTACTCAGGTGCTGGATATCTGGAATCAGACACTGCACAATGGAACTGCCTTTTGCTTGGCACTGAATTGAACCTTAGCTTGAGTTTACAATTCCATCCTCATCCTATTGGTCCCCAAGCCCGCTTGATAGGGAATTCTGGGGCCACAACGCAGCTTTTTGCCTTCCCCTTAGAAAGAAGAAGGGCATGGTGATTCTGCCCAGAAACTCTGCATGAGGATCAATCTGCTCAGCCCTTGAGGGATCCCTGATTCATACTCAGCCCTGACCACTAGTTCTGTTTCTGACAGAGCCTGAGTGCTCAATTCATGTCAGCTACTCAGAGAGTCAGGCATGTGAGACTGGCCATGTCTCAGGTCCCTCATTTCTACCCATCCTTGGTATTCAGGCATCTGTCCCCAGACATTTGCTAGAATACCTGCTAATGGGGGAACCTGAGGCACAATAGAGAATTCTTCCTTTTCCATGGCAGGAATGCTGGTAGTTGGGATGGGTGTCCTACATTAAAGTGGTAGCCAGCTGCATGGCCAAGGAGACAACTCCCACTCATAAGGGCTGCCCTAATCACATCAGGCATTGTGACACTCAGACTAGCATGCTTTCAAACAAACGCTCTCAGTTGTACCTCCAAGTCACACATTGTAGGCCTGGTACTCCCCTAGGCCCAAATCCTAATCCTGGTGGGATTTTCCAAGCACCCATACTCACAGCCCTTCTCTGGAATCCCTTTTTAGGGAACATCTAAGATTGAAAACAGCACTCTTCCATTCAAACGAGAAAGCCACCATACTATTGGGAGCTTCCAGGATCTGTAGAGAGGAAAATACTCTCATGGAAACATTAGAACACACCTGCATTCCAAGGCTATCATGGACACACAATCCAGATACAAAAGCCAGTGCTAGTGCCTTCGAGGTACGTGATTTACAGTTCCTGACGATCTGCCCTCCAGGTCTATGCATTGGGCCTACGATCACCTCGCAACTCAACCTAATCCGAGTTTGTGATTGCAGACTTCTCTCCCAAAACCATGGCTTACATGCCCTCCACGATGGAGTCTCTGGAGCCACACCACAGGACTGTGCCTGCCACCCCCAAAGAAACTGTGCCCACAAATTTTCCTAAACCTTCAAGATTAGGAGAAACCTGCAAGGCCCCAGAGCCCACCCCAATATTGGAGGCCACTCTGTACACAAAGGCACAGTCAGAAACACCCTGATTGCCTACATATAGGCAGACACCGAAGTCAATGGTCCTGAGTCTGATGATTGAACCTGAAATTCCCCTTGGACTTCATTGGAACCCTAGATGAAGTTTTTAGGCATCTGTCCTCAGAGGCCTGTTCTGGAATACCAACTTATGATACAACATTTGGTCCGTGAGCCCCACAACAGAACATCTCCGATACCCAGAAAGAAACCGTGTTCTTCGACCGGTGTCAAACCATCAGGATAGACTAATCATACATGGCCCCTTAGCCACCAGCACATAGTAAGATTTCCGTGGTAACAAAACTGCATTGTGACCCAACTTCATTAGAAACCAGGCCTTGGTACTTTGCCCTAGAGCAACCAGAAAGAACCTGCCATGTTCCTTAGGTGCAATGGTCAATGTAGGTGTGCTTTCCAGTATCCACGTGCGAGTACTATGCTACCCAAACTTTGCACATGTGGGAACCTGGTGTAAACAAACCAGACCTCCCCTGTCCAGTAGAAGGAAACCTTATGTTTGGATCAACTCACAGGCCTCAGCGTGTAAACTGCTCCATGGCCTCTTGATGCCACCACTCCATTGGTCAGTCATCATAGACACAAACTCCAGTCTAAGCAAACATCTGACATGCACCCTTATCCCGGTGCTGGATGTCTTGAATAAACCACTGCACATTGGATCTGCCTTCCACTTGGCACTGAATTGAACCATAGCTTGTGTTTACAATTCCATCCTCACCTGACTGGTCCCTAAGCCCTCTTGATAGGGAAATCTGGGGCCACAACGCAGCATTCTGCCTTCCCCATCGAATGAAGAAATGCCTGGTGAGTCTGCCCTGAAAACCCACATGAGGATCAATCAGGTCGGCCCTCGAGTCAACACCGATTTATAGGCTGCCATGGCCACTAGTGCCGTGTCTGACAGAGCCTGAGCTCGACTGAGTTTCAGCCACTAGAGAGCAGGCCCCATATCTAGCATTTGGGATTGCCATGGCCCAAGTATGTCATCTCTACCCATCCTTGATATTCAGGCACCTGTCCCCAGACCTTGGCAGGGATCCCTGCCAATTAGGGAACTTGAAGCACAATAGAGAACTCTTCTTTCCCCATGGCAATAAACCTGGCTTTTGGGATGGGTGTTCTACCCTCAAAGGGGGAGCCAGTTACAACATCAATGACACCACACACACTCCTGAGGACTACCCTTGGCACAAACAGGCATTGTGACCCTCACCCTGAGCATGCTTTCAAAAAATCCCTCTCAGATTCACCACAATGATCCCTCATTTCAGGCCTGGTATGCCTGTAGGTTCAAATCATAAAACTTGGTGGGATTTTCGAGGTGCCCAGACCCAGAGACCATCTCTGGAATTTTTGTTTTGGTGCACCCTTCAGATGGAAAACAGCACTCATCCCTTCCCCAAAAATGTCACCAAATTATGAGGAGCCACCAGGATCCATAGAGAGGCAATGTCTCCCATGGACCCATGAGAACACACCTGCATTCCGAGGCCATCCTGGACACACAATCCGGAGAGAAAAGCCTGTGCTACTGCCTTCTATTCACCCTAATTACAGTTCCAGATGAGCTGCTCTCAAGGTATATGCATTGGGCCTGTGATCACCTCGCCACTCACCCTAATTCAAATTTGTGTTTGCAGACTTATCTACCAAAACCATGGCACACATGCCCTCCAGGATGGGGTCTCTGGATCCACACTGCAGGACTGTCCCTGCCATCCACAAGGAAACTGTTTCCATCACAGTTACCCAAACTGTCTAGATTAGGAGAAACCTACAAGGCCTCTGGGCCTACCCCAATTTCGGCGGCCGCTCTGAACACAAATGCACAGTCTGAAATACCCTGATCCCCTACATCCAGGAACACAGCCAAGTCAATGGTCCTGAGTCAGAATAATGAACCTAACATGCCCCTAGGACGTCATTGGAACCATTGATTCGGTTTTCAGACATGTGTCCTCAGAGGCCTGTTCTAGAATGCGAACTTATGATACAACATGTGGTGGCTGGGCCACACAACAGAACATCTCCTGTCCCCAGAAGGAAACCGTGCCCTACAATCTGTGCAAAATCCCAGAGTAGTAGATTCCTGCACAACTACTAAGCCACCAGCACATTCTAAGATCTACCTGGTAACAAACCAGCTGTGTGGCCCATCTGCAAGAGATTCCATGTCAAATCAAGGACTTGGTACTTTGCTACAGAGACACCAGAATAAAGCTGCCATGTTCTTCAGTTGCAATGGTCAATGAAGTTGAACATTCCAGGCATCCATGCGGTAGAGCTCTGCTACCCAAACTTTCCACATGGGGGACCCTGGAGCAAATAAACCACACTCCACCTGTCCAGTAGAACGAAACCTTGCTATTTGGAGCAGCTCATGAGTCTCAACGTGAAAATCCCTCCATGGCTTCTTGACGCCACCCCTCCATTTGTCAGACATCATAGACACAAATTCCAGTGTGAGCAAATATCCGACGTCCTCCCTTACTAAGGTGCTGGATATCTCGAAAAAGCTGCTGGACACAGGAACTGCCTTCCGCTTGGCAGTGAATTGAACTGTAGCTTGTGTTTACAATTCCTTCCTCACCCGACTGGTCCCCAAGCCTTCTTGATAGCGAATTATGGAGACACAACACAGCATTCTGCCTTCCCGATAGAAACAAGTGCCTGGTGAGTCTGGCCAGAAACCCCACATGAGGATCAATCTGCTCGGCCCTATATCGGAGGGACCCTGATTTATAGGTTGCCCTGGCCACTAGTGCTGTGTCTGACAGAGCCTGAGCCCAGACCTAGTGTCAGTCACCAGAGTTTGAGCCCCACATCTAGCATTTGGGATTGCCATGGCTCAAGTATTTCATCTCTACCCATCCTTGGTATTCAGGCACCTGTCCCCAGACCTTTGCTGGAATCCCTGACAATGGGGCATCCTGAAGCACAATAGAGAACTCCTCCTTCTTCATATCAGGAAACTTGGCTGTTAGGATGGGTGTTCAACCCTGAAAGGGGGAGTCATTTACAAGTCCAGTGAGACCACACAAACTCCTCAGGGATGCCCTGGAGGCAAACAGGCCTTGTGACCCTCAGCCTGAGCATGCTTTCAAACAATCCTTCTCTGTTGCACCACCATGAACCCGCATTGCAGGCCTAATATGCCCCTAAGCCCAAATCCTAGAACATGTTGTGATGTCCCAGATGCCATGAACCAGAGCCCGTCTCTGGAATCCCTGTTTTGGGGCACCCATAAGGTGGAAAACATCACTCTCCCCTTCCCCGAAAAAGCCACCAAACTATGGAGAGCCACCAGGATCCATAGAGAGGAAAAGACTCCCATGGACCCATGAGACCTCACCTGCATTCCAAGGCCATGCTGGACACACAATCCAAAGAGAAAAGCCTGTGCTACTGCCTTCCAGTCTCCCTAATTATAGTTCATGAAGAGCTTCCCTCCAGGTCTACGCATTGGGCCTGTGATCACCTCGCCACTCACCCTAATTTGTATTTGTGTTTGCAGACTTCTCTCCCAAAACCATGGCTCACATGCCCACCAGAATGTTATCTCTGAAGCCACAACACAGAACTCTGGCTGCCAACCCCAAGGACACTGTGCATATCAGATTTGCCCAAACCTTCCAGATTAGGAGAAACCTGTGTGGCCCCTGAGCCCACACCAATATTGCCGGCCACTTGGGATGGAAATGCGCAGTCTGAAACACCCTTATCACCTACATCCAGGGAAATAGCCAAGTCAATGATCGTGAGATAGACGATTGAACCTAAAATGCCCCTAGGCTCTCAATGGAACCCCATTAGGTTTTTAGGCATCTGTCCTCAGGGGCCTGTTCTGAAATACCAATCTATGACACATCATGTGGTCTCTGAGCCACACGACAGAACATCCCCTGTCCCCAAAAGAATACCATGCTCTTCGACCTGTGCCAAACCCTCAGGGTAGGAGAATCCTGCATGGCACCTTAGCAACCAGCACATTCTAAGTTCTCCCTGGTAACAAACAAGCATTGTGACCCATCTGCAAGAGATCCCATGTCAACTCAAGGCCTTGGCACTTTGTCCCAGAGCCACCAGAACGAATCTGCCATGTTCCTCAGCTGCAATTGTCAATGGAGGTGTGCTTTCCTGGCATCCATGCCGGAGAGCTCTTCTTCACAAACTTTCCACATGGGGAAACCTAGAGTAAACAAACCAGACTTCACCTACACTGTACAAAGAAATGTTACTTTTTGCAGCAGTTCACAGGCCTCAGCATGTGAACTCCTCCATGGCCTCTTTATACCACCCCTCCACTTGTCGGTCATCATAGACAAAAACTCTAGTGTGAGCAAGCATCTGACATCCACCCTTATTCCAGTGCTGGATGTCTCGAGTAAACTGCTACAAATTGGAACTGCCTTCTGCTTGGCACTGAATTGAACCATAGCTTTTGTTTACAATTCCACCCAAAACTGACTGGTTCCCAAGCTCTCGTGATTGGGAAACCTGGAGCCACAACACAGCATTCTGCCTTCCCTATTGAATGAACAAATGCCTGGGAATCTTCCCAAGAAACTCCACATGAGGATCAATCTGCTCCGCCCTCGAATCTACTCTGATATAAAGGCTGCCATGGCCACTAGCGCTGTGTCTGACAGAGCCTGAGCCCCGACCGAGTTTTAGGCCTCATATCTAGCATTTGGGATTGCTATGGCCCAAGTACGTCATCTCCACCCATCCTTGGTATTCAGGCACCTATATCGAGACCTTGCTGGAAACCCTGCCAATGGGGCAACCTGAAGCACAGAGGAACCTGACAGAAGAGAACTCATCCTTCCTCATGGCAGGACATTTGGCTGTTGGGTTGGGTGTCCAACTCTCTAAGAGGGAGCCAGATATATGACCAATGAAACCACTCCCACTCCTGAGGGCCGCCATGGGAGCAAACAGGCATTGTGAGACTCAGCCTGAGCAAGCTTTCAAACAATCCCTCTCAGTTGCACCATCATGATCCTGCATTGCAGGCCTCATACACCCCTAGGTGCAAATCCTAACCCTTGGTGGGAAGTCCCAGATGCCCAGAAAAAGAGCCTGTATCTGGAATCCCTGTTTGGGGGCACCCATAAGATGGAAAACAACACTCTTCCCTTCCCCAAAAAAGCCACCAAACTATGAGCTGCACAGATCCATAGAGAGGAAAAGTTTCCCATGGACCCATGAGACTATACCTGCATTCCAAGGCCATCCTGGACACACAATATAGAGAGAAAAGCCTGTGCTACTGCCTTCCAGTCACCCTAATTACTCCTGACAAGCTGCACTCCAGGTCTACTCATTGGGCCTGTGATCACCTTTCCACTAACAATAACCCACATTTGTGTTTGCAGACTTCTCTCCCAAAACCATGGCTCATATGCCCTCCAGGACAGGGTCTCTGGATCCACAACACATGACTGGGCCTGCCATCCCCAAGGAAACTGTGCCCGTCAAACCTGCCCAAACCTTCCAGTTTAGGAGAAACACGCAAGAGCCCTGAGCCCGACCCAATATTGTCGGCAGCACTGGACACAAATGCCAGTCTGAAACGCCCTGATCACCTACATCCAAGCAGACAGCCATTTCAATGTTCCTGGGTCAGAAGATTGTACCTGACATGCTCCTAGGACGTCATTGGAACACTAGATTAGGTTTTCAGGCATCTGTCCTCAGGGTCCTGTTCTGAAATACCAACTTAGGATACAACATGTGGTCCCTGAGCCACACAATAAAATATCTCCTGTCCCCAGTAGGAAACCATGCCCTTCGACCTGTGCCAAACCCTCAAGATTGGAGAATCCTGCACAGCACCTTAGACACCAGCACAAACTCTAGTTTGTGCGTTGACCCATACCACAAGCTTTCCATCTGCTGGACAGTCGAGTCCTGTTGAATGGCTCCAGGATGTCCCATACGGAAAGACTGGAGAGCAGGATTCGAAGGATGGATGCCTGTACAGCATACCTCACATTCCCATTGGCTCTTTGTGACAAGACATGTTTGAACTACTGGCTCTGGGGCGAGCTAACTAGGGGGCTGAATTGAAATGGACTCTCCTGCGGATGGGTCATAATGTGGGTTTGTGTGCATGGAGACCTTGGAATATGTTGGCAGCTCAGGGGCCATGAAGTATTCGCCTAACCGAAGGGTGTAATATTGCTCCAATTAAAAAGAGATCCCTATGTGGAGATGAGACAGGTTCTCTTTGGTGCCTCAGAAAAGCCCCAGATACTGGTCTTCAAACCAGTTCTCTGAGTAGAGACACCTGGAAACCAAAGCTAGGGTTCAGATTAGAGCCTAGATGCCTGTCCGTTTCAATCTTCTGTCTCTGGGGACACTGTCTGAGTATCTAAGTGAAGATAGTTGCTCAGCTGGTGTCAGAGTGCCCCTCTTAGTCCATGGCCGAGGCATGGCCTTGGAGACCTTATTGGATTCTCCTAATCTCTAGGGTTGTGGCCAATGGATTGGGTACAGTTTTCTTGGAGAGGACTGGCACAGTCCTTCAGTGTGTCTCCATAGGCCCTAGCCTGGAGGGTGTGTGGGTCCGGGCTGTGGGTACAGAAGTCTGAAAACACAAACTCGGCTTGGGTGTGGAGCCGAGAGCATGGCAGGATGGACCCACAGACCGTGAGAGGAGATCCTCAGCTTATGAAAGAAGGGCAAATGGGAGGCAGTCACGCAAGCTTTTGTCTTTGGATGTTTTGTCTCCCATAGCCGTGGAATGTAGGGGTGACCTCAGGGGCTATGGAAGAGTCTCCCTCTCTGAGGAGTTGGTCCAGCTCTTAAGATTTTGGGGACATTTTGTGGGAAGGGTGGAGTCCTGCTGTCTGGCTCAGGTGTTCTTCCAGGAGAGGGACTCCAGATCACAGTCCTGGGTTCGAGCAAATGGAATACTCGAGCTCTTGTGAAGATTGGGATCATAGGGGCTTGGCAAGCCCCATTTGCGGGCTCTTGGTCGAGGCCCTGAGAGACCTTACTTCGACATGGGGCCCATGCTGATGGTCCCAATGCGAGTTTGTACCCAAGGAGGCACTCAAGTTTAGGCTTGGCCTCAGGGGCCATGAAGGTTTCTCCTACACTGAAGGTATGACTCCATGCCAACAGCAAGCTTTCCAGCCATGGGGAAGGAGAAGATCTGATTTGTGCTTCAGTTACCCACGTTTGCCAGGATTTGATATAATATCTAGGGTCAGATGTCTGAAAACCCAGGTTGGGAAGAGATGACGGCATAAGGCCATGGCCTGTCTGATGTGCTTAGTGTGCAGCCAGCTGTTTCCTTGTCTGTCGGGACGTCAGGCTGTGTCAGACAGAGCATTACTGACCAGGGTAGCCTTTCCAGTTAGGGTGCGGTCGAGGCCAGAGCAGGTTGGTTCTCATTTGTGGTTTCTGGAGAGCCCCATAGGGCAACGTTTTTCTTCTGGTGGGCAGGCAGAAAACTGTGTTGTGGTTCTGGAATTCCCAGTCTGGAGGGCTTGTTTGCCAGGAGTGTGAAGAGGGAAGTCTGAAAACACAAGCTAGCGTTAGGTTTGGGGCCGAGGGCATGGCAGGCCCACTCTGCAGAGACTGAATCGAGATCTCCTGCATCTGAGGTCAGGGCGAGTATCAGACGTTGCCTCAGGTTGGAGTTTGTGTCTATTATGGCCCCTTCCTGAAGGGGGTGGGGGCGTCATGAGGCCAGGGAGGTTTCCCAACGCTGGGAGTTATGAGCTGCCCCAAACATCAAGGTTTCCTCTGTAGGACAGTCGAGTACTATGAGATGGTTCTAGGATGACCCCTACAGAAAGACTCGAGAGAAGGGGTCTAAGCATGAATGTCTGCAAATGCCACCTCACATTCCCACTGGCTGCTTGGGGCAAGGCAGGCTCAATCTGCAGGCTCTTGGGCGGGTTTCTCAGAGGGCTGAGTAGAAATGGACTCTCCTGAGGATGAGTCATACTGTGGGTTGGTGGCCATGGAGACCTTGGGATGTGGCGGTGGCTCAGGGACTCTGCAGGTTTCTCCAAACCGAAGGGTTTGACACAGCTCCAACAATGAAGCTTCCCATGTGGAGACGATAGTTGTTCTGTTTGGTGTCTCAGGAAAGCCCCAGATGCTGGTCTTCAAACCCAGGCCTCTGAGGAGTGACACCTGGAAACCAAAGCAAGAGTTCAGATTAGGGCCCAGGGGCCTGTCTGGTTCAATCTACTGTCTCTGCCAACATCTGTCTGTGTTTCTGCATGGAGGTACTTGCTCAGCTTGTGTCAGGATGCCTTTGTCCAGAGAGGCTTATAGTAGTGGGATGTCCTCGGGGGCCTTGATGTTTCTCCTATTCTGTGGGGTTATGGGCAATGGAATGGGCATAGTCTCCTTGGAGAGAGCAGGACAGTCCTGTGGTGTGGCTCCAGAGGCCCCAGCCTGGCGGCTGTGTGGGCCAGGGCTGTGGGGACAGACATCCAAAAACACAAACTCGGCTGAGGTTTGGGGCTGAGGTTATGGCAGGAGTGATCTACAGTCCGTGAGGGGAGCTCATTGTGATTACAAAGTAAGGCGAGTGAGAGGCGGTCGTTCAGGCTTATGTCTCTGGATGTTGTATTCATGATGGTCATTTAATGTAAGCATGGTCTCATGGGCCATGGAAGTCTCCCTCTCTGGTGATTTGTCCGGCTCCCAAGAGATTGGGGTCATTTTGTGGGAAGGGAGGAGTCCTGTTTTCTGCCTCATGTGTCCCCACAATAGAGGGATTCTAGAGCAGAGCGCTGGGTACATACAACTGGAATACCCACATTCTGGTTAGGCCTGGGGTCCATTGGGCATGGCAAGCCCATATGCAGATTCTTGGTCCAGCCACTGAGAGACGTTACTTGAATAGTGGACTCATGCTGAGGGTCACAATGTGTGTTTGTGCCCAAGGTGGTCCTCAATATTGGGCGGGACCTCATTGAGCTTGCAGGTTTCTCCTACAGTGAACCTTGGACATGCCAACCTCAGGGTTTCTTGCCATGGGGAAGGAGGAGTTTTGATTTCTGCATCACGTTCACCTCTGGGCACTAATTGGAGATAAGGTCTAGGTTCTGAAGCCTGAAAACCGAGGTTTGGAAGAGATGACGACCTAAGGCCATGGCAGGTCCGATGTGTTCAGTTTGGGGCCAGCTTTCTAGGTGTCGTTCAGGAGGTCTGCACTCAGGCTGTGCCAGACAGGGCATTCGTGCCCAGATACGCTGTATAATTGGGGTACAGTTGAGTGGCATGCAGAAGATAATTATTTGGGGTTTCTCTGTAGCCCCATAAGGCAAAGTCTTTCTTCTGGAGGGCAGGCAGAGTGCTGCATTCTGGCTCCGGAACTGCCAAACTGGAGGCCTTGCGGCCAGGAATGCAAGGATGTAAGTCTGAGAACTGAAGCTTTGCTTTGGTTTCAGGGCGAGGAAATGGCAGGCACACTCTGCAGAGCTGAATTTATATTTCATGCATCTGAGGTCAGGGCGAGGTTCATATATTGGCTCAGGTTGGAGTTTCTGTCCATGATGGCCCCTTCATGAAGGGGGGTCATCACACCGCCATTGGTGTTTTCCCATGATGGCAGTAGTGAGATGCTCCAAACCACAAGGATTTTCTGCGGGTCAGTTGAAACCTATTGGATGGCTCCAGGACATCCCATATGGAACAATTGCAGAGCAGGGTTCTAAGGATGGATGCCTGGGCATCCGGCCTTGCATTCCAATTGTCTCCTAGCGAAACGGCACGTTTGATTGCTGCCTATGATGTAGCAGCCGAGGGGGCTGAGTTGAAATGCATTCTCCTGAGGATCGGTCATAATGTGGGATTGTGTCCATGGAGACCTTGGAATGGGGCAGTGGCACCAGGGCTCTGAAGGATGCTCCTAACCAGAGGTTTTGACACAGCTCCAAGAAGCATTTTTCCCATGGGGAAACAAGATTTGTTCTCATTGGTGCTTCAGTAACCCCCAATATGCTGGTATTGGAAACCAGAACTCTGAGGAGAGATGCCTGGAAACCAAGGCAATGGATCTGATTAGGGCCTGGGGCCTGTCTGGTTTAATCTTCTTCTCTCGGTTCATCTGTCTATGGGATTGAGTGGAGGTAGTTCCTCAGCTGGTGTCAGATTGCCCCTATTTGTCCTGGGCAGTCTACACTATTGGGATGGCCACTTTGACTTTGGAGGTTTCTCCTAATTTGCAAGTTTGTGGCCAATGAAATGGGCAGAATTCCTTTGGGGAGGGAAGGCACAATCCTGAGGTGTGGCTCTAGGGGCTCAAGCATGGAGGGTGTGTGGGTCAGAGCTGTGGGGACCGAAGTCTGAAAACAGAAACTCGTCTTAGGTTTGGGGACATAGGTATGGGAGGCACGATCTACAGACCTTGAGCAGAACTCTTCAGGATATGAACAAAGAGTGAGTGTGAGGCACTTGCTCAGGCTTTTGACTCTGGATTTTGTGTCACTGATGGCCGTGGAATGTAGGGGCGTCCTCATGGACCATGGGTGAGACTTCCTCTATGGGGATTTGGATGATCCCAATATTTTGGGGTCATTCCGTGGGATGGGAGGAGTCCATTCTGTTTTTTTTTTTTTTTTTTTTTTTTTTTTTTTTTACCTCAGGTGTGCCACTAAAGAGGGATTCCAGAGCAGAACCCTGGGAAGGGGCGACTGGACAACCCGAACTCTGTATAAGATTGGGGGCCTAAGGGCATGGCAATCCCCATATGGGGTACCTTGGTCCAGCCACTGAGAGGTCTTACTTGAGTACAGTGCTCACACTGAGGGTCACAATGCATGTTTGTGCCCAATGTAGGCATCAAGCATGGGCGGGGACTCATGGGCCATGCTTGATTCTCCTACACTGAACTTTGGACAACATACGAACCACAAGGTTTCTTTCCATGGGGAAGGAGGAATTCTGATTTCTGCATCATGTTCACCCCTGGGCAGTGACTGGAGATAAGATCTAAGTTCTGAATCCAGAAAATCGAGGTTGGGATGAGATGATAACCTAAGGTCATGGAGGGTCCGATGTGCTCAGTGTGCGGTCAGCTTTCTGGGTGTTGTTCAGGAGGTATGGATTCAGGCTGTGTCAGACAGTGCATTAGTGCCCAGGTTAGAATGTATAATTTGGGTACAGTTGAGTTCCATGTAGGTTCATCCTCATTTATTGTGTCAGGGAAGCTCACTGGGGCAACATTTTTCTTCTGGTGGGCAGGCAGAGTGCAGCATTGTGGGTCCAGAATTGCCAAACTTGAGGGCGTCGGGACCAGGAGTGTGAGGACGTAAGTCTGAGATCATAAGCTAGACTTAAGTTTCAGGGCGAGGGCACGGCAGGCACCCTCTGCAGATCCGAATCAAAATCTCATTCATCTGAAGTCAGGACGAGGATCAGACTTAGGCGCAGGTTGGAGTTTCTGTCCATGATGGCCCCTTCATCAAAGGGGTGGAATCTCGAGGCCATGGAGGTTTTCCCACGTTGGGAGTTGTGGGATGCTCCAAACTGCAAGGATTCCTTCTGCGGGAAAATTGAGAACTGTTGGATGGCTCCAGGACATCCCATATGGAATGACTCCAGAGCCGGGTTCTAAGGATGGATGCCTGAGCAGACTGCCTCTTACACCAATTGTCTCCCTGCCACAAGACAGGTACGATCTGATGGCTATGCAGGAGCAATCGTGGGAGCTGAGTTGAAATGGACTCTCCTGAAGATGGGTCTTAATGTGTGTTTGTGTCCATGAGGACGTTGGAATGGGGTGGTGGCCCCAGGGCTCTAAAGGATTCTAACCGGAGATTTTGAAACAACTCGAAAGAGCAAGTTTTCCATGTGGAGACAAGATTTGTTCTAATTGGTGCCTCAGGAAACCCACATATGCTGGTATTAGAACCAGGCCTCTGAGGAGAGATACATAGAAACCACAGCAATGCATCCAATTAGGTCCTAGGAGCCTCTCTGGTTCAATCTTCTTCTCTGTCGACATCTGTCTATTTTATGAAATGGAGGTAGTTGCTCAGGTGGTGTCAGACCGCTCCTGTTTGTCCGGGTGGCCTACACTATAGGGATGGCCTCGGGGACTTTGGAGGTTTCTCCTAAATTGTATGATTATGGACAATGGCATGGGAAGAATTCCTGTGGAGTGGGCAGGCACAGACCTGATGTGTGGCTCCAAGGGCCCAGCCTTGAGGGTGTGTGGGCAAGGACTGTGGGGACAGATGTCTGAAAACACAAACTCAGCTTAGCTTTGGGGATGTAGGTATGGCAGGTCCGATTTACAGACTATGAGGAGAACTTTTGGGGATATGAATAAAGGGTGAAAGTGTGACACTTGTCAGGCTTTTGCCCCTGGATTTTGTGTCAATGATGGCTGTGGAATGTCGAGGAGTCCTCATGGGCCATGGAAGAGTCTTTCTCTCTGTGGATTTGGCCAGATCCCAATTGTTTTGGGTTAATCTGTGGGATTTAGTTTTGTTAACTAAGGTGTCCCACCAAAAGAGGGATTCCCGAGCAGAACCCTGGACAACAAGAAATCTAACTAAAAATACGGGCCTAGGGGCATGGCAAGCCCAATATGCCTTCTAATGGTCCAGCCACTGAGAGGCCTTCATTGAGGACAGAACTCATGCTGAGGGTCACAATGCGTGTTTATGCCCTCGTGGTACTCAAGCATGGGTGGGGACTCATGGTGCATGCTTGTTTCTCCTACACTGAATGATAGTCAACATGTCAACCACATGAGTTCTTGCCATGGGGAAGTATTAATTCTGATTTCTGCATGTCATTCACCCCTGGGCAGTGATTGGAGATAAGGTTTAGGTTGTGAAGTCTGAAAACCGAGGTTGGGAAGAGATGACGACCTAAGACCATGTTGGGTCCGATATGCTCAGCGTGGAGCCAGCTGTCTGCGTGTTGGTCGGGAGGTCCAAGCTTGGGCTGTGTCAGACAGGGCATTAGTGCCCAGGGTAGATTGTATAATTGGGGTACAACTGAGTGCCGTGCAGGTTGATCTTTATTTGGTATTTCTGGTTAGCCCCAAGGGCAATGTTTTTCTTCTGGAGAACAGGCAGAGTGCTGCATTGTGGCTCCGGAATTTCCAAAGTGGATGCCTTGTGGACGGGGAGTGTGAGGACGGAAGTCTGAGAACACATGTTAGGCGTAGGTTCTGGGCGAGGGCACGGCAGGCACCCTCTGCAGATCTGAATCGGGATATCATGAATCTGAAGTCAGGGCGAGGTTCAAACCTAGGCTTAGGTTTGAATTTCTGTCCATTCTGGCCACTTTATGAAGGGGACAGCATCTCCAGTCCATGGAGGTTTACCCACAATGGAAGTTGTGAGATGCTCCAAACAACAAAGATTCCTTCTGATCAACAATTGAGACCTTTTGTATCACTCCAGTACATACCATACAGAATGACACCAGAGCAGGGATCTTAGGATGGATACATGGGAAGCCCGCCTCACATTGCAGTTGTCTCCTAGCAAATAGACAGGTTTGATATGCTGGCTCTGTCAGAGCAACCAAGGGGGCTGAGTTGAAATGGACTCTCCTGAGGATGGATGCTAATGTGGGTTTGTGTCCATGGAGACCTTGGAATGGGGCGTTGGTGCATGGGCCCTGAAGGATTCTCCTAACCGGAGGTTTTGAGACATCTCCAAAGGACAAGTTTCCCATGTGGAGACGAGATTTGTTCTAATTGGTGCCTCAG
Organism: Mustela nivalis; assembly: GCF_964662115.1. Lineage (NCBI taxonomy): Eukaryota > Metazoa > Chordata > Mammalia > Carnivora > Mustelidae > Mustela > Mustela nivalis. The sequence goes on from NW_028136248.1 coordinate 561,735, forward strand.
GAAACCCCCATATACTGTTATTGGAATATAGGCCTCTGAAGAGAGATAACTGGAAACCAAAGCAATGGCTCCGTTTAGAGCCTAGGGGCCTGTCCGGTTGAATCTTCTTCTCTGTGTACATCCATCTAAGGTATTAGTGGAGTTAGATGCTCAGCTGGTGTCAGATGGCCCTTGTTTGTCCCAGGCGGCCTACACTATTGTGAAGGCCTTGGGGACTTTGGAGGTTTCTCCTAATTTTATGATTATGGACAATGGAATGGGCAGAATTCCCGTGGAGAGGGAAGGCACAGTTTTGATGTGGCTCCAGGGGCCCCAGCCTGCAGGGTGTGTGCACCAGGACTGTGGAGACAGAAGTCTAAAACACAAACTCAGTTTAGGTTTAGGGACGTAGGTATGGCAGGCCCGATCTACAGACCGTGAGGAGAATTCTTCCAGATATGAAGAAAGAGAGATTGTGAGGCACTTGTTCAGGCTTTTGTTTCTGGATTTTGTGTCAACGATGGGCGTGGAATGTCCGGGAGGCCTCATGGGCCATGGACGAGTCTTCCGCTCAGTGGATTTGGCCCGATTCCAATTGTTTTGGGTCAAACTGTGGGATGGGAGGAGTCCTTTCAGTTTTGTTACCTCAGGTGTCCCACCAAAAGAGGGATTCCAAAGCCGAGCCCTGGGGAGGGGAGACTGGACAACCAGAAATCTGGTTAAAAATTGGGGCCTAGGGGCATGACAAGCCCAATATGCTGTCTTTTGGTCCAGCCACTGAGAGGCCTTACTTGAGAACTGGGCTCACGTTGAGGGTCAGAATGCATGTTTGTGAACGACTTGGTCCTCAAGCATCTGCAGGGCCTCATGGGCCACACTGGTTTCAACTACATTTTACGTTGGACAACATGCCAACCACAAGGTTTCTTGCCATGGGGAAGGAGTTCTGATTCCTGCATCATGTTCAACCCTGGGTGGTGACTGGAGATAAGGTTTAGGTTCTGAAGCCTGAAAACCGAGGTTGGAAAGAGATGATGACCTAAGGCCATGGCGGGTCTGATGTGCTCAGTGTGTGGCTAGCTGGGTGGGTGCGAGCCAGGAGGTTCAGTCTCAGGCTGTGCCAGAAAGGGCAGTAGTGCCCAGGGCAGCCTGTATAATTGGGGTCCAGTCAAGTGGCATGCAGGTTGATCCTCATTTGGGGAATCTGGGTAGCCCCAGAGGGCAATGATTTTCTTCCAGAAAGCAGGCAGAGTGCTGCCTTGTAGTTCTGGAATTGCCAAACTGGAGGGCTTGTGGGCCAGGAATGTGAGGATGGAAGTTGAGAACACAAACTAGACTTACGTTTCTGGGCAAGGGCACGGCAGGCACACTCTGCAGAGCTGAATCAAGATGTCCTGCATCTGAAGTCAGGGCGAGGATCAGACGATCGATCAGGTTGGAGCTTCTGTCCCTGATGGCCCCTTCATGAAGCACAGGGGGCGGGATCACGAGGCCATGGAGGTTTGCCCACGATGGGAGTTGTGAGATGCTCCAAACAGTAAAGATTCTTCTGCGGGACTATTGAGACCTGTTGGTTGGCTCCAGGACTTCCCATACAGCATAATTCTGAGAATGGTTCTAAGTATGGATGTCTGGGAAGCCTGCCTCTCATTCCAATCATCTCCTAGCGACAAGACGGGTTAGATCTGCTGGATCAGGGGGAGCAACTGAGGGGGCTGAGTTGAAATGGACTCTCCTGTGGATGGGTCCTAATGTGGGTGTGTCTCCATGGAGACCTTGGAATGAGGCGCTGGCACCGGGAACCTGAAATGTCCTTCTAACCAGAGGCTTTGAGAGAGCTCCAACATGTAAGTTTCCCATGTGTAGATGAGATTTGTTCTGATGGGTGCCTCAGGAGAAGCCCTCAGCTGGTATTGGAAACCAGGCTTTTGAGGAGACATGCCTGTAAACCAAAGCTATGGATCCCATTATGGCCTGGGGTCCTGTCTGGTCAATCTTCTTCTCTGGGGACATCCATCTATGGTATGAGTGGAGGTAGATGCTCAGCTGGTGTCAGACGGCCCTTTTTTGTCCCGGACAACCTACACCATTGGTATGGCCTCAGGGAATTTGGAGGTTTCTCCTAATTTGTACGGTTTTGGATAATGGAATGGGCAGAATTCCCATGGATTGGTTAGGCACAGTCCTAATGTGTGGTTCCAGGGGCCCAGCCTGGAGGGTGTGTGGCCCAGGACTTTGAGGACAGAACTCAAAAAACACAAACTCAGCTTAGGTTTGGGAACGTAGGTATGGCACGGCCGAACTACAAATCATGAGAAGAACTCTTCAGGATATGAAGAAAGAGCGAGTCTGAGGCGCTTAGTTAGGCTTTTGTCTCTGGATTTTGTATCAGCGATGGCCGTGGAATGTCGGGGAGGCCTCATGGGCCATGGACGAATCTTCCTCTCTGTGGATTTGGCCCTATCCCAATTCTTTTTCGTGAATCTGTGGGATGGGAGGACTCCTTTAGGGTTTGTTACCTGAGGTGTCCCACCAAAAGAGGAATTCCAAAACAGAGCCCTGCGCAAGAGTGAAGGGACAACCCGAAATATGGTTAAAAATTAGGGTCTAGGGGCATGGCAATCCCAATATGCTGTTTCTTCATGCAGCCACTGAGAGGCCTTGCCTGAGGACCGGGCTCAGGCTGAGGGTCACAATGTGTGTTTGAGACCAATGTGGCCCTCAAGCATGGGCTGGGTCTCATGTGCCACACTGGTTTCAACTACACTGAAAGTTGGACAACATGCCAACCACGAGGTTTCATGCCAAGGAAACGAGTTCGGATTTCTGCAACATTTTCAAACCTGGGCAGTGATTGGAGATAAGGTCAAGGTTCTGAAGCCTGAAAACCGAGGTTGGGTAGAGATGACGACCTAAGGCCACGGCGGGTCCGATGTGCTCAGTGTGCGGCCAGCTGTCTGGGTGGGGCCAGGAGTTCCAGGCTCAGGCTGTGTCAGAATGGGCAATTGTGCCCACTTCAGCCTATATATTTGGTGTACAGCCAAATGGCGTGCAGGTTGATCCTCATTTGGGGTTTCTGGGTAGCCCCAGAGGGCAATGTTCTTCTTCCAGGGAGCAGGCAGAGTGCCGCATTGTACTTCTGGATTGCCAAACTTGAGGGCTTGTGGGCCAGTAGTCTGAGGACTGAAGTCTGAGAACACAAGCTAGGCTTAGTTTTTATGGGTGAGGACATGGCAGGCACAATCTACAGACCTGAATCGAGATCTCGTGCATCTGAAGTCAGGGTGAGGATCAGACGATCTTCAGGTTGGACTTTCTGTCCCTGATGGCCCCTTCATGAAGGGGGGGAATCACGAGGCCATGGGGGTTTTCGCACGATGGGAGTTGTGAGAAGCTCCAAACTACAAAGATTCTTCTCCAGGACAATTGAGACCTGTTAGTTGGCGCCAGGCCAAGGATTCCAAGCATGGTTCTGAGGATGGATGGCTAGGTACCCCACCTGGCATTCCAATTTTCTCCTAGCTACAAGAAAGGTTAGATCTGCTGGATCTGGGGGAGCAACTGAGGAGGCTGAGTTGAAATTGACTCTCCTGTGGATGTGTCCTAATATGTTTTTGTGTCTATGGAGACCTTGGAATGAAGCGGTGGCACTGGGTCCCTGATGGGTTCTTCTAAACAGAGACTTTGACACAGCTCCACCGTGCAAGTTTCCAATATGTAGATGAGATTTGTTCTGATGGGTGAGTCAAGAAACAGCCATATGCTGGTATTGAAATCCAGGCCTCTGAGGAGACATGCCTGGAAACCATAGCAATAGATCCGATTAGTGCCTAGTGGTCTGCTCATTCCTTTTTTCCTCTGGGGACATCAGTCTATGAGTCTGAGTGCAGGAAGGTGCTCTGATGTGCTCAGATTGCTCCTGTTTGTCCTGGGAAGCCACCACTATTGGGATGGCCTCAGGAACTTTGGAGGTTTATCCTATTAGTAGGATTGGGGCCATTGGAATGGGTACACACAATTCCCTTGGAGAGGGCAAGTACAGTCCTCAGGTTTGGCTCCAAGGGCCTAAGCCTTTGGGGTGTGTAGGCCAGGGCTGTTTGGACAGTTGTCTGAAAACACAAACGCGGCTTATGTTTCAGGTCATAGGTATGGCAGGACTGATCTACAGACCATGAGGAGAACTCTTCAGGATATGAAAAAATGGCGAGCGTGAGGCTCGTGCTCAAGTTTTTGTCTCTGGATATCGTGTCACTCATGGTCGTGAAATTTCCGGGTGCCTTCATGGGAAATGGACGAGTCTTACTCTCTGGGGTTTTGCCCCATCCCAAGATTTTTGGGTCATTCTGGGGATGGAAGAAGTCCGTTTTGTTGTTGTTGATTTGCTTTGTTTTGTTTTTTAACCTCAGGTGTCTCACCAAATGAGGTATTCCAGAGTAGAGCCCTGGGGAGGGCCGACCGGACAACCAGAAATCTGGTTTAAAATTGGGGCCTAGGGACATGTCAAGCCCATTATGACATCTAATGGTCGAGCCACTGAGAGGACTTACTAGAGCACAGGACTCACGCTGAGGGTCACAATGCGTGTTTATGCCCTCTTCGCACTCAAGAATTGGCGGGGCCTCCGGGTGAATGCTGGTTTCTCCTACACTGAACGTTGGACAACATGCCAACCACAAGGTTTCTTGCCATGGGTAAGGACGAGTTCTGATTTCTACATCACAAGCACCCCTGGGCAGTGGTTGGAGATAAGGTCTAGGTTCTGAAGCCTGAAAAACCGCAGTTGGGAAGAGATAATGACCTAAGGCCATGGCGGTTCTGATGTGCTCAGTGTGCGGTCAGCTGTCTGGGTGTTGGTCAGGAGGTCCGAGCTCAGGTTGTGTCAGACAGTGCATTAGTGCCCAGGTTAGACTATATACTTTGGGTACAGTCGAATGCCATGTAGATTTATCCTCATATAAGGTGCCTGGGCAGCTCATTAGGCCAAATTTTCTTTCTAGAGGGCATGCAGAGTGCTGCATTGTGGGTCTGGAATTGCGAAACTTCTGGGCTTCGGGGCCTGGAGTGTGAGGAGGGAAGTCTGAGAACACAAGCTAGACTTGGGTTTCAGGCCAGGGCACGGCAGGTACCCCTGTAGATCTGAACCTATATCTCATGCATCTGAAGTCAGGGCGAGGATCAGACGTTGGCTCAGGTTGGAGTTTCTGTGCATGACGGACCCTTCAGGAAGGGAGCGGAATCTCAAGGCCATGGAGTTTTTCCCACGTTGGGAGTTGTGGGATGCCCCCTTCAAGGATTACTTCTACGGGACAATTGAGTCCTGTTGGGCAGCTTCAGGACATCCCATATGGAATGACTCGAGAACACTGTTCGAGGTTGGATGCATGGGAAGCCGGCCTCGCATTCCAATTGTCTCCCAGCAACAAGACCGTTTAGATCTGATGGCTCTGCGAGAGAAACCGGGGTGGCTGACTTGAAATGGACTTTCCTGAGGATGGGTCCTAATGTGTGTTTGTGTCCATGAGGGCCTTAAAATGGGGCGGTGGCACCGAGACCCTGAAGTATTCTCCTAAGCTTTTGACATAGCTCGATGCACAAGGTTCCTTGTGGATACGAGATTTGTTTTGATGGGTGCCTCAGGAAAACCTCTATGCTGGTATTGGAATCCAGGCTTTTGAGGAGACATGCCTGTAATCAAAAGCAATGTATCCGATTATGGCCTAGGGTCCTGTCTGGTTCAATCTTCTTCTCAGGGGACATCCATCTATGGTATGAGTGGAGGTAGATGCTCAGCTGGTATCAGACCGCCCTTGTTTGTCCGGGGCGACCTGCACTATTGGGATGGCCTCAGGGATTTGTAGGATTCTCCAAATTTTACTGTTTTGGACAATGGCATCGGCAGAATTCCCATGGATTGGGTAGGCACAGTCCTAATGTGTGATTCCAGGGGCCCGAGCCTGGAGGGTGTGTGGCCCAGGACTTTGAGGACAGAAGTCTGAAAACACAAAATCAGCTTAGGTTTGGGGACGTAGGTATGGCAGGCCCGATCTATAAACCATGAGAAGTACTCTTCCGGATATGAAGAAAGAGCGAGTCTGAGGCGCTTGCTCAGGCTTTTGTCTCTGGATTTTGTATCAGAGATGGCCGTGGAATGTCGGGGAGGCCTCATGGGCCATGGACGAATCTTCCTCTCTGTGGATTTGTCCTGATCCCAATTGTTTTTCGTCAATCTGTGGAATGGGAGGACTCCTTTCAGGTTTGTTACCTCAGGTGTCCCGCCAAAAGAGGAATTCCAAAGAAGAGCCCTGGGGAAAAGTGAAGGGAGAACCCGAACTATGGGTAAAATTTGGGGCCTAGGGGCATGGCAAGCCCAATATGCTATCTCTTCATCCAGCATCTGAGAGGCCTTATTGAGGACTGGGATCAGGGTGAGGGTCACAATGTGTGGTTTTGACCAATGTGGCCGCAAACATGAGCGGGGCCTCATGAGCCACATTGGTTTCAACTACACTGAACGTTGGACAACATGCCAACCACATGGTTTCTTGCCACGGGAAAGGAGTTGTGATTTCTGCATCACTTTCAAGCCTGGGCAGTGATTGGAGATAAGGTCTAGGTTCTGAAACTGACAACCGAGGTTGGGAAGAGATGACGACCTAAGACCATGGCGGGTCCGATGTGCTCAGTGAGCGGCCAGCTTTCTGTGTGGGGCCAGGTAATCCAGGCTCAGGCTGTGTCAAAAAGGGCAATAGGGCCCAGGTCAGCCTATATATTTGGGGTACAGTAGAATGGCGTGCAGGTTGATCCAGGGCACTGTTCGAGGATGGATGCCTGGGAAGCCCGCCTCGCATTCCAATTGTCTCCTAGCAACAAGACAGTTTAGATCTGATGGCTCTGCGGGAGAAACCGGGGTGGCTGACTTGAAATGGACTTTCCTGAGGATGGGTCCTAATGTGTGTTTGTGTCCATGAGGGCCTTAAATTGGGGCGGTGGCACCGGGACCCTGAAGTATTCTCCTAAGCTTTTGACATAGCTCGATGCACAAGGTTCCTTGTGGAGACGAGATTTGTTTTGATGGGTGCCTCAGGAAAACCTCTATGCTGGTATTGGAATCCAGGCTTTTGAGGAGACAAGCCTGTAATCCAAATCAATGTATCCGATTATGGCCTAGGGTCCTGTCTGGTTCAATCTTCTTCTCAGGGGACATCCATCTATGGTATGAGTGGAGGTAGATGCTCAGCTGTTATCAGACCGCCCTTTTTTGTCCCAGACGACCTGCACTATTGGGATGGCCTCAGGGATTTGTAGGGTTCTCCAAATTTTACTGTTTTGGACAATGGCATCGGCAGAATTCCCATGAATTGGGTAGGCACAGTCCTAATGTGTGACTCCAGGGGCCCCAGCCTGGAGGGTGTGTGGCCCAGGACTTTGAGGACAGAAGTCTGAAAACACAAACTCAGCTTAGGTTTGGGGACGTAAGTATGGCAGGCCCGATCTATAAACCATGAGAAGAACTCTTCCGGATATGAAGAAAGAGCGAGTCTGAGGCGCTTGCTCAGGCTTTTGTCTCTGGATTTTGTATCAGAGATGGCCGTGGAATGTCGGGGAGGCCTCATGGGCCATGGACGAATCTTCCTCTCTGTGGATTTGGCCCGATCCAAATTGTTTTTTGTCAATCTGTGGAAAGGGAGGACTCCTTTCAGGTTTGTTACCTCAGGTGTCCCGCCAAAAGAGGAATTCCAAAGAAGAGCCCTAAGGAAAAGTGAAGGGAGAACCCGAACTATGGGTAAAATTTGGGGCCTAGGGGCATGGCAAGCCCAATATGCTATCTCTTCATCCAGCATCTGAGAGGCCTTATTGAGGACTGGGATCAGGGTGAGGGTCACAATGTGTGGTTTTGACAAATATGGCCCGCAAACATGAGCGGGGCCTCATGGGCCACACTGGTTTCAACTACACTGAACGTTGGACAACATGCCAACCACATGGTTTCTTGCCACGGGGAAGGAGTTGTGTTTTCTGCATCACTTTCAAGCCTGGGAAGTGATTGGAGATAAGGTCTAGGTTCTGAAACTTGACAACCGAGGTTGGGAAGAGATGACGACCTAAGACCATGGCGGGTCCGATGTGCTCAGTGAGCGGCCAGCTTTCTGTGTGGGGCCAGGTAATCCAGGCTCAGGCTGTGTCAAAAAGGGCAATAGTGCCCAGGTCAGCCTATATATTTGGGGTACAGTAGAATGGCGTGCAGGTTGATCCTCTTTTGGAGTTTCTGGGTATCCCCAGAGGGCAATGTTTTTCTTCCTGAGGGCAGGAAGAGTGCTCCATTATAGTTCTGGTTGTCAAACTGGAGGCTTGTGGGCCAGTAGTCTGAGGAAGGAAATCTGAGAACAAGCTAGGCTTAGGATTCTGGGTGAGGACAAGGCAGGAACAATCTACAGACCTGAATCGAGATCTCGTGCTTATGATGTCAGGGCGAGGATCAGAAGATCGCTCAAGTTGGTGTTTCTGTCCCTGATGGCCCTTCATGAAGGGGCAGGGGGGCCACGAGGCCGTGGGGGTTTTCCCACGATGTTAGTTGTGAGAATCTCCAAACTGCAAAGATTCTTCTGCAGGACAATTGAGACCTGTTTGTTGGCTCCAGGGCAACGATTCCGAGCAGGGTTCTAAGGATGGATGGCTGGGTAGCCCACCTCGCATTCCAATTGTGTCCTAGCAACAAGACAGGTTAGATCTGCTGGATCTGGGGGAGCAACCCAGGAGGCTGAGTTGAAATGGACTCTCCTGTGGATGGGTCCTAATGTCTTTTTGTGTCTATGGAGACCTTGGAATGTAGCGGTGGCACTGGTGTCCTGAAGGGTTTTTCCAAACAGAGGCTTTGACACAGCTCCAACGTGCAAGTTTCCCATATGTAGATGAGATGTTTTCTGATGGGTGAGTCAAGAAACAGCCATACACTGGTATTGAAATCCAGGCCTCTGAGGAGAGATGACTGGATACCACAGCAATGGATCCGTTTAGTGCCTAGGGGCCTGTTCATTCCTTTTTACCTCTGGGGACATCAGTCTATGCGTCTGAGTGCAGGTGGTGCTCAGATGAGCTCAGATTGCCTCTGTTTGTCCTGGGAAGCCACCACTATTGGGATGGCCTCAGGCAGTTTGGAGGTTTATCCTATTAGTAGGGTTGTGGCCATTGGAATGGGCACATACAATTCCCTTGGAGAGGGCAAGTACAGTCCTCAGGTTTGGCTCCAGGGGCCTGAGCCTGTAGGGTGTGTAGGCCAGAGCTGTTTGGACAGTTGTCTGAAAACACAAACGCGGCTTATGTTTCGGGTCATAGGTATGGCAGGACTGATCTACAGACCATGAGGAGAACTCTTCAGGATATGATAAAAGGGCGAGTGTGAGGCTCGTGCTCAAGTTTTTGTCTCTGGATATCGTGTCACTCATGGTCGTGAAATTTCCGGGTGACTTCATGGGAAATGGACGAGTCTTACTCTCTGGGGTTTTGCCCCATCCCAAGATTTTTGGGTCATTCTGGGAATGGAAGAAGTCCGTTTTGTTGTTGTTGTTGATTTTCTTTGTTTTGTTTTTTAACCTCAGGTGTCTCACCAAATGAGGTATTCCAGAGTAGAGCCCTGGGAAGGGCCAACCGGACAACCAGAAATCTGGTTAAAAATTGTGGCCTAGGGACATGTCAAGCCCATTATGACATCTAATGGTCGAGCCACTGAGAGGACTTACTAGAGCACAGGACTCACGCTGAGGGTCACAATGCGTGTTTATGCCCTCTTCGCACTCAAGAATTGGCGGGGCCTCCGGGTGAATGCTGGTTTCTCCTACACTGAACGTTGGACAACATGCCAACCACAAGGTTTCTTGCCATGGGTAAGGACGAGTTCTGATTTCTGCATCACAGGCACCCCTGGGCAGTGGTTGGAGATAAGGTCTAGATTCTGAAGCCTGAAAAACCGCAGTTGGGAAGAGATGATGACCTACTGCCATGGCGGTTCTGATGTGCTCAGTGTGCGGTCAGCTGTCTGGGTGTTGGTCAGGAGGTCCGAGCTCAGGTTGTGTCAGACAGTGCATTAGTGCCCAGGTTAGACTATATACTTTGGGTACAGTCGAGTGCCATGTAGATTTATCCTCATATAAGGTGCCTGGGCAGCTCATTAGGCCAAATTTTTTTTCTAGAGGGCAGGCAGAGTGCTGCATTGTGGGTCTGGAATTGCGAAACTCCCGGGCTTCGGGGCCTGGAGTGTGAGGACGGAAGTCTGAGAACACAAGCTAGACTTGGGTTTCAGGGCCAGGGCACGGCAGGTATCCCTGTAGATCTGAACCTATATCTCATGCATCTTAAGTCAGGGCGAGGATCAGACATTGGCTCAGGTTGGAGTTTCTGTGCATGACGGCCCCTTCATGAAGGGAGCGGAATCTCGAGGCCATGGAGGTTTTCCCACGTTGGGAGTTGTGGGATGCCCCCTTCAAGGATTCCTTCTGCGGGACAATTGAGACTTGTTGGGCAGCTCCAGGACATCCCATATGGAATGACTCCAGGGCACCGTTCGAGGATGGATGCCTGGGAAGCCCGCCTCGCATTCCAATTGTCTCCTAGCAACAAGACAGTTTAGATCTGATGGCTCTGCGGGAGAAACCGGGGTGGCTGACTTGAAATGGACTTTCCTGAGGATGGGTCCTAATGTGTGTTTGTGTCCATGAGGGCCTTAAAATGGGGCGGTGGCACCAGGACCATGAAGTATTCTCCTAAGCTTTTGACATAGCTCGATGCACAACGTTCCTTGTGGAGACGAGATTTGTTTTGATGGGTGCCACAGGAAAACCTCTATGCTGGTATTGGAATCCAGGCTTTTGAGGAGACATGCCTGTAATCCAAAGCAATGTATCCGATTATGGCCTAGGGTCCTGTCTGGTTCAATCTTCTTCTCAGGGGACATCCATCTATGGTATGAGTGGAGGTAGATGCTCAGCTGGTATCAGACCGCCCTTGTTTGTCCCGGGCGACCTGCACTATTGGGATGGCCTCAGGGATTTGTAGGGTTCTCCAAATTTTACTGTTTTGGACAATGGCATCGGCAGAATTCCCATGGATTTGGTAGGCACAGTCCTAATGTGTGACTCCAGGGGCCCCAGCCTGGAGGGTGTGTGGCCCAGGACTTTGAGGACAGAAGTCTGAAAACACAAACTCAGCTTAGGTTTGGGGACGTAGGTATGGCAGGCCTGATCTATAAACCATGAGAAGAACTCTTCCGGATATGAAGAAAGAGCGAGTCTGAGGCGCTTGCTCAGGCTTTTGTCTCTGGATTTTGTATCAGAGATGGCCGTGGAATGTCGGGGAGGCCTCATGGGCCATGGACGAATCTTCCTCTCTGTGGATTTGGCCCGATCCAAATTGTTTTTTGTCAATCTGTGGAATGGGAGGACTCCTTTCAGGTTTGTTACCTCAGGTGTCCCGCCAAAAGAGGAATTCCAAAGAAGAGCCCTGGGGAAAAGTGAAGGGAGAACCCGAACTATGGGTAAAATTTGGGGCCTAGGGGCATGGCAAGCCCAATATGCTATCTCTTCATCCAGCCACTGAGGCCTTATTGAGGACTGGGATCAGGGTGAGGGTCACAATGTGTGGTTTTGACCAATGTGGCCCGCAAACATGAGCGGGGCCTCATGGGCCACACTGGTTTCTACTACACTGAACGTTGGACAACATGCCAACCACATGGTTTCTTGCCACGGGGAAGGAGTTGTGTTTTCTGCATCACTTTCAAGCCTGGGAAGTGATTGGAGATAAGGTCTAGGTTCTGAAACTTGACAACCGAGGTTGGGAAGAGATGACGACCTAAGACCATGGCGGGTCCGATGTGCTCAGTGAGCGGCCAGCTTTCTGTGTGGGGCCAGGTAATCCAGGCTCAGGCTGTGTCAAAAAGGGCAATAGTGCCCAGGTCAGCCTATATATTTGGGGTACAGTAGAATGGCGTGCAGGTTGATCCTCTTTTGGAGTTTCTGGGTAGCCCCCGAGGGCAATGTTTTTCTTCCCTAGGGCAGGAAGAGTGCTGCATTATAGTTCTGGTTTTCAAACTGGAGGCTTGTGGGCCAGTAGTCTGAGTAAGGAAATCTGAGAACAAGCTAGGCTTAGGTTTCTGGGTGAGGACAAGGCAGGAACAATCTACAGACCTGAATTGAGATCTCGTACTTATGATGTCAGGGCGAGGATCAGAAGATCGTTCAGGTTGGTGTTTCTGTCCCTGATGGCCCTTCATGAAGAGGCGGGGGGGTCATGAGGCCGTGGGGGTTTTCCCACGATGTTAGTTGTGAGAAGCTCCAAACTGCAAAGATTCTTCTGCAGGACAATTGAGACCTGTTTGTTGGCTCCAGGGCAACGATTCCGAGCAGGGTTCTAAGGATGGATGGCTGGGTAGCCCACCTCGCATTCCAATTGTGTCCTAGCAACAAGACAGATTAGATCTGCTGGATCTGGGGGAGCAACCCAGGAGGCTGAGTTGAAATGGACTCTCCTGTGGATGGATCCTAATATGTTTTTGTGTCTATGGAGATCTTGGAATGAAGCAGTGACACTGGGGCCCTGAAGGGTTTTTTCAAACAGAGGCTTTGACACAGCTCCAACGTGCAAGTTTCCCATATGTAGATGAGATTTGTTCTGAGGATGAGTCAGGAAACAGCCATATGCTGGTATTGAAATCCAGGCCTCTGAGGAGAGATGACTGGATAGCACAACAATGAATCCAATAGTGCCTAGGGGCCTGTTCGTACCTTTTTACCTCTGGGGACATCAGTCTATGCATCTGAGTGCATGTAGGTGTCAGATGGGCTCAGATTGTTCCTGTTTCTCCTGGAGAGTCACCACTATTGGGATGGCCTCAGGGAGTTTGGAGGTTTATCTTATTAGTAGGTTGTGGCCATTGGAATGGGCACATACAATTCCCTTGGAGAGGGCAAGTACAGTCCTCAGGTTTGGCTCCAGGGGCCTGAGCCTGTAGGGTGTGTAGGCCAGAGCTGTTTGGACAGTTGTCTGAAAACACAAACGCGGCTTATGTTTCGGGTAATAGGTATGGCAGGATTGATCTACAGACCATGAGGAGAACTCTTCGGGATATGAAAAAAGGGCGAGTGTCAGGCTCTTGCTCAAGTTTTTGTCTCTGGATATCGTGTCACTCATGGTCATGAAATTTCCGGTTGACATAATGGGAAATGGACGAGTCTTACTCTCTGGGGGTTTGTCCCCATCGCAAGATTTTGGGGTCATTCTGTGGGATGGAAGAAGTCCGTTTTGTTGTTGTTGTGATTTGCCTTGTTTTGTTTTTTAACCTCAGGTGTCCCACCAAATGAGGGATTCCAGAGTAGTGCCCTGGGGGGGGGGCCGACTGTACAACCAGAAATCTGGTTACAAATTTGGGCCTAGGGACATGTAAAGCCCATTATGACATCTAATGGTCGAGTGACTGAGAGGACTTACTAGAGGACAGGACTCACACTGAGGGTCACAATGCGAGTTTATGCCCACTTCGCAAACAAGAATGGGCGGGGCCTCATGGTGAATCCTGGTTTCTCCTACACTGAACGTTGGACAACCTGCCAACGACAAGATTTCTTGCCATGGGTAAGGAAGAGTTCTGATTTCTGCATCACAGTCACCCTTGGGCAGTGATTGGAGATAAGGTCTAGATTCTGAAGCCTGAAAACGGAGGTAGGGAAGAGATGATAACCTAAGGCCATGGCGGGTCTGATGTGCTCAGTGTGCGGTCAACTGTCTGGGTGTTGGTCAGGAGGTCCGGGCTCAGGTTGTGTCAGACAGTGCATTAGTGCCCCCGTAGACTATATAATTTGGGTAAAGTCGAGTGCCATGTAGATTTATCCTCATATAAGGTGCCTGGGCAGCTCATTAGGCCAAATTTTTTTTCTAGAGGGCAGGCAGAGTGCTTCATTGTCGGTCCGGAATTGCCAAACTTGAGGGCTTCGTGTCCAGGAGTGTGAGGACGGAAGTCTGAGAACACAAGCTAGACTTGTGTATCAGGGCGAGGACACGGCAGGGACCACTGTAGATCTGAACCAATATCTCATGCATCTGAAGTCAGGGAGAGGATCAGACGTTGGCTCACATTGGAGTTTATGTGCATGACGGCCCCTTCATGAAGGGAGCGGAATCTCGAGGCCATGGAGGTTTTCCCACGTTGGGTGTTGTGGGATGCCCCCTTCAAGGATACCTTCTGCGGGACATTTGAGACCTGTTGGGCAGCTTCAGGACATCCCATATGGAATGACTCCAGGGCACCATTCGAGGATGGATGACTGGGAAGCAGGCCTCGCATTCCAATTTTCTCCTAGCAACAAGAGTGTTTATATCTGATGACTCTGCGTGAGCAACAGGAGTGACTGACTTGAAATGGACTTTCCTGAGGATGCGTCCTAATGTGTGTTTGTGTCCATGAGGGCCTTAAAATGGGGCGGTGGCACCGGGACCCTGAAGTATTCTTCTAAGCTTTTGACATAGCTCGATGCAAAAGTCTCCATGTGGAGACGAGATTTGTTCTGATGGGTGCCTCAGAAAAACACCTATGCTGGTATTGGAATCCAGGCTTTTGAGGAGACATGCCTGTAAACCAAAGCAATGTATCCGATTATGGCCTAGGGTCCTGTCTGGTTCAATCTGCTTCTCAGGGGACATCCATCTATGGTATGAGTGGAGGTAGATGCTCAGCTGGTATCAGACCGCCCTTGTTTGTCCCGGGCGACCTGCACTATTGGGATGGCCTCAGGGATTTGGAGGGTTCTCCTAATTTTACGGTTTTGGACAATGGAATGGGCAGAATTCCCATGGATTGGGTAGACACAGTCCTAATGTGTGACACCTGGGGCCCCAGCCTGGAAGGTGTGTGGCTCAGGACTTTGGGGACAGAAGTTTCAAAACACAAACTCAGCTTAGCTTTGGGGAGGTAGGTATAGCAGGCCCGATCTATAAACCATGAGAAGAACTCCTCTGGATATAAAGAAAGAGCGAGTCTCAGGCACTTGCTCAGGCTTTTGTCTCTGGATTTTGTATCAGAGATGGCCGTGGAATGTCGGGGAGGCCTCATGGGCCATGGACGAATCTTTCTCTCTGTGGATTTGGCCCGATCCCAATTGTTTTTCGTCAATCTGTGGAATGGGAGGACTCCTTTCAGGTTTGTTACCTCAGGTGTCCCGCCAAAAGAGGAATTCCAAAGATGAGCCCTGGGGAAAAGTGAAGGGAGAACCCGAACTATGGGTAAAATTTGGGGCCTAGGGGCATGGCAAGCCGAATATGCTGACTCTTCATCCAGCCACTGAGAGGCATTACCTGAGGCCTGGGATCAGGCTGAGGGACACAATGTGTGTTTGTGACCAATGTGGCCCATAAACATGGGCGGGGCCTCATGGGCCACACTGGTTTCAACTACACTGAACTTTGGAAAAACATGCCAACCACTAGGTTTCTTGCCAAGGCGAAGGAGAAGTTCTGATTCTTGTATCACGTTCACTCCTGAGCAGTGAGTGGAGATAAGGTCTAGGTTCTGCAGGTGAAAACTGAGGTTGTGTAGAGTTGATGGCCTAAATCCATTGTGGGTGTGATATGCTCTGTTTATGGCCAGCTGTCTGGGTGTTGGACTGGAGGTCTCCCCTCAGGCTGTTTCAGACAGGGCTTTAGTGCACAGGCTAGACAGTATATTTGGGGTATGGTCGAGTGGCATGCAGGTTGTTACTCATTTGGCGTTTCTGGTTAGACCTATAGGGCAACATTTTTCTTCTGGAGGGCAGGCAGAGTGCTGCATTGTGTCTCCAGAATTGCCAAACTGGAGGGGTGTGGCCAGGATTGTGAGGAAGGAAGTCTGAAAACACGAGTTTTGGGACCAAGAGCATGGCAGGTCCACTCTGCAGAGGCTGAATCGAGATCTCCTGCAGGTGAGGTCAGGGCGATTATCAGATGTTGCCTCAAGCTGGAGTTTGTGTCCACGACGGCCCTTACATGAAGGGGGTGGGGGCGTCATGAGGCCAGGGAGGTTTCCCTACGCTGGGAGTTGTGAGTTGCTCCTAACTTCAAAGTTTCCTTCTTCAGGACAGTCGAGTACTATTGGATGGTCCCTTGATGCCCCATACAGAAAGACTCGAGAGCAGGGGCCTAAGCATGGATGCCGAGAAACGCCAACTCACCTTCCCATTGCCTGGTGGAGACAAGGCACGCTCAATCTGCAGGCTCTTGGGTGAGCTACCCAGAAGGCTGAGTTTAAATGGACTCTCCTGAGGATGAGTCATAATGTGGGTTGGTGGCCATGGAGACCTTGGAATGTGGCAGTAGCTAAGGGACTCGGCAGGATTCTCCAACCCGAAGGGCTTGACACAACTCCAACAAGGAAGCTTCCCATGTGGAGATGAGAGGTCTTCTGTCTGGTGACTCAGGAAAGCCCCGTATGCTGGTCTTCGAACCCAGGCCTCTGAGGAGTGATACCTGGACACCAAAGCAAGAGTTCATAATAGGGCCTAGGGGCCTGTCTGGTTCAATCTTCTGTCTCTGCGGATATCTGTCTATGTGTCTGCATGGAGGTAGTAGTTGCTCATCTTGTGTCATAATGCCTGTATTTGTCCAGTGCGGCTTGTGGTAGTGGGATGTCCTTGGGGACCTTGAGGTTTCTACTATTTTGTAGAGTTGTGGCCAATGGAATGGGCAGTTTCTTAGTAGAGAGCAGGCACAGTTCTGTGGTGTGGCTCCAGAGACCCCAGCCTGGAGTCTGTGTGGGCCATGGCTGTGCAGACAGACATCCAAAAACCCTAACTCAGCTCAGGTTTGGGGCCGAGGTTACGGCAGGCCTGATCTACAGTCCATGAGGGGAGCTCCTCTGGATATGAAAGAAGGGTGAGAGGGAGGCAGTCGCTCAGGCTTTTGTCTCTGGATGTTTTGTCCACAGTGGCCGTTTAATGTAGGAGTTGCCTCATGGGTCGTAGAAGTCTCCCTCTCTGGTAGTTTGTCCAGCCCCCAAGAGTTTGAGGTCATTCTGTGGGAAGGGAAGTGTCCTGTTTTCTGCTTCATGTGTCCCCCCAGTAGAGGGATTCTAGAGCATAGCAGTGGGTACTGACAACTGGAATACTCGCCCTCTGGTTAAGCCTGGGGGCCTATGGATATGACGAGCCCCATATGCAGGATCTTGGTCCAGCCACTGAGAGGCGTTACGTTAATACGGGACTCACGCTGCAGGTCACAATGTATGTCTGTGCCCTAGGCGGCCCTCAAGCACTGGCATGGCCTTTCGGACAATGCAGGTTTTCCCACATTGCTGAAGCCTGAAAACCGAGGTTGGGAAGAGATGACGACCTACAGCCATAGCGGGTCCTATGTGTCCAGGTTGGGGCCAGCTGTCTGGGTGTCGTTTGGGATGTCTTGTCTCAGGCTGTGCCAGACAGGGCATTAGTATACAGGGTAGGCTGTATAATTGCTTTACAATCGAGTGGCATGCATTAGAAAATCATTTGGGGTTTCTTATTAGCAGCATAGGGCAAAGTTTTTCTTCTGGAGGGCAGGCAGAGTGCTGCATTGTGGCATCGGAATTCCCAAACTGGAGGGCTTGTGGGCCAGGAGAGTGAGGACGGAAGTCTGAGAACACAAGCTAGGCTTAGGTTTCGGGGCAAGGACATGGCAGGCACACTCTGCAGAGCTGAATTGAGATATCATGCGTCTGAAGTCAGGTCGAGGATCAGACTTTGGCTCAGGTTTGAGTTTCTGTCCATGTTGGTCTCTTCATGAAGGGGGGATATTATGAGCCCATGGGGGTTTTCCCACTATTGGAGTAGTGAGATGCTCCAAACCACAAGGATTCCTTCTGTGGGACAATTAAGATTTGTTGGATGGCTCCAGGACGTCTTATAAGGTATTTTTCCAGAACGGGGTTCTAAGTATGGATGCCTGGGCAGCCAGCCTCACATTCCAATTGTCTCCTAGCAACAAGAAACGTTTGATCTGCTGGCTTGGGGTAGCAACAGAGGGGGATGAGTTGAAATGGACTTTCCTGAGGATGGTCTTAATGTTGGTTTGAGTCCATGGAGACCTTGGTATGGGGCAGTGGCACCAGGGCCCTGAAGGATTCTCCTAACCAGAGGTTATGACAAAGCTCCAATGAGCAAGTTTTCCATGGGGAGACGAGATTTGTTCTTATTGGTGCCTCAGGAAACCACCATATGCTGGTATTGGAAACGAGGCCTCTGAGGAGAGATGCCTGGAAACCAAAGCAATGGATCTGATTAGGGCCTAGGGGCCTGTCCGGTTCAATATTCTTCTCTGGGGCATCTGTTGTCTGAGTGGAGGTAGTTGCTCAGCTGGTTTGAGATCACCCCTGTTTGTCCTGGGCGGCCTACACTATTGGGATGGCCTCGGTGACTTTGGAGGTTTTTCCTCATTTGCAAGGTTGTGGCCAATGGAATGGGAAGAATTCCCTTGAAAGGGAAGCACAGTCCTGAGGTGTGGCTCCAGGGACCCAAGTGTGGAGCGTGTGTGGTCCAGGGCTATTTGGACAAAAGTCTGAAAACACAAACTCCACTTAGGTTGTGGGATGAAGTTATGGCCGGCCCGATCTATAGACCGTGAGGAGAACTCTTCGGGATATGAACAAAGGGCGAATGTGAGGTGCTGGCTCATGCTTTTTTTTTTTTTTTTTTTTCTGGAATTGTGTCACCGATTGCCATGGAATGTCGGGGTGTCCTCATGGGCCATTGATGAGGCTCCCTTTCTGGGGATTTGACCCGATCCCAAGAGTTTGGGGTCATTCTGTGGGAAGGGAGGAGGCCTTTCTTGTTTTTTTGTTTATTTTTTTATTATTATTATTTTTTTTACCTAAGGTGGACCACCAAAAGAGGGATTCAAGAGCAGAGTCCTGGCGAGGGGCGACTGGACAACCAGACCTCTGGTTAACATTGGGACCTAAGAACATGGCAAGCCCCATATGTGGGCTCTTGGTCCAGACACTGAGAGGCCTTCCTTGAGGATAGGTCTCACACTGAGTTTCACAATGTGTTTTTGTGCCCAAGGAGCCCCTCATTCAGGGCGTGGCCTAATGTACCATGCTGGTTTCTCCTACACTGAACGTTGCACAATATGGCAACCACAAGTTTTCTGGCCATGGGGAAGAAGGAGTTCTAATTTCTGCCACACTTTCACTCCTGGACTGTGATTGGATTTAAGGTCTAGGTTCTGAAGCCTGAAAACTGAGGTTGGGAAGAGATGAAGACCTAAGGCCATGGTGTGTCTGATGTGCTCAGTGTTCGGCCAGCTGTTGAGTGTGGGTTGGGAGGTGCAGGCTCAGGCTGTGGCAGACAGGGAATTAGTGCCCAGGCTAGACTGTATCATTGGGATGCAGTCGAGTTTCGTGCAGGATGGTACTCATTTGTGGTTACTGGGTAGCCCCAGAGGGCAACGTTTTTCTTCTGGAGGGAAGACACAGTGCCACATAGTGGCTCCAGAATTCCCAAACTGGAAGGCTTGTGGGCCAGGAGTGTGAGGAAAAAATTCTGAGAACACGAGCCAGACTTAGATTTCGGGGTGAGGGGACGGCAGGCACCCTCTGCAGAGATGATTCGAGATCCCGTATGCCTGAAGACAGAGCTAGGATCAGACATTGGCTTACGTCGGAGTTTCTGTCCATGACGGCCCCTTCATGAAGGGGACGGTGTCACGAGGACATGGAGGTTTTCCCACGATGGGAATTGTGAGATGCTCCAAACCACAATGATTCCTTCTGTGGGACAGTCGAGACCTGTTGGATGGCTCCAGGACATCCCATAAGGAAGTTATTCAGAGCAGGGTTCTAAGGATGGATGCCTGGGCAGCCTGCCTCCCATTCCAGGTGTCTCATAGCGCCAAGGCAAGTTCGATCTGCTGGATCTAGGGGAGCAACCGAGGCGGGTGTTTTGAAATGGGTGAGTTGAGGATGGGTCATAATGTGCATTTGTGTCCATGTAGACCTTGGAATGGGTTGCTTGATCCGGGGCCTTGAGGGATGTTCATAACCGGAGGTTTTGATGGGTTCTAAAGAGTACGTTTCCTATGTATAGAAGAGAATTGTTTTGATGAGTGCCTAAGGAATCTCCCATATGCTGGTATTGGAAACCAGGACTCTGAGGAGAGATGACTGGAAACAAAAGCAATCGAGATGATTAGGGCATAGGTGCCTGTCCGGTTCAATCTCTTTCCTGAGGATACGTGTCTAAGGATCTGAGGGGATGTAGTTGCTCAGCTTGTGTCAGATCGCCCCTGTTTGTCCTGGGCAGCCTATAATATTGGGATGGCTTCGGGACTTTGGAGTTTCTCCTAATCTATAGGGTTGTGGCCAATGGAATGGGCAGAAATCCCCTGGAGAGGGCAGGCACAGTTCTGAGTTTGGCTCTAGGGGCCCAGCCTTGAGGCTGTGTGGGCCAGGCCTGTGGGGACAAAAGTCTGAAAACACAAACTCTGCTTAGGATTGGGGACATAGGTATGGCACGCCCAATCTACAGACCGTGATAACACTTAGGGATATGAAAAAGGGTGAGTTTGAGGTGCTTGCTCAGGTTTTGTCTCTGGATTTGTGTCAACAATGTGGGTGGAATGCTGGCGTGGCCTCATGGGTTGTGGATGGCTTTCCTTCTCTGAGGATTTGACCCGATCCCAAGAGTTTGGGTACATTCTGTGGGATGGGGGGAGTCTTTTCTGTTTTTTATTTTATTTTATTTTATATTTTATTTTATGGACCTCAAGTGTCCCAATAAAAGAGGGATTCCAGAGCAGAGTCCTTGGGAGGGACAACTGGATATCCCCACCTCTGTTTAAGTTTGGGGGCCTAGGGGCATGGCAAGTCCAATAGGCGGGCTCTTGATTCAGACACTGAGAGGCCTTCCTTGAGGACAGGGCTCATGCTGAGGTTCACAATGCCTATTTGTGCCCAACAAGGCCCTCAAGCAGGGGAAGTGCCTCATGGGCCACGCTAGATTCTTCCACACTGAACGTTGGAGAATATGCCAACCACAAGGTTTCCAGCCATGGCGAAGGAAGAGTTGTGGTTTCTGCATCACGTTCACCCCTGGACAGTGTTTGGAGTTTAGGTCTAGGTTCTGAAACCCGAAAACTGAGGTTGGAAGAGATGAAGACCTAAGGACCTGATGGGTCCAATGTGCTCAGTGTGCGGCCAGCTGTAGAGCGTAGGTCTGGAGGTGTGGGCTCATGCTGTGTCAGACAAGGCATTAGACAGGGTAGACTGCATATTTGGCGTGCAGTCGAGTGGCGTTCAGTTGATCCTTATTCGGGTTTCTAGGTAGCTCCATAAGGCAACGTTTTTCTTCTGGAGGGCAGGCAGTGTGCTGCATTATGGCCCCAGTATTGCCAATCTGTAGGGCTTTTGGGGCAGGGGTGTGAGGACGGTAGTCTGAGAACACAAGCTAGGCTTAGTTTTGGGGGTGAGTGCACAGAAGGCACACTCTGCAGAGCTGAATCAAGATCTCATGCACCTGAAGTCAGGGCGAATATCAGACGTTTGCTCAGGTCGGAGTTTCTGTCCATGATGGCCCCTTTATAAAGTGGAGCGTCTCAAGAGGCCATGTAGATTTTCCCACAATGGGAGTTGTGAGATGCTCCAGACTGCAAAGATTCCTTCTGTGGGACACTTGAGACCTGTTGGATGGCACTAGGATGTCCCATGTGGAACGACTCCAGAGTAGGGTTCTAAGGATGGATGCCTGGGCAGCCCGCCTCCCATTCTAGTTGTCTCCTAGCAACAAGGCAGGTTTGATCTGCAGGCCCTGGGGGAGAAACCAAGGGGGTTGAGTTGACATGGACTCTCCCGACAATAGATCATAATGTGGGTTTAAGTCCATGGAGACCTTGGAATGGGGCGCTCGATCCGGGGCCCTGATAGATTCTCCTAAACAGAGGTTTTTATAGAGCTCCAAAGAGTACATTTCCTATGTGGAGATGAGATTTTTCTGATGAGTGCCTCAGTAATCCCCCGTATTCTGGTATTGGAAACCAGGCCTCTGAGGAGAGATGCCTGGAAACAAAAGCAATGGATCTGATTAGAGCCTAAGTGCCTGTCCAGTTAAATCTTATTCTATGGGGATATCTGTCTCTGGGTCTGAGTGGAGGTAGTTTCCTAACTTGTGAAAGATCATCCCTGTTTGTCCTGGGCAGCCAACACTATTGGGATGGCCTCGGGGAGTTTGGAGGATTCTCCTAATCTATAGGGTTGTGGCCAAAGGAAATGGCAGAATTCCCCTGGAGAGGGAAGCCACAGTCCTGAGGTGTGTCTCCAGGGGCCCCAGCTTGGACGGTGTGTGGGCCAGGACTGTGGGGACAGAAGTCTGAAAACACAAACTCAGCTTAGGTTTGGGGATGTATGTATGAAGGCTCGATCTACAGACAGTAAGAATTTTCCGTGCTATGAACAAAGGGCGAGTATGTTGCGCTTGCTCAAGCTTTTGTCTCTGGATTTTGTGTCAACGGTGGCCGTGGAATGTCGGGGTGTCCTCAAGGGCCATGGACAATTCTTTCTCTGGTGATTTGGCCTGATCCCAAGGGGTTGGGATCATTCTGTGGATGGGAAGAGTCCTTTCTGTATTTTTTTTTTTTACCTCAGGTGTTCCACCAAATAAGGATTCCAGAGTAGAGCCCTGAGTAGGGGTGACTAGAAATCTCGAACTCTGGTTGAGATTGGGGGACTAGGGGCTTGGCAAGCCCCATATGTGGGCTGTTGTTCCAGTCACTAAGAGGCTTTACATGAGGATAGGGCTCACGTTGAGGGTCACAATGTGTGTTTGTGCAAATTGTGGCCCTCAGGGATAGGTGGGGCCTCATAGTCCATGCTGCTTTCTCCTACTATGAACAATGGACAACATGCCAACCACTAGGTTACTTGCCAAGGCGAAGGAGAAGTTCTGATTCTTGCATCACGTTCACTCCTGAGCAGTGAGTGGAGATAAGGCCTAGGTTCTGCAGGTGAAAACTGAGGTTGGGTAGAGATGATGGCCTAAAGCCATTGTGGGTGTGATATGCTCTGTGTACGGCCAGCTTTCTGGGTGTTGGACTGGAGGTCTGCCCTCAGGCTGTGTCAGACAGGGCTTTAGTGCACAGGCTAGACTGTATAATTGGGGTATGGTCGCGTGGCATGCAGGTTGTTACTCATTTGGCGTTTCCGGTTAGCCCTATAGGGCAACATTTTTCTTCTGGAGGGCAGGCAGAGTGCTGCATTGTGTCTCCAGAATTGCCAAACTGGAGGGGTGTGGCCAGGATTGTGAGGAAGGAAGTCTGAAAACACAAGCTAGCACGAGTTTTTGGGCCAAGAGCATGGCAGGCCCACTCTGCAGAGGCTGAATCGAGATCTCCTGCAGGTGAGGTCAGGGCGAGTATCAGATGTTGCCTCAAGCTGGAGTTTGTGTCCATGACGGCCCCTTCCTGAAGGGGGTGGGGGCGTCATGAGGCCAGGGAGGTTTCCCTACGCTGGGAGTTGTGAGCTGCTCCAAACTTCAAAGTTTCCTTCTTCAGGACAGTCGAGTACTATTGGATGGTCCCTTGATGCCCCATACCGAAAGACTCGAGAGCAGGGGCCTAAGCATGGATGCCGAGACACGCCAACTCACCTTCCCATTGCCTGGTCGAGACAAGGCACGCTCAATCTGCGGGCTCTTGGGTGAGCTACCCAGAAGGCTGAGTTTAAATGGACTCTCCTGAGGATGAGTCATAATGTGGGTTGGTGGCCATGGAGACCTTGGAATGTGGCAGTAGCTAAGGGACTCGGCAGGATTCTCCAACCCGAAGGGCTTGACACAACTCCAACAAGGAAGCTTCCCATGTGGAGAGGAGAGGTCTTCTGTCTGGTGCCTCAGGAAAGCCCCGTATGCTGGTCTTCGAACCCAGGCCTCTGAGGAGTGATACCTGGACACCAAAGCAAGAGTTCATAATAGGGCCTAGGGGCCTGTCTGGTTCAATCTTCTGTCTCTGCGGATATCTGTCTATGTGTCTGCATGGAGGTAGTAGTTGCTCATCTTGTGTCATAATGCCTGTATTTGTCCAGTGCGGCTTGTGGTAGTGGGATGTCCTTGGGGACCTTGAGGTTTCTACTATTTTGTAGAGTTGTGGCCAATGGAATGGGCAGTTTCTTAGTAGAGAGCAGGCACAGTTCTGTGGTGTGGCTCCAGAGACCCCAGCCTGGAGTCTGTGTGGGCCATGGCTGTGCAGACAGACATCCAAAAACCCTAACTCAGCTCAGGTTTGGGGCCGAGGTTACGGCAGGCCTGATCTACAGTCCATGAGGGGAGCCCCTCTGGATATGAAAGAAGGGTGAGAGGGAGGCAGTCGCTCAGGCTTTTGTCTCTGGATGTTTTGTCCACAGTGGCCGTTTAATGTAGGAGTTGCCTCATGGGTCATAGAAGTCTCCCTCTCTGGTAGTTTGTCCAGCTTCCAAGAGTTTGAGGTCATTCTGTGGGAAGGGAAGTGTCCTGTTTTCTGCTTCATGTGTCCCACCAGTAGAGGGATTCTAGAGCATAGCAGTGGGTACTGACAACTGGAATACTCGCCCTCTGGTTAAGCCTGGGGGCCTATGGATATGACAAGCCCCATATGCAGGATCTTGGTCCAGCCACTGAGAGGCGTTACGTTAATACGGGACTCACGCTGCAGGTCACAATGTATGTCTGTGCCCTAGGCGGCCCTCAAGCACTGGCATGGCCTTTCGGACAATGCAGGTTTTCCCACATTGCTGAAGCCTGAAAACCGAGGTTGGGAAGAGATGACGACCTACAGCCATAGCGGGTCCTATGTGTCCAGGTTGGGGCCAGCTGTCTGGGTGTCGTTTGGGATGTCTTGTCTCAGGCTGTGCCAGACAGGGCATTAGTATACAGGGTAGGCTGTATAATTGCTTTACAATCGAGTGGCATGCATTAGAAAATCATTTGGGGTTTCTTATTAGCAGCATAGGGCAAAGTTTTTCTTCTGGAGGGCAGGCAGAGTGCTGCATTGTGGCATCGGAATTCCCAAACTGGAGGGCTTGTGGGCCAGGAGAGTGAGGACGGAAGTCTGAGAACACAAGCTAGGCTTAGGTTTCGGGGCAAGGACATGGCAGGCACACTCTGCAGAGCTGAATTGAGATCTCATGCGTCTGAAGTCAGGTCGAGGATCAGACTTTGGCTCAGGTTTGAGTTTCTGTCCATGTTGGTCTCTTCATGAAGGGGGGATATTATGAGCCCATGGGGGTTTTCCCACTATTGGAGTAGTGAGATGCTCCAAACCACAAGGATTCCTTCTGTGGGACAATTAAGATTTGTTGGATGGCTCCAGGACGTCTTATAAGGTATTTTTCCAGAACAGGGTTCTAAGTATGGATGCCTGGGCAGCCAGCCTCACATTCCAATTGTCTCCTAGCAACAAGAAACGTTTGATCTGCTGGCTTGGGGTAGCAACAGAGGGGGCTGAGTTGAAATGGACTTTCCTGAGGATGGTCTTAATGTTGGTTTGAGTCCATGGAGACCTTGGTATGGGGCAGTGGCACCAGGGCCCTGAAGGATTCTCCTAACCAGAGGTTATGACAAAGCTCCAATGAGCAAGTTTTCCATGGGGAGACGAGATTTGTTCTTATTGGTGCCTCAGGAAACCACCATATGCTGGTATTGGAAACGAGGCCTCTGAGGAGAGATGCCTGGAAACCAAAGCAATGGATCTGATTAGGGCCTAGGGGCCTGTCCGGTTCAATATTCTTCTCTGGGGCATCTGTTGTCTGAGTGGAGGTAGTTGCTCAGCTGGTTTGAGATCACCCCTGTTTGTCCTGGGCAGCCTACACTATTGGGATGGCCTCGGTGACTTTGGAGGTTTTTCCTCATTTGCAAGGTTGTGGCCAATGGAATGGGAAGAATTCCCTTGAAAGGGAAGCACAGTCCTGAGGTGTGGCTCCAGGGACACAAGTGTGGAGCGTGTGTGGTCCAGGGCTATTTGGACAAAAGTCTGAAAACACAAACTCCACTTAGGTTGTGGGATGAAGGTATGGCCGGCCCGATCTATAGACCGTGAGGAGAGCTCTTCGGGATATGAACAAAGGGCGAATGTGAGGTGCTGGCTCATGCTTTTTTTTTTTTTTTTTTTTTCTGGAATTGTGTCACCGATTGCCATGGAATGTCGGGGTGTCCTCATGGGCCATTGATGAGGCTCCCTTTCTGGGGATTTGACCCGATCCCAAGAGTTTGGGGTCATTCTGTGGGAAGGGAGGAGGCCTTTCTTGTTTTTTTGTTTATTTTTTTATTATTATTATTTTTTTTACCTAAGGTGGACCACCAAAAGAGGGATTCAAGAGCAGAGTCCTGGCGAGGGGCGACTGGACAACCAGACCTCTGGTTAACATTGGGACCTAAGAACATGGCAAGCCCCATATGTGGGCTCTTGGTCCAGACACTGAGAGGCCTTCCTTGAGGATAGGTCTCACACTGAGTTTCACAATGTGTTTTTGTGCCCAAGGAGCCCCTCATTCAGGGCGTGGCCTAATGTACCATGCTGGTTTCTCCTACACTGAACGTTGCACAATATGGCAACCACAAGTTTTCTGGCCATGGGGAAGAAGGAGTTCTAATTTCTGCCACACTTTCACTCCTGGACTGTGATTGGATTTAAGGTCTAGGTTCTGAAGCCTGAAAACTGAGGTTGGGAAGAGATGAAGACCTAAGGCCATGGTGTGTCTGATGTGCTCAGTGTTCGGCCAGCTGTTGAGTGTGGGTTGGGAGGTGCAGGCTCAGGCTGTGGCAGACAGGGAATTAGTGCCCAGGCTAGACTGTATCATTGGGATGCAGTCGAGTTTCGTGCAGGATGGTACTCATTTGTGGTTACTGGGTAGCCCCAGAGGGCAACGTTTTTCTTCTGGAGGGAAGACACAGTGCCACATAGTGGCTCCAGAATTCCCAAACTGGAAGGCTTGTGGGCCAGGAGTGTGAGGAAAAAATTCTGAGAACACGAGCCAGACTTAGATTTCGGGGTGAGGGGACGGCAGGCACCCTCTGCAGAGATGATTCGAGATCCCGTATGCCTGAAGACAGAGCTAGGATCAGACGTTGGCTTACGTCGGAGTTTCTGTCCATGACGGCCCCTTCATGAAGGGGACGGTGTCACGAGGACATGGAGGTTTTCCCACGATGGGAATTGTGAGATGCTCCAAACCGCAATGATTCCTTCTGTGGGACAGTCGAGACCTGTTGGATGGCTCCAGGACATCCCATAAGGAAGTTATTCAGAGCAGGGTTCTAAGGATGGATGCCTGGGCAGCCTGCCTCCCATTCCAGGTGTCTCATAGCGCCAAGGCAAGTTCGATCTGCTGGATCTAGGGGAGCAACCGAGGCGGGTGTTTTGAAATGGGTGAGTTGAGGATGGGTCATAATGTGCATTTGTGTCCATGTAGACCTTGGAATGGGGTGCTTGATCCGGGGCCTTGAGGGATGTTCATAACCGGAGGTTTTGATGGGTTCTAAAGAGTACGTTTCCTATGTATAGAAGAGAATTGTTTTGATGAGTGCCTAAGGAATCTCCCATATGCTGGTATTGGAAACCAGGACTCTGAGGAGAGATGACTGGAAACAAAAGCAATCGAGATGATTAGGGCATAGGTGCCTGTCCGGTTCAATCTCTTTCCTGAGGATACGTGTCTAAGTATCTGAGGGGATGTAGTTGCTCAGCTTGTGTCAGATCGCCCCTGTTTGTCCTGGGCAGCCTATAATATTGGGATGGCTTCGGGACTTTGGAGTTTCTCCTAATCTATAGGGTTGTGGCCAATGGAATGGGCAGAAATCCCCTGGAGAGGGCAGGCACAGTTCTGAGTTTGGCTCTAGGGGCCCAGCCTTGAGGCTGTGTGGGCCAGGCCTGTGGGGACAAAAGTCTGAAAACACAAACTCTGCTTAGGATTGGGGACATAGGTATGGCACGCCCAATCTACAGACCGTGATAACACTTAGGGATATGAAAAAGGGTGAGTTTGAGGTGCTTGCTCAGGTTTTGTCTCTGGATTTGTGTCAACAATGTGGGTGGAATGCTGGCGTGGCCTCATGGGTTGTGGATGGCTTTCCTTCTCTGAGGATTTGACCCGATCCCAAGAGTTTGGGTACATTCTGTGGGATGGGGGGAGTCTTTTCTGTTTTTTATTTTATTTTATTTTATATTTTATTTTATGGACCTCAAGTGTCCCAATAAAAGAGGGATTCCAGAGCAGAGTCCTTGGGAGGGACAACTGGATATCCCCACCTCTGTTTAAGTTTGGGGGCCTAGGGGCATGGCAAGTCCAATAGGCGGGCTCTTGATTCAGACACTGAGAGGCCTTCCTTGAGGACAGGGCTCATGCTGAGGTTCACAATGCCTATTTGTGCCCAACAAGGCCCTCAAGCAGGGGAAGTGCCTCATGGGCCACGCTAGATTCTTCCACACTGAACGTTGGAGAATATGCCAACCACAAGGTTTCCAGCCATGGCGAAGGAAGAGTTGTGGTTTCTGCATCACGTTCACCCCTGGACAGTGTTTGGAGTTTAGGTCTAGGTTCTGAAACCCGAAAACTGAGGTTGGAAGAGATGAAGACCTAAGGACCTGATGGGTCCAATGTGCTCAGTGTGCGGCCAGCTGTAGAGCGTAGGTCTGGAGGTGTGGGCTCATGCTGTGTCAGACAAGGCATTAGACAGGGTAGACTGCATATTTGGGGTGCAGTCGAGTGGCGTTCAGTTGATCCTTATTCGGGTTTCTAGGTAGCTCCATAAGGCAACGTTTTACTTCTGGAGGGCAGGCAGTGTGCTGCATTATGGCCCCAGTATTGCCAATCTGTAGGGCTTTTGGGGTAGGGGTGTGAGGACGGTAGTCTGAGAACACAAGCTAGGCTTAGTTTTGGGGGTGAGTGCACAGAAGGCACACTCTGCAGAGCTGAATCAAGATCTCATGCACCTGAAGTCAGGGCGAATATCAGACGTTTGCTCAGGTTGGAGTTTCTGTCCATGATGGCCCCTTTATAAAGTGGAGCGTCTCAAGAGGCCATGTAGATTTTCCCACAATGGGAGTTGTGAGATGCTCCAGACTGCAAAGATTCCTTCTGTGGGACACTTGAGACCTGTTGGATGGCACTAGGATGTCCCATGTGGAACGACTCCAGAGTAGGGTTCTAAGGATGGATGCCTGGGCAGCCCGCCTCCCATTCTAGTTGTCTCCTAGCAACAAGGCAGGTTTGATCTGCAGGCCCTGGGGGAGAAACCAAGGGGGTTGAGTTGACATGGACTCTCCCGACAATAGATCATAATGTGGGTTTAAGTCCATGGAGACCTTGGAATGGGGCGCTTGATCCGGGGCCCTGATAGATTCTCCTAAACAGAGGTTTTTATAGAGCTCCAAAGAGTACATTTCCTATGTGGAGATGAGATTTTTCTGATGAGTGCCTCAGTAATCCCC
Source organism: Mustela nivalis (assembly GCF_964662115.1). NCBI lineage: Eukaryota > Metazoa > Chordata > Mammalia > Carnivora > Mustelidae > Mustela > Mustela nivalis. The sequence continues at coordinate 591,153 of NW_028136248.1, forward strand.
CGTATTCTGGTATTGGAAACCAGGCCTCTGAGGAGAGATGCCTGGAAACAAAAGCAATGGATCTGATTAGAGCCTAAGTGCCTGTCCAGTTAAATCTTACTCTATGGGGATATCTGTCTCTGGGTCTGAGTGGAGGTAGTTTCCTAACTTGTGAAAGATCATCCCTGTTTGTCCTGGGCAGCCAACACTATTGGGATGGCCTCGGGGAGTTTGGAGGATTCTCCTAATCTATAGGGTTGTGGCCAAAGGAAATGGCAGAATTCCCCTGGAGAGGGAAGCCACAGTCCTGAGGTGTGTCTCCAGGGGCCCCAGCTTGGACGGTGTGTGGGCCAGGACTGTGGGGACAGAAGTCTGAAAACACAAACTCAGCTTAGGTTTGGGGATGTATGTATGAAGGCTCGATCTACAGACAGTAAGAATTTTCCGTGCTATGAACAAAGGGCGAGTATGTGGCGCTTGCATAAGCTTTTGTCTCTGGATTTTGTGTCAACGGTGGCCGTGGAATGTCGGGGTGTCCTCAAGGGCCATGGACAATTCTTTCTCTGGTGATTTGGCCTGATCACAAGGGGTTGGGATCATTCTGTGGATGGGAAGAGTCCTTTCTGTATTTTTTTTTTTTTTACCTCAGGTGTTCCACCAAATAGGGATTCCAGAGTAGAGCCCTGAGTAGGGGTGACTAGACATCTCGAACTCTGGTTGAGATTGGGGGACTAGGGGCTTGGCAAGCCCCATATGTGGGCTGTTGTTCCAGTCACTAAGAGGCTTTACATGAGGATAGGGCTCACGCTGAGGGTCACAATGTGTGTTTGTGCAAATTGTGGCCCTCAGGGATAGGTGGGGCCTCATAGTCCATGCTGCTTTCTCCTACTATGAACAATGGACAACATGCCAACCACTAGGTTACTTGCCAAGGCGAAGGAGAAGTTCTGATTCTTGCATCACGTTCACTCCTGAGCAGTGAGTGGAGATAAGGCCTAGGTTCTGCAGGTGAAAACTGAGGTTGGGTAGAGATGATGGCCTAAAGCCATTGTGGGTGTGATATGCTCTGTGTACGGCCAGCTTTCTGGGTGTTGGACTGGAGGTCTGCCCTCAGGCTGTGTCAGACAGGGCTTTAGTGCACAGGCTAGACTGTATAATTGGGGTATGGTCGCGTGGCATGCAGGTTGTTACTCATTTGGCGTTTCCGGTTAGCCCTATAGGGCAACATTTTTCTTCTGGAGGGCAGGCAGAGTGCTGCATTGTGTCTCCAGAATTGCCAAACTGGAGGGGTGTGGCCAGGATTGTGAGGAAGGAAGTCTGAAAACACAAGCTAGCACGAGTTTTTGGGCCAAGAGCATGGCAGGCCCACTCTGCAGAGGCTGAATCGAGATCTCCTGCAGGTGAGGTCAGGGCGAGTATCAGATGTTGCCTCAAGCTGGAGTTTGTGTCCATGACGGCCCCTTCCTGAAGGGGGTGGGGGCGTCATGAGGCCAGGGAGGTTTCCCTACGCTGGGAGTTGTGAGCTGCTCCAAACTTCAAAGTTTCCTTCTTCAGGACAGTCGAGTACTATTGGATGGTCCCTTGATGCCCCATACAGAAAGACTCGAGAGCAGGGGCCTAAGCATGGATGCCGAGACACGCCAACTCACCTTCCCATTGCCTGGTCGAGACAAGGCACGCTCAATCTGCGGGCTCTTGGGTGAGCTACCCAGAAGGCTGAGTTTAAATGGACTCTCCTGAGGATGAGTCATAATGTGGGTTGGTGGCCATGGAGACCTTGGAATGTGGCAGTAGCTAAGGGACTCTGCAGGATTCTCCAACCCGAAGGGCTTGACACAACTCCAACAAGGAAGCTTCCCATGTGGAGAGGAGAGGTCTTCTGTCTGGTGCCTCAGGAAAGCCCCGTATGCTGGTCTTCGAACCCAGGCCTCTGAGGAGTGATACCTGGACACCAAAGCAAGAGTTCATAATAGGGCCTAGGGGCCTGTCTGGTTCAATCTTCTGTCTCTGCGGATATCTGTCTATGTGTCTGCATGGAGGTAGTAGTTGCTCAGCTTGTGTCATAATGCCCCTATTTGTCCAGTGCGGCTTGCGGTAGTGGGATGTCCTTGGGGACCTTGAGGTTTCTACTATTTTGTAGAGTTGTGGCCAATGGAATGGGCAGTTTCTTAGGAGAGAGCAGGCACAGTTCTGTGGTGTGGCTCCAGAGACCCCAGCCTGGAGTCTGTGTGGGCCATGGCTGTGCAGACAGACATCCAAAAACCCTAACTCAGCTCAGGTTTGGGGCCGAGGTTACGGCAGGCCTGATCTACAGTCCATGAGGGGAGCTCCTCTGGATATGAAAGAAGGGTGAGAGGGAGGCAGTCGCTCAGGCTTTTGTCTCTGGATGTTTTGTCCACAATGGCCGTTTAATGTAGGAGTTGCCTCATGGGTCGTAGAAGTCTCCCTCTCTGGTAGTTTGTCCAGCCCCCAAGAGTTTGAGGTCATTCTGTGGGAAGGGAAGTGTCCTGTTTTCTGCTTCATGTGTCCCACCAGTAGAGGGATTCTAGAGCATAGCAGTGGGTACTGACAACTGGAATACTCGCCCTCTGGTTAAGCCTGGGGGCCTATGGATATGACAAGCCCCATATGCAGGATCTTGGTCCAGCCACTGAGAGGCGTTACTTTAATACGGGACTCACGCTGCAGGTCACAATGTATGTCTGTGCCCTAGGCGGCCCTCAAGCACTGGCATGGCCTTTCAGACAATGCAGGTTTTCCCACATTGCTGAAGCCTGAAAACCGAGGTTGGGAAGAGATGACGACCTACAGCCATAGCGGGTCCTATGTGTCCAGGTTGGGGCCAGCTGTCTGGGTGTCGTTTGGGATGTCTTGTCTCAGGCTGTGCCAGACAGGGCATTAGTATACAGGGTAGGCTGTATAATTGCTTTACAATCGAGTGGCATGCATTAGAAAATCATTTGGGGTTTCTTATTAGCAGCATAGGGCAAAGTTTTTCTTCTGGAGGGCAGGCAGAGTGCTGCATTGTGGCATCGGAATTCCCAAACTGGAGGGCTTGTGGGCCAGGAGAGTGAGGACGGAAGTCTGAGAACACAAGCTAGGCTTAGGTTTCGGGGCAAGGACATGGCAGGCACACTCTGCAGAGCTGAATTGAGATCTCATGCGTCTGAAGTCAGGTCGAGGATCAGACTTTGGCTCAGGTTTGAGTTTCTGTCCATGTTGGTCTCTTCATGAAGGGGGGATATTATGAGCCCATGGGGGTTTTCCCACTATTGGAGTAGTGAGATGCTCCAAACCACAAGGATTCCTTCTGTGGGACAATTAAGATTTGTTGGATGGCTCCAGGACGTCTTATAAGGTATTTTTCCAGAACAGGGTTCTAAGTATGGATGCCTGGGCAGCCAGCCTCACATTCCAATTGTCTCCTAGCAACAAGAAACGTTTGATCTGCTGGCTTGGGGTAGCAACAGAGGGGGCTGAGTTGAAATGGACTTTCCTGAGGATGGTCTTAATGTTGGTTTGAGTCCATGGAGACCTTGGTATGGGGCAGTGGCACCAGGGCCCTGAAGGATTCTCCTAACCAGAGGTTATGACAAAGCTCCAATGAGCAAGTTATCCATGGGGAGACGAGATTTGTTCTTATTGGTGCCTCAGGAAACCACCATATGCTGGTATTGGAAACGAGGCCTCTGAGGAGAGATGCCTGGAAACCAAAGCAATGGATCTGATTAGGGCCTAGGGGCCTGTCCGGTTCAATATTCTTCTCTGGGGCATCTGTTGTCTGAGTGGAGGTAGTTGCTCAGCTGGTTTGAGATCACCCCTGTTTGTCCTGGGCAGCCTACACTATTGGGATGGCCTCGGTGACTTTGGAGGTTTTTCCTCATTTGCAAGGTTGTGGCCAATGGAATGGGAAGAATTCCCTTGAAAGGGAAGCACAGTCCTGAGGTGTGGCTCCAGGGACCCAAGTGTGGAGCGTGTGTGGTCCAGGGCTATTTGGACAAAAGTCTGAAAACACAAACTCCACTTAGGTTGTGGGATGAAGGTATGGCCGGCCCAATCTATAGACCGTGAGGAGAACTCTTCGGGATATGAACAAAGGGCGATGTGAGGTGCTGGCTCATGCTTTTTTTTTTTTTTTTTTTTTCTGGAATTGTGTCACCGATTGCCATGGAATGTCGGGGTGTCCTCATGGGCCATTGATGAGGCTCCCTTTCTGGGGATTTGACCCGATCCCAAGAGTTTGGGGTCATTCTGTGGGAAGGGAGGAGGCCTTTCTTGTTTTTTTGTTTATTTTTTTATTATTATTATTTTTTTTACCTAAGGTGGACCACCAAAAGAGGGATTCAAGAGCAGAGTCCTGGCGAGGGGCGACTGGACAACCAGACCTCTGGTTAACATTGGGACCTAAGAACATGGCAAGCCCCATATGTGGGCTCTTGGTCCAGACACTGAGAGGCCTTCCTTGAGGATAGGTCTCACACTGAGTTTCACAATGTGTTTTTGTGCCCAAGGAGCCCCTCATTCAGGGCGTGGCCTAATGTACCATGCTGGTTTCTCCTACACTGAACGTTGCACAATATGGCAACCACAAGTTTTCTGGCCATGGGGAAGAAGGAGTTCTAATTTCTGCCACACTTTCACTCCTGGACTGTGATTGGATTTAAGGTCTAGGTTCTGAAGCCTGAAAACTGAGGTTGGGAAGAGATGAAGACCTAAGGCCATGGTGTGTCTGATGTGCTCAGTGTTCGGCCAGCTGTTGAGTGTGGGTTGGGAGGTGCAGGCTCAGGCTGTGGCAGACAGGGAATTAGTGCCCAGGCTAGACTGTATCATTGGGATGCAGTCGAGTTTCGTGCAGGATGGTACTCATTTGTGGTTACTGGGTAGCCCCAGAGGGCAACGTTTTTCTTCTGGAGGGAAGACACAGTGCCACATAGTGGCTCCAGAATTCCCAAACTGGAAGGCTTGTGGGCCAGGAGTGTGAGGAAAAAATTCTGAGAACACGAGCCAGACTTAGATTTCGGGGTGAGGGGACGGCAGGCACCCTCTGCAGAGATGATTCGAGATCCCGTATGCCTGAAGACAGAGCTAGGATCAGACATTGGCTTACGTCGGAGTTTCTGTCCATGACGGCCCCTTCATGAAGGGGACGGTGTCACGAGGACATGGAGGTTTTCCCACGATGGGAATTGTGAGATGCTCCAAACCACAATGATTCCTTCTGTGGGACAGTCGAGACCTGTTGGATGGCTCCAGGACATCCCATAAGGAAGTTATTCAGAGCAGGGTTCTAAGGATGGATGCCTGGGCAGCCTGCCTCCCATTCCAGGTGTCTCATAGCGCCAAGGCAAGTTCGATCTGCTGGATCTAGGGGAGCAACCGAGGCGGGTGTTTTGAAATGGGTGAGTTGAGGATGGGTCATAATGTGCATTTGTGTCCATGTAGACCTTGGAATGGGTTGCTTGATCCGGGGCCTTGAGGGATGTTCATAACCGGAGGTTTTGATGGGTTCTAAAGAGTACGTTTCCTATGTATAGAAGAGAATTGTTTTGATGAGTGCCTAAGGAATCTCCCATATGCTGGTATTGGAAACCAGGACTCTGAGGAGAGATGACTGGAAACAAAAGCAATCGAGATGATTAGGGCATAGGTGCCTGTCCGGTTCAATCTCTTTCCTGAGGATACGTGTCTAAGGATCTGAGGGGATGTAGTTGCTCAGCTTGTGTCAGATCGCCCCTGTTTGTCCTGGGCAGCCTATAATATTGGGATGGCTTCGGGACTTTGGAGTTTCTCCTAATCTATAGGGTTGTGGCCAATGGAATGGGCAGAAATCCCCTGGAGAGGGCAGGCACAGTTCTGAGTTTGGCTCTAGGGGCCCAGCCTTGAGGCTGTGTGGGCCAGGCCTGTGGGGACAAAAGTCTGAAAACACAAACTCTGCTTAGGATTGGGGACATAGGTATGGCACGCCCAATCTACAGACCGTGATAACACTTAGGGATATGAAAAAGGGTGAGTTTGAGGTGCTTGCTCAGGTTTTGTCTCTGGATTTGTGTCAACAATGTGGGTGGAATGCTGGCGTGGCCTCATGGGTTGTGGATGGCTTTCCTTCTCTGAGGATTTGACCCGATCCCAAGAGTTTGGGTACATTCTGTGGGATGGGGGGAGTCTTTTCTGTTTTTTATTTTATTTTATTTTATATTTTATTTTATGGACCTCAAGTGTCCCAATAAAAGAGGGATTCCAGAGCAGAGTCCTTGGGAGGGACAACTGGATATCCCCACCTCTGTTTAAGTTTGGGGGCCTAGGGGCATGGCAAGTCCAATAGGCGGGCTCTTGATTCAGACACTGAGAGGCCTTCCTTGAGGACAGGGCTCATGCTGAGGTTCACAATGCCTATTTGTGCCCAACAAGGCCCTCAAGCAGGGGAAGTGCCTCATGGGCCACGCTAGATTCTTCCACACTGAACGTTGGAGAATATGCCAACCACAAGGTTTCCAGCCATGGCGAAGGAAGAGTTGTGGTTTCTGCATCACGTTCACCCCTGGACAGTGTTTGGAGTTTAGGTCTAGGTTCTGAAACCCGAAAACTGAGGTTGGAAGAGATGAAGACCTAAGGACCTGATGGGTCCAATGTGCTCAGTGTGCGGCCAGCTGTAGAGCGTAGGTCTGGAGGTGTGGGCTCATGCTGTGTCAGACAAGGCATTAGACAGGGTAGACTGCATATTTGGCGTGCAGTCGAGTGGCGTTCAGTTGATCCTTATTCGGGTTTCTAGGTAGCTCCATAAGGCAACGTTTTTCTTCTGGAGGGCAGGCAGTGTGCTGCATTATGGCCCCAGTATTGCCAATCTGTAGGGCTTTTGGGGCAGGGGTGTGAGGACGGTAGTCTGAGAACACAAGCTAGGCTTAGTTTTGGGGGTGAGTGCACAGAAGGCACACTCTGCAGAGCTGAATCAAGATCTCATGCACCTGAAGTCAGGGCGAATATCAGACGTTTGCTCAGGTCGGAGTTTCTGTCCATGATGGCCCCTTTATAAAGTGGAGCGTCTCAAGAGGCCATGTAGATTTTCCCACAATGGGAGTTGTGAGATGCTCCAGACTGCAAAGATTCCTTCTGTGGGACACTTGAGACCTGTTGGATGGCACTAGGATGTCCCATGTGGAACGACTCCAGAGTAGGGTTCTAAGGATGGATGCCTGGGCAGCCCGCCTCCCATTCTAGTTGTCTCCTAGCAACAAGGCAGGTTTGATCTGCAGGCCCTGGGGGAGAAACCAAGGGGGTTGAGTTGACATGGACTCTCCCGACAATAGATCATAATGTGGGTTTAAGTCCATGGAGACCTTGGAATGGGGCGCTCGATCCGGGGCCCTGATAGATTCTCCTAAACAGAGGTTTTTATAGAGCTCCAAAGAGTACATTTCCTATGTGGAGATGAGATTTTTCTGATGAGTGCCTCAGTAATCCCCCGTATTCTGGTATTGGAAACCAGGCCTCTGAGGAGAGATGCCTGGAAACAAAAGCAATGGATCTGATTAGAGCCTAAGTGCCTGTCCAGTTAAATCTTATTCTATGGGGATATCTGTCTCTGGGTCTGAGTGGAGGTAGTTTCCTAACTTGTGAAAGATCATCCCTGTTTGTCCTGGGCAGCCAACACTATTGGGATGGCCTCGGGGAGTTTGGAGGATTCTCCTAATCTATAGGGTTGTGGCCAAAGGAAATGGCAGAATTCCCCTGGAGAGGGAAGCCACAGTCCTGAGGTGTGTCTCCAGGGGCCCCAGCTTGGACGGTGTGTGGGCCAGGACTGTGGGGACAGAAGTCTGAAAACACAAACTCAGCTTAGGTTTGGGGATGTATGTATGAAGGCTCGATCTACAGACAGTAAGAATTTTCCGTGCTATGAACAAAGGGCGAGTATGTTGCGCTTGCTCAAGCTTTTGTCTCTGGATTTTGTGTCAACGGTGGCCGTGGAATGTCGGGGTGTCCTCAAGGGCCATGGACAATTCTTTCTCTGGTGATTTGGCCTGATCCCAAGGGGTTGGGATCATTCTGTGGATGGGAAGAGTCCTTTCTGTATTTTTTTTTTTTACCTCAGGTGTTCCACCAAATAAGGATTCCAGAGTAGAGCCCTGAGTAGGGGTGACTAGAAATCTCGAACTCTGGTTGAGATTGGGGGACTAGGGGCTTGGCAAGCCCCATATGTGGGCTGTTGTTCCAGTCACTAAGAGGCTTTACATGAGGATAGGGCTCACGTTGAGGGTCACAATGTGTGTTTGTGCAAATTGTGGCCCTCAGGGATAGGTGGGGCCTCATAGTCCATGCTGCTTTCTCCTACTATGAACAATGGACAACATGCCAACCACTAGGTTACTTGCCAAGGCGAAGGAGAAGTTCTGATTCTTGCATCACGTTCACTCCTGAGCAGTGAGTGGAGATAAGGCCTAGGTTCTGCAGGTGAAAACTGAGGTTGGGTAGAGATGATGGCCTAAAGCCATTGTGGGTGTGATATGCTCTGTGTACGGCCAGCTTTCTGGGTGTTGGACTGGAGGTCTGCCCTCAGGCTGTGTCAGACAGGGCTTTAGTGCACAGGCTAGACTGTATAATTGGGGTATGGTCGCGTGGCATGCAGGTTGTTACTCATTTGGCGTTTCCGGTTAGCCCTATAGGGCAACATTTTTCTTCTGGAGGGCAGGCAGAGTGCTGCATTGTGTCTCCAGAATTGCCAAACTGGAGGGGTGTGGCCAGGATTGTGAGGAAGGAAGTCTGAAAACACAAGCTAGCACGAGTTTTTGGGCCAAGAGCATGGCAGGCCCACTCTGCAGAGGCTGAATCGAGATCTCCTGCAGGTGAGGTCAGGGCGAGTATCAGATGTTGCCTCAAGCTGGAGTTTGTGTCCATGACGGCCCCTTCCTGAAGGGGGTGGGGGCGTCATGAGGCCAGGGAGGTTTCCCTACGCTGGGAGTTGTGAGCTGCTCCAAACTTCAAAGTTTCCTTCTTCAGGACAGTCGAGTACTATTGGATGGTCCCTTGATGCCCCATACCGAAAGACTCGAGAGCAGGGGCCTAAGCATGGATGCCGAGACACGCCAACTCACCTTCCCATTGCCTGGTCGAGACAAGGCACGCTCAATCTGCGGGCTCTTGGGTGAGCTACCCAGAAGGCTGAGTTTAAATGGACTCTCCTGAGGATGAGTCATAATGTGGGTTGGTGGCCATGGAGACCTTGGAATGTGGCAGTAGCTAAGGGACTCGGCAGGATTCTCCAACCCGAAGGGCTTGACACAACTCCAACAAGGAAGCTTCCCATGTGGAGAGGAGAGGTCTTCTGTCTGGTGCCTCAGGAAAGCCCCGTATGCTGGTCTTCGAACCCAGGCCTCTGAGGAGTGATACCTGGACACCAAAGCAAGAGTTCATAATAGGGCCTAGGGGCCTGTCTGGTTCAATCTTCTGTCTCTGCGGATATCTGTCTATGTGTCTGCATGGAGGTAGTAGTTGCTCATCTTGTGTCATAATGCCTGTATTTGTCCAGTGCGGCTTGTGGTAGTGGGATGTCCTTGGGGACCTTGAGGTTTCTACTATTTTGTAGAGTTGTGGCCAATGGAATGGGCAGTTTCTTAGTAGAGAGCAGGCACAGTTCTGTGGTGTGGCTCCAGAGACCCCAGCCTGGAGTCTGTGTGGGCCATGGCTGTGCAGACAGACATCCAAAAACCCTAACTCAGCTCAGGTTTGGGGCCGAGGTTACGGCAGGCCTGATCTACAGTCCATGAGGGGAGCCCCTCTGGATATGAAAGAAGGGTGAGAGGGAGGCAGTCGCTCAGGCTTTTGTCTCTGGATGTTTTGTCCACAGTGGCCGTTTAATGTAGGAGTTGCCTCATGGGTCATAGAAGTCTCCCTCTCTGGTAGTTTGTCCAGCTTCCAAGAGTTTGAGGTCATTCTGTGGGAAGGGAAGTGTCCTGTTTTCTGCTTCATGTGTCCCACCAGTAGAGGGATTCTAGAGCATAGCAGTGGGTACTGACAACTGGAATACTCGCCCTCTGGTTAAGCCTGGGGGCCTATGGATATGACAAGCCCCATATGCAGGATCTTGGTCCAGCCACTGAGAGGCGTTACGTTAATACGGGACTCACGCTGCAGGTCACAATGTATGTCTGTGCCCTAGGCGGCCCTCAAGCACTGGCATGGCCTTTCAGACAATGCAGGTTTTCCCACATTGCTGAAGCCTGAAAACCGAGGTTGGGAAGAGATGACGACCTACAGCCATAGCGGGTCCTATGTGTCCAGGTTGGGGCCAGCTGTCTGGGTGTCGTTTGGGATGTCTTGTCTCAGGCTGTGCCAGACAGGGCATTAGTATACAGGGTAGGCTGTATAATTGCTTTACAATCGAGTGGCATGCATTAGAAAATCATTTGGGGTTTCTTATTAGCAGCATAGGGCAAAGTTTTTCTTCTGGAGGGCAGGCAGAGTGCTGCATTGTGGCATCGGAATTCCCAAACTGGAGGGCTTGTGGGCCAGGAGAGTGAGGACGGAAGTCTGAGAACACAAGCTAGGCTTAGGTTTCGGGGCAAGGACATGGCAGGCACACTCTGCAGAGCTGAATTGAGATCTCATGCGTCTGAAGTCAGGTCGAGGATCAGACTTTGGCTCAGGTTTGAGTTTCTGTCCATGTTGGTCTCTTCATGAAGGGGGGATATTATGAGCCCATGGGGGTTTTCCCACTATTGGAGTAGTGAGATGCTCCAAACCACAAGGATTCCTTCTGTGGGACAATTAAGATTTGTTGGATGGCTCCAGGACGTCTTATAAGGTATTTTTCCAGAACAGGGTTCTAAGTATGGATGCCTGGGCAGCCAGCCTCACATTCCAATTGTCTCCTAGCAACAAGAAACGTTTGATCTGCTGGCTTGGGGTAGCAACAGAGGGGGCTGAGTTGAAATGGACTTTCCTGAGGATGGTCTTAATGTTGGTTTGAGTCCATGGAGACCTTGGTATGGGGCAGTGGCACCAGGGCCCTGAAGGATTCTCCTAACCAGAGGTTATGACAAAGCTCCAATGAGCAAGTTTTCCATGGGGAGACGAGATTTGTTCTTATTGGTGCCTCAGGAAACCACCATATGCTGGTATTGGAAACGAGGCCTCTGAGGAGAGATGCCTGGAAACCAAAGCAATGGATCTGATTAGGGCCTAGGGGCCTGTCCGGTTCAATATTCTTCTCTGGGGCATCTGTTGTCTGAGTGGAGGTAGTTGCTCAGCTGGTTTGAGATCACCCCTGTTTGTCCTGGGCAGCCTACACTATTGGGATGGCCTCGGTGACTTTGGAGGTTTTTCCTCATTTGCAAGGTTGTGGCCAATGGAATGGGAAGAATTCCCTTGAAAGGGAAGCACAGTCCTGAGGTGTGGCTCCAGGGACACAAGTGTGGAGCGTGTGTGGTCCAGGGCTATTTGGACAAAAGTCTGAAAACACAAACTCCACTTAGGTTGTGGGATGAAGGTATGGCCGGCCCGATCTATAGACCGTGAGGAGAGCTCTTCGGGATATGAACAAAGGGCGAATGTGAGGTGCTGGCTCATGCTTTTTTTTTTTTTTTTTTTTTTCTGGAATTGTGTCACCGATTGCCATGGAATGTCGGGGTGTCCTCATGGGCCATTGATGAGGCTCCCTTTCTGGGGATTTGACCCGATCCCAAGAGTTTGGGGTCATTCTGTGGGAAGGGAGGAGGCCTTTCTTGTTTTTTTGTTTATTTTTTTATTATTATTATTTTTTTTACCTAAGGTGGACCACCAAAAGAGGGATTCAAGAGCAGAGTCCTGGCGAGGGGCGACTGGACAACCAGACCTCTGGTTAACATTGGGACCTAAGAACATGGCAAGCCCCATATGTGGGCTCTTGGTCCAGACACTGAGAGGCCTTCCTTGAGGATAGGTCTCACACTGAGTTTCACAATGTGTTTTTGTGCCCAAGGAGCCCCTCATTCAGGGCGTGGCCTAATGTACCATGCTGGTTTCTCCTACACTGAACGTTGCACAATATGGCAACCACAAGTTTTCTGGCCATGGGGAAGAAGGAGTTCTAATTTCTGCCACACTTTCACTCCTGGACTGTGATTGGATTTAAGGTCTAGGTTCTGAAGCCTGAAAACTGAGGTTGGGAAGAGATGAAGACCTAAGGCCATGGTGTGTCTGATGTGCTCAGTGTTCGGCCAGCTGTTGAGTGTGGGTTGGGAGGTGCAGGCTCAGGCTGTGGCAGACAGGGAATTAGTGCCCAGGCTAGACTGTATCATTGGGATGCAGTCGAGTTTCGTGCAGGATGGTACTCATTTGTGGTTACTGGGTAGCCCCAGAGGGCAACGTTTTTCTTCTGGAGGGAAGACACAGTGCCACATAGTGGCTCCAGAATTCCCAAACTGGAAGGCTTGTGGGCCAGGAGTGTGAGGAAAAAATTCTGAGAACACGAGCCAGACTTAGATTTCGGGGTGAGGGGACGGCAGGCACCCTCTGCAGAGATGATTCGAGATCCCGTATGCCTGAAGACAGAGCTAGGATCAGACGTTGGCTTACGTCGGAGTTTCTGTCCATGACGGCCCCTTCATGAAGGGGACGGTGTCACGAGGACATGGAGGTTTTCCCACGATGGGAATTGTGAGATGCTCCAAACCGCAATGATTCCTTCTGTGGGACAGTCGAGACCTGTTGGATGGCTCCAGGACATCCCATAAGGAAGTTATTCAGAGCAGGGTTCTAAGGATGGATGCCTGGGCAGCCTGCCTCCCATTCCAGGTGTCTCATAGCGCCAAGGCAAGTTCGATCTGCTGGATCTAGGGGAGCAACCGAGGCGGGTGTTTTGAAATGGGTGAGTTGAGGATGGGTCATAATGTGCATTTGTGTCCATGTAGACCTTGGAATGGGGTGCTTGATCCGGGGCCTTGAGGGATGTTCATAACCGGAGGTTTTGATGGGTTCTAAAGAGTACGTTTCCTATGTATAGAAGAGAATTGTTTTGATGAGTGCCTAAGGAATCTCCCATATGCTGGTATTGGAAACCAGGACTCTGAGGAGAGATGACTGGAAACAAAAGCAATCGAGATGATTAGGGCATAGGTGCCTGTCCGGTTCAATCTCTTTCCTGAGGATACGTGTCTAAGTATCTGAGGGGATGTAGTTGCTCAGCTTGTGTCAGATCGCCCCTGTTTGTCCTGGGCAGCCTATAATATTGGGATGGCTTCGGGACTTTGGAGTTTCTCCTAATCTATAGGGTTGTGGCCAATGGAATGGGCAGAAATCCCCTGGAGAGGGCAGGCACAGTTCTGAGTTTGGCTCTAGGGGCCCAGCCTTGAGGCTGTGTGGGCCAGGCCTGTGGGGACAAAAGTCTGAAAACACAAACTCTGCTTAGGATTGGGGACATAGGTATGGCACGCCCAATCTACAGACCGTGATAACACTTAGGGATATGAAAAAGGGTGAGTTTGAGGTGCTTGCTCAGGTTTTGTCTCTGGATTTGTGTCAACAATGTGGGTGGAATGCTGGCGTGGCCTCATGGGTTGTGGATGGCTTTCCTTCTCTGAGGATTTGACCCGATCCCAAGAGTTTGGGTACATTCTGTGGGATGGGGGGAGTCTTTTCTGTTTTTTATTTTATTTTATTTTATATTTTATTTTATGGACCTCAAGTGTCCCAATAAAAGAGGGATTCCAGAGCAGAGTCCTTGGGAGGGACAACTGGATATCCCCACCTCTGTTTAAGTTTGGGGGCCTAGGGGCATGGCAAGTCCAATAGGCGGGCTCTTGATTCAGACACTGAGAGGCCTTCCTTGAGGACAGGGCTCATGCTGAGGTTCACAATGCCTATTTGTGCCCAACAAGGCCCTCAAGCAGGGGAAGTGCCTCATGGGCCACGCTAGATTCTTCCACACTGAACGTTGGAGAATATGCCAACCACAAGGTTTCCAGCCATGGCGAAGGAAGAGTTGTGGTTTCTGCATCACGTTCACCCCTGGACAGTGTTTGGAGTTTAGGTCTAGGTTCTGAAACCCGAAAACTGAGGTTGGAAGAGATGAAGACCTAAGGACCTGATGGGTCCAATGTGCTCAGTGTGCGGCCAGCTGTAGAGCGTAGGTCTGGAGGTGTGGGCTCATGCTGTGTCAGACAAGGCATTAGACAGGGTAGACTGCATATTTGGGGTGCAGTCGAGTGGCGTTCAGTTGATCCTTATTCGGGTTTCTAGGTAGCTCCATAAGGCAACGTTTTACTTCTGGAGGGCAGGCAGTGTGCTGCATTATGGCCCCAGTATTGCCAATCTGTAGGGCTTTTGGGGTAGGGGTGTGAGGACGGTAGTCTGAGAACACAAGCTAGGCTTAGTTTTGGGGGTGAGTGCACAGAAGGCACACTCTGCAGAGCTGAATCAAGATCTCATGCACCTGAAGTCAGGGCGAATATCAGACGTTTGCTCAGGTTGGAGTTTCTGTCCATGATGGCCCCTTTATAAAGTGGAGCGTCTCAAGAGGCCATGTAGATTTTCCCACAATGGGAGTTGTGAGATGCTCCAGACTGCAAAGATTCCTTCTGTGGGACACTTGAGACCTGTTGGATGGCACTAGGATGTCCCATGTGGAACGACTCCAGAGTAGGGTTCTAAGGATGGATGCCTGGGCAGCCCGCCTCCCATTCTAGTTGTCTCCTAGCAACAAGGCAGGTTTGATCTGCAGGCCCTGGGGGAGAAACCAAGGGGGTTGAGTTGACATGGACTCTCCCGACAATAGATCATAATGTGGGTTTAAGTCCATGGAGACCTTGGAATGGGGCGCTTGATCCGGGGCCCTGATAGATTCTCCTAAACAGAGGTTTTTATAGAGCTCCAAAGAGTACATTTCCTATGTGGAGATGAGATTTTTCTGATGAGTGCCTCAGTAATCCCCCGTATTCTGGTATTGGAAACCAGGCCTCTGAGGAGAGATGCCTGGAAACAAAAGCAATGGATCTGATTAGAGCCTAAGTGCCTGTCCAGTTAAATCTTACTCTATGGGGATATCTGTCTCTGGGTCTGAGTGGAGGTAGTTTCCTAACTTGTGAAAGATCATCCCTGTTTGTCCTGGGCAGCCAACACTATTGGGATGGCCTCGGGGAGTTTGGAGGATTCTCCTAATCTATAGGGTTGTGGCCAAAGGAAATGGCAGAATTCCCCTGGAGAGGGAAGCCACAGTCCTGAGGTGTGTCTCCAGGGGCCCCAGCTTGGACGGTGTGTGGGCCAGGACTGTGGGGACAGAAGTCTGAAAACACAAACTCAGCTTAGGTTTGGGGATGTATGTATGAAGGCTCGATCTACAGACAGTAAGAATTTTCCGTGCTATGAACAAAGGGCGAGTATGTGGCGCTTGCATAAGCTTTTGTCTCTGGATTTTGTGTCAACGGTGGCCGTGGAATGTCGGGGTGTCCTCAAGGGCCATGGACAATTCTTTCTCTGGTGATTTGGCCTGATCACAAGGGGTTGGGATCATTCTGTGGATGGGAAGAGTCCTTTCTGTATTTTTTTTTTTTTTACCTCAGGTGTTCCACCAAATAGGGATTCCAGAGTAGAGCCCTGAGTAGGGGTGACTAGACATCTCGAACTCTGGTTGAGATTGGGGGACTAGGGGCTTGGCAAGCCCCATATGTGGGCTGTTGTTCCAGTCACTAAGAGGCTTTACATGAGGATAGGGCTCACGCTGAGGGTCACAATGTGTGTTTGTGCAAATTGTGGCCCTCAGGGATAGGTGGGGCCTCATAGTCCATGCTGCTTTCTCCTACTATGAACAATGGACAACATGCCAACCACTAGGTTACTTGCCAAGGCGAAGGAGAAGTTCTGATTCTTGCATCACGTTCACTCCTGAGCAGTGAGTGGAGATAAGGCCTAGGTTCTGCAGGTGAAAACTGAGGTTGGGTAGAGATGATGGCCTAAAGCCATTGTGGGTGTGATATGCTCTGTGTATGGCCAGCTGTCTGGGTGTTGGACTGGAGGTCTGCCCTCAGGCTGTGTCAGACAGGGCTTTAGTGCACAGGCTAGACTGTATAATTGGGGTATGGTCGCGTGGCATGCAGGTTGTTACTCATTTGGCGTTTCCGGTTAGCCCTATAGGGCAACATTTTTCTTCTGGAGGGCAGGCAGAGTGCTGCATTGTGTCTCCAGAATTGCCAAACTGGAGGGGTGTGGCCAGGATTGTGAGGAAGGAAGTCTGAAAACACAAGCTAGCACGAGTTTTTGGGCCAAGAGCATGGCAGGCCCACTCTGCAGAGGCTGAATCGAGATCTCCTGCAGGTGAGGTCAGGGCGAGTATCAGATGTTGCCTCAAGCTGGAGTTTGTGTCCATGACGGCCCCTTCCTGAAGGGGGTGGGGGCGTCATGAGGCCAGGGAGGTTTCCCTACGCTGGGAGTTGTGAGCTGCTCCAAACTTCAAAGTTTCCTTCTTCAGGACAGTCGAGTACTATTGGATGGTCCCTTGATGCCCCATACAGAAAGACTCGAGAGCAGGGGCCTAAGCATGGATGCCGAGACACGCCAACTCACCTTCCCATTGCCTGGTCGAGACAAGGCACGCTCAATCTGCGGGCTCTTGGGTGAGCTACCCAGAAGGCTGAGTTTAAATGGACTCTCCTGAGGATGAGTCATAATGTGGGTTGGTGGCCATGGAGACCTTGGAATGTGGCAGTAGCTAAGGGACTCTGCAGGATTCTCCAACCCGAAGGGCTTGACACAACTCCAACAAGGAAGCTTCCCATGTGGAGAGGAGAGGTCTTCTGTCTGGTGCCTCAGGAAAGCCCCGTATGCTGGTCTTCGAACCCAGGCCTCTGAGGAGTGATACCTGGACACCAAAGCAAGAGTTCATAATAGGGCCTAGGGGCCTGTCTGGTTCAATCTTCTGTCTCTGCGGATATCTGTCTATGTGTCTGCATGGAGGTAGTAGTTGCTCAGCTTGTGTCATAATGCCCCTATTTGTCCAGTGCGGCTTGCGGTAGTGGGATGTCCTTGGGGACCTTGAGGTTTCTACTATTTTGTAGAGTTGTGGCCAATGGAATGGGCAGTTTCTTAGGAGAGAGCAGGCACAGTTCTGTGGTGTGGCTCCAGAGACCCCAGCCTGGAGTCTGTGTGGGCCATGGCTGTGCAGACAGACATCCAAAAACCCTAACTCAGCTCAGGTTTGGGGCCGAGGTTACGGCAGGCCTGATCTACAGTCCATGAGGGGAGCTCCTCTGGATATGAAAGAAGGGTGAGAGGGAGGCAGTCGCTCAGGCTTTTGTCTCTGGATGTTTTGTCCACAATGGCCGTTTAATGTAGGAGTTGCCTCATGGGTCGTAGAAGTCTCCCTCTCTGGTAGTTTGTCCAGCCCCCAAGAGTTTGAGGTCATTCTGTGGGAAGGGAAGTGTCCTGTTTTCTGCTTCATGTGTCCCACCAGTAGAGGGATTCTAGAGCATAGCAGTGGGTACTGACAACTGGAATACTCGCCCTCTGGTTAAGCCTGGGGGCCTATGGATATGACAAGCCCCATATGCAGGATCTTGGTCCAGCCACTGAGAGGCGTTACTTTAATACGGGACTCACGCTGCAGGTCACAATGTATGTCTGTGCCCTAGGCGGCCCTCAAGCACTGGCATGGCCTTTCAGACAATGCAGGTTTTCCCACATTGCTGAAGCCTGAAAACCGAGGTTGGGAAGAGATGACGACCTACAGCCATAGCGGGTCCTATGTGTCCAGGTTGGGGCCAGCTGTCTGGGTGTCGTTTGGGATGTCTTGTCTCAGGCTGTGCCAGACAGGGCATTAGTATACAGGGTAGGCTGTATAATTGCTTTACAATCGAGTGGCATGCATTAGAAAATCATTTGGGGTTTCTTATTAGCAGCATAGGGCAAAGTTTTTCTTCTGGAGGGCAGGCAGAGTGCTGCATTGTGGCATCGGAATTCCCAAACTGGAGGGCTTGTGGGCCAGGAGAGTGAGGACGGAAGTCTGAGAACACAAGCTAGGCTTAGGTTTCGGGGCAAGGACATGGCAGGCACACTCTGCAGAGCTGAATTGAGATCTCATGCGTCTGAAGTCAGGTCGAGGATCAGACTTTGGCTCAGGTTTGAGTTTCTGTCCATGTTGGTCTCTTCATGAAGGGGGGATATTATGAGCCCATGGGGGTTTTCCCACTATTGGAGTAGTGAGATGCTCCAAACCACAAGGATTCCTTCTGTGGGACAATTAAGATTTGTTGGATGGCTCCAGGACGTCTTATAAGGTATTTTTCCAGAACAGGGTTCTAAGTATGGATGCCTGGGCAGCCAGCCTCACATTCCAATTGTCTCCTAGCAACAAGAAACGTTTGATCTGCTGGCTTGGGGTAGCAACAGAGGGGGCTGAGTTGAAATGGACTTTCCTGAGGATGGTCTTAATGTTGGTTTGAGTCCATGGAGACCTTGGTATGGGGCAGTGGCACCAGGGCCCTGAAGGATTCTCCTAACCAGAGGTTATGACAAAGCTCCAATGAGCAAGTTATCCATGGGGAGACGAGATTTGTTCTTATTGGTGCCTCAGGAAACCACCATATGCTGGTATTGGAAACGAGGCCTCTGAGGAGAGATGCCTGGAAACCAAAGCAATGGATCTGATTAGGGCCTAGGGGCCTGTCCGGTTCAATATTCTTCTCTGGGGCATCTGTTGTCTGAGTGGAGGTAGTTGCTCAGCTGGTTTGAGATCACCCCTGTTTGTCCTGGGCAGCCTACACTATTGGGATGGCCTCGGTGACTTTGGAGGTTTTTCCTCATTTGCAAGGTTGTGGCCAATGGAATGGGAAGAATTCCCTTGAAAGGGAAGCACAGTCCTGAGGTGTGGCTCCAGGGACCCAAGTGTGGAGCGTGTGTGGTCCAGGGCTATTTGGACAAAAGTCTGAAAACACAAACTCCACTTAGGTTGTGGGATGAAGGTATGGCCGGCCCAATCTATAGACCGTGAGGAGAACTCTTCGGGATATGAACAAAGGGCGATGTGAGGTGCTGGCTCATGCTTTTTTTTTTTTTTTTTTTTTCTGGAATTGTGTCACCGATTGCCATGGAATGTCGGGGTGTCCTCATGGGCCATTGATGAGGCTCCCTTTCTGGGGATTTGACCCGATCCCAAGAGTTTGGGGTCATTCTGTGGGAAGGGAGGAGGCCTTTCTTGTTTTTTTGTTTATTTTTTTATTATTATTATTTTTTTTACCTAAGGTGGACCACCAAAAGAGGGATTCAAGAGCAGAGTCCTGGCGAGGGGCGACTGGACAACCAGACCTCTGGTTAACATTGGGACCTAAGAACATGGCAAGCCCCATATGTGGGCTCTTGGTCCAGACACTGAGAGGCCTTCCTTGAGGATAGGTCTCACACTGAGTTTCACAATGTGTTTTTGTGCCCAAGGAGCCCCTCATTCAGGGCGTGGCCTAATGTACCATGCTGGTTTCTCCTACACTGAACGTTGCACAATATGGCAACCACAAGTTTTCTGGCCATGGGGAAGAAGGAGTTCTAATTTCTGCCACACTTTCACTCCTGGACTGTGATTGGATTTAAGGTCTAGGTTCTGAAGCCTGAAAACTGAGGTTGGGAAGAGATGAAGACCTAAGGCCATGGTGTGTCTGATGTGCTCAGTGTTCGGCCAGCTGTTGAGTGTGGGTTGGGAGGTGCAGGCTCAGGCTGTGGCAGACAGGGAATTAGTGCCCAGGCTAGACTGTATCATTGGGATGCAGTCGAGTTTCGTGCAGGATGGTACTCATTTGTGGTTACTGGGTAGCCCCAGAGGGCAACGTTTTTCTTCTGGAGGGAAGACACAGTGCCACATAGTGGCTCCAGAATTCCCAAACTGGAAGGCTTGTGGGCCAGGAGTGTGAGGAAAAAATTCTGAGAACACGAGCCAGACTTAGATTTCGGGGTGAGGGGACGGCAGGCACCCTCTGCAGAGATGATTCGAGATCCCGTATGCCTGAAGACAGAGCTAGGATCAGACGTTGGCTTACGTCGGAGTTTCTGTCCATGACGGCCCCTTCATGAAGGGGACGGTGTCACGAGGACATGGAGGTTTTCCCACGATGGGAATTGTGAGATGCTCCAAACCACAATGATTCCTTCTGTGGGACAGTCGAGACCTGTTGGATGGCTCCAGGACATCCCATAAGGAAGTTATTCAGAGCAGGGTTCTAAGGATGGATGCCTGGGCAGCCTGCCTCCCATTCCAGGTGTCTCATAGCGCCAAGGCAAGTTCGATCTGCTGGATCTAGGGGAGCAACCGAGGCGGGTGTTTTGAAATGGGTGAGTTGAGGATGGGTCATAATGTGCATTTGTGTCCATGTAGACCTTGGAATGGGGTGCTTGATCCGGGGCCTTGAGGGATGTTCATAACCGGAGGTTTTGATGGGTTCTAAAGAGTACGTTTCCTATGTATAGAAGAGAATTGTTTTGATGAGTGCCTAAGGAATCTCCCATATGCTGGTATTGGAAACCAGGACTCTGAGGAGAGATGACTGGAAACAAAAGCAATCGAGATGATTAGGGCATAGGTGCCTGTCCGGTTCAATCTCTTTCCTGAGGATACGTGTCTAAGGATCTGAGGGGATGTAGTTGCTCAGCTTGTGTCAGATCGCCCCTGTTTGTCCTGGGCAGCCTATAATATTGGGATGGCTTCGGGACTTTGGAGTTTCTCCTAATCTATAGGGTTGTGGCCAATGGAATGGGCAGAAATCCCCTGGAGAGGGCAGGCACAGTTCTGAGTTTGGCTCTAGGGGCCCAGCCTTGAGGCTGTGTGGGCCAGGCCTGTGGGGACAAAAGTCTGAAAACACAAACTCTGCTTAGGATTGGGGACATAGGTATGGCACGCCCAATCTACAGACCGTGATAACACTTAGGGATATGAAAAAGGGTGAGTTTGAGGTGCTTGCTCAGGTTTTGTCTCTGGATTTGTGTCAACAATGTGGGTGGAATGCTGGCGTGGCCTCATGGGTTGTGGATGGCTTTCCTTCTCTGAGGATTTGACCCGATCCCAAGAGTTTGGGTACATTCTGTGGGATGGGGGGAGTCTTTTCTGTTTTTTATTTTATTTTATTTTATATTTTATTTTATGGACCTCAAGTGTCCCAATAAAAGAGGGATTCCAGAGCAGAGTCCTTGGGAGGGACAACTGGATATCCCCACCTCTGTTTAAGTTTGGGGGCCTAGGGGCATGGCAAGTCCAATAGGCGGGCTCTTGATTCAGACACTGAGAGGCCTTCCTTGAGGACAGGGCTCATGCTGAGGTTCACAATGCCTATTTGTGCCCAACAAGGCCCTCAAGCAGGGGAAGTGCCTCATGGGCCACGCTAGATTCTTCCACACTGAACGTTGGAGAATATGCCAACCACAAGGTTTCCAGCCATGGCGAAGGAAGAGTTGTGGTTTCTGCATCACGTTCACCCCTGGACAGTGTTTGGAGTTTAGGTCTAGGTTCTGAAACCCGAAAAATGAGGTTGGGAAGGGATGAAGACCTAAGGACCTGATGGGTCCAATGAGCTCAGTGTGCGGCCAGCTGTTGAGCGTAGGTCTGGAGGTGTGGGCTCATGCTGTGTCAGACAAGGCATTAGACAGGGTAGACTGCATATTTGGGGTGCAGTCGAGTGGCGTTCAGTTGATCCTTATTCGGGTTTCTAGGTAGCTCCATAAGGCAACGTTTTTCTTCTGGAGGGCAGGCAGTGTGCTGCATTATGGCCCCAGTATTGCCAATCTGTAGGGCTTTTGGGGCAGGGGTGTGAGGACGGTAGTCTGAGAACACAAGCTAGGCTTAGTTTTGGGGGTGAGTGCACAGAAGGCACACTCTGCAGAGCTGAATCAAGATCTCATGCACCTGAAGTCAGGGCGTATATCAGACGTTTGCTCAGGTTGGAGATTCTGTCCATGATGGCCCCTTTATAAAGTGGAGCGTCTCAAGAGGCCATGTAGATTTTCCCACAATGGGAGTTGTGAGATGCTCCAGACTGCAAAGATTCCTTCTGTGGGACACTTGAGACCTGTTGGATGGCACTAGGATGTCCCATGTGGAACGACTCCAGAGTAGGGTTCTAAGGATGGATGCCTGGGCAGCCCGCCTCCCATTCTAGTTGTCTCCTAGCAACAAGGCAGGTTTGATCTGCAGGCCCTGGGGGAGAAACCAAGGGGGTTGAGTTGACATGGACTCTCCCGACAATAGATCATAATGTGGGTTTAAGTCCATGGAGACCTTGGAATGGGGCGCTTGATCCGGGGCCCTGAAAGATTCTCCTAAACAGAGGTTTTTATAGAGCTCCAAAGAGTACATTTCCTATGTGGAGATGAGATTTTTCTGATGAGTGCCTCAGTAATCCCCCGTATTCTGGTATTGGAAACCAGGCCTCTGAGGAGAGATGCCTGGAAACAAAAGCAATGGATCTGATTAGAGCCTAAGTGCCTGTCCAGTTAAATCTTATTCTATGGGGATATCTGTCTCTGGGTCTGAGTGGAGGTAGTTTCCTAACTTGTGAAAGATCTTCCCTGTTTGTCCTGGGCAGCCAACACTATTGGGATGGCCTCGGGGAGTTTGGAGGATTCTCCTAATCTATAGGGTTGTGGCCAATGGAAATGGCAGAATTCCCCTGGAGAGGGAAGCCACAGTCCTGAGGTGTGTCTCCAGGGGCCCCAGCTTGGACGGTGTGTGGGCCAGGACTGTGGGGACAGAAGTCTGAAAACACAAACTCAGCTTAGGTTTGGGGATGTATGTATGAAGGCTCGATCTACAGACAGTAAGAATTTTCCGTGCTATGAACAAAGGGCGAGTATGTGGCGCTTGCTCAAGCTTTTGTCTCTGGATTTTGTGTCAACGGTGGCCGTGGAATGTCGGGGTGTCCTCAAGGGCCATGGACAATTCTTTCTCTGGTGATTTGGCCTGATCCCAAGGGGTTGGGATCATTCTGTGGATGGGAAGAGTCCTTTCTGTATTTTTTTTTTTTTTACCTCAGGTGTTCCACCAAATAGGGATTCCAGAGTAGAGCCCTGAGTAGGGGTGACTAGACATCTCGAACTCTGGTTGAGATTGGGGGACTAGGGGCTTGTCAAGCCCCATATGTGGGCTGTTGTTCCAGTCACTAAGAGGCTTTACATGAGGATAGGGCTCACGCTGATGGTCACAATGTGTGTTTGTGCAAATTGTGGCCCTCAGGGATAGGTGGGGCCTCATAGTCCATGCTGTTTTCTGCTACAATGAACAATGGACAACATGCCAACCACTAGGTTACTTGCCAAGGCGAAGGAGAAGTTCTGATTCTTGCATCACGTTCACTCCTGAGCAGTGAGTGGAGATAAGGCCTAGGTTCTGCAGGTGAAAACTGAGGTTGGTAGAGATGATGGCCTAAAGCCATTGTGGGAGTGATATGCTCTGTGTACGGCCAGCTTTCTGGGTGTTGGACTGGAGGTCTGCCCTCAGGCTGTGTCAGACAGGGCTTTAGTGCACAGGCTAGACTGTATAATTGGGGTATGGTCGCGTGGCATGCAGGTTGTTACTCATTTGGCGTTTCCGGTTAGCCCTATAGGGCAAAATTTTTCTTCTGGAGGGCAGGCAGAGTGCTGCATTGTGTCTCCAGAATTGCCAAACTGGAGGGGTGTGGCCAGGATTGTGAGGAAGGAAGTCTGAAAACACAAGCTAGCACGAGTTTTGGGGCCAAGAGCATGGCAGGCCCACTCTGCAGAGGCTGAATCGAGATCTCCTGCAGGTGAGGTCAGGGCGAGTATCAGATGTTGCCTCAAGCTGGAGTTTGTGTCCATGACAGCCCCTTCCTGAAGGGGGTGGGGGCGTCATGAGGCCAGGGAGGTTTCCCTACGCTGGGAGTTGTGAGCTGCTCCGAACTTCAAAGTTTCCTTCTTCAGGACAGTCGAGTACTATTGGATGGTCCCTTGATGCCCCATACAGAAAGACTCGAGAGCAGGGGCCTAAGCATGGATGCCGAGACACGCCATCTCACCTTCCCATTGCCTGGTCGAGACAAGGCAGGCTCAATCTGCGGGCTCTTGGGTGAGCTACCCAGAAGGCTGAGTTTAAATGGACTCTCCTGAGGATGAGTCATAATGTGGGTTGGTGGGCATGGAGACCTTGGAATGTGGCAGTAGCTAAGGGACTCGGCAGGATTCTCCAACCCGAAGGGCTTGACACAACTCCAACAAGGAAGCTTCCCATGTGGAGATGAGAGGTCTTCTGTCTGGTGCCTCAGGAAAGCCCCGTATGCTGGTCTTCGAACCCAGGCCTCTGAGGAGTGATACCTGGACACCAAAGCAAGAGTTCATAATAGGGCCTAGGGGCCTGTCTGGTTCAATCTTCTGTCTCTGCGGATATCTGTCTGTGTGTCTGCATGGAGGTAGTAGTTGCTCAGCTTGTGTCATAATGCCCCTATTTGTCCAGTGCGGCTTGCGGTAGTGGGATGTCCTTGGGGACCTTGAGGTTTCTACTATTTTGTAGAGTTGTGGCCAATGGAATGGGCAGTTTCTTAGGAGAGGGCAGGCACAGTTCTGTGGTGTGGCTCCAGAGACCCAGCCTGGAGGCTGTGTGGGCCATGGCTGTGCAGACAGACATCCAAAAACCCTAACTCAGCTCAGGTTTGGGGCCGAGGTTACGGCAGGCCTGATCTACAGCCCATGAGGGGAGCTCCTCTGGATATGAAAGAAGGGTGAGAGGGAGGTAGTCGCTCAGGCTTTTGTCTCTGGATGTTTTGTCCACAGTGGCCGTTTAATGTAGGAGTTGCCTCATGGGTCGTAGAAGTCTCCCTCTCTGGTAGTTTGTCCAGCCCCCAAGAGTTTGAGGTCATTCTGTGGGAAGGGAAGTGTCCTGTTTTCTGCTTCATGTGTCCCCCAGTAGAGGGATTCTAGAGCTTAGCAGTGGGTACTGACAACTGGAATACTCGCCCTCTGGTTAAGCCTGGGGGCCTATGGATATGACAAGCCCCATATGCAGGATCTTGGTCCAGCCACTGAGAGGCGTCACTTTAATACGGGACTCACGCTGCAGGTCACAATGCATGTCTGTGCCCTAGGCGGCCCTCAAGCACTGGCGTGGCCTTTCGGACAATGTAGGTTTTCCCACATAGAACGTTGGACAACGTGCCAACCACAAGGTTTCTGGCCATGGGGAAGGAGGAATTCTAATTTCTGCATCACGTTCACCCCTGGGCTGTGATTGGAGATAAGGTCTAGGTTCTGAAGCCTGAAAACCGAGGTTGGGAAGAGATGACGACCTACAGCCATAGCGGGTCCTATGTGTCCAGGTTGGGGCCAGCTGTCTGGGTGTCGTTTGGGAAGTCTTGTCTCAGGCTGTGCCAGACAGGGCATTAGAATACAGGGTGGGCTGTATAATTGCTTTAAAATCGAGTGGCATGCATTAGAAAATCATTTGGGGTTTCTTATTACCATCATAGGGCAAAGTTTTTCTTCTGGAGGGCAGGCAGAGTGCTGCATTGTGGCTTCGGAATTCCCAAACTGGAGGGCTTGTGGGCCAGGAGAGTGAGGACAGAAGTCTGAGAACACAAGCTAGGCTTAGGTTTCGGGGCAAGGACATGGCAGGCACACTCTGCAGAGCTGAATTGAGATCTCATGCGTCTGAAGTCAGGTCGAGGTTCAGACTTTGGCTCAGGTTTGAGTTTCTGTCCATGTTGGCCCCTTCAGTAAGGGGGGGCATTATGAAGCCATGGGGGTTTTCCCACTATTGGAGTTGTGAGATGCTCCAAACCGCAAGGATTCCTTCTGTGGGACAATTAAGATTTGTTGGATGGCTCCAGGACGTCTTATAAGGTATTTTTCCAGAACAGGATTCTAAGTATGGATGCCTGGGCAGCCAGCCTCACATTCCAATTGTCTCCTAGCAACAAGCAACGTTTGATCTGCTGTCTTGGGGTAGCAACAGAGGGGGCTGAGTTGAAATGGACTTTCCTGAGAATGGTCTTAACGTTGGTTTGAGTCCATGGAGACCTTGGTATGGGGCAGTGGCACCAGGGCCCTGAAGGATTCTCCTAACCACAGGTTATGACAAAGCTCCAATGAGCAAGTTTTCCATGGGGAGACGAGATTTGTTTTTAATGGTGCCTCAGGAAACCACCATATGCTGGTATTGGAAACGAGGCCTCTGAGGAGAGATGCCTGGAAACCAAAGCAATGGATCTGATTAGGGCCTAGGGGCCTGTCCGGTTCAATATTCTTCTCTGGGGACATCTGTTGTCTGAGTGGAGGTAGTTGCTCAGCTGGTTTGAGATCACCCCTGTTTGTCCTGGGCGGCCTACACTATTGGGATGGCCTCGGTGACTTTGGAGTTTTTTCCTCATTTGCAAGGTTGTGGCCAATGGAATGGGAAGAATTCCCTTGAAAGGGAAGCACAGTCCTGAGGTGTGGCTCCAAGGACCCAAGTGTGGAGCGTGTGTGGTCCAGGGCTATTTGGACAAAAGTCTGAAAACACAAACTCCACTTAGGTTGGGGGATGTAGGTATGGCCGGCCCGATCTATAGACCGTGAGGAGAACTCTTCGGGATATGAACAAAGGGCGATGTGAGATGCTTGCTCATGCTTTTTTTTTTTTTTTTCTGGAAATGTGTCACCGATTGCCATGGAATGTCGGGGTGTCCTCATGGGCCATCGATGAGGCTCCCTTTCTGGGGATTTGACCTGATCCCAAGAGTTTGAGGTCATTCTGTGGGAAGGGAGGAGGCCTTTCTGTTTTTTTGTTTATTTTTTTTGTTTTTGTTTTTGTTTTTTTTTTTTTACCTCAGGTGGACCACCAAAAGAGGGATTCCAGAGCAGAGTCGTGGGTTGGGGCAACTGGACAACCAGACCTCTGGTTAACATTGGGACCTAAGAACATGGCAAGCCCCATATGTGGGCTCTTGGTCCAGACACTGAGAGGCTTTCCTTGAGTATAGGTCTCACACTGAGTTTCACAATGTGTTTTTGTGCCCACGGAGCCCCTCAAGTCAGGGCGTGGCCTAATGTACCATGCTGGTTTCTCCTACACTGAACGTTGCACAATATGGCAACCACAAGTTTTCTGGCCATGGGGAAGAAGGAGTTCTAATTTCTGCCACACTTTCACTCCTGGACTGTGATTGGATTTAAGGTCTAGGTTCTGAAGCCTGAAAACTGAGGTTGGGAAGAGATGAAGACCTAAGGCCATGGTGTGTCTGATGTGCTCAGTGTTCGGCCAGCTGTTGAGTGTGGGTTGGGAGGTG
Organism: Mustela nivalis; assembly: GCF_964662115.1. Lineage (NCBI taxonomy): Eukaryota > Metazoa > Chordata > Mammalia > Carnivora > Mustelidae > Mustela > Mustela nivalis. The sequence goes on from NW_028136248.1 coordinate 618,338, forward strand.
CAGGCTCAGGCTGTGGCAGACAGGGAATTAGTGCCCAGGCTAGACTGTATCATTGGGGTGCAGTCGAGTTTCGTGCAGGATGGTACTCATTTGTGGTTACTGGGTAGCCCCAGAGGGCAACGTTTTTCTTCTGGAGGGAAGACACAGTGCCACATAGTGGCTCCAGAATTCCCAAACTGGAAGGCTTGTGGGCCAGGAGTGTGAGGAAAAAATTCTGAGAACACAAGCCAGACTTAGATTTCGGGGTGAGGGGATGGCAGGCACCCTCTGCAGAGATGATTTGATATCCTGTATACCTGAAGACAGAGCTAGGATCAGACGTTGGCTTAGGTCGAAGTTTCTGTCCATGACGGCCCCTTCATGAAGGGGACGGTGTCACGAGGACATGGAGGTTTTCCCACGATGGGAATTGTGAGATGCTCCAAACTGCAATGATTCCTTCTGTGGGACAGTCGAGACCTGTTGGATGGCTCCAGGACATCCCATAAGGAAGTTATCCAGAGCAGGGTTCTAAGGATTGATGCCTGGGCAGCCTGCCTCCCATTCCGGGTGTCTCATAGAGCCAAGGCAAGTTCGATCTGCTGGATCTACGGGAGCATCCGAGGCGGGTGTGTTGAAATGGGTGAGTTGAGGATGGGTCATAATGTGCATTTGTGTCCATGTAGACCTTGGAATGGGGTGCTTGAACCGGGGCCTTGAGGGATGTTCATAACAGGAGGTTTTGATGGAGTTCTAAAGAGTATGTTTCCTATGTAGAGAGGAGAATTGTTTTGATGAGTGCCTAAGGAATCTCCCATATGCTGGTATTGGAAACCAGGCCTCTGAGGAGAGATGACTGGAATCAAAAGCAATGGATCTGATTAGGGCCTAAGTGCCTGTCCAGTTCAATCTTATTCTATGGGGATATCTGTCTCTGGGTCTGAGTGGAGGTAGTTTCCTAAGTTGTGAAAGATCATCCCAGTGTGTCCTGGGCAGCCAACACTATTCGGATGGCCTCGGGGAGTTCGGAGGATTCTCCTAATCTATTGGGTTGTGGACAATGGAAATGGCAGAATTCCCCTGGAGAGGGAAGCCACAGTCCTGAGGTGTGGCTCCAGGGGCCCCAGCTTGGATGGTGTGTGGGCCAGGCCTGTGGGGACAGAAGTCTGAAAACACAAACTCAGCTTAGGTTTGGGGATGTATGTATGAAGGCTCGATCTACAGAACGTGAGAATTTTCCGGGCTATGAACAAAGGGCGAGTATGTGGCGATTGCTCAGGCTTTTGTCTCTGGATTTTGTGTCAACGGTGGCCGTGGAATGTCGGGATGTCCTCAAGGGCCATGGACAATTCTGTCTCTGGTGATATGGCCTGATCCCAAGGGGTTGGGATCATTCTGTGGATGGGAAGAGTCCTTTCTGTATTTTTTTTTTTTTTTACCTCAGGTGTCCCACCAAAATGGGATTCCAGAGTAGAGCCCTGAGTAGGGGTGACTAGTCATCTCGAACTCTGGTTGAGATTGGGGGACTAGAGGCTTGGCAAGCCCCATATGTGGGCTGTTGTTCCAGTCACTAAGAGCCTTTACATGAGGATAGGGCTCACGCTGAGGGGCACAATGTGTGTTTGTGCATATTGTGGCCCTCAGGGTTAGGTGGGGCCTCATAGTCCATGCTGCTTTCTCCTACAATAAACATTGGACAACATGCCAACCACTAGGTTACTTGCCAAGGCGAAGGAGAAGTTCTGATTCTTGCATCACATTCATTCCAGAGCAGTGAGTGGAGATAAGGTCTAGGTTCTGAAGGTGAAAACTGAGGTTGGGTAGAGATGATGGCCTAAAGCCATTGCGGGTGTGATATGCTCTGTGTACGGCCAGCTTTCTGGGTGTTGGACTGGAGGTCTGCCCTCAGGCTGTGTCAGACAGGGCTTTAGTGCACAGGCTAGACTGTATAATTGGGGTATGGTCGAGTGGCATGCAGGTTGTTACTCATTTGGCGTTTCCGGTTAGCCCTATAGGGCAACATTTTTCTTCTGGAGGGCAGGCAGAGTGCTGCATTGCGTCTCCGGAATTGCCAAACTGGAGGGGTGTGGCCAGGATTGTGAGGAAGGAAGTCTGAAAACACAAGCTAGCACGAGTTTTTGGGCCAAGAGCATGGCAGGCCCACTCTGCAGAGGCTGAATCGAGATCTCCTGCAGGTGAGGTCAGGGCGAGTATCAGATGTTGCCTCAAGCTGGAGTTTGTGTCCATGACGGCCCCTTCCTGAAGGGGGTGGAGACGTCATGAGGCCAGGGATGTTTCCCTACGCTGGGAGTTGTGAGCTGCTCCAAACTTCAAAGTTTCCTTCTTCAGGACAGTCGAGTACTATTGGATGGTTCCAGGATGCCCCATACAGAAAGACTCGAGAGCAGGGGCCTAAGCATGGATGCCGAGAAACGCCAACTCACCTTCCCATTGCCTGGTCGAGAGAAGGCACGCTCAATCTGTGGGCTCTTGGGTGAGCTACCCAGAAGGCTGAGTTTAAATGGACTCTCCTGAGGATGAGTCATAATGTGGGTTGGTGGCCATGGAGACCTTGGAATGTGGCAGTAGCTAAGGGACTCTGCAGGATTCTCCAACCCGAAGGGCTTGACACAACTCCAACAAGGAAGCTTCCCATGTGGAGATGAGAGGTCTTCTGTCTGGTGCCTCAGGAAAGCCCCGTATGCTGGTCTTCGAACCCAGGCCTCTGAGGAGTGATACCTTGACACCAAAGCAAGAGTTCATAATAGGGCCTAGGGGCCTGTCTGGTTCAATCTTCTGTCTCTGCGGATATCTGTCTGTGTGTCTGCATGGAGGTAGTAGTTGCTCAGCTTGTGGCATAATGCCCCTATTTGTCCAGTGCGGCTTGCGGTAGTGGGATTTCCTTGGGGACCTTGAGGTTTCTACTATTTTGTAGAGTTGTGGCCAATGGAATGGGCAGTTTCTTAGGAGAGAGCAGGCACAGTTCTGTGGTGTGGCTCCAGAGACCGCAGCCTGGAGGCTGTGTGGGCCATGGCTGTGCAGACAGACATCCAAAAACCCTAACTCAGCTCAGGTTTGGGGCCGAGGTTACGGCAGGCCTGATCTACAGCCCATGAGGGGAGCTCCTCTGGATATGAAAGAAGGGTGAGAGGGAGGCAGTCGCTCAGGCTTTTGTCTCTGGATGTTTTGTCCACAATGTCCGTTTAATGTAGGAGTTGCCTCATGGGTCGTAGAAGTCTCCCTCTCTGGTAGTTTGTCCAGCCGCCAAGTGTTTGGGGTCATTCTGTGGGAAGGGAAGTGTCCGGTTTTCTGCCTCATGTGTCCCCTCAGTAGAGGGATTCTAGAGCATAGCAGTGGGTACTGACAACTGGAATACTCGCCCTCTGGTTAAGGCTGGGGGCCTATGGATATGACAAGCCCCATATGCAGGATCTTGGTCCAGCCACTGAGAGGCGTTACTTTAATACGGGACTCATGCTGCAGGTCACAATGCATGTCTGTGCCCTAGGCGGCCCTCAAGCACTGGCGTGGCCTTTCGGACAATGTAGGTTTTCCCACATAGAACGTTGGACAACATGTCAACCACAAGGTTTCTGGCCATGGGGAAGGAGGAATTCTAATTTCTGCATCACGTTCACCCCTGGGCAGTGATTGGAGATAAGGTCTAGGTTCTGAAACCTGAAAACCGAGGTTGGGAAGAGATGACGACCTACAGCCATAGCGGGTCCTATGTGTCCAGGTTGGGGCCAGCTGTCTGGGTGTCGTTTGGGATGTCTTGTCTCAGGCTGTGCCAGACAGGGCATTAGAATACAGGGTGGGCTGTATAATTGCTTTACAATCGAGTGGCATGCATTAGAAAATCATTTGGGGTTTCTTATTAGCAGCATAGGGCAAAGTTTTTCTTCTGGAGGGCAGGCAGAGTGCTGCATTGTGGCTTCGGAATTCCCAAACTGGAGGGCTTGTGGGCCAGGAGAGTGAGGACGGAAGTCTGAGAACACAAGCTAGGCTTAGGTTTCGGGGCAAGGACATGGCAGGCACACTCTGCAGAGCTGAATTGAGATTTCATGCGTCTGAAGTCAGGTCCAGCTTCAGACTTTGGCTCAGGTTTGAGTTTCTGTCCATGTGGGCCCCTTCAGGAAGGGGGGGCATTATGAGGCCATGGGGGTTTTCCCACTATTGGAGTTGTGAGATGCTCCACACCACAAGGATTCCTTCTGTGGGACAATTAAGATTTGTTGGATGGCTCCAGGACGTCTTATAAGGTATTTTTCCAGAACAGGGTTCTAAGTATGGATGCCAGGGTAGCCAGCCTCACATTCCAATTGTCTCCTAGCAACAAGCAAGGTTTGATCTGCTGTCTTGGGGTAGTAACAGAGGGGGCTGAGTTGAAATGGACTTTCCTGAGAATGGTCTTAACGTTGGTTTGAGTCCATGGAAACCTTGGTATGGGGCAATGGCACCAGGGCCCTGAAGGATTCTCCTAACCAGAGGTTATGACAAAGCTCCAATGAGCAAGTTTTCCATGGGGAGACGAGATTTGTTTTTAATGGTGCCTCAGGAAACCACCATATGCTGGTATTGGAAACGAGGCCTCTGAGGAGAGATGCCTGGAAACCAAAGCAATGGATCTGATTAGGGCCTAGGGGCCTGTCCGGTTCAATATTCTTCTCTGGGGACATCTGTTGTCTGAGTGGAGGTAGTTGCTCAGCTGGTTTGAGATCACCCCTGTTTGTCCTGGGCGGCCTACACTAATGGGATGGCCTCGGTGACTTTGGAGGTTTTTCCTCATTTGCAAGGTTGTGGCCAATGGAATGGGAAGAATTCCCTTGAAAGGGAAGCACAGTCCTGAGGTGTGGCTCCAAGGACCCAAGTGTGGAGCGTGTGTGGTCCAGGGCTATTTGGACAAAAGTCTGAAAACACAAACTCCACTTAGGTTGGGGGATGTAGGTATGGCCGGCCCGATCTATAGACCGTGAGGAGAACTCTTCGGGATATGAACAAAGGGCGATGTGAGATGCTTGCTCATGCTTTTTTTTTTTTTTTCTGGAAATGTGTCACCGATTGCCATGGAATGACGGGGTGTCCTCACGGGCCATCGATGAGGCTCCCTTTCTGGGGATTTGACCTGATCCTAAGAGTTTGAGGTCATTCTGTGGGAAGGGAGGAGGCATTTCTGTTTTTTTGTTTATTTTTTTTGTTTTTGTTTTTGTTTTTTTTTTTTACCTCAGGTGGACCACCAAAAGAGGGATTCCAGAGCAGAGTCGTGGGTTGGGGCAACTGGACAACCAGACCTCTGGTTAACATTGGGACCTAAGAACATGGCAAGCCCCATATGTGGGCTCTTGGTCCAGACACTGAGAGGCTTTCCTTGAGGATAGGTCTCACACTGAGTTTCACAATGTGTTTTTGTGCCCACGGAGCCCCTCAAGTCAGGGCGTGGCCTAATGTACCATGCTGGTTTCTCCTACACTGAACGTTGCACAATATGGCAACCACAAGTTTTCTGGCCATGGGGAAGAAGGAGTTCTAATTTCTGCCACACTTTCACTCCTGGACTGTGATTGGATTTAAGGTCTAGGTTCTGAAGCCTGAAAACTGAGGTTGGGAAGAGATGAAGACCTAAGGCCATGGTGTGTCTGATGTGCTCAGTGTTCGGCCAGCTGTTGAGTGTGGGTTGGGAGGTGCAGGCTCAGGCTGTGGCAGACAGGGAATTAGTGCCCAGGCTAGACTGTATCATTGGGGTGCAGTCGAGTTTCGTGCAGGATGGTACTCATTTGTGGTTACTGGGTAGCCCCAGAGGGCAACGTTTTTCTTCTGGAGGGAAGACACAGTGCCACATAGTGGCTCCAGAATTCCCAAACTGGAAGGCTTGTGGGCCAGGAGTGTGAGGAAAAAATTCTGAGAACACAAGCCAGACTTAGATTTCGGGGTGAGGGGACGGCAGGCACCCTCTGCAGAGATGATTTGATATCCTGTATACCTGAAGACAGAGCTAGGATCAGACGTTGGCTTAGGTCAAAGTTTCTGTCCATGACGGCCCCTTCATGAAGGGGACGGTGTCACGAGGACATGGAGGTTTTCCCACGATGGGAATTGTGAGATGCTCCAAACTGCAATGATTCCTTCTGTGGGACAGTCGAGACCTGTTGGATGGCTCCAGGACATCCCATAAGGAAGTTATCCAGAGCAGGGTTCTAAGGATGGATGCCTGGGCAGCCTGCCTCCCATTCCGGGTGTCTCATAGAGCCAAGGCAAGTTCGATCTGCTGGATCTACGGGAGCATCCGAGGCGGGTGTGTTGAAATGGGTGAGTTGAGGATGGGTCATAATGTGCATTTGTGTCCATGTAGACCTTGGAATGGGGTGCTTGAACCGGGGCCTTGAGGGATGTTCATAACAGGAGGTTTTGATGGAGTTCTAAAGAGTATGTTTCCTATGTAGAGAGGAGAATTGTTTTGATGAGTGCCTAAGGAATCTCCCATATGCTGGTATTGGAAACCAGGCCTCTGAGGAGAGATGACTGGAATCAAAAGCAATGGATCTGATTAGGGCCTAAGTGCCTGTCCAGTTCAATCTTATTCTATGGGGATATCTGTCTCTGGGTCTGAGTGGAGGTAGTTTCCTAAGTTGTGAAAGATCATCCCAGTGTGTCCTGGGCAGCCAACACTATTCGGATGGCCTCGGGGAGTTCGGAGGATTCTCCTAATCTATTGGGTTGTGGACAATGGAAATGGCAGAATTCCCCTGGAGAGGGAAGCCACAGTCCTGAGGTGTGGCTCCAGGGGCCCCAGCTTGGATGGTGTGTGGGCCAGGCCTGTGGGGACAGAAGTCTGAAAACACAAACTCAGCTTAGGTTTGGGGATGTATGTATGAAGGCTCGATCTACAGAACGTGAGAATTTTCCGGGCTATGAACAAAGGGCGAGTATGTGGCGATTGCTCAGGCTTTTGTCTCTGGATTTTGTGTCAACGGTGGCCGTGGAATGTCGGGATGTCCTCAAGGGCCATGGACAATTCTGTCTCTGGTGATATGGCCTGATCCCAAGGGGTTGGGATCATTCTGTGGATGGGAAGAGTCCTTTCTGTATTTTTTTTTTTTTTACCTCAGGTGTCCCACCAAAATGGGATTCCAGAGTAGAGCCCTGAGTAGGGGTGACTAGTCATCTCGAACTCTGGTTGAGATTGGGGGACTAGAGGCTTGGCAAGCCCCATATGTGGGCTGTTGTTCCAGTCACTAAGAGCCTTTACATGAGGATAGGGCTCACGCTGAGGGTCACAATGTGTGTTTGTGCATATTGTGGCCCTCAGGGTTAGGTGGGGCCTCATAGTCCATGCTGCTTTCTCCTACAATAAACATTGGACAACATGCCAACCACTAGGTTACTTGCCAAGGCGAAGGAGAAGTTCTGATTCTTGCATCACATTCATTCCAGAGCAGTGAGTGGAGATAAGGTCTAGGTTCTGAAGGTGAAAACTGAGGTTGGGTAGAGATGATGGCCTAAAGCCATTGCGGGTGTGATATGCTCTGTGTACGGCCAGCTTTCTGGGTGTTGGACTGGAGGTCTGCCCTCAGGCTGTGTCAGACAGGGCTTTAGTGCACAGGCTAGACTGTATAATTGGGGTATGGTCGCGTGGCATGCAGGTTGTTACTCATTTGGCGTTTCCGGTTAGCCCTATAGGGCAACATTTTTCTTCTGGAGGGCAGGCAGAGTGCTGCATTGCGTCTCCGGAATTGCCAAACTGGAGGGGTGTGGCCAGGATTGTGAGGAAGGAAGTCTGAAAACACAAGCTAGCACGAGGTTTTGGGCCAAGAGCATGGCAGGCCCACTCTGCAGAGGCTGAATCGAGATCTCCTGCAGGTGAGGTCAGGGCGAGTATCAGATGTTGCCTCAAGCTGGAGTTTGTGTCCATGACGGCCCCTTCCTGAAGGGGGTGGAGACGTCATGAGGCCAGGGATGTTTCCCTACGCTGGGAGTTGTGAGCTGCTCCAAACTTCAAAGTTTCCTTCTTCAGGACAGTCGAGTACTATTGGATGGTTCCAGGATGCCCCATACAGAAAGACTCGAGAGCAGGGGCCTAAGCATGGATGCCGAGAAACGCCAACTCACCTTCCCATTGCCTGGTCGAGAGAAGGCACGCTCAATCTGTGGGCTCTTGGGTGAGCTACCCAGAAGGCTGAGTTTAAATGGACTCTCCTGAGGATGAGTCATAATGTGGGTTGGTGGCCATGGAGACCTTGGAATGTGGCAGTAGCTAAGGGACTCTGCAGGATTCTCCAACCCGAAGGCCTTGACACAACTCCAACAAGGAAGCTTCCCATGTGGAGATGAGAGGTCTTCTGTCTGGTGCCTCAGGAAAGCCCCGTATGCTGGTCTTCGAACCCAGGCCTCTGAGGAGTGATACCTTGACACCAAAGCAAGAGTTCATAATAGGGCCTAGGGGCCTGTCTGGTTCAATCTTCTGTCTCTGCGGATATCTGTCTGTGTGTCTGCATGGAGGTAGTAGTTGCTCAGCTTGTGGCATAATGCCCCTATTTGTCCAGTGCGGCTTGCGGTAGTGGGATTTCCTTGGGGACCTTGAGGTTTCTACTATTTTGTAGAGTTGTGGCCAATGGAATGGGCAGTTTCTTAGGAGAGAGCAGGCACAGTTCTGTGGTGTGGCTCCAGAGACCGCAGCCTGGAGGCTGTGTGGGCCATGGCTGTGCAGACAGACATCCAAAAACCCTAACTCAGCTCAGGTTTGGGGCCGAGGTTACGGCAGGCCTGATCTACAGCCCATGAGGGGAGCTCCTCTGGATATGAAAGAAGGGTGAGAGGGAGGCAGTCGCTCAGGCTTTTGTCTCTGGATGTTTTGTCCACAATGTCCGTTTAATGTAGGAGTTGCCTCATGGGTCGTAGAAGTCTCCCTCTCTGGTAGTTTGTCCAGCCGCCAAGTGTTTGGGGTCATTCTGTGGGAAGGGAAGTGTCCGGTTTTCTGCCTCATGTGTCCCCTCAGTAGAGGGATTCTAGAGCATAGCAGTGGGTACTGACAACTGGAATACTCGCCCTCTGGTTAAGGCTGGGGGCCTATGGATATGACAAGCCCCATATGCAGGATCTTGGTCCAGCCACTGAGAGGCGTTACTTTAATACGGGACTCATGCTGCAGGTCACAATGCATGTCTGTGCCCTAGGCGGCCCTCAAGCACTGGCGTGGCCTTTCGGACAATGTAGGTTTTCCCACATAGAACGTTGGACAACATGTCAACCACAAGGTTTCTGGCCATGGGGAAGGAGGAATTCTAATTTCTGCATCACGTTCACCCCTGGGCAGTGATTGGAGATAAGGTCTAGGTTCTGAAACCTGAAAACCGAGGTTGGGAAGAGATGACGACCTACAGCCATAGCGGGTCCTATGTGTCCAGGTTGGGGCCAGCTGTCTGGGTGTCGTTTGGGATGTCTTGTCTCAGGCTGTGCCAGACAGGGCATTAGAATACAGGGTGGGCTGTATAATTGCTTTACAATCGAGTGGCATGCATTAGAAAATCATTTGGGGTTTCTTATTAGCAGCATAGGGCAAAGTTTTTCTTCTGGAGGGCAGGCAGAGTGCTGCATTGTGGCTTCGGAATTCCCAAACTGGAGGGCTTGTGGGCCAGGAGAGTGAGGACGGAAGTCTGAGAACACAAGCTAGGCTTAGGTTTCGGGGCAAGGACATGGCAGGCACACTCTGCAGAGCTGAATTGAGATTTCATGCGTCTGAAGTCAGGTCCAGCTTCAGACTTTGGCTCAGGTTTGAGTTTCTGTCCATGTGGGCCCCTTCAGGAAGGGGGGGCATTATGAGGCCATGGGGGTTTTCCCACTATTGGAGTTGTGAGATGCTCCACACCACAAGGATTCCTTCTGTGGGACAATTAAGATTTGTTGGATGGCTCCAGGACGTCTTATAAGGTATTTTTCCAGAACAGGGTTCTAAGTATGGATGCCAGGGTAGCCAGCCTCACATTCCAATTGTCTCCTAGCAACAAGCAAGGTTTGATCTGCTGTCTTGGGGTAGTAACAGAGGGGGCTGAGTTGAAATGGACTTTCCTGAGAATGGTCTTAACGTTGGTTTGAGTCCATGGAAACCTTGGTATGGGGCAATGGCACCAGGGCCCTGAAGGATTCTCCTAACCAGAGGTTATGACAAAGCTCCAATGAGCAAGTTTTCCATGGGGAGACGAGATTTGTTTTTAATGGTGCCTCAGGAAACCACCATATGCTGGTATTGGAAACGAGGCCTCTGAGGAGAGATGCCTGGAAACCAAAGCAATGGATCTGATTAGGGCCTAGGGGCCTGTCCGGTTCAATATTCTTCTCTGGGGACATCTGTTGTCTGAGTGGAGGTAGTTGCTCAGCTGGTTTGAGATCACCCCTGTTTGTCCTGGGCGGCCTACACTAATGGGATGGCCTCGGTGACTTTGGAGGTTTTTCCTCATTTGCAAGGTTGTGGCCAATGGAATGGGAAGAATTCCCTTGAAAGGGAAGCACAGTCCTGAGGTGTGGCTCCAAGGACCCAAGTGTGGAGCGTGTGTGGTCCAGGGCTATTTGGACAAAAGTCTGAAAACACAAACTCCACTTAGGTTGGGGGATGTAGGTATGGCCGGCCCGATCTATAGACCGTGAGGAGAACTCTTCGGGATATGAACAAAGGGCGATGTGAGATGCTTGCTCATGCTTTTTTTTTTTTTTTCTGGAAATGTGTCACCGATTGCCATGGAATGACGGGGTGTCCTCACGGGCCATCGATGAGGCTCCCTTTCTGGGGATTTGACCTGATCCTAAGAGTTTGAGGTCATTCTGTGGGAAGGGAGGAGGCCTTTCTGTTTTTTTGTTTATTTTTTTTGTTTTTGTTTTTGTTTTTTTTTTTTACCTCAGGTGGACCACCAAAAGAGGGATTCCAGAGCAGAGTCGTGGGTTGGGGCAACTGGACAACCAGACCTCTGGTTAACATTGGGACCTAAGAACATGGCAAGCCCCATATGTGGGCTCTTGGTCCAGACACTGAGAGGCTTTCCTTGAGGATAGGTCTCACACTGAGTTTCACAATGTGTTTTTGTGCCCACGGAGCCCCTCAAGTCAGGGCGTGGCCTAATGTACCATGCTGGTTTCTCCTACACTGAACGTTGCACAATATGGCAACCACAAGTTTTCTGGCCATGGGGAAGAAGGAGTTCTAATTTCTGCCACACTTTCACTCCTGGACTGTGATTGGATTTAAGGTCTAGGTTCTGAAGCCTGAAAACTGAGGTTGGGAAGAGATGAAGACCTAAGGCCATGGTGTGTCTGATGTGCTCAGTGTTCGGCCAGCTGTTGAGTGTGGGTTGGGAGGTGCAGGCTCAGGCTGTGGCAGACAGGGAATTAGTGCCCAGGCTAGACTGTATCATTGGGGTGCAGTCGAGTTTCGTGCAGGATGGTACTCATTTGTGGTTACTGGGTAGCCCCAGAGGGCAACGTTTTTCTTCTGGAGGGAAGACACAGTGCCACATAGTGGCTCCAGAATTCCCAAACTGGAAGGCTTGTGGGCCAGGAGTGTGAGGAAAAAATTCTGAGAACACAAGCCAGACTTAGATTTCGGGGTGAGGGGACGGCAGGCACCCTCTGCAGAGATGATTTGATATCCTGTATACCTGAAGACAGAGCTAGGATCAGACGTTGGCTTAGGTCAAAGTTTCTGTCCATGACGGCCCCTTCATGAAGGGGACGGTGTCACGAGGACATGGAGGTTTTCCCACGATGGGAATTGTGAGATGCTCCAAACTGCAATGATTCCTTCTGTGGGACAGTCGAGACCTGTTGGATGGCTCCAGGACATCCCATAAGGAAGTTATCCAGAGCAGGGTTCTAAGGATGGATGCCTGGGCAGCCTGCCTCCCATTCCGGGTGTCTCATAGAGCCAAGGCAAGTTCGATCTGCTGGATCTACGGGAGCATCCGAGGCGGGTGTGTTGAAATGGGTGAGTTGAGGATGGGTCATAATGTGCATTTGTGTCCATGTAGACCTTGGAATGGGGTGCTTGAACCGGGGCCTTGAGGGATGTTCATAACAGGAGGTTTTGATGGAGTTCTAAAGAGTATGTTTCCTATGTAGAGAGGAGAATTGTTTTGATGAGTGCCTAAGGAATCTCCCATATGCTGGTATTGGAAACCAGGCCTCTGAGGAGAGATGACTGGAATCAAAAGCAATGGATCTGATTAGGGCCTAAGTGCCTGTCCAGTTCAATCTTATTCTATGGGGATATCTGTCTCTGGGTCTGAGTGGAGGTAGTTTCCTAAGTTGTGAAAGATCATCCCAGTGTGTCCTGGGCAGCCAACACTATTCGGATGGCCTCGGGGAGTTCGGAGGATTCTCCTAATCTATTGGGTTGTGGACAATGGAAATGGCAGAATTCCCCTGGAGAGGGAAGCCACAGTCCTGAGGTGTGGCTCCAGGGGCCCCAGCTTGGATGGTGTGTGGGCCAGGCCTGTGGGGACAGAAGTCTGAAAACACAAACTCAGCTTAGGTTTGGGGATGTATGTATGAAGGCTCGATCTACAGAACGTGAGAATTTTCCGGGCTATGAACAAAGGGCGAGTATGTGGCGATTGCTCAGGCTTTTGTCTCTGGATTTTGTGTCAACGGTGGCCGTGGAATGTCGGGATGTCCTCAAGGGCCATGGACAATTCTGTCTCTGGTGATATGGCCTGATCCCAAGGGGTTGGGATCATTCTGTGGATGGGAAGAGTCCTTTCTGTATTTTTTTTTTTTTTACCTCAGGTGTCCCACCAAAATGGGATTCCAGAGTAGAGCCCTGAGTAGGGGTGACTAGTCATCTCGAACTCTGGTTGAGATTGGGGGACTAGAGGCTTGGCAAGCCCCATATGTGGGCTGTTGTTCCAGTCACTAAGAGCCTTTACATGAGGATAGGGCTCACGCTGAGGGGCACAATGTGTGTTTGTGCATATTGTGGCCCTCAGGGTTAGGTGGGGCCTCATAGTCCATGCTGCTTTCTCCTACAATAAACATTGGACAACATGCCAACCACTAGGTTACTTGCCAAGGCGAAGGAGAAGTTCTGATTCTTGCATCACATTCATTCCAGAGCAGTGAGTGGAGATAAGGTCTAGGTTCTGAAGGTGAAAACTGAGGTTGGGTAGAGATGATGGCCTAAAGCCATTGCGGGTGTGATATGCTCTGTGTACGGCCAGCTTTCTGGGTGTTGGACTGGAGGTCTGCCCTCAGGCTGTGTCAGACAGGGCTTTAGTGCACAGGCTAGACTGTATAATTGGGGTATGGTCGCGTGGCATGCAGGTTGTTACTCATTTGGCGTTTCCGGTTAGCCCTATAGGGCAACATTTTTCTTCTGGAGGGCAGGCAGAGTGCTGCATTGCGTCTCCGGAATTGCCAAACTGGAGGGGTGTGGCCAGGATTGTGAGGAAGGAAGTCTGAAAACACAAGCTAGCACGAGTTTTGGGGCCAAGAGCATGGCAGGCCCACTCTGCAGAGGCTGAATCGAGATCTCCTGCAGGTGAGGTCAGGGCGAGTATCAGATGTTGCCTCAAGCTGGAGTTTGTGTCCATGACGGCCCCTTCCTGAAGGGGGTGGAGACGTCATGAGGCCAGGGATGTTTCCCTACGCTGGGAGTTGTGAGCTGCTCCAAACTTCAAAGTTTCCTTCTTCAGGACAGTCGAGTACTATTGGATGGTTCCAGGATGCCCCATACAGAAAGACTCGAGAGCAGGGGCCTAAGCATGGATGCCGAGAAACGCCAACTCACCTTCCCATTGCCTGGTCGAGAGAAGGCACGCTCAATCTGTGGGCTCTTGGGTGAGCTACCCAGAAGGCTGAGTTTAAATGGACTCTCCTGAGGATGAGTCATAATGTGGGTTGGTGGCCATGGAGACCTTGGAATGTGGCAGTAGCTAAGGGACTCGGCAGGATTCTCCAACCCGAAGGGCTTGACACAACTCCAACAAGGAAGCTTCCCATGTGGAGATGAGAGGTCTTCTGTCTGGTGCCTCAGGAAAGCCCCGTATGCTGGTCTTCGAACCCAGGCCTCTGAGGAGTGATACCTTGACACCAAAGCAAGAGTTCATAATAGGGCCTAGGGGCCTGTCTGGTTCAATCTTCTGTCTCTGCGGATATCTGTCTGTGTGTCTGCATGGAGGTAGTAGTTGCTCAGCTTGTGGCATAATGCCCCTATTTGTCCAGTGCGGCTTGCGGTAGTGGGATGTCCTTGGGGACCTTGAGGTTTCTACTATTTTGTAGAGTTGTGGCCAATGGAATGGGCAGTTTCTTAGGAGAGAGCAGGCACAGTTCTGTGGTGTGGCTCCAGAGACCCCATCCTGGAGGCTGTGTGGGCCATGGCTGTGCAGACAGACATCCAAAAACCCTAACTCAGCTCAGGTTTGGGGCCGAGGTTACGGCAGGCCTGATCTACAGCCCATGAGGGGAGCTCCTCTGGATATGAAAGAAGGGTGAGAGGGAGGCAGTCGCTCAGGCTTTTGTCTCTGGATGTTTTGTCCACAATGTCCGTTTAATGTAGGAGTTGCCTCATGGGTCGTAGAAGTCTCCCTCTCTGGTAGTTTGTCCAGCCGCCAAGTGTTTGGGGTCATTCTGTGGGAAGGGAAGTGTCCGGTTTTCTGCCTCATGTGTCCCCTCAGTAGAGGGATTCTAGAGCATAGCAGTGGGTACTGACAACTGGAATACTCGCCCTCTGGTTAAGGCTGGGGGCCTATGGATATGACAAGCCCCATATGCAGGATCTTGGTCCAGCCACTGAGAGGCGTTACTTTAATACGGGACTCATGCTGCAGGTCACAATGCATGTCTGTGCCCTAGGCGGCCCTCAAGCACTGGCGTGGCCTTTCGGACAATGTAGGTTTTCCCACATAGAACGTTGGACAACATGTCAACCACAAGGTTTCTGGCCATGGGGAAGGAGGAATTCTAATTTCTGCATCACGTTCACCCCTGGGCAGTGATTGGAGATAAGGTCTAGGTTCTGAAACCTGAAAACCGAGGTTGGGAAGAGATGACGACCTACAGCCATAGCGGGTCCTATGTGTCCAGGTTGGGGCCAGCTGTCTGGGTGTCGTTTGGGATGTCTTGTCTCAGGCTGTGCCAGACAGGGCATTAGAATACAGGGTGGGCTGTATAATTGCTTTACAATCGAGTGGCATGCATTAGAAAATCATTTGGGGTTTCTTATTAGCAGCATAGGGCAAAGTTTTTCTTCTGGAGGGCAGGCAGAGTGCTGCATTGTGGCTTCGGAATTCCCAAACTGGAGGGCTTGTGGGCCAGGAGAGTGAGGACGGAAGTCTGAGAACACAAGCTAGGCTTAGGTTTCGGGGCAAGGACATGGCAGGCACACTCTGCAGAGCTGAATTGAGATTTCATGCGTCTGAAGTCAGGTCCAGCTTCAGACTTTGGCTCAGGTTTGAGTTTCTGTCCATGTGGGCCCCTTCAGGAAGGGGGGGCATTATGAGGCCATGGGGGTTTTCCCACTATTGGAGTTGTGAGATGCTCCACACCACAAGGATTCCTTCTGTGGGACAATTAAGATTTGTTGGATGGCTCCAGGACGTCTTATAAGGTATTTTTCCAGAACAGGGTTCTAAGTATGGATGCCAGGGTAGCCAGCCTCACATTCCAATTGTCTCCTAGCAACAAGCAAGGTTTGATCTGCTGTCTTGGGGTAGTAACAGAGGGGGCTGAGTTGAAATGGACTTTCCTGAGAATGGTCTTAACGTTGGTTTGAGTCCATGGAAACCTTGGTATGGGGCAATGGCACCAGGGCCCTGAAGGATTCTCCTAACCAGAGGTTATGACAAAGCTCCAATGAGCAAGTTTTCCATGGGGAGACGAGATTTGTTTTTAATGGTGCCTCAGGAAACCACCATATGCTGGTATTGGAAACGAGGCCTCTGAGGAGAGATGCCTGGAAACCAAAGCAATGGATCTGATTAGGGCCTAGGGGCCTGTCCGGTTCAATATTCTTCTCTGGGGACATCTGTTGTCTGAGTGGAGGTAGTTGCTCAGCTGGTTTGAGATCACCCCTGTTTGTCCTGGGCGGCCTACACTAATGGGATGGCCTCGGTGACTTTGGAGGTTTTTCCTCATTTGCAAGGTTGTGGCCAATGGAATGGGAAGAATTCCCTTGAAAGGGAAGCACAGTCCTGAGGTGTGGCTCCAAGGACCCAAGTGTGGAGCGTGTGTGGTCCAGGGCTATTTGGACAAAAGTCTGAAAACACAAACTCCACTTAGGTTGGGGGATGTAGGTATGGCCGGCCCGATCTATAGACCGTGAGGAGAACTCTTCGGGATATGAACAAAGGGCGATGTGAGATGCTTGCTCATGCTTTTTTTTTTTTTTTCTGGAAATGTGTCACCGATTGCCATGGAATGACGGGGTGTCCTCACGGGCCATCGATGAGGCTCCCTTTCTGGGGATTTGACCTGATCCTAAGAGTTTGAGGTCATTCTGTGGGAAGGGAGGAGGCCTTTCTGTTTTTTTGTTTATTTTTTTTGTTTTTGTTTTTGTTTTTTTTTTTTACCTCAGGTGGACCACCAAAAGAGGGATTCCAGAGCAGAGTCGTGGGTTGGGGCAACTGGACAACCAGACCTCTGGTTAACATTGGGACCTAAGAACATGGCAAGCCCCATATGTGGGCTCTTGGTCCAGACACTGAGAGGCTTTCCTTGAGGATAGGTCTCACACTGAGTTTCACAATGTGTTTTTGTGCCCACGGAGCCCCTCAAGTCAGGGCGTGGCCTAATGTACCATGCTGGTTTCTCCTACACTGAACGTTGCACAATATGGCAACCACAAGTTTTCTGGCCATGGGGAAGAAGGAGTTCTAATTTCTGCCACACTTTCACTCCTGGACTGTGATTGGATTTAAGGTCTAGGTTCTGAAGCCTGAAAACTGAGGTTGGGAAGAGATGAAGACCTAAGGCCATGGTGTGTCTGATGTGCTCAGTGTTCGGCCAGCTGTTGAGTGTGGGTTGGGAGGTGCAGGCTCAGGCTGTGGCAGACAGGGAATTAGTGCCCAGGCTAGACTGTATCATTGGGGTGCAGTCGAGTTTCGTGCAGGATGGTACTCATTTGTGGTTACTGGGTAGCCCCAGAGGGCAACGTTTTTCTTCTGGAGGGAAGACACAGTGCCACATAGTGGCTCCAGAATTCCCAAACTGGAAGGCTTGTGGGCCAGGAGTGTGAGGAAAAAATTCTGAGAACACAAGCCAGACTTAGATTTCGGGGTGAGGGGACGGCAGGCACCCTCTGCAGAGATGATTTGATATCCTGTATACCTGAAGACAGAGCTAGGATCAGACGTTGGCTTAGGTCAAAGTTTCTGTCCATGACGGCCCCTTCATGAAGGGGACGGTGTCACGAGGACATGGAGGTTTTCCCACGATGGGAATTGTGAGATGCTCCAAACTGCAATGATTCCTTCTGTGGGACAGTCGAGACCTGTTGGATGGCTCCAGGACATCCCATAAGGAAGTTATCCAGAGCAGGGTTCTAAGGATGGATGCCTGGGCAGCCTGCCTCCCATTCCGGGTGTCTCATAGAGCCAAGGCAAGTTCGATCTGCTGGATCTACGGGAGCATCCGAGGCGGGTGTGTTGAAATGGGTGAGTTGAGGATGGGTCATAATGTGCATTTGTGTCCATGTAGACCTTGGAATGGGGTGCTTGAACCGGGGCCTTGAGGGATGTTCATAACAGGAGGTTTTGATGGAGTTCTAAAGAGTATGTTTCCTATGTAGAGAGGAGAATTGTTTTGATGAGTGCCTAAGGAATCTCCCATATGCTGGTATTGGAAACCAGGCCTCTGAGGAGAGATGACTGGAATCAAAAGCAATGGATCTGATTAGGGCCTAAGTGCCTGTCCAGTTCAATCTTATTCTATGGGGATATCTGTCTCTGGGTCTGAGTGGAGGTAGTTTCCTAAGTTGTGAAAGATCATCCCAGTGTGTCCTGGGCAGCCAACACTATTCGGATGGCCTCGGGGAGTTCGGAGGATTCTCCTAATCTATTGGGTTGTGGACAATGGAAATGGCAGAATTCCCCTGGAGAGGGAAGCCACAGTCCTGAGGTGTGGCTCCAGGGGCCCCAGCTTGGATGGTGTGTGGGCCAGGCCTGTGGGGACAGAAGTCTGAAAACACAAACTCAGCTTAGGTTTGGGGATGTATGTATGAAGGCTCGATCTACAGAACGTGAGAATTTTCCGGGCTATGAACAAAGGGCGAGTATGTGGCGATTGCTCAGGCTTTTGTCTCTGGATTTTGTGTCAACGGTGGCCGTGGAATGTCGGGATGTCCTCAAGGGCCATGGACAATTCTGTCTCTGGTGATATGGCCTGATCCCAAGGGGTTGGGATCATTCTGTGGATGGGAAGAGTCCTTTCTGTATTTTTTTTTTTTTTTACCTCAGGTGTCCCACCAAAATGGGATTCCAGAGTAGAGCCCTGAGTAGGGGTGACTAGTCATCTCGAACTCTGGTTGAGATTGGGGGACTAGAGGCTTGGCAAGCCCCATATGTGGGCTGTTGTTCCAGTCACTAAGAGCCTTTACATGAGGATAGGGCTCACGCTGAGGGGCACAATGTGTGTTTGTGCATATTGTGGCCCTCAGGGTTAGGTGGGGCCTCATAGTCCATGCTGCTTTCTCCTACAATAAACATTGGACAACATGCCAACCACTAGGTTACTTGCCAAGGCGAAGGAGAAGTTCTGATTCTTGCATCACATTCATTCCAGAGCAGTGAGTGGAGATAAGGTCTAGGTTCTGAAGGTGAAAACTGAGGTTGGGTAGAGATGATGGCCTAAAGCCATTGCGGGTGTGATATGCTCTGTGTACGGCCAGCTTTCTGGGTGTTGGACTGGAGGTCTGCCCTCAGGCTGTGTCAGACAGGGCTTTAGTGCACAGGCTAGACTGTATAATTGGGGTATGGTCGAGTGGCATGCAGGTTGTTACTCATTTGGCGTTTGCGGTTAGCCCTATAGGGCAACATTTTTCTTCTGGAGGGCAGGCAGAGTGCTGCATTGCGTCTCCGGAATTGCCAAACTGGAGGGGTGTGGCCAGGATTGTGAGGAAGGAAGTCTGAAAACACAAGCTAGCACGAGTTTTTGGGCCAAGAGCATGGCAGGCCCACTCTGCAGAGGCTGAATCGAGATCTCCTGCAGGTGAGGTCAGGGCGAGTATCAGATGTTGCCTCAAGCTGGAGTTTGTGTCCATGACGGCCCCTTCCTGAAGGGGGTGGAGACGTCATGAGGCCAGGGATGTTTCCCTACGCTGGGAGTTGTGAGCTGCTCCAAACTTCAAAGTTTCCTTCTTCAGGACAGTCGAGTACTATTGGATGGTTTCAGGATGCCCCATACAGAAAGACTCGAGAGCAGGGGCCTAAGCATGGATGCCGAGAAACGCCAACTCACCTTCCCATTGCCTGGTCGAGAGAAGGCACGCTCAATCTGTGGGCTCTTGGGTGAGCTACCCAGAAGGCTGAGTTTAAATGGACTCTCCTGAGGATGAGTCATAATGTGGGTTGGTGGCCATGGAGACCTTGGAATGTGGCAGTAGCTAAGGGACTCGGCAGGATTCTCCAACCCGAAGGGCTTGACACAACTCCAACAAGGAAGCTTCCCATGTGGAGATGAGAGGTCTTCTGTCTGGTGCCTCAGGAAAGCCCCGTATGCTGGTCTTCGAACCCAGGCCTCTGAGGAGTGATACCTTGACACCAAAGCAAGAGTTCATAATAGGGCCTAGGGGCCTGTCTGGTTCAATCTTCTGTCTCTGCGGATATCTGTCTGTGTGTCTGCATGGAGGTAGTAGTTGCTCAGCTTGTGGCATAATGCCCCTATTTGTCCAGTGCGGCTTGCGGTAGTGGGATGTCCTTGGGGACCTTGAGGTTTCTACTATTTTGTAGAGTTGTGGCCAATGGAATGGGCAGTTTCTTAGGAGAGAGCAGGCACAGTTCTGTGGTGTGGCTCCAGAGACCCCATCCTGGAGGCCGTGTGGGCCATGGCTGTGCAGACAGACATCCAAAAACCCTAACTCAGCTCAGGTTTGGGGCTGAGGTTACGGCAGGCCTGATCTACAGTCCATGAGGGGAGCTCCTCGGGATATGAAAGAAGGGTGAGAGGGAGGCAGTCGCTCAGGCTTTTGTCTCTGGATGTTTTGTCCACAATGTCCGTTTAATGTAGGAGTTGCCTCATGGGTCGTAGAAGTCTCCCTCTCTGGTAGTTTGTCCAGCCCCCAAGAGTTTGGGGTCATTCTGTGGGAAGGGAAGTGTCCTGTTTTCTGCTTCATGTGTTCCCCCAGTAGAGGGATTCTAGAGCATAGCAGTGGGTACTGACAACTGGAATACTCGCCCTCTGGTTAAGTTTGGGGGCCTATGGATATGACAAGCCCCATATGCAGGATCTTGGTCCAGCCACTGAGAGGCGTTACTTTAATACGGGACTCATGCTGCAGGTCACAATGCATGTCTGTGCCCTAGGCGGCCCTCAAGCACTGGCGTGGCCTTTCGGACAATGTAGGTTTTCCCACATAGAACGTTGGACAACATGTCAACCACAAGGTTTCTGGCCATGGGGAAGGAGGAATTCTAATTTCTGCATCACGTTCACCCCTGGGCAGTGATTGGAGATAAGGTCTAGGTTCTGAAACCTGAAAACCGAGGTTGGGAAGAGATGACGACCTACAGCCATAGCGGGTCCTATGTGTCCAGGTTGGGGCCAGCTGTCTGGGTGTCGTTTGGTATGTCTTGTCTCAGGCTGTGACAGGGTGGGCTGTATAATTGCTTTAAAATCGAGTGGCATGCATTAGAAAATCATTTGGTGTTTCTTATTAGCAGCATAGGGCAAAGTATTTCTTCTGGAGGGCAGGCCGAGTGCTGCATTGTGGCTTCGGAATTCCCAAACTGGAGGGATTGTGGGCCAGGAGAGTGAGGACAGAAGTCTGAGAACACAAGCTAAGCTTAGGTTTCAGGGCAAGGACATGGCAGGCACACTCTGCAGAGCGGAATTGAGATCTCATGCGTCTGAAGTCAGGTCGAGGTTCAGACTTTGGCTCAGGTTTGAGTTTCTGCCCATGTGGGCCCCTCAGGAAGGGGGGGCATTATGATGCCATGGTGGTTTTCCCACTATTGGAGTTGTGAGATGCTCCAAACCGCAAGGATTCCTTCTGTGGGACAATTAAGATTTGTTGGATGGCTCCAGGACGTCTTATAAGGTATTTTTCCAGAAAAGCGTTCTAAGTATGGATGCCTGGGCAGCCAGCCTCACATTCCAATTGTCTCCTAGCAACAATAAACGTTTGATCTGCTGTCTTGGGGTAGCAACTGAGGGGGCTGAGTTTAAATGGACCTTCCTGAGGATGGTCTTAATGTTGGTTTGAGTCCATGGAGACCTTGGTATGGGGCAGTGGCACCAGGGCCCTGAAGGATTCTCCTAACCAGAGGTTATGACAAAGCTCCAATGAGCAAGTTTTCCATGGGGAGACGAGATTTGTTTTTAATGGTGCCTCAGGAAACCACCATATGCTGGTATTGGAAACGAGGCCTCTGAGGAGAGATGCCTGGAAACCAAAGCAATGGATCTGATTAGGGCCTAGGGGCCTGACCGGTTCAATATTCTTCTCTGGGGACATCTGTTGTCTGAGTGGAGGTAGTTGCTCAGCTGGTTTGAGATCACCCCTGTTTGTCCTGGGCGGCCTACACTAATGGGATGGCCTCGGTGACTTTGGAGGTTTTTTCTCATTTGCAAGGTTGTGGCCAATGGAATGGGAAGAATTCCCTTGAAAGGGAAGCACAGTCCTGAGGTGTGGCTCCAGGGACCCAAGTGTGGAGCGTGTGTGGTCCAGGGCTATTTGGACAAAAGTCTGAAAACACAAACTCCACTTAGGTTGGGGGATGTAGGTATGGCCGGCCCGATCTATAGACCGTGAGGAGAACTCTTCGGGATATGAACAAAGGGCGATGTGAGATGCTTGCTCATGCTTTTTTTTTTTTTTTTTTCTGGAAATGTGTCACCGATTGCCATGGAATGTCGGGGTGTCCTCATGGGCCATCGATGAGGCTCCCTTTCTGGGGATTTGACCTGATCCCAAGAGTTTGGGTTCATTCTGTGGGAAGGGAGGAGGCTTTTCTGGTTTTTTTGTTTATTTTTTTTTTGTTTTTTTTTTTGTTTTTTTTTTGTTTTTTTTTTTTACCTCAGGTGGATCACCAAAAGAGGGATTCCAGAGCAGAGTCGTGGGTTGGGGCAACTGGACAACCAGACCTCTGGTTAACATTGGGACCTAAGAACATGGCAAGCCCCATATGTGGGCTCTTGGTCCAGACACTGAGAGGCCTTCCTTGAGGATAGGTCTCACACTGAGTTTCACAATGTGTTTTTGTGCCCAAGGAGCCCCTCAAGTCAGGGGGTGGCCTAATGTACCATGCTGGTTTCTCCTACACTGAACGTTGCACAATATGGCAACCACAAGTTTTCTGGCCATGGGGAAGAAGGAGTTCTAATTTCTGCCACACTTTCACTCCTGGACTATGATTGGATTTAAGGTCTAGGTTCTGAAGCCTGAAAACTGAGGTTGGGAAGAGATGAAGCCCTAAGGCCATGGTGTGTCTGATGTGCTCAGTGTTCGGCCTGCTGTTGAGTGTGGGTTGGGAGGTGCAGGCTCAGGCTGTGGCAGACAGGGAATTAGTGCCCAGGCTAGACTGTATCATTGGGGTGCAGTCGAGTTTCGTGCAGGATGGTACTCATTTGTGGTTACTGGGTAGCCCCAGAGGGCAACGTTTTTCTTCTGGAGGGAAGACACAGTGTCACATACTGGCTCCAGAATTCCCAAACTGGAAGGCTTGTGGGCCAGGGGTGTGAGGAAAAAATTCTGAGAACACAAGCCAGACTTAGATTTTGGGGTGAAGGGACGGCAGGCACCCTCTGCAGAGATGATTCGAGATCCCGTATACCTGAAGACAGAGCTAGGATCAGACGTTGGCTTAGGTCGGAGTTTCTGTCCATGATGGCCCCTTCATGAATGGTAGGGTGTCACGAGGACATGGAGTTTTTCCCACGATTTGAATTGTGAGATGCTCCAAACCGCAATGATTCCTTCTGTGGGACAGGTGAGACCGGTGGATGGCTCCAGGACATCCCATAAGGAAGTTATCCAGAGCAGGGTTCTAAGGATGGATGCCTGGGCAGCATGCCTTCCATTCCAGGTGTCTCATAGAGCCAAGGCAAGTTCGATCTGCCTGATCTAGTGGAGCAACCGAATCGGGTGTGTTGAAATGGGTGAGTTGAGGATGGGTCATAATGTGCATTTGTGTCCATGGAGACCTTGGAATGGGGTCTTGATCTGGGTCCTTGAGGGATGTTCATAACCGGAGGTTTTGATGGAGCTCTAAAGAGTATGTTTCCTATGTAGAGAAGAGAATTGTGAATTGATGAGTGCCTAAGGAATCTCCCATATGCTGGTATTGGAAACCAGGCCTCTGAGGAGAGATGACTGGAAACAAAAGCTATGGATATGATTAGAGCCTAGGTGCCTGTCCGGTTCAATCTCTTAGCTGGGGATACGTGTCTAAGTATCTGAGGTGAGGTAGTTGCTCAGATTGTGTCAGATCGCCCCTGTTTTCCTGGGTGACCTATAATATTGGAATGGCCTCGGGACTTTGGAGTTTCTCCTAATCTATAGGGTTGTGGTCAATGGAATGGGCAGAAATCCCCTGGAGAGGGCAGGCAAAGTTCTGAGTTTGGCTCTAGGGGCCCAACTTTGAGGGTGTGTGGGCCAGGCCTGTGGAGCAAAAATCTGAAAACACAAACTCCGCTTAGGATTGCGGACATAGTTATGGCACGCCCAATCTACAGACCGTGATAACACTTCAGGATATGAAAAAGTGTGAGTTTGAGGTGATTGCTCAGATTTTGTCTCTGGATTTGTGTCAACAATGTGGGTGGAATGCTGGCGTTGCCTCATGGGTTGTGGACGGCTTTCCTTCTCTGAGGATTTGACCCAATCCCAAGAGTTTGTGTATGTTCTGTGGGATGGGAGGAGTCCTTTCTGTTTTTTATTTTATTTTATTTTATTTTATTTTATTTTATTTTTTTGTACCTCATGTGTCCCAATAAAGGAGGGATTAAAGAGCAGAGTCCTCGGTAGGGACAACTGGGCAACCCCACCCATGTTTTAGTTTGGGGGCCTAGGGGCATGGCATGTCCAATATGTGGGCTCTTGATTCAGACACTGAGAGGCCTTCCTTGAGGACAGGGCTCATGCTGAGGGTCACAATGCCTATTTGTGCCAACAAGGCCCTCAAGCATGGGAAGGGCCTCATGGGCCACGCTGGATTCTCCGACACTGAACGTTGGAGAATATGCCAACCACAAGGTTTCTGGCCATGGCGAAGGAAGAGTTGTGACTTCTGCATCACGTTAACCCCTGGACAGTGATTGGAGTTTAGGTCTAGGTTCTGAAACCTGAAAACCGAGGTTGGGAAGAGATGAAGACCTAAGGACCGGTTGGGTCCAATGAGCTCAGTGTGCGGCCAGCTGTTGAGCGTAGGTCTGGAGGTGTGTGCTCATGCTGTGTCAGACAAGGCATTAGACAGGGTAGACTGAATATTTGGGGTGCAGTCGAGTGGCGTTCAATTGATCCTCATACGGGTCTCTAGGTAGTTCCATAAGGCAACGTTTTTTCTCTGGGAGGGCAGGCAGAGTGCTGCATTGTGGCCCCAGTATTGCCAAACTGTAGGGATTTTGGGCCAGGGGTGTGAGGACTGTAGTCTGAGAACACAAGCTAGGCTTAGTTTTGGGGGTGAGGGCACAGAAGGCACACTCTGCAGAGCTGAATCATGATCTCATGCACCTGAAGTCAGGGCGAATATCAGACGTTTGCTCAGGTTGGAGTTTCTGTCCATGATGGCCACTTTATAAAGTGGAGCGTCTCAAGAGGCCATGTAGATTTTCCCACAATGGGAGTTCTGAGATGCTCCAGACTGCAAAGATTCCTTCTGTGGGACACTTGAGACCTGTTGGATGGATCTAGGATGTCCCATATGGAATGACTCCAGAGTAGGGTTCTAAGGATTGATGCCTAGGCAGCCCACTCCCATTCTAGTTGTCTCCTAGCGACAAAGCAGGTTTGATCTGCGGGCCCTGGGGGAGAAACCAAGGGGGTTGAGTTGACATGGACGCTCCCGAGGATAGATCATAATGTGGTTTTAAGTCCATGGAGACCCTGGAATGGGGCGCTTGATCCGGGGCCCTGAAAGATTCTCCTAAACAGAGGTTTTTATAGAGCTCCAAAGAGTACATTTCCTATGTGGAGACGAGATTTTTCTGATGAGTGCCTCAGTAATCCCCCTATGCTGGTATTGGAAACCAGGCCTCTGAGGAGAGATGCCTGGAAACAAAAGCAATGGATCTGATTAGGGCCTAAGTGCCTGTCCAGTTCAATATTATTCTATGGGGATATCTGTCTCTGGGTCTGAGTGGAGGTAGTTTCCTAACTTGTGAAAGATCATCCCTGTTTGTCCTGGGCAGCCAACACTATTCGGATGGCCTCGGGGAGTTTGGAGGTTTCTCCTAATCTATAAGGTTGTGGCCAATGGAAATGGCAGAATTCCCCTGGAGAGGGAAGCCACAGTCCTGAGGGGTGGCTCCAGGGGCCCCAGCTTGGATGGTGTGTGGGCCAGGCCTGTGGGGACAGAAGTCTGAAAATACAAACTCAGCTTAGGTTTGGGGATGTATGTATGAAGGCTCGATCTACAGAACGTGAGAATTTTCCGGGCTATGAACAAAGGGCGAGTATGTGGCGCTTGCTCAGGCTTTTGTCTCTGGATTTTGTGTCAACGGTGGCCGTGGAATGTCGGGGTGTCCTCAAGGGCCATGGACAATTCTTTCTCTGGTGATTTGGCCTGATCCCAAGGGGTTGGGATCATTCTGTGGATGGGAAAAGTCCTTTCTGTATTTTTTTTTTTTTACCTCAGGTGTCCCACCAAAGAGGGATTCCAGAGCAGAGCCCTGAGTCGGGTGACTAGACATCTCGAACTCTGGTTGAGATTGGGTGACTAGGGGCTTGGCAAGCCCCATATGTGGGCTGTTGTTCCAGTCACTAAGAGGCTTCACATGAGGATAGGGCTCACGCTGAGGGTCACAATATGTGTTTGTGCAAATTGTGGCCCTCAGGGATAGGTGGGACCTCATAGTCCATGCTGCTTTCTCCTACAATGAACGTTGGACAACATGCCAACCACTAGGTTTCTTGCCATGGCGAAGGAGAAGTTCTGATTCTTGCATCACGTTCACTCCTGAGCAGTGAGTGTAGATAAGGTCTAGGTTCTGAAGGTGAAAATTGAGGTTGGGTAGAGATGATGGCCTAAAGCCATTGTGGGTATGATATGCTCAGTGTACGGCCAGCTGTCCTGGTGTTGGACTGGAGGTCTGCCCTCAGGCTGTGTCAGACAGGGCTTTAGTGCACAGGCTAGACTGTATAATTGGGGTATGGTCGAGTGGCATGCAGGTTGTTACTCATTTGGCGTTTCTGGTTAGCCCTATAGGGCAACATTTTTCTTCTGGAGACCAGGCAGAGTGCTGCATTGTGTCTCCAGAATTTCCAAACTGGAGGGGTGTGGCCAGGATTCTGAGGACGGAAGTCTGAGAACACAAGATAGGCTTAGGTTTCAAGGCGAGGGCCCAGCAGGCACACTCTCAAGTGCTGAATCGAGATCTCATGCTTCTGAATTCAGGGCGAGGATCAGACTTTGGCTTAGGATGGAGTTTCTGTCCATGATGGCCCATTTATGAAGGTGTGGGTCATCATGAGGATATGGAGGTTTTCTCACAGTGTTATTGTGTGATGCTTCAAACCACAAGGATTCATTCTGCGAGACAGTCAAGACAGGTTGGTTGGATTCAAGACATCCCATAAAGAAGTTCTCCAGAGCAGGGTTCTAAGGATGGATGCCTGGGCAGCCCTCCTCCCATTCTAACTGTCTCCTAGTGACAAGGAAGGTTTGATCTGCTGGCTCTGGGTGAGCAGCAGAGTGGGCTGATTTGAAATGGACTCTCCTGAGAATGGTTCATAATGTAAGTTTGTGTCCTTGGAGACCTTGGGATTGGGCCATGGTGCCAGCGCCCTGAAGGATCCTCCTAACCTGAGGTATTGACACAGCTCCAAAGAGCAAGTTTCCCATGTGGAGATGAGATCTGTTCTGATTGTTTCCTTAGGAAGCCCCCATATTCTGATATTGGAAACCAGGCCTCTGAGGAGAGATACCTAGAAACCAAAGCAATGCATCAGAAGTTGGCTCAGGTTGGAGTTTCTGTCCATGATGGCCCCTTTATAAAGGGGAGCCTCTCATGAGGCCATGTAGGTTTTCCCACGATAGGAGTTGTGAGATGCTCCAATCTGCAAGGATTCCTTCTGTGGGACAGTCAAGACCTGTTGGAAGGCTCCAGGACATCCCATATGGAACGGCGCCAGAGCAGGATTCCATGGATGGATGCCTAGAGAGTCTGCTTTGCATTCCAGTTGTCTCCTAGCGACAAGGCAGGTTTGATATTCTGCCTCTGGGGGAGTAATCGACGGGGCTGAGTTGAAATGTACTCTCCTGCCGAATGGTCATAATGCGGGTATGTGTCCATGGAGACCTTGGAATAGGGCGGTTGCTCCGGCTACCTGAAGGTTTCTCCTAACTGGAGGCTTTTACAGTGCTCCAAAGGATAAGTTTCCCATGTGAAGACAAGATTTGTTCTGATTGGTATCTCTGGAATCCCCCATATGCTGGTATTGTAAAACAGGCCTCTGAGGAGAGATGCTTAGAAAAAAAAAGCAATGGAACAAATTACATTCTAGGGGCCAGTCCAGTTTAATCTTCTTCTCTTGGGTTATCTGTCTACGGGTGAGTTGACGTCGTTGCTCAGTTTGTGAGAGATCGCCCCTCTTTGTCCTGGGTGGCCTACACTATTGGAATGGCCTCTGGGACTTTGGAGGTTTCTCCTTATCTGTAGGGTTGTGGCCAATGGAATGGGAAGAATTTCCTTGGAGAGGGCAGGCACAGTCCTGAGGTGTGGCTCCAGGGGCCTCAGTCTGGAGGGTGTGTGGGACAGGGATGTCAGGATAGAAGTCTGAAAATACAAACTCGGCTTAGGTTTGGGGACGTAGGTATGGCAGGCCCAATCTACAGACTATGAGGAGAATTTTTTGGGCTATGACCTAAGGGTGAGTGTGAACGCTTGCTGAAGCTTATGTCTCTGGATTTTGTGTCAATAGTGGCCATGGAATGTCGGGCTGGCCTCATGGGCCATGGACGAGTCTTTCTCTCTGGACCCCAATCACTTGGGATGGCCCAATCCCAAGTGATTGGGGTCATTCTGTGAGTGGGAGGAGTCCTTACTGTGTTTATTTACCTCAAATGTCCCACCAAAGAGGGTTTCCAGAGCAGAGCCCTGAGTAGGGGTGACTAGATGTCTCTACCTCTGGTTAAGATTGGGTGACTTGGGGCATGGCAGGCCCCATATGCGGGCTCATGGTCCAGCCACTGAGAGGCTTTACTTGAGGACAGGGCTCAAACTGAGGGTCCCAATGTGTGTTTGAGCCCACCGCAGCTCTTAAGCATAGGCAGGGCCTCAGGGACCCTACACTACCCTCAGGGGCCCTACTACTACCCCTGTAGGCCCTACAGGGGTCCTCCACTGAACGTTGGACAAGATGCCAACCACAAGATTCTGGCGAGAGGGAAGGAGGAGTTCTGATTTCTGCATCACGTTCACCCATGGGAAGTGAGTAGAGATAAGGTCTAGGATTCTGTAGCCTGAAAACCGAAGTTGGAAAGAGATGGCGACCTAAGGCCATGGCGGTTCAGATGTTCTCAGTGTACTGCAAGCTGTCTGGGTGTCGGTTGGGAATTCAGGCCTCAGGTTCTGTCGGACAGGGCATTAGTGCACAGGCTAGACTATATAATTGGTGTACAGTTGAGTGACGTGCAGGTTTATCCTCATTTGAGGTTTCTGGGTAGACCCATAGGGCAATATTTTTTTTCTAGAGGGCAGGCAGAGTGCAGCACTGTGTCATCGGAAATCCCAAAATAGAGGGCGTGTGGTCCAGGAGAGTGAGGACGGAAGTCGGACAACACTAGCTACGCTTAGGTTTTGGGGTGAGGGCACAGCAGGTACACTCTGAAGAGCTGAATCAAGATCTCGTGCATCTGAAGTCAAGGCGAAGATCAGCTGTTGGCTCAGGTTGGAGTTTCTTTCCATGATCTGCCTTCATGAAGATTGGGGGCATCATGTGACCTTGGAAGCTTTCCATGATATGAGTTGTTAGGTGGTCCATGCACAAGGACTCCTGTGGGACAGTCGAGACCTGTTGGATGGCTCAAGGATGTCCCATAAGGAACGACGCAAGAGCAGGGTTCTAAGGATGGATGCCTGAAGAGCCCAACTCGCATTTCAATTGTCTCCTAGCGACAAGGCAGGTTCAATCTGCTGGCTCTGGAGTAGCAACCGAGGGGGTTTAGTTGAAATGGACTCTCCTGAGGATGGGTCATAATTTGGGATTGTGTCCATGGAGATATTCAAATGGGGCAGTGGCTCCAGTGACCTGAAGTTTTCTCCTAACTGGAGGTTATGACACAGCTCCATAGAGCAAGATTCCCATGTGGAGACGAGATTTTTTCTGATAGGTAGCTCTGGAAACCCCCTTATGCTGGTATTGGAATCCAGGCCTCTGAGGAGAGATGCCTGAAAACAAAAGAAATGGATCCAATTAGGGCCTAGGTGCCTGTCTTGTTCAATATTCTTTTCTATGGATATCTGTCTAAGGTTCTGATTGGAGGTAGTGGCTCAGCTTGTGCCAAGGGTCCCTGTATGTCCAGGACATCCTACACTATTGGGATGGCCTCAGAGATTTTGGATGATTCTCCTAATCTGTCAGGTTGTGCCAAATGAATGAGCAGAATTCCCTTGGAGAGGGCAGGCACAGTCCTGAGGTGTGGCTCCATGGGGCCCAGCCTTTAGAATGTGTGGGTGAGGACAATGGAGACAGAAGTCTGAAAACACAAACTCGGCTTAGGTTTGGGGACATAGGTATGGCAGGCCCGATCTACAGACCTTAAGAATTTTGGGGGCTCTGAACAAAGGGCAAGTGTGTGGCGCTTTTTCAGGTTTTTGTCTCTGGATTTTGTGTCAATGGTGGCCATGGAATGTAGGCTGGCCTCATCGACCATGGACGAGTATTTCTCTCTGTGGATTTGGCCAGATTCCAAGTGTTTGGGGTCATTCTTTGGATGGTAGGAGTCCTTACTTTTTTTTTTCTTTATCTTGTTTTTTTTTTTTTTTTTTTTTTTTTTTTACCTTATGTGTCCCACCAAAAAGGGATTCCAGAAAAGAGCTCTGAATAAGGTTGACTAGACTTCTCAAGCTCTGGCTAGGATTGGGGGAGTAGGGGCATGGCTAGTCCCATATGCAGGCTCTTGGTCCAGCCCCGGAGAGGCTTTACTTGAGGCCAGGGTTCATGCTTAGGGTCCTAATGTGTGTTTTTGCCCATCGCAGCCCTCAAGCATGTCTGAGGCCTCATGGGCCATGCTGGGTTCTCATATACTGAACGTTGGACAACATGCCAACCACAAGGTTTCTGGTCATGGGGAAGGTGAAGTTCTGATTTCTGCATCACGTACATCACTTAGTTGTGAGTGGAGATAATGTCTAGGTTCTGAAGCCTGAAGAACAAGGTTGGGAAGAGATGATGACCTAAGGCCATGGCATGTTCGTTGTGTTCAGTGTGAGGCCAGGTGTCTGGGTGTCGGTCACGAGGTCTGGGGTCAGGCTGTGTCAGACAGGGCATTAGTGCCCAGGCTAGACTGTATAATTGGGGTACAGTCTAGAGAATTGCAGGTTGATCCTCATTTGATGTTTCTGGGTAGACCCCTAGGGCAAAGTCTCTCTTCTGGAGGGCAGGCAGAGTGCTGCATTTTGTCTCCAGAATTCCCAAAGTGGAAGGCTTGTGGGCCAGGAGTGTGAGGACGGAAGTCTGAGAACGTGAGCTGGCTTAGGTTTTGGGCGAGGGCAAGGCAGGCACACTCTGCAGAGCTGAATTGAGATCTCATGCATCTGAAGTCAGGGCGAGGATCAGACGGGAGTTTCTGTCCATGATGTCCTCTACCTGAAGGTGGAGGCATCACGAGGCCATGGAGGTTTTCCCACGGTGCGAGTGTGTGATGCTGCAAACCACAAGGATTCCTTCTGCAGGACAGTTGAGACCTGTTGAATGGATCAAGGACACCCCATTAGGAATTTCTCCAGAGCAGAGTTCTAACAACGGATACCTGGGCAACGAACTCGCATTCCAATTGTCTCCTAGTGACAAAGCAGGTTTGATCTGCTGGCACTGGGTGAGCAACCGCCAGG
Organism: Mustela nivalis; assembly: GCF_964662115.1. Lineage (NCBI taxonomy): Eukaryota > Metazoa > Chordata > Mammalia > Carnivora > Mustelidae > Mustela > Mustela nivalis. The sequence continues at coordinate 649,721 of NW_028136248.1, forward strand.
TTTGAGTTGAAATGGACTCTCCTGAGGATGGGTCATAATGTGGGATTGTGTCCATTGAGACATTGGAATGGGGCGGTGGCTCCAGTGACGTGAAATTTTCTCCTAACTGGAGGTTTTGACACAGTTCCATATAGCATGATTCCCATGTGGCATGCGATTTGTTCTGATTGGTAGCTCCAGAAACCCCCATGTGCTGGTATTGGAATCCAGGCCTCTGAGGAGAGATACATGAAAACAAAAGCAATGGATCCGTTTAGGGCCTAGGTGCCTGTCCTGTTCAATCTTCTTTTCTATGGATATCTATCTACAGGTCTGATTGGAGGTAGTGGCTCAGCTTGTGGCAGATGGTCCCTGTTTGTCCCGGACATCCTACAATATTGGGGTGGCCTCGGGGACTTCGGATGTTGCTCCTAATCTGTCAGGTTGTGCCAAAGGAATGAGCAGAATTCCCATGGAGAGGGCAGGCACAGTCCTGAGGTGTGGCTCCATGGGGCCAAGCCTTGAGGGTGTGTGGGCCAGGACAATGGAGACAGAATTCTGAAAACACAAACTTGGCTTAGGTTTGGGGACATAGGTATGGCAGGCCCGATCTACAGACCGTGAGAATTTTTCAGGCTTTGAACAAAGGGCGCTTTGTTCAGGCTTTTGTCTCCGGATTTTGTGTCAATGGTGGCCGTGGAATGTCAGGATGGCCTCATCAGCCATGGACGAGTATTTCTCTCTGTGAATTTGGCCCAATTCCAAGTGTTTGCGGTCATTCTTTGGACGGTAGGAGTCCTTTCTCTATTTTTTTTTTAACCTCATGTGTCCCACCAAGGAGGGATTCTAGAGAAGAGATCTGAGTAGGGGTGACTAGACTTCTCAAGCACTGGTTAAGGCCTGGGGAGTAGGGGCATGGTAATCTCCATATGTGGGCTCTTGGTCCATCCCCGGAGAGGCTTTACTTGAGGCCAGGGATCATGCTTAGGATCCTAATGTGTGTTTGTGCCCATCGCAGCCCTCAAGCATGTCTGGGGCCTCATGGGCCATGCTGGTTTCTCCTACACTGCACGTTGGACAACATGCCAACCACAGGGTTTCTGGTCACGGGGAAGGAGGAGTTCTGATTTCTGCATCACGTACACGGCATGGCAGTGAGTAGAGATAAGGTCTAGATTCTGAAGCCTGAAAACCGAGGTTGGTAAGAGATGACAACCTAAGGCCATGGTGGGTCCAATGCACTTAGTGTTCGGCCAGATGTCTGTGTCCATCATGAGGTCTGGGCTCAGGCTGTGTCAGGCAGGGCATTAGTCCCCAGGCTAGACTGTATAATTGGGGTACAGTCGAGTGATGTGAAGGTTGGTCCTCATTTGGGGTTTCTGGTTGGCCCCATAGGGCAAAGATTTTCTTCTGCAGGGCAGGCAGAGTGCTGCATTCTGGCTCCAGAATTGCCAACTTCAGGGCTTGTGGGCCAGGTGTTTTAGGACAGAAGTCTGAGAACACAAGTTCAGCTTTGAATTCGCAGTGGTGACATGGCAGGCACACTCTACAGACCTGAAATGAGATCTCATGCATCTGAAGTCAGGGCGAGGATCAGATGTTGGCTTAGGTTGGAGTTTCTGTACATGATGTCCCCTTCATGAAGGTGGGGGGGGGCATCAGGAAACCATGGAAGATTTCCAACTTTGTGAGTGTGTGATGCTCCAAACCACAAGGATTCCGTCAGTGGGACAGTCACGACTTTTTGGATGGATCAAGGACGTCCCATAAGAAATGCTCCAAAGCACAGTTCTAATGATGGATGCCTGGGCAGTCCAACTTGCATTCCAATTGTGTCCTAGTGAAAAGAAGGATTTGATCTGCTGTCACTGGGGGAACAACCGAGGGGGCTGAATTGAAATGGAATCTCATGAGGATCAGTCGATGTGGATTTGTGTCCATGGATCCCTTGGAATGGGGCAGTGGCTCTGTTGCCCTGAAGAATTCTCCTAACCTGAGGTTTTGATGCAGCTCCAAAGAGCAAGTTTCCCATGTAGAGACGAGATTTGTTCTGAAACCCCCACAACCTGGTATTGGAAACCAAGCATCTGGGGAACAATGCCTGGAATCCAAAGCAATGGATCTGATTACGGTCTAGGGGCCTGTCCTTTTCAATATTCTCCTCTGAGTGTCTCTGTCTAAGATTCAGAATGGAGGTCACTGCTCAGCTTGTGTCAGATCACCCATGTTTGTTGGGGGAGGCCAACACTATTGGACTGGTCTTGGGAATTGGAGGTTTCTCCTAATCTGTAAGGGTGTGGCAAATGAAACGGGCAGAGTTCCCTTGGAGAGCACTGGCACAGTCCTTAGGTGTGACACCACCTTTCTGGGTGTCATCCAGGAGGTCCAGGCTCAGGCTGTGTCAGACAGGGCATTAGTGCCAAGCTTAGACTGTATAATTGGAGTAAAGTTGAGTGGCATGCAGGTTGATCCTCATTTGGCGTTTCTGGGTAGCCCCAGGGGCAACGTTTTTCTTCTGGAGGGAAGGAAGAGTGCTGCATTGTGGCGACGGAATTCTCACACTGGAGGGCTTGTGGGCCAGAATTGTGAGGAAGGAAGTGTGAGAACACAAGCTAGGCTTAGGTTTTGGGTCAAGATCATGGCAGGCACACTCTGTAGAGCTAAATCTAAATCTCATGCATCTGAAGTCAGGGCGAGGATCAGACGTAGGCTCAGGTTGAAGTTTCTGTTCAGGATGGCCCCTTCATGATGGTGGGGGGCATCATGGGGCTATGGAGACTTTCCCACGATTGGCATTGTAAGTTGCTCCAATCGGCAAGGATTCCTTCTACGGGACAGTCGAGACCGGTCAGATTGCTCCAGGACGTCCCATGCGGAACCACGGCAGTGCAGGGTTCTAAGGATGGATTCCTGGAGTGCCCGCCTCACATTCCTATTGTCTCCTAGTGACAAGGCAGGTTCGATCTGCTTCTTTTGGGGAGCAACCAAAGGGGATGTGTTGAAATGGACTCGCCTGCTGATGGGTCATAATGTGGGTTTGTGTCCATGGAGACCTTGGAATGGGGTGTTGGCTGCTGGGACCTGAAGGTTTCCCTTAACTGGACGTTGTGACACAGCTCCAAAATGCATGTTTCCCATGTGGAAATGAGATTTGTTCAGACTGGTACCTCCAGAAAAACACATATGCTGGTATTGGAAAACAGGCCTCTGAGGAGAGATGCCAGGAATCAAAAGCAATGGATCTGCATAGGTCCTAGGTGCCTGTCCGGTTCAATCTTCTTCTCTGGGGTTATCTGTCTATGGGTCTGAGTTGAGGTAGTTGCTCATCTTGGGACAGATCACCCTGTTTGCCCTGAGTGGCCAACACTATTGGGATGGCCTCAGGGACGTTGGAGTGTTCTCCTAATCTTTAGGGTTGTGGCCAATGGAATGGGCAGAATTTGCTTGGAGAAGGCAGGCACAGTCCTGAGGCATGGCTCCAGGGGCCCCAGCCTGGAGGGTGTGTGGGCCAGGACAGTGGGGACAGAAATCTGAAAACCCAAATTCAGCTTAGGTTTGGGGACGTAGGTATGACAGGCCTGATCTATAGTCCGTGAGGAGAATTTTTCAGGCTATGAACAAAGGGCAAGTGTGAGGCATATCTCCAGGCTTTTGTCTCTAGATTTTGTGTCAATGGTGGCCATGGAATGACGGGATGGCCTCTTTGGCCATGGATGATTCTTTCTCTTTTAAGATTTGGTCAGATCCCAAGTTTTGGGGCTCATTCAGGGGATGGAGGAGACCCTTCGATATTTTTTTCCTCAGGGGTTCCAGTGAAGAGACCTGAATAGGGGTGACTAGACCTCTCAACCTCTCATTAATATTGGGGGACTAGGGATGGCAATGCGGGTTCTTGGTCCAGACCCTGAGAGGCTTTACTTGAGGACAGGGCTCACACTGAGGGTCCCAATGTGTTTGTGCCCATTGCGGTTCTCAAGCATGGGCGGGGACTCATGGGCTACACTGGATTCTCCTACACTGAACGTTGGAAAACATGCCAACCACAAGGTTTCTTGCCTTGAGGAAGAAGGAGTTTCATTTCTGCATCACGTTCACCCCTGGGTAGTGAGTATATATAAGGTCTAGGTTCTGAAGCCTGAAAACCAAGGTTGGGAAGAGATGATGACCTAAAGCCATGGCGGGTCTGATGTGCTCAGTGTACAGCCAGCTGTCTGGGTGTCGGTTGGGAATTCAGACCTCAGGCTATGCAAGACAGGGCATTAACGCCGAAGCGAAACTGTATAATTGGGGTAGAGTCAAGTGGCATGCAGGTTGATCCTCATTTGGTGTTTCTGGTTAGCCCCATAGGACAACGTTTCTCTTCTGGAGGGCAGTCAGAGTGCTGCATTGTGTCTCTCCAGAATTCCCTAACTGGAGGGCTGGTGGGCTCGGAGTGTGAGGACGAAGTCTGAGAACAATAGCTAGGTTTTGCTTCGGGGCGGGGTTTCGGCAGGCACACTCTGCAGAGTTGAATCAAGATTTCGTGCATCTGAAGTCAGGGCGAGGATTAGACGTTGGCTCAGGTTGGAGTTTCTGTCCAAGATGGCTCTTTCATGAAGGGGACAGTGCACCACGAGGCCACAGAGCTTTTCCCATAATGGGAGTTGTGAGGTGCTCCAAAGCGCAAGGATTCCTTCTGCAGGACAGCTGTGACCTGTTGGATGGCTCCAGGACGTCCCATATGGAATTACTTCAGAGTAGTTTTCTACAGATGGATGCCTAGCCAGCCCGCCTCACATTCCAATTGTCTCCTAGTGACAAGATAGGTTCGATCTGCTGGCTCTAGGGGAGCACCCAAGGGCACTGTGTTGAAATAGACTCTCCTGCAGATGGGTCCTAATGTGGGATTGTGTCCATGGAGACCTTGGAATGAGGTGGTGGCACCGGGGCCCTGAAGGATTTTCCTAGCCGGAGGTTTTGACACAGCTTGAAAGAGCACGTTTCCCATGTGGAGAAGACATTTGTTCTGACTGATGAGTCAGGAAACCCCCATATGGTGGTATTGAAAACCAGGCCTCTGAGGTTCTGACATAGCTCCACGAGCAAGTTTCCAATGTGCAGACAATACTTGCTCTGAAGGGGCCTCTGGAAACCCCATAGGCTGGTATAGGAAACCAGGCCTCTGAGAAGAGATGCCTGGAAACCAAAACAATGGATCTGATTAGGGCCTAGGGGCCTGTCCTGTTCAATGTTCTTCTCTGGGGACATCTGTCTCCGAGTTGGTGTGGAGCTAGTTGCTCAGCTAGTGTCAGATCACCCCTGTTTGTTCCAAGCGGCCTACAAAATTGGTATGGTCCCAGGGACATTGGAGATTTCTCCTGATTTATATGGTTGTGGCCAATGGAATATGAAGAATTCCCTTTGAGAGGGAAGGAACAATCCTGAAGTGTGGTTCCAGGGGGACTAGCCTGGTGGGTGTGTGTTTTCAGACAACTGTCCAAACAGCCCAGGCCTACACAACCTACAGGCTCAGGCCCCTGGAGCCAAACCTGAGGACTGTACTTGCCCTCTCCAAGGGAATTGTGTGTGCCCATTCCAATGGCCACAACCCTTCTAATAGGATAAACCTCCAAAGTCCCTGATCCATCTCAATAGTGGTGACTTCCCAGGAAAAACAGGGGCAATCTGAGCCCAACTGAGCACCTACCAGCACTCAGACCCATAGACAGATGTCCCCAGAGGTAAAAAGGAAAGAACAGGCCCCTAGGCACTAATCAGATCCATTGCTTTGGTTTCCAGGCATCTCTCCTCAGAGTCCTGGATTTCAAAAGCAGCATATAGCTGTTTCTTGACCCACACAACAGAAAACATCTCATCTACAATGGGAAACTTGCACGTTGGAGCTGTGTCAAAGCCTCTGTTAGGAGAAACGTTTAGGGCCCCAGTGCCTCCGCTTCATTCCAAGGTCTCCAGAGACACAAAAGCACATTAGGACCCATCCCCAGGGGTGTCCATTTCAACTCGCGTCCTCGGTTGCTTCCCACAGATCCAGGAGATCTAACCTGTCTTGTTGCGAGGAGACAATTGGAATGCGAGGTGGGCTACCCAGCCATCCATCCTTAGAACCCTGCTCAGAATCATTGGCCTGGAGCCAAACGACAGGTCTCAATTGTCCTGCATAAGACTCTCTGCAGTTTGGAGCTTCTCACAACTCCCATCGTGGGAAAACCCCCATGGTCTCGTGATGCACCCCCATTCATGAAGGGGCCATCAGGGACAGAAACTCCAACCTGATCGATCGTCTGATCCTCGCCCTGACTTCAGATGCACGAGATCTCGATTCAGGTCTGTAGATTGTGCCTGCCATGGCCTCACCCAGAAACCTAAGCCTAGCTTCTGTTCTCAGACTTTTGTAGTCAGACTACTGGCCCACAAGCCCTCCAGTTTGGCAATCCAGAACTACAATGCAGCACTCTGCCGGCCCTCCAGAAGAAAAACATTGTCCTCTGGTGCTACCCAGTAATCCCAAATGAGGATCAACCTGCACCGACCTAGGCTGTACCCCAAATACATAGGCTGACCAGGGCACTAATGCCCTTTCTGACACAGCCTGAGCCTGGACCCCCTGGCCCCTCCCAGACAGCTGGACGCACACTTGAGCACATGGAGCCGCCATGGCCTTAGGTCGTCATCTCTTCCCAACATCAGTTTTCAGGTTTCAGAATCTAGACCTTATATCCAATCACTGCCCAGGGTTGAAGGTGATGCAGAAATCAGAACTCCTTCCCCATGGCAAGAAACCTTGTGGTTGACATGTTGTCCAACGTTCAGTGTAGTTGAAACCAGTGTGGCCCATGAGGCCCCGCCCATGCTCGCGGGCCACATTGGTCACAAACACACATTGTGACTCTCAGGCTGAGCCCAGTCCTCAAGTAAGGCCACTCAGTGGCTGGATGAAGAGATAGCATATTGGGCTTGCCATGCCCCTAGGCCCCAATTTTTAACTATAGTTCGGGTTGTCCCTTCAGTCTTTTCCACGGCTTTCCTTTGGAATTCCTCTTTTGGTGGGACACCTGATGTAACAAAACTGAAATGAGTTCACCCATCCCACAGATTGACGAAAAGCAATTGGGAATCGGGCCAAATCCTCAGAGAGGAAGATTCGTCCATGGCCATGAGGCCTCCCCGACATTCCACGGCCATCGCTGATACAAAATCCAGAGACAAAAGACTGAGTAAGCGCCTCAGACTCGCACTTTCTTCATATCCTGAAGAGTTCTTCTCATGGTTTGTAGATCTGGCCTGCCATACCTACGTCCCCAATCCTAAGCTGAGTTTCTGTTTTCAGACTTCTGTCCTCAACGTCTTGGGCCACTCACCCTCCAGGCTGGGCCCCTGGAGCCACACATTAGGACTGTGCCTACCAATCCATGGAAATTCTGCCTATTCCATGGTCCAAAATCGTACAAATTAGGAGAAACCTCCAAAGTCCCTGAGGCCATCCCAATAGTGTAGGTCGCCCGGAACAAACAAGTGCTGTCTGACACCAGCTGATAATCGACCTCCACTCATACCATAGATGGATGTCTCCAGAGAAGAAGATTGAACCAGACAGGACCCTAGGCCATAATAGGATCCATTGCTTTGGGTTACAGGCATGTGTCCTCAAAAGCCTGATTCCAATACGAGCATAGGTGTTTTCCTGAGGCACCCATCAGAACTCATCTCGTCTCCACAAGGAAACCTGTGCATGGGAGCCATGTCCAAAGCTTAGGAGAGTACTTCAGGGTCCCGGTGCCACCGCCCCATTCCAAGACCCTCATGGACACAAAAACACATTAGGACCCATCCTCAGGAAAGTCCATTTCAACTCAGCCACCCCGGTCGCTCCGGCAGAGCCATCAGATCTAAACTGTCTTGTTGCTAGGAGACAATTGGAATGCGAGGCGGGCTTCCCAGGTATCCATCCGCGAACGGTGCTCTGGAGTCATTCCATATGGGATGTCCTGGAGCTGTCCAACAGGTCTCAATTGTCCCGCAGAAGGAATCCATGAAGGGGGCATCCCACAACTCCCAACGTGGGAAAACCTCAATGGCCTCGAGATTCCGCTCCCTTCATGAAGCGGCCGTCATGCTCAGAAACTCCAACCTGAGCCAACGTCTGATCCTCGCCCTGACTTCAGATGCATGAGATACTGGTTCAGATCTGCAGGGGGTACCTGCCGTGCCCTCGCCCTGAAACCCAAGTCTAGCTTGTCTTCTCAGACTTCTGTCCTCACACTCCTGGCCCCGAAGCCCTCAAGTTTGGCAATTCCGGACCCACAATGCAGCACTCTGCCTACCCTCTAGAAAAAAAATTATTGCCTCATGAGCAGCCCAGGCACCTTAAATGAGGGTAAACCTACACAGCACTCGACTTTACCCAAATTATATAGTCTAACCTGGGCACTAATGCACTGTCGAACACAACCTGAGCCCGGACCTCCTGACCAACACCCAGAAAGCTGACCGCACACTGAGCACATAAAACCCGCCATGGCCTTAGGTCATCATCTCTTCCCTACCTCAGTTTTCAGGCTTCAGAACCGAGACCTTATCTCCAATCACTTCCCAGGGGTGAGTGTGATGCAGAAATCAGAACTCCTCCTTACCCATGGCAAGAACCCTGTGGTTGGCACGTTGTCCAACGTTCAGTGTAGGAGAAACCAGCATTCACCCTGAGGCCCCGCCCATTCTTGAGTGCGACAAGGGCATACACACGCATTGTGACCCTCAGCATTAGTCCTGTCCTCTAGTAAGTCCTCTCAGTTGCTGGACCATTAGATGTCATAATGGGCTTGACATGTCCCTAGGCCCCAATTTTTAACCAAATTTCTGATGGTCTAGTCGCCCCTCCCCAGGGCTCTACTCTGGAATCCCTCATTTGTTGGGACACCTGAGGATAAAAAAGAAAAAAAACAAGAAAAAAAAAAAAAACGGACTTCTTCCAGCCCAGAGAATGACCCCAAACTCTTTGGACGGGGCCAAACCACCAGAGAGTAAGACTCGTCCATTTCCCATGAACTCACCCAGAAATTCCACGACCATGAGTGACACGATATCCAGAGACAAAAACTTGAGCAGGAGCCTCACACTCGCCCTTCTTTCAAATCCCGAAGAGTTCTCCTCATGGTCTGTAGATCAGTCCTGCCATACCTATGACCCGAAACATAAGCCGAGTTTGTGTTCACAGACAACTGTACAAACAGCCCTGTCCTACACAACCTACAGGCTCAGGCCCCTGGAGCCAAACCTGTGGACTGTACTTGCCCTCTCCAAGGGAATTGTGTGGGCCCATTCCAATGGCCACTACCCTCTAATAGGATAAACCTCCAATGTCCCTGATCCATCTCAATAGTGGTGGCTTCCCAGAAAAAACAGGGGCAATCTGAGCCCAACTGAGCACCTACCTGCACTCAGACCCATAGACAGATGTCCCCAGAGGTAAAATGGAAAGAACAGACCCCTAGGCACTAATGAGATCCATTGCTTTGGTTTCCAGGCATCTCTCCTCAGAGGCCTGGATTTCAAAAGCAGCATATAGCTGTTTCTTGACTCACCCATCAGAAAACATCTCATCTACACATGGGAAACTTGCACGTTGGAGCTGTGTCAAAGCCTCTGTTTAGGAGAACCCTTTAGGGCCCCAGTGCCACCGTTTCATTCCAAGGTCTCCATAGACACAAAAGCACGTTAGGACCCATCCCCAGGGGTGTCCATTTCAACTCAGCGTCCTCGGTTGCTCCCCACAGATCCAGGAGATCTAACCTGTCTTGTTGCTAGGAGACAATTGGAATGCGAGGTGGTCTACCCAGCCATCCCTCCTTAGAACCCTGCTCAGAATCATTGGCCTGGAGCCAAACAACAGGTCTCAATTGTCCTGCAGAAGACTCTCTGCAGTTTGGAGCTTCTCACAACTCCCATCGTGGGAAAACCCCCATGGCCTCGTGATGCCCCCGCCCATTCATGAAGGGGCCATCAGGGACAGAAACTCCAACCTGAGCGATCGTCTGATCCTCGCCCTGACTTCAGATGCACGAGATCTCGATTCAGGTCTGTAGATTGTGCGTGCCATGGCCTCACACAGAAACCTAAGCCTAGCTTGTGTTCTCAGACTTTTGTCGTCAGACTACTGGCCCACAAGCCCTCCAGTTTGGCAATCCAGAACTACAATGCAGCACTCTGCCGGCCCTCCAGAAGAAAAACATGTCCTCTGGTGCTACCCATTAATCCCAAATGAGGATCAACCTGCACTGACCTTGGCTGTACCCCAAATACATAGGCTGACCAGGGCACTAATGCCCTTTCTGACACAGCCTGAGCCTGGACCCCCTGGCCCCTCCCAGACAGCTGGCCGCACACTGAGCAATTCGAGCCGCCATGGCCTTAGGTCGTCATCTCTTCCCAACCTCGGGTTTAAGGTTTCAGAACCTAGGCCATATCTCCAATCACTGCCCAGGGTTGAAGGTGATGCAGAAATCAGAACTCCTTCCCCATGGCAAGAAACCTTGTGGTTGGCATGTTGTCCAACGTTCAGTGTAGTTGAAACCAGTGTGGCCCATGAGGCCCCGCCCATGCTCATGGGCCACATTGGTCACAAACACACATTGTGACGCTCAGGCTGAGCCCAGTCCTCAAGTAAGGCCACTCAGTGATTGGATGAAGAGATAGCATATTGGGCTTGCCATGCCCCTAGGGCCCAATTTTTAACCATAGTTTGGGTTGTCCCTTCAGTCTTCCCCACGGCTTTGCTTTGAATTCCTCTTTTGGTGTGTCACCTGAGGTAACAAAACTGAAATGAGTCCTCCTATCCCACAGATTGACGAAAAGCAATTGGGAATCGGGCCAAATCCTCAGTGAGAAAGATTCGTCCATGGCCCATGAGGCGTCCCCAACATTCCACGGCCATCGCTGATACAAAATCCAGAGACAAAAGCCTGAGCAGCGCCTCAGACTTGCACTTTCTTCATATCCTGAAGAGTTCTTCTCATGGTTTGTCGATCGGGCCTGCCATACCTACGTCCCCAAACCTAAGCTGAATTTGTGTTTTCAGACTTCTGTCCTCAAAGTCTTGGGCCACACACCCTCCAGCCTGGGCCTCTGGAGCCACATATTAGGACTGTGCCTACCAATCCATGGGAATTCTTCCCATTCCATTGTCCAAAATCGTACAAATTAGGAGAAACCTCCAAAGTCCCTGAGGCCATCCCAATAGTGTAGGTCGCACAAAGCAAACAAGGGCTGTCTGACACCAGCTGATAATCGACCTCCACTCATACCATAGATGGATGTCTCCAGAGAAGAAGATTGAACCAGACAGGACCCTAGGCCATAATAGGATCCATTGCTTTGGTTTACAGGCATGTGTCCTCAAAAGCCTGATTCCAATACGAGCATAGGGGTTTTCCTGAGGCACCCATCAGAACTCATCTCGTCTCCACAAGGAAACCTGTGCATGGGAGCCATGTCCAAAGCTTAGGAGAGTACTTCAGGGTCCCGGTGCCACCGCCCCATTCCAAGGCCCTCATGGACACAAAAACACATTAGGAGCCATCCTCAGGAAAGTCCATTTCAACTCAGCCACCGCGGTTGCTCCGGCAGAGCCATCAGATCTGAACTGTCTTGTTGCTAGGAGACAATTGGAATGCAGGCGGGCTTCCCAGGCATCCATCCGCGAATGGTGCTCTGGAGTCATTCCATATGGGATGTCCTGGAGCTCTCCAACAGGTCTCAATTGTCCCGCAGAAGGAATCCATGAAGGGGGCATCCCACAACTCCCAACGTGGGAAAACCTCAATGGCCTCGAGATAACGCTTGCTTCATGAAGCGGCCGTCATGCTCAGAAACTCCAACCTGAGCCAACGTCTGATCCTCGCCCTGACTTCAGATGCATGAGATACTGGTTCAGATCTGCAGGGGGTACCTGCCGTGCCCTCGCCCTGAAACCCAAGTCTAGCTTGTCTTCTCAGACTTCCGTCCTCACACTCCTGGCCCCGAAGCCCTCAAGTTTGGCAATTCCGGACCCACAATGCAGCACTCTGCCTGCCCTCTAGAAAAAAAATTATTGCCTCATGAGCTGCCCAGGCACCTTAAATGAGGGTAAACCTACACAGCACTCGACTTTACCCAAATTATATATTCTAACCTGGGCACTAATGCACTGTCGAACACAACCTGAGCCCAGACCTCCTGACCAACACCCAGAAAGCTGACCACACACTGAGCACATAAAACCCGCCATGGCCTTAGGTCATCATCTCTTCCCTACCTCAGTTTTCAGGCTTCAGACCCGAGACCTTATCTCCAATCACTGCCCAGGGGTGAGTGTGATGCAGAAATCAGAACTCCTCCTTACCCATGGCAAGAACCCTTGTGGTTGGCACGTTGTCCAACGTTCAGTGTAGGAGAAACCAGCATTCACCCTGAGGCCTCGCCCATTCTTGAGTGCGACGAGGGAATACACACGCATTGTGACCCTCAGCATGAGTCCTGTCCTCTAGTAAGTCCTCCCAGTGGCTGGACCATTAGATGTCATAATGGGCTTGACATGTCCCTAGGCCCCAATTTTTAACCAGATTTCTGATTGTCCAGTCGCCCCTCCCCAGGACTCTACTAGGGAATCCCTCATTTGGTGGGACACCTGAGGTTAAAAAAGAAAACAACAACAACAACAAAAAAAAACGGACTTCTTCCAGCCCACAGAATGACCCCAAAATCTTTGGACGGGGCCAAACCACCAGAGAGTAAGACTTGTCCATTTCCCATGAAGTCACCCAGAAATTCCACGACCATGAGTGACACGATATCCAGAGACAAAAACTTGAGCAGGAGCCTCACACTAGCCCTTCTTTCAAATCCCGAAGAGTTCTCCTCATGGTCTGTAGATCAGTCCTGCCATACCTATGACCCGAAACATAAGCCGAGTTTGTGTTTTGAGACAACTGTCCAAACAGCCCTGGCCTACACAACGTATAGGCTCAGGCCCCTGGAGCCAAACCTGAGGACTGTACTTGCCCTCTCCAAGGGAATTGTGTGTGCCCATTCCAATGGCCACAACCCTTCTAATAGGATAAACCTCCAAAGTCCCTGATCCATCTCAATAGTGGTGGCTTCCCAGGAAAAACAGGGGCAATCTGAGCCCAACTGAGCACCTACCTGCACTCAGACCCATAGACAGATGTCATCAGAGGTAAAAAGGAAAGAACAGGCCCCTAGGCACTAATCAGATCCATTGCTTTGGTTTCCAGGCATCTCTCCTCAGAGGCCTGGATTTCAAAAGCAGCATATAGCTGTTTCTTGACTCACCCATCAGAAAACATCTCATCTACACATGGGAAACTTGCACGTTGGAGCTGTGTCAAAGCCTCTGTTTAGGAGAACCCGTTAGGGCCCCAGTGCCACCGCTTCATTCCAAGGTCTCCATAGACACAAAAGCACATTAGGACCCATCCCCAGGGGTGTCCATTTCAACTCAGCGTCCTCGGTTGCTCCCCACAGATCCAGGAGATCTAACCTGTTTTGTTGCTAGGAGACAATTGGAATGCGAGGTGGGCTACCCAGCTTTCCATCCTTAGAACCCTGCTCAGAATCATTGGCCTGGAGCCAAACAACAGGTCTCAATTGTCCTGCAGAAGACTCTCTGCAGTTTGGAGCTTCTCAGAACTCCCATCGTGGGAAAATCCCCATGGCCTCGTGATGCCCCCGCCCATTCATGAAGGGGCCATCAGGGACAGAAACTCCAACCTGAGCGATCGTCTGATCCTCGCCCTGACTTCAGATGCACGAGATCTTGATTCAAGTCTGTAGATTGTGCGTGCCATGGCCTCACCCAGAAACCTAAGCCTAGCTTGTGTTCTCAGACTTTTGTCGTCAGACTACTGGCCCACAAGCCCTCCAGTTTGGCAATCCAGAACTACAATGCAGCACTCTGCCGGCTCTTCAGAAGAAAAACATAGTCTTCTGGGGCTACCCAGTAACCCCAAATGAGGATCAACTTGCTCCGACCATGGCTGTACCCCAAATACATAGGCTGACCAGGGCACTAATGCCCTTTCTGACACAGCCTGAGCCTGGACCCCCTGGCACCTCCCAGACAGCTGGCCGCACACTGAGCACATCGAGCCTCCATGGCCTTAGGTCGTCATTTCTTCCCAACATCTGTTTTCAGGTTTCAGAACCTAGACCTTATCTCCAGTCACTGCCCAGGGTTGAAGGTGTTGCAGAAATCAGAACTCCTTCCCCATTTCAAGAAACCTTGTGGTTGGCATGTTGTCCAACGTTCAGTGTAGTTGAAACCAGTGTGGCCCATGAGGCCCCGCCCATGCTCACGGGCCACATTGGTCCCAAACACACATTGTAACGCTCAGGCTGAGCCCAGTCCTCAAGTAAGGCCACTCAGTGGCTAGATGAAGAGATAGCATATTGGGCTTGCCATGCCCCTAGGCCCCAATTTTTAACCATAGTTCGGGTTGTCCCTTCAGTCTTCCCCACGGCTTGGCTTTGGAATTCCTCTTTTGGTGGGACACCTGAGGTAACAAAACTGAAATGAGTCCTCCCATCCCACAGATTGACAAAAAGCAATTGCGAATCGGGCAAAATCCTCAGAGAGGATGATTCGTCCATGGCCCATGAGGCCTCCCCGTCATTCCACGACCTTCACTGATACAAAATCCCGAGACAAAAGCCTGAGTAAGCACCTCAGAGTCGCACTTTCTTTATATCCTGAAGAGTTCTTCGCATGGTTTGTCGATCGGGCCTGCCATACCTACGTCCCCAAACCTAAGCTGAGTTTGTGTTTTCAGACTACTGTCCTCAAAGTCTGGGGCCACACACCCTCCAGCCTGAACCCCTGGAGCCACACATTAGGACTGTCCCTACCAATCCATGGGAATTCTGCCCATTCCATGGTCCAAAATCGTACAAATTAGGAGAAATCTCAAAAGTCCCTGAGGCCATCCCAATAGTGTAGGTCGCCTGGAACAAACAAGGGCTGTCTGACACCAGCTGATAATCGACCTCCATTCATACCATAGATGGATGTCCCCAGAGAAGAAGATTGAACCAGACAGGACCCTAGGCCATAATAGGATCCATTGCTTTGGGTTACAGGCATGTGTCCTCAAAAGCCTGATTCCAATACGAGCATAAAGGTTTTCCTGAGGCACCCATCAGAACTCATCTCGTCTCCACAAGGAAACCTGTGCATGGGAGCCATGTCCAAAGCTTAGGAGAGTACTTCAGGGTCCCGGTGCCACCGCCCCATTCCAAGGCCCTCATGGACACAAAAACACATTAGGACCCATCCTCTGGAAAGTCCATTTCAACTCAGCCACCCCGGTTGCTCCCGAAGAGCCATCAGATCTAAACTGTCTTGTTGCTAGGAGACAATTGGAATGCGAGGCGGGCTTCCCAGGCATCCATCCGCGAACGGTGCTCTGGAGTCATTCCATATGGGATGTCCTGGAGCTGTCCAACAGGTCTCAATTGTCCCGCAGAAGGAATCCTTGAAGGGGGCATCCCACAACTCCCAACGTGGGAAAACCTCAATGGCCTCGAGATTCCGCTCCCTTCATGAAGCGGCCGTCATGCTCAGAAACTCCAACCTGAGCCAACGTCTGATCCTCGCCCTGACTTCAGATGCATGAGATATTGGTTCAGATCTGCAGGGGGTACCTGCCGTGCCCTCGCCCTGAAACCCAAGTCTAGCTTGTGTTCTCAGACTTCCGTCCTCACACTCCTGGCCCCGAAGCCCTCAAGTTTGGCAATTCCGGACCCACAATGCAGCACTCTGCCTGCCCTCTAGAAAAAAAATTATTGCCTCATGAGCTGCCCAGGCACCTTAAATGAGGGTAAACCTACACAGAACTCGACTTTACCCAAATTATATAGTCTAACCTGGGCACTAATGCACTGTCGAACACAACCTGAGCCCGGACCTCCTGACCAACACCCAGAAAGCTGACCGCACACTGAGCACATAAAACCCGCCATGGCCTTAGGTCATCATCTCTTCCCTACCTCAGTTTCAGGCTTCAGACCCGAGACCTTATCTCCAATCACTTCCCAGGGGTGAGTGTGATGCAGAAATCAGAACTCCTCCTTACCCATGGCAAGAACCCTGTGGTTGGCACGTTGTCCAACGTTCAGTGTAGGAGAAACCAGCATTCACCCTGAGGCCCCGCCCATTCTTGAGTGCGACGAGGGCATACACACGCATTGTGACCCTCAGCACGAGTTCTGTCCTCTAGTAAGTCCTCTCAGTTGCTGGACCATTAGATGTCATAATGGGCTTGACATGTCCCTAGGCCCCAATTTTTAACCAGATTTCTGATTGTCCAGTCGCCCCTCCCCAGGGCTCTACTCTGGAATCCCTCATTTGGTGGGACACCTGAGGTTAAAAAAGAAAAAAAACAACAACAACAACAACAAAAAAACGAACTTCTTCCAGCCCACAGAATGACCCCAAACTCTTTGGACGGGGCCAAACCACCAGAGAGTACGACACGTCCATTTCCCATGAAGTCACCCAGAAATTCCACGACCATGAGTGACACGATATCCAGAGACAAAAACTTGAGCAGGAGCCTCACACTCGCCCTTCTTTCAAATCCCAAAGAGTTCTCCTCATGGCCTGTAAATCAGTCCTGCCATACCTATGACCCGAAACATAAGCTGAGTTTGTGTTTTCAGACAACTGTCCAAACAGCCCTGGCCTACACAACCTACAGGCTCAGGCCCCTGGAGCCAAACCTGAGGACTGTACTTGCCCTCTCCAAAGGAATTGTGTGTGCCCATTCCAATGGCCACAACCCTTCTAATAGGATAAACCTCCAATGTCCCTGATCCATCTCAATAGTGGTGGCTTCCCAGGAAAAACAGGGGCAATCTGAGCCCAACTGAGCTCCTACCTGCACTCAGACCCATAGACAGATGTCCCCAGAGGTAAAAAGGAAAGAACAGGCCCCGAGGCACTAATCAGATCCATTGCTTTGGTTTCCAGGCATCTCTCCTCAGAGGCCTGGATTTCAAAAGCAGCATATAGCTGTTTCTTGACTCACCCATCAGAAAACATCTCATCTACACATGGGAAACTTGCACGTTGGAGCTGTGTCAAAGCCTTTGTTTAGGAGAAACGTTTAGGGCCCCAGTGCCACCGCTGCATTTCAAGGTCTCCATAGACACAAAAGCACGTTAGGACCCATCCCCAGGGGTGTCCATTTCAACTCAGCGTCCTCGGTTGCTCCCCACAGATCCAGGAGATCTAACCTGTCTTGTTGCGAGGAGACAATTGGAATGCGAGGTGGGCTACCCAGCCATCCATCCTTAGAACCCTGCTCAGAATCATTGGCCTGGAGCCAAACAACAGGTCTCAATTGTCCTGCAGAAGACTCTCTGCAGTTTGGAGCTTCTCACAACTCCCATCGTGAGAAAACACCCATGGCCTCGTGATGCCCGCCCCCATTCATGAAGGAGCCATCAGGGACAGAAACTCCACCCTGAGCGATCATCTGATATTCGCCCTGACTTCAGATGCACGAGATCTC
This sequence comes from Mustela nivalis, assembly GCF_964662115.1. Taxonomy (NCBI): domain Eukaryota; kingdom Metazoa; phylum Chordata; class Mammalia; order Carnivora; family Mustelidae; genus Mustela; species Mustela nivalis. The sequence goes on from NW_028136248.1 coordinate 667,261, forward strand.
GATTCAGGTCTGTAGATTGTGCGTGCCATGGCCTCACCCAGAAACCTAAGCCTAGCTTGTGTTCTCAGACTTTTGTCGTCAGACTACTGGCCCACAAGCCCTCCAGTTTGGCAATCCAGAACTACAATGCAGCACTCTGCCGGCTCTGCAGAAGAAAAACATTGTCCTCTGGGGCTAACCAGTAACCCCAAATGAGGATCAACCTGCACCGACCTTGGCTTTACCCCAAATACATAGGCTGACCAGGGCACTAATGCCCTTTCTGACACAGCCTGAGCCTGGACCCCCTGGCTCCTCCCAGACAGCTGGCCGCACACTGATCACATCGAGCCGCCATGGCCTTAGGTCATCATCTCTTCCCAACCTCGGTTTTCATTTTTCAGAACCTAGACCTTATCTCCAATCACTGCCCTGGGTTGAAGGTGATGCAGAAATCAGAACTCCTTCCCCATGGCAAGAAACCTTGTGGTTGGCATGTTGTCCAACGTTCAGTGTAGTTGAATCCAGTGTGGCCCATGAGGCCCCGCCCATGCTCGCGGGCCACATTGGTCAAAACACACATTGTGACCCTCAGGCTGAGCCCAGTCCTCAAGTAAGGCCACTCAGTGGCTGGATGAAGAGATAGCATATTGGGCTTGCCATGACCCTAGGCCCCAATTTTTAATCATAGTTCGGGTTGTCCCTTCAGTCTTCCCCACGGCTTGGCTTTGGAATTTTACTTTTGGTGGGACACCTGAGGTAACAAAACTGAAATGAGTCCTCCCATCCCACAGATTGACGAAAAGCAATTGGGAATCGGGCCAAATCCTCAGTTATGAAGATTCGTCCATGGCCCATGAGGCCTCCCCGACATTCCACGGCCATTGCTGATACAAAATCCAGAGACAAAGCCTGAGCAAGCGCCTCAGACTCGCACTTGATTCATATCCTAAAGAGTTCTTCTCATGGTTTTAGATCGGGCCTGCCATACCTACGTCCCCAAACCTAAGCTGAGTTTGTGTTTTCAGACTTCTGTCCTCAAAGTATGGGGCCACACACCCTCCAGCCTGAACCCCTGGAGCCACACATTAGGACTGTCCCTACCAATCCATGGGAATTCTTCCCATTCCATTGTCCAAAATCGTACAAATTAGGAGAAACCTCCAAAGTCCCTGAGGCCATCCCAATAGTGTAGGTCGCCCGGAACAAACAAGGGCTGTCTGACACCAGCTGATAATCGACCTCCACTCATACCATAGATGGATGTCCCCAGAGAAGAAGATTGTACCAGACAGGACCCTAGGCCATAATAGGATCCATTGCTTTGGGTTACAGGCATGTGTCCTCAAAAGCCTGATTCCAATACGAGCATAGGGTTTTTCCTGAGGCACCCATCAGAACTCATCTCGTCTCCACAAGGAAACCTGTGCATGGGAGCCATGTCCAAAGCTTAGGAGAGTACTTCAGGGTCCCTGTGCCACCGCCCCATTCCAAGGCTCTCATGGACACAAAAACACATTAGGACCCATCCTCAGGAAAGTCCATTTCAACTCAGCCACCCCGGTTGCTCCCGAAGAGCCATCAGATCTAAACTGTCTTGTTGCTAGGAATCAATTGGAATGCGAGGCGGGCTTCCCAGGCATCCATCCGCGAACGGTGCTCTGGAGTCATTCCATATGGGATGTCCTGGAGCTGTCCAACAGGTCTCAATTGTCCCGCAGAAGGAATCCTTGAAGGGGGCATCCCACAACTCCCAACGTGGGAAAACCTCAATGGCCTCGAGATTCCGCTCCCTTCATGAAGCGGCTGTCATGCTCAGAAACTCCATAATGAGCCAACGTCTGATCCTCGCCCTGACTTCAGATGCATGAGATATTGGTTCAGATCTGCAGGGGGTACCTGCCGTGCCCTCGCCCTGAAACCCAAGTCTAGCTTGTGTTCTCAGACTTCCGTCCTCACACTCCTGGCCCCGAAGCCCTCACGTTTGGCAATTCCGGACCCACAATGCAGCACTCTGCCTGCCCTCTAGAAAAAAAATTATTGCCTCATGAGCTGCCCAGGCACCTTAAATGAGGGTAAACCTACACAGCACTCGACTTTACCCAAATTATATAGTCTAACCTGGGCACTAATGCACTGTCAAACAGAACCTGAGACCAGACCTCCTGACCAACACCCGAAAGCTGACCAAACACTGAGCACATAAAACCCGCCATGGGCTAAGGTCATCATCTCTTCCCTACCTCAGTTTTCAGGCTTCAGACCCGAGACCTTATCTCCAATCACTGCCCAGGGGTGAGTGTGATGCAGAAATCATAACTCCTCCTTACCCAGGGCAAGAACCCTTGTGGTTGGCACGTTGTCCAACCTTCAGTGTAGGAGAAACCAGCATTCACCTAAGGCCACGCCCATCCTTGAGTGCGACGAGGGCATACACATGCATTGTGACCCTCAGCATGAGTCCTGTCCTCTAGTAAGTACTCTCAGTTGCTGGACCATTAGATGTCATAATGGGCTTGACATGTTTCTAGGCCCCAATTTTTAACCAGATTTCTGATTGTCCAGTCGACCCTCCCCAGGGCTCTACTAGGGAATCCCTCATTTGGTGGGACACCTTAGGTTAAAAAAGAAAACATAAAAAAAAAACAAAACGGATTTCTTCCAGCCCACAGAATGACCCAAAACTCTTTGGACGGGTCCAAACCACCAGAGAGTAAGACTAGTCCATTTCCCATGAAGTCACCCAGAAATTCCACGACCATGAGTGACACGATATCCAGAGACAAAAACTTGAGCAGGAGCCTCACACTCGCCCTTCTTTCAAATCCCGAAGAGTTCTCCTCATGGTCTGTAGATCAGTCCTGCCATACCTATTACCCGAAACATAAGCCGAGTTTGTGTTTTCTGACAACTGTCCAAATAGCCCTGGCCTACACAACCTACAGGCTCAGGCCCCTGGAGCCAAACCTGAGGACTGTACTTGCCCTCTCCAAGGGAATTGTGTGTGCCCATTCCAATGGCCACAACCATTCTAATAGGATAAACCTCCAAAGTCCCTGATCCATCTCAATAGTGGTGGCTTCCCAGGAAAAACAGGGGCAATCTGAGCCCAACTGAGCACCTACCTGCACTCAGACCCATAGACAGATGTCCCCAGAGGTATGAAGGAAAGAACAGGCCCCTAGGCACTAATCAGATCCATTGCTTTGGTTTCCAGGCATCTCTCCTCAGAGGCCTGGATTTCAAAAGCAGCATATAGCTGTTTCTTGACTCACCCATCAGAAAACATCTCATCTACACATGGGAAACTTGCACGTTGGAGCTGTGTCAAAGCCTCTGTTTAGGAGAACCATTTAGGGCCCCAGTGCCACCGTTTCATTCCAAGGTCTCCATAGACACAATGGCACGTTAGGACCCATCCGCAGGGGTGTCCATTTCAACTCAGCGTCCTCGGTTGCTCCCCACAGATCCAGGAGATCTAACCTGTCTTGTTGCGAGGAGACAATTGGAATGCGAGGTGGGCTACCCAGCCATCCATCCTTAGAACCCTGCTCAGAATCATTGGCCTGGAGCCAAACAACAGGTCTCAATTGTCCTGCAGAAGACTCTCTGCAGTTTGGAGCTTCTCACAACTCCCATCGTGGGAAAACACCCATGGCCTCGTGATGCCAGCCCCATTCATGAAGGGGCCATCAGGGTCAGAAACTCCAACCTGAGCGATCATCTGATCCTCGCCCTGACTTCAGATGCACGAGATCTCGATTCAGGTCTGTAGATTGTGCCTGCCATGGCCTCACCCAGAAACCTAAGCCTAGCTTGTGTTCTCAGACTTTTGTCGTCAGACTACTGGCCCACAAGCCCTCCAGTTTGGCAATTCAGAACTACAATGCAGCACTCTGCCGACCCTCCAGAAGAAAAACATTGTCCTCTGGGGCTACCCAGTAACCCCAAATGAGGATCAACCTCACCGTCCTTGGCTGTACCCCAAATACATAGGCTGACCAGGGCACTAATGCCCTTTCTGACACAGCCTGAGCCTGGACCCCCTGGCCCCTCCCAGACAGCTGGCCGCACACTGAGCACATCGAGCCGCCATGGCCTTAGGTCGTCATCTCTTCCCAACCTCGGGTTTAAGGTTTCAGAACCTAGGCCATATCTCTAATCACTGCCCAGGGTTGAAGGTGATGCAGAAATCAGAACTCCTTCCCCATGGCAAGAAACCTTGTGGTTGGCATGTTGTCCAACGTTCAGTGTAGTTGAAACCAGTGTGGCCCATGAGGCCCCGCCCATGCTCATGGGCCACATTGGTCACAAACACACATTGTGACCCTCAGGCTGAGCCCAGTCCTCAAGTAAGGCCACTCAGTGACTGGATGAAGAGATAGCATATTGGGCTTGCCATGCCCCTAACACCCAATTTTTAACCATAGTTCGGGTTGTCCCTTCAGTCTTCCCCACGGCTTGGCTTTGTTATTCCTCTTTTGTTGGGACACCTGAGGTAACAAACCTGAAAGGAGACCTCCCATCCCACAGATTGACGAAAAGCAATTGGGAATCGGGCCAAATCCTCAGAGAGGAAGATTCGTCCATGGCCCATGAGGCCTCCCCGACATACCACGGCCATCGCTGATACAAAATCCAGAGACAAAAACCTGAGCAAGCGCCTCAGACTCGCACTTTCTCCATATCCTGAAGAGTTCTTCTCATGGTTTGTAGATCGGGCCTGCCATACCTACGTCCCCAAACCTAAGCTGAGTTTGTGTTTTCAGAATTCTGTCCTCAAAGTCTTGGGCCCCACACCATCCAGGCTGGGCCCCTGGAGGCACACATTAGGACTGTGCCTACCAATCCATGGGAATTCTGCCCTTTCCATGGTCCAAAATCGTACAAATTAGGAGAAACCTCCAAAGTCCCTGAGGCCATCCCAATAGTGTAGGTCGCCCGGAACAAACAAGGGCTGTCTAACGCCAGCTGATAATCGACCTCCACTCATACCATAGATCGATGTCCCCAGAGAAGAAGATTGAACCAGACAGGAACCTAGGCCATAATAGGATCCATTGCTTTGGGTTACAGGCATGTGTCCTCAAAAGCCTGATTCCAATACGAGCATAGGGGTTTCCTTAGGCACCCATTAGAACTCATCTCACCTCCAGAAGGAAACCTGTGCATGGGAGCCATGTCCAAAGCTTAGGAGAGTACTTCAGGGTCCCGGTGCCACCGCCCCATTCCAAGGCCCTCATGGACACAAAAACACATTAGGACCCATCCTCACGAAAGTCCATTTAAACTCAGCCGCCCCGGTTGCTCCCGTAGAGCCATCAGATCTAAACTGTCTTGTTGCTAGGAGACAATTGGAATGCGAGGCGGGCTTCCCAGGCATCCATCCGCGAACGGTGCTCTGGAGTCATTCCATATGGGATGTCCTGGAGCTGTCCAACAGGTCTCAATTGTCTCGCAGAAGGAATCCTTGAAGGGGGCATCCCACAACTCCCTACGTGGGAAAACCTCAATGGCCTCGAGATCCCGCTCCCTTCATGAAGCAGACTTCATGCTCAGAAACTCCAACCTGAGACAACGTCTGATCCTCGCCCTGACTTCAGATGCATGAGATATTGGTTCAGATCTGCAGGGGGTACCTGCCGTGCCCTCGCCCTGAAACCCAAGTCTAGCTTGTCTTCTAAGACGTCCGTCCTCACACTCCTGGCCCCGAAGCCCTCAAGTTTGGCAATTCCGGACCCACAATGCAGCACTCTGCCTGCCCTCTAGAAAAAAAATTATTGCCTCATGAGCTGCCCAGGCACCTTAAATGAGGGTAAACCTACACAGCACTCGACTTTACCCAAATTATATAGTCTAACCTGGGCACTAATGCACTGTCGAACACATCATCTCTTCCCTACCTCAGTTTTCAGGCTTCAGAACCGAGACCTTATCTCCAGTCACTGCCCAGGTGTAAGTGTGATGCAGAAATCAGAAATCCTCCTTACCCATGGCAGGAACCCTTGTGGTTGGCACGTTGTCCAACATTTAGTGTAGGAGAAACCAGCATTCACTCTGAGGGCCCGCCCATTCTTGAGTGCGATGAGGGCATACATACTCTGGAATCCCTCATTTGGTGGGAAACCTGAAGTTAAAAAAGAAAACAACAACAACAGCAACAAAAAAAAAGGACTTTTTCCAGCCCACAGAATGACACCAAACTCTTTGGACGGGGCCAAAACACCTGAGAGTAAGACTCGTCCATTTCCCATGAAGTCACCCAGAAATTCCACGAGCATGAGTGACACGATATCCAGAGACAAAAACTTGAACAGGAGCCTCACACTCGCCCTTCTTTCAAATCCCGAAGAGTTCTCCTCATCTTCTGTAGATCAGTCCTGCCATACCTATGACCTGAAACATAAGCCGAGTTTGTGTTTTCAGACAACTGTCCAAACAGCCCTGGCCTACACAACCTACAGGCTCAGGCCCCTGGAGCCAAACCTGAGGACATTACTGGCCCTCTCCAAGGGAATTGTGTGTGCCCATTCCAATGGCCACAACCCTTCTAATAGAATAAACCTCCAAAGTCCCTGATCCATCTCAATAATGGTGGCTTCCCGGGAAAAACATGGGCAATCTGAGCCCAACTGAGCACCTACCTCCACTCAGACCCATAGCAGATGTCCCCATAGGTAAAAAGGAAAGAACAGGCCCCTAGGCACTAATCAGATCCATTGCTTTGGTTTCCAGGCATCTCTCCTCAGAGGCCTGGATTTCCCAAAGCAGAATCTAGCTGTTTCTTGACTCACCCATCAGAAAACATCTCATCTACACATGGGAAACTTGCACGTTGGAGCTGTGTCAAAGCCTCTATTTAGGAGAACCCTTCAGGGCCCCAAGGCCACCGCTTAATTCCAAGGTCTCCATAGACACAAAAGCACGTTAGGACCCATCCCCAGGGGTGTCCATTTCAACTCAGCGTCCTCGGTTGCTCCCCACAGATCCAGGAGATCTAACCTGTCTTGTTGCTAGGAGACAATTGGAATGCGAGGAGGGCTACCCAGCCATCCATCCTTAGAACCCTGCTCAGAATCATTGGCCTGGAGCCAAACAACAGGTCTCAATTGTCCTGCAGAAGACTCTCTTCAGTTTGGAGCTTCTCACAACTCCCATCGTGGGAAAACCCCCGTGGCCTCGTGATGCCCCCCGCCCATTCATGAAGGGGCCATCAGGGACAGAAACTCCAACCTGAGCGATCGTCTGATCCTCGCCCTGACTTCGGATGCACGAGATCTCGATTCAGGTCTGTAGATTGTGCCTGCCATGGCCTGACCCAGAAACCTAAACCTTGCTTGTGTTCTCAGACTTTTGTCGTCAGACTACTGGCCAATAAGCTTTCCAGTTTGGCAATCCAGAACAACAATGCAGCACTCTGTCGGCCCTCCAGAAAAAAACATTGTCCTCTGGGGCTACCCAGTAACCCCAAATGAGGATCAACCTGCACCGACCTTGGCTGTACCCCAAATACATAGGCTGACCAGGGCACTAATGCCCTTTTTGACACAGCCTGAGCCTGGACCCCCTGCCCCCTACAGACAGCTGCCCGCACACTGAGCACATCGAGCCGCCATGGCCTTAGGTCGTCATCTCTTCCCAACCTCAGTTTACAGGTTTCAGAACCTAGACCTTATCTCCAATCACTGCCCAGGGTTGAAGGTGATGCAGAAATAAGAACACCTTCCCCATGGCAAGAAACCTTGTGGTTGGCATGTTGTCCAACGTTCAGTGTAGTTGAAACCAGTGTGGACCATGAGGCCCCGCCCATGCTCGCGGGCCACATTGGTCACAAACACACATTGTGACCCTCAGGCTGAGCCCAGTCCTCAAGTAAGGCCACTCAGTGGCTGGATGAAGAGATAGCATATTGGGCTTGCCATGCCCATAGGCCCCAATTTTTAACCATAGTTCAGGTTGTCCCTTCAGTCTTCCCCACGGCTTTGCTTTGGAATTCTTCTTTTGGTAGGACACCTGAGGTAACAAAACTGAAATGAGTCCTTCCATCCCACAGATTGACGAAAAGCAATTGGGAATCAGGCCAAATCCTCAGGGGGAAGATTCGTCCATGGCCCATGAGGCCTCCCCGACATTCCATGGCCATCGCTGATACAAAATCCAGAGACAAAAGTCTGAGCAAGCGCCTCAGACTAGCACTTTCTTCATATCCTGAAGAGTTCTTCTCATGGTTTGTAGATCGGGCCTGCCATACCTACGTCCCAAAAACTAAGCTGAGTTTGTGTTTTCAGACTTGTTTCCTCAAAGTCTTGGGCCACACAACCTCCAGGCTGGGCCCCTGGAGCCACACATTAGGACTGTGCCTACCAATCCATGGAAATTCTGCCTATTCCATGGTCCAAAATCGTACAAATTAGGAGAAACCTCCAAAGTCCCTGAGGCCATACCAATAGTGTAGGTCGCCCAGAACAAACAAGGGCTGTCTGACACCAGCTGATAATCGACCTCCACTCATACCATAGATGGATGTCTCCAGAGAAGAAGATTGAACCAGACAGGACCCTAGGCCATAATAGGATCCATTGCTTTGGGTTACAGGCATGTGTCCTCAAAAGCCTGATTCCAATACGAGCATAGGCGTTTTCCTGAGGCACCCATCAGAACTCATTCGTCTCCACAAGGAAACCTGTGCATGGGAGCCATGTCCAAAGCTTAGGAGAGTACTTCAGGGTCCCGGTGCCACCGCCCCATTCCAAGGCCCTCATGGACACAAAAACACATTAGGACCCATCCTCAGGAAAGTCCATTTCAACTCAGCCACCCCGGTTGCTCCGGCAGAGCCATCAGATCTAAACTGTCTTGTTGCTAGGAGACAATTGGAATGCGAGGCGGGCTTCCCAGGCATCCATCCGCGAACGGTGCTCAGGAGTCATTCCATATGGGATATCCTGGAGCTGTCCAAGAGGTCTTAATTGTCCTGCAGTAGGAATCCTTGAAGGGGGCATCCCACAACTCCCAACGTGGGAAAACCTCAATGAAATCGAGATTCCGCTCCCTTCAAGAAGCGGCCGTCATGCTCAGAATCTCCAACCTGAGCCAAAGTCTGATCCTTGCCCTGACTTCAGATGCATGAGATATTTTTCAGATCTGCAGGGGGTACATGCCGTGCCTTCGCCCTGAAACCCAAGTCTAGCTTGTCTTCTCAGACTTCCGTCCTCACACTCCTGGTTCCGAAGCCCTCAAGTTTGGCAATTCCGGACCCAAAATGCAGCACTCTGCCTGCCCTCTAGAAAAAAAAATTATTGCGTCATGAGCTGCCCAGGCACCTTAAATGAGGGTAAACCTACACAGCACTCAACTTTACCCAAATTATAGTCTAACCTGGGCACTAATGCACTGTCAAACACAACCTGAGCCCGGACCTCCTGACCAACACCCAGAAAGCTGACCGCACACTGAGCACATAAAACCCGCCATGGCCTTAGGTCATCATCTCTTCCCTACCTCAGTTTTCAGGCTTCAGAACCGAGACCTTATCTCCAATCACAGCCCAGGGGTGAGTGTGATGTAGAAATCAGAACTCCTCTTTACCCATGGCAAGAACCCTTGTGGTTGGCACGTTGTCCAACTTTCAGTGTAGGAGAAACCAGCATTCACCCTGAGGCCCCGCCCATTCTTGAGTGCGACGAGGGCATACACAAACATTGTGACTTTCAGCATGAGTCCTGTCCTCTAGTAAGTCCTCTCAGCGGCTGGACCATTAGATGTCATAATGGGCTTGACATGTCCCAAGTCCCAATGTTTAACCAGATTTCTGATTGTCCAGTCGCCCCTCCCAGGGCTCTACTCTGGAATCCCTCATTTGGTGTGACACCTGAGGTTAAAAAAGAAAAAAAACAACAACAACAAAAAAAAACGGACTTCTTCCAGCCCAAAAATGACCCCAAACTCTTTGACGGGGCCAAACAACCAGAAAGTAAGACTCGTCCATTTCCCATGAAGTCACACAGAAATTCCACGACCATGAGTGACACGATATCCAGAGACAAACACTTGAGCAGGAGCCTCACACTCGCCCTTCTTTCAAATCCCAAAGAGTTGTCCTCATGGTCTGTAGATCAGTCCTGCCATACCTATGACCCGAAACATAAGCCGAGTTTGCGTTTTCAGAGAACTGACCAAACAGCCCTGTCCTACACAACCTACTGGCTCAGGCCCCTGGAGCCTAACCTGAGGACTGTACTTGCCCTCTCCAAGGGAATTGTGTGTGCCCATTCCAATGGCAACAAACCTTCTAATAGGATAAACCTCCAAAGTCCCTGATCCATCTCAATAGTGGTGGCGTCCCAGGAAACAGGGGCAATCTGAGCCCAACTGAGCACCTACCTGCACTCAGACCCATAGACAGATGTCCCCAGAGGTAAAAAGAAAAGAACAGGCCCCTAGGCACTAATCAGATCCATTGCTTTGGTTTCCAGGCATCTCTCCTCAGAGGCCTGGATTTCAAAAGCAGCATATAGCTGTTTCGTGACTCACCCATCAGAAAACATCTCATCTACACATGGGAAACTTGCACGTTGGAGCTGTGTCAAAGCCTCTGTTTAGGAGAAACCTTTAGGGCCCCAGTGCCACCGCTTCATTCCAAGGTCTCCATAGACACAAAAGCACGTTAGGACCCATCCCTGGGGTGTCCATTTCAACTCAGCATCCTCGGTTGCTCCCCACAGATCCAGGAGATCTAACCTGTCTTGTTGCTAGGAGACAATTGGAATGCGAGGTGGGCTACCCAGCCATCCCTCCTTAGAACCCTGCTCAGAATCATTGGCTTGGAGCCAAACAACAGGTCTCAATTGTCCTGCAGAAGACTCTCTGCAGTTTGGAGCTTCTCACAACTCCCATCGTTGGAAAGCACCCATGGCCTCGTGATGACCCCCCATTCATGAAGAGGCCATCAGCTACAGAAACTCCAACCTGAGCGATCATCTGATCCTCGCCCTGACTTCAGATGCACGAGATCTCGATTCAGATCTGTAGATTGTGCCTTCCATGGCCTCACCCAGAAACCTAAGCCTAGCTTGTGTTCTCAGACTTTTGTCGTCAGACTACTGGCCCACAAGCCCTACAGTTTGGCAATCCAGAACTACAATGCAGCACTCTGCCGGCCCTCCAGAAGAAAAACATTGTCCTCTGGGGCTACCCAGTCATCCCAAATGAGGATCAACCTGCACCGACCTTGGCTGTACCCCAAATACATAGGCTGACCAGGGCATTAATGCCCTTTCTGACACAGCCTGATCCTGGAACCCCTGGCCCCTCCCAGACAGCTGTCCCCACACTGAGCACATCGAGCCGCCATGGCCTTAGGTCGTCATCTCTTCCAACCTCGGTTTTCAGGATTCAGAACCTAGACCTTATCTCCAATCACTGCCCAGGGTTGAAGGTGATGCAGAAATCAGAACTCCTTCCCCATGGCAAGAAACCTTGTGGTTGGCTAGTTGTCCAACGATTAGTGTAGTTGAAACCAGTGTGGCCCATGAGGCCCCGCCCATGCTCGCAGGCCACATTGTTCACAAACACACATTGTGACCCTCAGGCTGAGCCCAGTCCTCAAGTAAGGCCACTCAGTGGCTGGATGAAGAGATAGCATATTGGGCTTGCCATGCCCGTAGGCCCCAATTTTTAACCAGAGTTCGGGTTGTCCCTTCAGTCTTCCCCACGGCTTTGCTTTGGAATTCCTCTTTTGGTGGTACACCTGAGGTAACAAACCTGAAAGGAGACCTCCCATACCACAGATTGACGAAAAGCAATTGGGAATCGGGCCAAATCCTCAGAGAGGAAGATTCGTCCATGGCCCATGAGGCCTCCCCGACATCCACGGTCATCGCTGATACAAAATCCAGAGACAAAAGTCTGAGCAAACGCCTCAGACTCGCACTTTCTTCATATCCTGAAGAGTTCTTCTCATGGTTTGTAGATAGGGCCTGCCATACCTACGTCCCCAAACCTAAGGTGAGTTTGTGTTTTCAGACTTCTGTCCTCAAAGTCTTGGGTCACACACCCTCCAGGCTGGGCGCCTGGAGCCACACATTAGGACTGTGCCTACCAATCCATGGGAATTCTGACCATTCCATGGTCCAAAATCGTACAAATTAGGAGAAACCTCCAAAGTCCCTGAGGCCATCCCAATAGTGTAGGTCGCCCGGAAGAAACAAGGGCTGTCTGACACCAGCTGAATCGACCTCCACTCATACCATAGATGGATGTTCCCAGAGAAGAAGATTGAACCAGACAGGACCCTAGGCCATAATAGGATCCATTGCTTTGGTTTACAGGCATGTCTCCTCAAAAGCCTGATTCCAATTCGAGCATAGGGGTTTTCCTGAGGCACCCATCAGAACTCATCTCGTCTCCACAAGGAAACCTGTGCATGGGAGCTATGTCAAAAGCTTAGGGGAGTACTTCATGGTCCCGGTGCCGTCGCCCCATTCCAAGGCCCTCATGGACATAAAAACCAATTAGGACCGATCCTCAGGAAAGTCCATTTCAACTCAGCCACCCCGGTTGCTCCCGCAGAGCCATCAGATCTAAACTGTCTTGTTGCTAGGAGACAATTGGAATGCGAGGCGGGCTTCCCAGGCATCCATCCTCGAAGGGTGCTCTGGAGTCATTCTGTATGCGATGTCCTGGAGCTGTCCAACAGGTCTCAATTGTCCCGCAGAAGGAATCCTTGAAGGGGGCATCCCACAACTCCCAAAGTGGGAAAACCTCAATGGCCTCGAGATTCCGCTCCCTTCATGAAGCGGCCGTCATGCACAGAAACTTCAACTTGAGCCAACGTCTGATCCTCGCCTGACTTCAGATGCATGAGATATTGGTTCAGATCTGAAGGGGGTACCTGCCATGCCCTCGCCCTGAAACCAAGTCTAGCTTGTCTTCTCAGACTTCCGTCCTCACACCCCTGGCCCCGAAGCCCTCAAGTTTGGCAATTCTGGACCCACAGTGCAGCACTCTGCCTGCCCTGTAGAAAAAAATTATTGCTTCATGAGCTGCCCAGGCACCTTAAATGAGAATAAACCTACACAGCACTCGACTTTACCCAAATTATATAGTCTAACGTGGGCACTAAACCATTGTCGGACACAACCTGAGCCCGGACCTCAGACCAACCCCCAGAAAGCTGACAGCACACTGAGCACATAAGACCCGCCATGGCCTTAGGTCTTCATCTCTTCCCTACTTCAGTTTTCAGGCTTCAGAACCGAGACCTTATGGCCTATCACTGCCCAGGTTTGAGTGTGATGCAGAAATCAGAACTCCGCCTTACCCATGGCAAGAAACCTTGTGGTTGGCACATTGTCCAATGGTCAGAGTAGAAGAAACCAGCATTCACTCTGAGGCCCCGCCCATTCTTGAGTGCGACGGGGTCATAAACACGCATTGTGACCCTCAGCATGAGTCTTCTCCTCTAGTAAGTCCTCTCAGTGGCTGGACTATTAGATGTCATATTGGGCTTGACATGTCCCTAGGCCCTAATTTTTAACCAGATTTCTGATTGTCCAGTCGCCCCTCCCCAGGGCTCTACTCTGGAATCCCTCATTTGTTGGGACACCTGAGTTTAAAAAAGAAAACAACAACAACAACAAAACGGACGTTTTCCATCCCACAGAATGACCCCAAACTCTTTGGACGGGGCCAAACCACCAGAGAGTAAGACTCATCCATTTCCCATGGAGTCACCCAGAAATTTCACCACCGTGAGTGACACGATATCCAGAGACAAAAACTTGAGCAAGAGCCTCACACTTGCTCTTTTTCAAATCCCGATGAGTTCTCCTCATGGTCTGTAGATCAGTCCTGCCATAACTATGACCGGAAACATAAGCCGAGGTTGTGTTTTCAGACAACTGTCCAAACAGCCCTGGCCTACACAACCTACAGGATCAGGCCCCTGGAGCCAAGCCTGAGGACTGTACTTGCCCTCTGTAAGGGAAATGTGTTTGCCATTTCCAATGGCCACAACCCTTCTAATAGAATAAACACCCAATACCTGATCCATCTTACTAGGGCTGGCTTCCCAGGAAAAACAGGGGCAATCTGAGCCCATCTGTGCACCTACCTGCACTCAGACCCATAGACAGATGTCCCCAGAGGTAAAAAGGAAAGAACAGACCCCTAGGCACTAATCAGATCCATTGCTTTGGTTTCCAGGCATCTCTCCTCAGAGGCCTGGATTTCAAAAGCAGCATATAGCTGTTTCTTGACTCACCCATCAGAAAACATCTCATCTACACATGGGAAACTAGCACGTTGGAGCTCTGTCAAAGCCTCTGTTTTGGAGAACCCGTCAGGGCCCCAGTGCCACCGCTTCATTCCAAGGTCTCGATACACACCAAAGCACGCTAGGACCCAACCCCAGGAGAGTCCATTTCAACTCAGCCTCCTCCGTTGCTCCCCCAGATCCAGAGGATCTAACCTGTCTTGTTGCTAGGAGACAATTGGAATGCGAGGTGGGCTACTCAGCGATCCATCCTTAGAACCCTGCTCAGAATCATTGGCCTGGAGCCAATCAACAGGTCTCAATTATCCTGTAGAAGACACTTTGCAGTTTGGAGCTTCTCACAAATTCCATCGTGGGACAACCCCCATGGCCTTGTGATGCTCCCCCTTCATGAAGGGGCCATAAGGGACAGAAACTCCAACCTGAGCGATCGTCTGATCCTCGCCCTGACTTCAGATGCACGAGATCTCGATTCCGGTCTGTAGATTCTGCGTGCAATGTCCTCAACCAGAAACCTAAGCCGAGCTTGTGTTCTCAGACTTCTGTCCTCAGACTACTGGCCCACAAGCCCTCCAGTTTGGCAATCCAGAACTACAATGCAGCACTCTGCCTGCCCTCTAGAAGAAAAACATTGTCCTCTGGGGCTACCCAGTAACCCCAAGTGAGGATCAACCTGCACCTACCTTGGCTGTACCCCGAACATATAGGCTGACCACGGCACTAATGCCCTTTCTGACACAGCCTGAGCCTGGACTTCCTGGCCCCAACCAGACAGCTTGCTGCACACTGAGCACATCGAGCCGCCATGGCCTTAGGTTGTCATCTCTTCCCAACCTCGGTTTTCAGGCTTTAGATTCTAGACCTTATCTCCAATCACTGCCCAGGGTTGATCCTGATGCAGAAATCAGAACTCCTTCCCCATGGCAAGAAACCTTGTGGTTGGCATGTTGTCCAACATTCAGTGTAGTTGAATCCAGTGTTGCCCATGAGGCCCCTCCATGCTCGCAGGCTACATTGCTCACAAACACACATTGTGACCCTCAGCCTGACCAAAGTCCTCAAGTAAGGCCTCTCAGTGGCTGGATGAAGAGATAGCATATTGGTCTTGCCATGCCCCTAGGACCCAATTTTTAACCATAGTTCAGGTGGTCCCTTCAGTCTTCCCCACGGCTTTGCTTTGGAATCCCTCTTTTCGTGGGACACCTGAGGTAACAAAACTGAAAGGATGCTTCCCATCCCACAGATTGACGAAAAATAATTGGGAATCCGGCGAAATCATCATAGAGGTAGATTCGTCCATGGCCCATGAGGCATCCCCGACATTCCACGGAGATCGCTGATACAAATTGCAGAGACAAATGCCTGAGCAAGCGCCTCAGACTCACTCTATATTCAAATCTTCATGAGTTCTTCTCATGGTTTGTAGATTGGGCCTGCCATACCGATGTCCCCAAAGCTGAGTTTGAGTATCGGAATCACAATCAGAACTCTGCCTTCCACATGGCTGTAATGCTTGTTCTTCGCATGGAGTCACACCTTCACGTGGGGAACCCTTCATGGCCCCTGATGCCACGCCCAAACATGAGTGCTGCTTGGGCACAAATGCACACTGTGACCCTAGCATGAGCCCCATGACAAAGAAAGGCATGTCAGGTTCGGGACGAAGATCCTGCATATAGTCCTTGCCATGCCCATAGTCACCCAGGAATAACTAGATGGTGTGTATTCCAGTTGAGGGAACCCACTGCTGTGCTCTAGAGTCCCTCTCCTGGGAGGTACTTTGTGGCAGAAAACAGTACTCTTCACTTCCCACAGAATGAACCCAAACACTTGGGAGCTTGGACAATCCCCCGAGAGGAAGGCCCTTCCTCGGACCCTGAGGCAACCCCTACCCTGACCGGACACTGTGAACGCAACACCCAGAGAAAAAGCCTGAGCGACTGCCTCCCACTTGCCCTCCTTTGATATCCAGAGGATGTCCCCTCACGGACTGGAGATCAGGCCTGCCATTACCTTGGCCCCTACCTGAGCCAAGTTTGCTCTTTCAGACATCAGTCCCCACAGCCCTGGCAAACAGAGCCTCTAGGCTGGGTCCTCTGGAGCCATACCACAGGACCGTGCCTGCTCTCTCCTGGGAAACTGTTTCCATTCCTTTGCCACACACCTCCAGAATATGAGAAAACTCAAGGCCCCCGAGGACATCCCACTACTGGGAGCCTCCCTGGACACACAGGGGCATTCGGACACAAGCTGAGCAGCTACCTCCACGAAGGCATGCACACAGATGTCAACAGAGATAGAAGGTTGAGCCGGACAGGCCCTTAGGCCCTAATCTCAACTCTTGCTTTGGTTCCAGGTGTTACTCCTCAGAGGCTTTGTTTCGAAGAACAGGATATGGGGCTTTCCTGAGGCACTGATCAGAACTCCTCTCGTCTCCACATGGGAAGATTCCTTGTTGGAGCTGTGTCAAACACCTCAGTTTGGAAAACCCTGCAGAGTCCCTGAGCCACCTCCACATTCCAAGGTCTCCCAGGCCACAAAGCCACAGTAGAACTCATCTTCAGGAGAGTCCATTTCAACTCTCCCCTCTAGGAAGCTCACACAGGAGCCTGCAGATTGAGCCTGCCTTGTCCTGACTAAAGAGTGGGAATATGAGGTGGCGTTCCCAGGCATCCATGCTTAGACACCTGCTCTCGAGTCTTTCCATATGGGGCCTCTTGGAACCATCCAATAGGACTCGACTGTCGTGAAGAAGGAAATCTTGAGGTTTGGAGTAGTTCACAAATCCCATGGTAGGCAAACCTCCCTGGCTTCATGAAGCCCCCACAACCTTCAGGAAGAGGCCATGCTGGACAAAAACTCTAGCCTGAGGCACGTCTCATAGTTGACATGACCTCAGTTCAGGAGATCTCGATTCAGCCTCTGCAGAGTGGGCCTGCCGTGCCCTCGGTCCCAAACCTCACGCTAGCTTGTGTTTTCAGACTTCCTTCCTCACACTCCTGGCAAACAAGCCCTCTGGACTAGGAACTCCAGAACCAAAACCCAGCCCAGTGTCTGCCCAACGGAAGAAAAACGTTTCCCTGTGGGGCTCTCCAGAAAACCCAGATGAGGATCAACCTGCTCGGGCCTAGACGGTACCCGAACTGGATAGGCTGCTCTGGGCACTCATGCTCTGTCTGACACAGCCTGAAGCCAGACGTCCAGACAGACAAGGAGACAGCTGGCCGCACACCCAGCACTTCGGACACGCCATGGTCTTATGCCGTCACCTCTTCCTAACCTTGGTTTTCAGATATCTGAACCTAGACATCATATCAATTCTCCACACAGCTGGGTATCGCAAGCACAAAACAGAAGTCCTGCTTCCCCATGGCTGTCAAGCTTGCTCTTGGCATGGAGTCACACCTTCAGGGTGGGAGAAACCTTCATGACCCCTGATGCCACGCCCAAACCTGAGTGCTGATTGGGCACAAATTCACACTGTGACCCTCAGCATGAGCCCCATGTCAAAGAAAGGCCTGTCAGGGCCTGGACCAAGAGCCCACATATGGGGCTTGCCAAGCCCCTATGCACCCAATCCTCACTACGGTTTGAATTTTCCAGTCGCCCCACCCGTACCTGGAGCTCTGCTCTGGAATCCCTTTCTTGGAGAGACCCATGAGCCAGACAACACGACTCCACCCTTCCCACAAAATGACCCCAAACTCTTGGGAGCTGGGACAAATCCCCAGAGAGGGATACTCGTCCACAGTACCTGAGGCCACCGCTCCAATCCACGGCTATCCCGGACACAACATCCAGAGACAAAAGCCTGAAGGAACGCCTCCCACTCGCCCTTGTTTCAGAGGCCCAGGAGCTCCCTCTCGGGCTGTACATCGGGCCTGCCATACCCTAGGCGCCACTCCTAAGCTGAGTTTGTGTATTCAGACTTCTGTGCCCACAGCCTGGACCCACACACCTCCAGGCTAGGGCCTCTAGGGCCACAGCGAAAGATTGTGCCTGCCCTCTCCAAGGAAAGTGTGCCCAATCCATTGACCAAAACACTACAGGTTAGGGCAAAGCTCCAAGGCCCCTGAGGCCATCAATAGGGTAGGCCCCCCTGGACTAAGAGGGGCTCTTTGACACCAGCGGAGCAACTATCTCCACTTTGACTCTCAGACAGTGTCCCTAGAGACAGAAGGTTGAAATGGACAGGCCCCCAGGCCCTAATCTGAACCTTAGCTTTGGTTTCCATGTTTCCGTTCTCAGAGGACTGTTTTCGTAGACCAGCACATGGGGCTTTTCTGAGGCACCAAACCAAACCTCTCTCATCTCCACATGGGCAGCTTTCTTACTGGGATGTATCAAACACTTCAGGTAGGAGAGTTCCGCAGGGCCACTGAACAACCAGCACATTCCAAGGTCTCCATGGACCCAAACGCACATTATGACGCATCCTCAGGAGAGGCCATTTCAACTCAGCCCCCTGGGTCGCGTGTTCCAGAGGCAGCAGATCAAACATATCTTGTCGCTAGTAGCCAATGGGAATGCGAGGCATGCTGTACAGGGATCCATCCTTCGAACCCTGCTCTCCAGTCCTTCCATATGGTATGTCCTGGAGCCATGCAACAGGACTCGAATGTCCCGCAGAAGGAAACCTTGTGGTTTGGGGCAACCTCCAAACTCAGCGTGGGAAAACTTCCTTGGCCTCATGAGGCCCCCACTTCATGAAGGTGCCATCATGGACACATACTCCAGCCTCAGCCAACGTCTGATCCTCAGCCTGACTTCAGATGCAGGAGATTTTGATTCAGCCTCTGCAGAGTGGGCCTGCTCTGCCCTTGGTTCCAATCCTCACACTAGCTTGTGTTTTCAGACTTCCGTCCTCACACTCCTGGCCCACAAACCGTCCCTACTGGGAATTCTGGGGCCACAATGAAGCACTGTGCCTGCGTCCCAAGAGAAAAACATTGTCTATGACGCTGCCCAGAAACCCCAAATGAGGATCAAACTGCTTGGCCCTCGGCAACACCCCAATTGCATAGGCTACCTTAAACAGTGATGCTCTGTCGCGAATAGCCTGAGCCCAGACCTTCCAACAGACACCGACACAGCTGGCTGCACACCCAGCACATTGGACCCGCCACTGCCTTAGGCCACCATCCATTCCCAACCTGGGTTTTCAGTCATCGGAACCTAGACCTTATCTCCAATCCCTGCACAGGGGGGAACCTGATGCACAAGTCAGAACCCCTCCTTCGCCCTGGCAAGAAACCTTGCTGCTGGCAGTGAGTCAAACCTTCCGTGTAGGAGAAAACGGCATGGCCCATGAGGCCACGCCCAAGCGTGAGGGCCGCCTTGGGCACAAACACACATTGTGACCCTCAGCGTGAGTACCTTATTCAAGTAACGCCTCTCAGTGACTGGACCAAGAGCCCGCATATGTGGCTTGCCATGCCCATAGGCACCCAGGACTAACTAGATGGTGTGTATTCCAGTTGAGGGAACCCACTGCTGTGCTCTAGAGTCCCTCTCCTGGGGGGTCCCCTGTGGCAGAAAACAGTACTCTTCATTCCCACAGAATGAACACAAACACTTGGGAGCTTGGACAATCCCCTGAGAGGAAGGCTCTTCCTCGGCCTCTGAGACAACCCCTACCCTGACCGGACACTGTAAACGCAACACCCAGAGACAAAATCCTGAGTGACTGCCTCCCACTTGCCCTACTTTGATTTCCAGAGGATCTCCCCTCACGCACTAGAGATCAGGCCTGCCATTACATTGGCCCCTAGCTGATCCAAGTTTGCTTTTTCAGACATCTGTCCCCACAGCCCTGGCAAACAGAGCCTCTAGGCTGGGTCCTCTGGAGCCATACCACAGGACCGTGCCTGCTCTCTCCTGGGAAACTGTGTCCATTCCTTTGGATACACACACCTCCAGAATATGAGAAACCTCAAGGCCTCCGAGGACATCCCACTACTGGGAGCTTCACTGGACTCACAGGGGCATTCGGACACAAGCTGAGCAGCTACATCCATGAATGCATGCACACAGATGACAACAGAGATAGAAGGTTGAGCCGGACAGGCCTTTAGGCCGTAGTCTCAACTCTTACTTTGGTTTCCAGGTGTCACTCCTCAGAGGCTTTGGTTCAAAGAACAGGGTATGGGGCTTTCCTGAGGCACGGAACAGAACTCCTCTCGTCTCCACATGGGAAGTTTCCTTGTTGGAGCCGTGTCAAACACCTCATGTTGGAGAATCCTGCAGAGTCCCTGAGCCACCTCCACATTCCAAGGTCTCCCAGGCCACCAAGCCACAGTAGGACTCATCTTCAGTAGAGTCCATTTCAACTCTCCCCTCTGGGTAGCTCACCCAGGAGCCCGCAGATTGAGCCTGCCTTGTCCTGACTAAAGAGTGGGAATATGAGGTGGCGTTCCCAGGCATCCATGCTTAGACACCTGCTCTCGAGTCTTTCCATATGGGGCCTCTTGGAACCATCCAATAGGACTCGACTGTCGTGCAGAAGGTAACCTTCAGTTTTGGAGCAGTTCACAAATCCCATCGTAGGCAAAACTTTCTGGCCTCATGAAGCCCCCACACCCTTCAGGAAGAGGCCATGCTGGACAAGAACTCTAGCCTGAGGCACGTCTCATAGTTGACATGACCTCAGTGCAGGAGATCCCGATTCAGCCTCTGCAGAGCGGGCATGCCGTGACCTCGGTCCCAAACCTCACGCTAGCTTGTGTTTTCAGACTTCCTTCCTCACACTCCTGGCAAACAAGCCCTCCGGACTAGGAACTCCAGAACCAAAACCCAGCCCGGTGTCTGCCCAACGGAAGAAAAACGTTTCCCTGTGGGGCTCTCCAGAAAACCCAGATGAGGGTCAACCTGCTCGGGCCTCGACGGTACCCGAACTGGATAGGCTGCTCTGGGCACTCATGCTCTGCCTGACACAGCCTGAAGCCAGACGTCCAGACAGACAAGGAGACAGCTGGCCGCACACCCAGCACTTCGGACACGCCATGGTCTTATGCCGTCACCTCATCCTAACCTTGGTTTTCAGATATCTGAACCTAGACATTATATCAATTCTCCACACAGCTGGGTATAGCAAGCACAAAACAGAACTCCTCCTTCCCCATGGCTGTCAAGCTTGCTCTTGGCATGGAGTCACACCTTCAGGGTGGGAGAAACCTTCATGGCCCCTGATGCCACGCCCAAACTTGAGTGCTGCTTGGGCACAAATTCACACTGTGATCCTCAGCATGAGCCCCATGTCAAAGAAAGGCCTGTCAGGGCCTGGACCAAGAGCCCACATATGGGGCTTGCCAAGCCCCTCTGCACCCAATCCTCACCACGGTTTCAATTTTCCAGTCGCCCCGCCCTTATCTGGAGCTCTGATCTGGAATCCCTTTCTTGGAGAGACCCATGAGCCAGACAACACGACTCCACCCTTCCCACAAAATGACCCCAAACTCTTGGGAGCTGGGACAAATCCCCAGAGAGGGATACTCGTCCACAGTACCTGAGGCCACCGCTCCAATCCACGGCTATCCCTTAGACAACATCCAGAGACAAAAGCCTGAAGGAACGCCTCCCACTCGCCCTTGTTTCAGAGGCCCAGGAGCTCCCTCTCGGGCTGTACATCCGGCCTGCCATACCCTAGGCGCCACTCATAAGCTGAGTTTGTGTATTCAGACTTCTGTGCCCACAGCCTGGACCCACACACCTCCAGGCTAGGGCCTCTAGGGCCACAGCGAAAGATTGTGCCTGCCCTCTCCAAGGAAAGTGTGCCCAATCCATTGACCACCACACTACAGGTTAGGGAAAAGCTCCAAGGCCCCTGAGGCCATCAATAGTGTAGGCCCCCCTGGACTAAGAGGGGCTCTCTGACACCAGCGGAGCAACTGTCTCCACTTAGACTCTCAGACAGTGTCCCCAGAGACAGAAGGTTGAAATGGACAGGCCCCCAGGCCCTAATCTGAACCTTAGCTTTGGTTTCCATGTTTCCGTTCTCAGAGGACTGTTTTCGTAGACCAGCACATGGGGCTTTTCTGAGGCACCAAACCAAACCTCTCTCATCTCCACATGGGCAGCTTTCTTACTGGGATGTATCAAACACTTCAGGTAGGAGAGTTCCGCAGGGCCACTGAACAACCAGCACATTCCAAGGTCTCCATGGACCCAAACGCACATTATGACGCATCCTCAGGAGAGGCCATTTCAACTCAGCCCCCTGGGTCGCGTGTTCCAGAGGCAGCAGATCAAACATATCTTGTCGCTAGTAGCCAATGGGAATGCGAGGCATGCTGTACAGGGATCCATCCTTCGAACCCTGCTCTCCAGTCCTTCCATATGGTATGTCCTGGAGCCATGCAACAGGACTCGAATGTCCCGCAGAAGGAAACCTTGTGGTTTGGGGCAACCTCCAAACTCAGCGTGGGAAAACTTCCTTGGCCTCATGAGGCCCCCACTTCATGAAGGTGCCATCATGGACACATACTCCAGCCTCAGCCAACGTCTGATCCTCAGCCTGACTTCAGATGCAGGAGATTTTGATTCAGCCTCTGCAGAGTGGGCCTGCTCTGCCCTTGGTTCCAATCCTCACACTAGCTTGTGTTTTCAGACTTCCGTCCTCACACTCCTGGCCCACAAACCCTCCCTACTGGGAATTCTGGGGCCACAATGAAGCACTGTGCCTGCCTCCCAAGAGAAAAACATTGTCTATGGCGCTGCCCAGAAACCCCAAATGAGGATCAAACTGCTTGGCCCTCGGCAACACCCCAATTGCATAGGCTACCTTAAACAGTGATGCTCTGTCGCAAATAGCCTGAGCCCAGACCTTCCAACAGACACCGACACAGCTGGCTGCACACCCAGCACATTGGACCCGCCATTGCCTTAGGCCACCATCCATTCCCAACCTGGGTTTTCAGTCATCGGAACCTAGACCTTATCTCCAATCCCTGCACAGGGGGGAACCTGATGCACAAGTCAGAACCCCTCCTTCCCCCTGGCAAGAAACCTTGCTGCTGGCAGTGAGTCAAACCTTCCGTGTAGGAGAAAACGGCATGGCCCATGAGGCCACGCCCAAGCGTGAGGGCCGCCTTGGGCACAAACACACATTGTGACCCTCAGCGTGAGTACCTTATTCAAGTAACGCCTCTCAGTGACTGGACCAAGAGCCCGCATATGTGGCTTGCCATGCCCATAGGCACCCAGGACTAACTAGATGGTGTGTATTCCAGTTGAGGGAAACCACTGCTGTGCTCTAGAGTCCCTCTCCTGGGGGGTCCCCTGTGGCAGAAAACAGTACTCTTCATTCCCACAGAATGAACACAAACACTTGGGAGCTTGGACAATCCCCTGAGAGGAAGGCTCTTCCTCGGCCTCTGAGACAACCCCTACCCTGACCGGACACTGTAAACGCAACACCCAGAGACAAAATCCTGAGTGACTGCCTCCCACTTGCCCTACTTTGATTTCCAGAGGATCTCCCCTCACGCACTAGAGATCAGGCCTGCCATTACATTGGCCCCTAGCTGAGCCAAGTTTGCTTTTTCAGACATCTGTCCCCACAGCCCTGGCAAACAGAGCCTCTAGGCTGGGTCCTCTGGAGCCATACCACAGGACCGTGCCTGCTCTCTCCTGGGAAACTGTGTCCATTCCTTTGGCCACACACCTCCAGAATATGAGAAACCTCAAGGCCTCCGAGGACATCCCACTACTGGGAGACTCACTGGACTCACAGGGGCATTCGGACACAAGCTGAGCAGCTACATCCATGAATGCATGCACACAGATGACAACAGAGATAGAAGGTTGAGCAGGACAGGCCTTTAGGCCGTAGTCTCAACTTTTACTTTGGTTTCCAGGTGTCACTCCTCAGAGGCTTTGGTTCAAAGAACAGGGTATGGGGCTTTCCTGAGGCACGGAACAGAACTCCTCTCGTCTCCACATGGGAAGTTTCCTTGTTGGAGCCGTGTCAAACACCTCATGTTGGAGAATCCTGCAGAGTCCCTGAGCCACCTCCACATTCCAAGGTCTCCCAGGCCACCAAGCCACAGTAGGACTCATCTTCAGGAGAGTCCATTTCAACTCTCCCCTCTGGGTAGCTCACCCAGGAGCCCGCAGATTGAGCCTGCCTTGTCCTGACTAAAGAGTGGGAATATGAGGTGGCGTTCCCAGGCATCCATGCTTAGACACCTGCTCTCGAGTCTTTCCATATGGGGCCTCTTGGAACCATCCAATAGGACTCGACTGTCGTGCAGAAGGTAACCTTCAGTTTTGGAGCAGTTCACAAATCCCATCGTAGCCAAAACTTTCTGGCCTCATGAAGCCCCCACACCCTTCAGGAAGAGGCCATGCTGGACAAGAACTCTAGCCTGAGGCACGTCTCATAGTTTACATGACCTCAGTGCAGGAGATCTCGATTCAGCCTCTGCAGAGTGGGCATGCCGTGACCTCGGTCCCAAACCTCACGCTAGCTTGTGTTTTCAGACTTCCTTCCTCACACTCCTGGCAAACAAGCCCTCCGGACTAGGAACTCCGGAACCAAAACCCAGCCCAGTGTCTGCCCAACGGAAGAAAAACGTTTCCCTGTGGGGCTCTCCAGAAAACCCAGATGAGGATCAACCTGCTCGGGCCTCGACGGTACCCGAACTGGATAGGCTGCTCTGGGCACTCATGCTCTGCCTGACACAGCCTGAAGCCAGACGTCCAGACAGACAAGGAGACAGCTGGCCGCACACCCAGCACTCGGACACGCCATGGTCTTATGCCGTCACCTCATCCTAACCTTGGTTTTGAGATATCTGAACCTAGACATTATATCAATTCTCCACACAGCTGGGTATAGCAAGCACAAAACAGAACTCCTCCTTCCCCATGGCTGTCAAGCTTGCTCTTGGCATGGAGTCACACCTTCAGGGTGGGAGAAACCTTCATGGCCCCTGATGCCACGCCCAAACTTGAGTGCTGCTTGGGCACAAATTCACACTGTGATCCTCAGCATGAGCCCCATGTCAAAGAAAGGCCTGTCAGGGCCTGGACCAAGAGCCCACATATGGGGCTTGCCAAGCCCCTATGCACCCAATCCTCACCACGGTTTGAATTTTCCAGTCGCCCCGCCCGTACCTGGAGCTCTGCTCTGGAATCCCTTTCTTGGAGAGACCCATGAGCCAGACAACACGACTCCACCCTTCCCACAAAATGACCCCAAACTCTTGGGAGCTGGGACAAATCCCCAGAGAGGGATACTCGTCCACAGTACCTGAGGCCACCGCTCCAATCCACGGCTATCCCTTAGACAACATCCAGAGACAAAAGCCTGAAGGAACGCCTCCCACTCGCCCTTGTTTCAGAGGCCCAGGAGCTCCCTCTCGGGCTGTACATCCGGCCTGCCATACCCTAGGCGCCACTCATAAGCTGAGTTTGTGTATTCAGACTTCTGTGCCCACAGCCTGTACCCACAAACCTCCAGGCTAGGGCCTCTAGGGCCACAGCGAAAGATTGTGCCTGCCCTCTCCAAGGAAAGTGTGCCCAATCCATTGACCACCACACTACAGGTTAGGGAAAAGCTCCAAGGCCCCTGAGGCCATCAATAGTGTAGGCCCCCCTGGACTAAGAGGGGCTCTCTGACACCAGCGGAGCAACTATCTCCACTTAGACTCTCAGACAGTGTCCCCAGAGACGGAAGGTTGAAATGGACAGGCCCCCCGGCCCTAATCTGAACCTTAGCTTTCGTTTCCATGTTTCCGTTCTCAGAGGACTGTTTTCGTAGACCAGCACCTGGGGCTTTTCTGAGGCACCAAACCAAACCTCTCTCATCTCCACATGGGCAGCTTTCTTACTGGGATGTATCAAACACTTCAGGTAGGAGAGTTCCGCAGGGCCACTGAACAACCAGCACATTCCAAGGTCTCCATGGACCCAAACGCACATTATGATGCATCCTCAGGAGAGGCCATTTCAACTCAGACCCCTGGGTCGCGTGTTCCAGAGGCAGCAGATCAAACATATCATGTCGCTAGTAGCCAATGGGAATGCGAGGCATGCTGTACAGGGATCCATCCTTCGAACCCTGCTCTCCAGTCCTTCCATATGGTATGTCCTGGAGCCATGCAACAGGACTCGAATGTCCCGCAGAAGGAAACCTTGTGGTTTGGGGCAACCTCCAAACTCAGCGTGGGAAAACTTCCTTGGCCTCATGAGGCCCCCACTTCATGAAGGTGCCATCATGGACACATACTCCAGCCTCAGCCAACGTCTGATCCTCAGCCTGACTTCAGATGCAGGAGATTTTGATTCAGCCTCTGCAGAGTTGGCCTGCTCTGCCCTTGGCTCCAATCCTCACACTAGCTTGTGTTTTCAGACTTCCGTCCTCACACTCCTGGCCCACAAACCCTCCCTACTGGGAAATCTGGGGCCACAATGAAGCACTGTGCCTGCCTCCCAAGAGAAAAACATTGTCTATGGCGCTGCCCAGAAACCCCAAATGAGGATCAAACTGCTTGGCCCTCGGCAACACCCCAATTGCATAGGCTACATTAAACAGTGATGCTCTGTGGCAAATAGGCTGAGCCCAGACCTTCCAACAGACACCGACACAGCTGGCTGCACACCCAGCACATTGGACCCGCCACTGCCTTAGGCCACCATCCATTCCCAACCTGGGTTTTCAGTCATCGGAACCTAGACCTTATCTCCAATCCCTGCACAGGGGGGAACCTGATGCACAAGACAGAACCCCTCCTTCCCCATGGCAAGAAACCTTGCTGCTGGCAGTGAGTCAAACCTTCAGTGTAGGAGAAAACGGCATGGCCCATGAGGCCACGCCCAAGCGTGAGGGCCGCCTTGGGCACAAACACACATTGTGACCCTCAGCGTGAGTACCTTATTCAAGTAACGCCTCTCAGTGACTGGACCAAGAGCCCGCATATGTGGCTTGCCATGCCCATAGGCACCCAGGACTAACTAGATGGTGTGTATTCCAGTTGAGGGAACCCACTGCTGTGCTCTAGAGTCCCTCTCCTGGGAGGTCCCCTGTGGCAGAAAACAGTACTCTTCATTCCCACAGAATGAACACAAACACTTGGGAGCTTGGACAATTCCCCGAGAGGAAGGCTCTTCCTCGGCCTCTGAGACAACCCCTACCCTGACCGGACACTGTAAACGCAACACCCAGAGACAAAATCCTGAGTGACTGCCTCCCACTTGCCCTACTTTGATTTCCAGAGGATCTCCCCTCACGGACTAGAGATCAGGCCTGCCATTACATTGGCCCCTAGCTGAGCCAAGTTTGCTCTTTCAGACATCTGTCCCCACAGCCCTGGCAAACACAGCCTCTAGGCTGGGTCCTCTGGAGCCATACCACAGGACCGTGCCTGCTCTCTCCTGGGAAACTGTGTCCATTCCTTTGGCCACACACCTCCAGAATATGAGAAACCTCAAGGCCTCCGAGGACATCCCACTACTGGGAGCCTCACTGGACTCACAGGGGCATTCGGACACAAGCTGAGCAGCTACATCCATGAATGCATGCACACAGATGTCAACAGAGTTAGAAGGTTGAGCCGGACAGGTCTTTAGGCCGTAGTCTCAACTCTTGCTTTGGTTTCCAGGTGTCACTCCTCAGAGGCTTTGGTTCGAAGAACAGGGTATGGGGCTTTCCTGAGGCACGGACCAGAACTCCTCTCGTCTCCACATGGGAAGTTTCCTTGTTGGAGCCGTGTCAAACACCTCATGTTGGAGAATCCTGCAGAGTCTCTGAGCCACCTCCACATTCCAAGGTCTCCCAGGCCACCAAGCCTCAGTAGGACTCATCTTCAGGAGAGTCCATTTCAACTCTCCCCTCTGGGTAGCTCACCCAGGAACCCGCAGATTGAGCCTGCCTTGTCCTGACTAAAGAGTGGGAATATGAGGTGTTGTTCCCAGGCATCCATGCTTAGACACCTGCTCTCGAGTCTTTCCATATGGGGCCTCTTGGAACCATCCAATAGGACTCGACTGTCGTGCAGAAGGTAACCTTCAGTTTTGGAGCAGTTCACAAATCCCATCGTAGCCAAAACTTTCTGGCCTCATGAAGCCCCCACACCCTTCAGGAAGAGGCCATGCTGGACAAGAACTCTAGCCTGAGGCACGTCTCATAGTTGACATGACCTCAGTGCAGGAGATCTCGATTCAGCCTCTGCAGAGTGGGCCTGCCGTGCCCTCGGTCCCAAACCTCACGCTAGCTTGTGTTTTCAGACTTCCTTCCTCACACTCCTGGCAAACAAGCCCTCCGGACTAGGAACTCCGGAACCAAAACCCAGCCCAGTGTCTGCCCAACGGAAGAAAAACGTTTCCCTGTGGGGCTCTCCAGAAAACCCAGATGAGGATCAACCTGCTCGGGCCTCGACGGTACCCGAACTGGATAGGCTGCTCTGGGCACTCATGCTCTGCCTGACACAGCCTGAAGCCAGACGTCCAGACAGACAAGGAGACAGCTGGCCGCACACCCAGCACTTCGGACACGCCATGGTCTTATGCCGTCACCTCATCCTAACCTTGGTTTTCAGATATCTGAACCTAGACATTATATCAATTCTCCACACAGCTGGGTATAGCAAGCACAAAACAGAACTCCTCCTTCCCCATGGCTGTCAAGCTTGCTCTTGGCATGGAGTCACACCTTCAGGGTGGGAGAAACCTTCATGGCCCCTGATGCCACGCCCAAACTTGAGTGCTGCTTGGGCACAAATTCACACTGTGACCCTCAGCATGAGCCCCATGTCAAAGAAAGGCCTGTCAGGGCCTGGACCAAGAGCCCACATTTGGGGCTTGCCAAGCCCCTATGCACCCAATCCTCACCACGGTTTGAATTTTCCAGTCGCCCCGCCCGTACCTGGAGCTCTGCTCTGGAATCCCTTTCTTGGAGAGACCCATGAGCCAGACAACACGACTCCACCCTTCCCACAAAATGACCCCAAACTCTTGGGAGCTGGGACAAATCCCCAGAGAGGGATACTCGTCCACAGTACCTGAGGCCACCGCTCCAATCCACGGCTATCCCGGACACAACATCCAGAGACAAAAGCCTGAAGGAACGCCTCCCACTCGCCCTTGTTTCAGAGGCCCAGGAGCTCCCTCTCGGGCTGTACATCCGGCCTGCAATACCCTAGGCGCCACTCATAAGCTGAGTTTGTGTATTCAGACTTCTGTGCCCACAGCCTGGACCCACACAACATCCAGGCTAGGGCCTCTGGACCAAACAGCGAAAGATTGTGCCTGCCCTCTCCAAGGAAAATGTGCCCAATCCATTGACCACAACAATACAGTTTAGAAAAAAGCTCGAAGGTCCCTGAGGCCATCAATAGTATAGGCCACCCTGGACTAAGAGGGGCTCTCTGACACCAGCGGAGCAACTATCTCCACTTAGACTCTCAGACAGTGTCCCCAGAGACGGAAGGTTGAAATGGACAGGCCCCCAGGCCCTAATCTGAACCTTAGCTTTGGTTTCCATGTTTCCGTTCTCAGAGGACTGTTTTCGTAGACCAGCACCTGGGGCTTTTCTGAGGCACCAAACCAAACCTCTCTCATCTCCACATGGGCAGCTTTCTTACTGGGATGTATCAAACACTTCAGGTAGGAGAGTTCCGCAGGGCCACTGAACAACCAGCACATTCCAAGGTCTCCATGGACCCAAACGCACATTATGACGCATCCTCAGGAGAGGCCATTTCAACTCAGCCCCCTGGGTCGCGTGTTCCAGAGGCAGCAGATCAAACATATCTTGTCACTAATAGCCAATGGGAATGCGAGGCATGCTGTACAGGGATCCATCCTTCGAACCCTGCTCTCCAGTCCTTCCATATGGTATGTCCTGGAGCCATGCAACAGGACTCGAATGTCCCGCAGAAGGAAACCTTGTGGTTTGGGGCAACCTCCAAACTCAGCGTGGGAAAACTTCCTTGGCCTCATGAGGCCCCCACTTCATGAAGGTGCCATCATGGACACATACTCCAGCCTCAGCCAACGTCTGATCCTCAGCCTGACTTCAGATGCAGGAGATTTTGATTCAGCCTCTGCAGAGTGGGCCTGCTCTGCCCTTGGCTCCAATCCTCACACTAGCTTGTGTTTTCAGACTTCCGTCCTCACACTCCTGGCCCACAAACCCTCCCTACTGGGAAATCTGGGGCCACAATGAAGCACTGTGCCTGCCTCCCAAGAGAAAAACATTGTCTATGGCGCTGCCCAGAAACCCCAAATGAGGATCAAACTGCTTGGCCCTCGGCAACACCCCAATTGCATAGGCTACATTAAACAGTGATGCTCTGTGGCAAATAGGCTGAGCCCAGACCTTCCAACAGACACCGACACAGCTGGCTGCACACCCAGCACATTGGACCCGCCACTGCCTTAGGCCACCATCCATTCCCAACCTGGGTTTTCAGTCATCGGAACCTAGACCTTATCTCCAATCCCTGCACAGGGGGGAACCTGATGCACAAGACAGAACCCCTCCTTCCCCATGGCAAGAAACCTTGCTGCTGGCAGTGAGTCAAACCTTCAGTGTAGGAGAAAACGGCATGGCCCATGAGGCCACGCCCAAGCGTGAGGGCCGCCTTGGGCACAAACACACATTGTGACCCTCAGCGTGAGTACCTTATTCAAGTAACGCCTCTCAGTGACTGGACCAAGAGCCCGCATATGTGGCTTGCCATGCCCATAGGCACCCAGGACTAACTAGATGGTGTGTATTCCAGTTGAGGGAACCCACTGCTGTGCTCTAGAGTCCCTCTCCTGGGAGGTCCCCTGTGGCAGAAAACAGTACTCTTCATTCCCACAGAATGAACACAAACACTTGGGAGCTTGGACAATTCCCCGAGAGGAAGGCTCTTCCTCGGCCTCTGAGACAACCCCTACCCTGACCGGACACTGTAAACGCAACACCCAGAGACAAAATCCTGAGTGACTGCCTCCCACTTGCCCTACTTTGATTTCCAGAGGATCTCCCCTCACGGACTAGAGATCAGGCCTGCCATTACATTGGCCCCTAGCTGAGCCAAGTTTGCTCTTTCAGACATCTGTCCCCACAGCCCTGGCAAACACAGCCTCTAGGCTGGGTCCTCTGGAGCCATACCACAGGACCGTGCCTGCTCTCTCCTGGGAAACTGTGTCCATTCCTTTGGCCACACACCTCCAGAATATGAGAAACCTCAAGGCCTCCGAGGACATCCCACTACTGGGAGCCTCACTGGACTCACAGGGGCATTCGGACACAAGCTGAGCAGCTACATCCATGAATGCATGCACACAGATGTCAACAGAGTTAGAAGGTTGAGCCGGACAGGTCTTTAGGCCGTAGTCTCAACTCTTGCTTTGGTTTCCAGGTGTCACTCCTCAGAGGCTTTGGTTCGAAGAACAGGGTATGGGGCTTTCCTGAGGCACGGACCAGAACTCCTCTCGTCTCCACATGGGAAGTTTCCTTGTTGGAGCCGTGTCAAACACCTCATGTTGGAGAATCCTGCAGAGTCTCTGAGCCACCTCCACATTCCAAGGTCTCCCAGGCCACCAAGCCTCAGTAGGACTCATCTTCAGGAGAGTCCATTTCAACTCTCCCCTCTGGGTAGCTCACCCAGGAACCCGCAGATTGAGCCTGCCTTGTCCTGACTAAAGAGTGGGAATATGAGGTGTTGTTCCCAGGCATCCATGCTTAGACACCTGCTCTCGAGTCTTTCCATATGGGGCCTCTTGGAACCATCCAATAGGACTCGACTGTCGTGCAGAAGGTAACCTTCAGTTTTGGAGCAGTTCACAAATCCCATCGTAGCCAAAACTTTCTGGCCTCATGAAGCCCCCACACCCTTCAGGAAGAGGCCATGCTGGACAAGAACTCTAGCCTGAGGCACGTCTCATAGTTGACATGACCTCAGTGCAGGAGATCTCGATTCAGCCTCTGCAGAGTGGGCCTGCCGTGCCCTCGGTCCCAAACCTCACGCTAGCTTGTGTTTTCAGACTTCCTTCCTCACACTCCTGGCAAACAAGCCCTCCGGACTAGGAACTCCGGAACCAAAACCCAGCCCAGTGTCTGCCCAACGGAAGAAAAACGTTTCCCTGTGGGGCTCTCCAGAAAACCCAGATGAGGATCAACCTGCTCGGGCCTCGACGGTACCCGAACTGGATAGGCTGCTCTGGGCACTCATGCTCTGCCTGACACAGCCTGAAGCCAGACGTCCAGACAGACAAGGAGACAGCTGGCCGCACACCCAGCACTTCGGACACGCCATGGTCTTATGCCGTCACCTCATCCTAACCTTGGTTTTCAGATATCTGAACCTAGACATTATATCAATTCTCCACACAGCTGGGTATAGCAAGCACAAAACAGAACTCCTCCTTCCCCATGGCTGTCAAGCTTGCTCTTGGCATGGAGTCACACCTTCAGGGTGGGAGAAACCTTCATGGCCCCTGATGCCACGCCCAAACTTGAGTGCTGCTTGGGCACAAATTCACACTGTGACCCTCAGCATGAGCCCCATGTCAAAGAAAGGCCTGTCAGGGCCTGGACCAAGAGCCCACATTTGGGGCTTGCCAAGCCCCTATGCACCCAATCCTCACCACGGTTTGAATTTTCCAGTCGCCCCGCCCGTACCTGGAGCTCTGCTCTGGAATCCCTTTCTTGGAGAGACCCATGAGCCAGACAACACGACTCCACCCTTCCCACAAAATGACCCCAAACTCTTGGGAGCTGGGACAAATCCCCAGAGAGGGATACTCGTCCACAGTACCTGAGGCCACCGCTCCAATCCACGGCTATCCCGGACACAACATCCAGAGACAAAAGCCTGAAGGAACGCCTCCCACTCGCCCTTGTTTCAGAGGCCCAGGAGCTCCCTCTCGGGCTGTACATCCGGCCTGCAATACCCTAGGCGCCACTCATAAGCTGAGTTTGTGTATTCAGACTTCTGTGCCCACAGCCTGGACCCACACAACATCCAGGCTAGGGCCTCTGGACCAAACAGCGAAAGATTGTGCCTGCCCTCTCCAAGGAAAATGTGCCCAATCCATTGACCACAACAATACAGTTTAGAAAAAAGCTCGAAGGTCCCTGAGGCCATCAATAGTATAGGCCACCCTGGACTAAGAGGGGCTCTCTGACACCAGCGGAGCAACTATCTCCACTTAGACTCTCAGACAGTGTCCCCAGAGACGGAAGGTTGAAATGGACAGGCCCCCAGGCCCTAATCTGAACCTTAGCTTTGGTTTCCATGTTTCCGTTCTCAGAGGACTGTTTTCGTAGACCAGCACCTGGGGCTTTTCTGAGGCACCAAACCAAACCTCTCTCATCTCCACATGGGCAGCTTTCTTACTGGGATGTATCAAACACTTCAGGTAGGAGAGTTCCGCAGGGCCACTGAACAACCAGCACATTCCAAGGTCTCCATGGACCCAAACGCACATTATGACGCATCCTCAGGAGAGGCCATTTCAACTCAGCCCCCTGGGTCGCGTGTTCCAGAGGCAGCAGATCAAACATATCTTGTCACTAATAGCCAATGGGAATGCGAGGCATGCTGTACAGGGATCCATCCTTCGAACCCTGCTCTCCAGTCCTTCCATATGGTATGTCCTGGAGCCATGCAACAGGACTCGAATGTCCCGCAGAAGGAAACCTTGTGGTTTGGGGCAACCTCCAAACTCAGCGTGGGAAAACTTCCTTGGCCTCATGAGGCCCCCACTTCATGAAGGTGCCATCATGGACACATACTCCAGCCTCAGCCAACGTCTGATCCTCAGCCTGACTTCAGATGCAGGAGATTTTGATTCAGCCTCTGCAGAGTGGGCCTGCTCTGCCCTTGGCTCCAATCCTCACACTAGCTTGTGTTTTCAGACTTCCGTCCTCACACTCCTGGCCCACAAACCCTCCCTACTGGGAAATCTGGGGCCACAATGAAGCACTGTGCCTGCCTCCCAAGAGAAAAACATTGTCTATGGCGCTGCCCAGAAACCCCAAATGAGGATCAAACTGCTTGGCCCTCGGCAACACCCCAATTGCATAGGCTACATTAAACAGTGATGCTCTGTGGCAAATAGGCTGAGCCCAGACCTTCCAACAGACACCGACACAGCTGGCTGCACACCCAGCACATTGGACCCGCCACTGCCTTAGGCCACCATCCATTCCCAACCTGGGTTTTCAGTCATCGGAACCTAGACCTTATCTCCAATCCCTGCACAGGGGGGAACCTGATGCACAAGACAGAACCCCTCCTTCCCCATGGCAAGAAACCTTGCTGCTGGCAGTGAGTCAAACCTTCAGTGTAGGAGAAAACGGCATGGCCCATGAGGCCACGCCCAAGCGTGAGGGCCGCCTTGGGCACAAACACACATTGTGACCCTCAGCGTGAGTACCTTATTCAAGTAACGCCTCTCAGTGACTGGACCAAGAGCCCGCATATGTGGCTTGCCATGCCCATAGGCACCCAGGACTAACTAGATGGTGTGTATTCCAGTTGAGGGAACCCACTGCTGTGCTCTAGAGTCCCTCTCCTGGGAGGTCCCCTGTAGCAGAAAACAGTACTCTTCATTCCCACAGAATGAACACAAACACTTGGGAGCTTGGACAATTCCCCGAGAGGAAGGCTCTTCCTCGGCCTCTGAGACAACCCCTACCCTGACCGGACACTGTAAACGCAACACCCAGAGACAAAATCCTGAGTGACTGCCTCCCACTTGCCCTACTTTGATTTCCAGAGGATCTCCCCTCACGGACTAGAGATCAGGCCTGCCATTACATTGGCCCCTAGCTGAGCCAAGTTTGCTCTTTCAGACATCTGTCCCCACAGCCCTGGCAAACACAGCCTCTAGGCTGGGTCCTCTGGAGCCATACCACAGGACCGTGCCTGCTCTCTCCTGGGAAACTGTGTCCATTCCTTTGGCCACACACCTCCAGAATATGAGAAACCTCAAGGCCTCCGAGGACATCCCACTACTGGGAGCCTCACTGGACTCACAGGGGCATTCGGACACAAGCTGAGCAGCTACATCCATGAATGCATGCACACAGATGTCAACAGAGTTAGAAGGTTGAGCCGGACAGGTCTTTAGGCCGTAGTCTCAACTCTTGCTTTGGTTTCCAGGTGTCACTCCTCAGAGGCTTTGGTTCGAAGAACAGGGTATGGGGCTTTCCTGAGGCACGGACCAGAACTCCTCTCGTCTCCACATGGGAAGTTTCCTTGTTGGAGCCGTGTCAAACACCTCATGTTGGAGAATCCTGCAGAGTCTCTGAGCCACCTCCACATTCCAAGGTCTCCCAGGCCACCAAGCCTCAGTAGGACTCATCTTCAGGAGAGTCCATTTCAACTCTCCCCTCTGGGTAGCTCACCCAGGAACCCGCAGATTGAGCCTGCCTTGTCCTGACTAAAGAGTGGGAATATGAGGTGTTGTTCCCAGGCATCCATGCTTAGACACCTGCTCTCGAGTCTTTCCATATGGGGCCTCTTGGAACCATCCAATAGGACTCGACTGTCGTGCAGAAGGTAACCTTCAGTTTTGGAGCAGTTCACAAATCCCATCGTAGCCAAAACTTTCTGGCCTCATGAAGCCCCCACACCCTTCAGGAAGAGGCCATGCTGGACAAGAACTCTAGCCTGAGGCACGTCTCATAGTTGACATGACCTCAGTGCAGGAGATCTCGATTCAGCCTCTGCAGAGTGGGCCTGCCGTGCCCTCGGTCCCAAACCTCACGGTAGCTTGTGTTTTCAGACTTCCTTCCTCACACTCCTGGCAAACAAGTTTTCCGGACTAGGAACTCGGAACCAAAACCCAGCCCAGTGTCTGCCCAACGGAAGAAAAACGTTTCCCTGTGGGGCTCTCCAGAAAACCCAGATGAGGATCAACCTGCTCGGGCCTCGACGGTACCCGAACTGGATAGGCTGCTCTGGGCACTCATGGTCTGCCTGACACAGCCTGAAGCCAGACATCCAGACAGACAAGGAGACAGCTGGCCGCACACCCAGCACTTCGGACACGCCATGGTCTTATGCCGTCACCTCATCCTAACCTTGATTTTCAGATATCTGAACCTAGATATTTTATGAATTCTCCACACAGCTGGGTATAGCAAGCACAAAACAGAACTCCTCCTTCCCCATGGCTGTCAAGCTTGCTCTTGCCATGGAGTCACACCTTCAAGGTGGGAGAAACCTTCATGGCTTCTGATGCCACGCCCAAACTTGAGTGCTGCTTGGGCACAAATTCACACTGTGACCCTCAGCATGAGCCCCATGTCAAAGAAAGGCCTGTCAGGGCCTGGACCAAGAGCCCACATATGGGGCTTGCCAAGCCCCTATGCACCCAATCCTCACCACGGTTTGAATTTTACAGTTGCCCCGCCCATACCTGGAGCTCTGCTCTGGAATCCCTTTCTTGGAGACACCCATGAGCCAGACAACCCGACTCCACCCTTCCCACAAAATGACCCCAAACTCTTGGGAGCTGGGACAAATCCTCAGAGAGGGATACTCGTACACAGTACCTGAGGCCACCGCTCCAATCCACGGCTATCCCGGACACAACATCCAGAGACAAAAGCCTGAAGGAACGCCTCCCACTCGCCCTTGTTTCAGAGGCCCAGGAGCTCCCTCTCGGGCTGTACATCCGGCCAGCCATACCCTAGGCGCCACTCATAAGCTGAGTTTGTGTATTCAGACTTCTGTGCCCACAGCCTGGACCCACACAACATCCAGGCTAGGGCCTCTGGACCAAACAGCGAAAGATTGTGCCTGCCCTCTCCAAGGAAAGTGTGCCCAATCCATTGACCACAACCCTACAGGTTAGGGAAAAGCTCCAAGGTCCCTGAGGCCATCAATAGTATAGGCCACCCTGGACTAAGAGGGGCTCTCTGACACCAGCGGAGCAACTATCTCCACTTAGACTCTCAGACAGTGTCCCCAGAAACAGAAGGTTGAAATGGACAGGCCCCCAGGCCCTAATCTGAACCTTAGCTTTGGTTTCCATGTTTCCGTTCTCAGAGGACTGTTTTCGTAGACCAGCACATGGGGCTTTTCTGAGGCACCAAACCAAACATCTCTCATCTCCACATGGGCAGCTTTCTTACTGGGATGTATCAAACACTTCAGGTAGGAGAGTTCCGCGGGGCACTGAACAACCAGCACATTCCAAGGTCTCCATGGACTCAAACGCACATTATGACGATCCTCAGGAGAGGCCATTTCAACTCAGCCCCCTGTATCGCGTGTTCCAGAGGCACCAGATCAAACATATCTTGTCGCTAATAGCCAATGGGAATGCGAGGCTGCTGTACAGGGATCCATCCTTCGAACCCTGCTCTCCAGTCCTTCCATATGGTATGTCCTGGAGCCATGCAACAGGACTCGAATGTCCCGCAGAAGGAAACCTTGTGGTTTGGGGCAACCTCCAAACTCAGCGTGGGAAAAATTCCTTGGCCTCATGAGGCCCCCACTTCATGAAGGTGCCATCATGGACTCATACTCCAGCCTCAGCCAACGTCTGATCCTCAGCCTGACTTCAGATGCAGGAGATTTTGATTCAGCCTCGGCAGAGTGGGCCTGCTCTGCCCTTGGCTCCAATCCTCACACTAGCTTGTGTTTTCAGACTTCCGTCCTCACACTCCTGGCCCACAAACCCTCCCTACTGGGAATTCTGGGGCCACAATGAAGCACTGTGCCTGCCTCCCAGGAGAAAAACATTGTCTATGGCGCTGCCCAGAAACCACAAATGAGGATCAAACTGCTTGGGCCCGGGGACATCCCACTTGCATAGGCTACCTTAAACAGTGATGCTCTGTCGCAAATAGCTTGAGCCCAGACCTTCCAACAGACACCGACACAGCTGGCTGCACACCCAGCACATTGGACCCGCCACTGCCTTAGGCCACCATCCATTCCCAACCTGGGTTTTCAGTCATCGGAACCTAGACCTTATCTCCAATCCCTGCACAGGGGGGAACCTGATGCACAAGTCAGAACCCCTCCTTCCTCATGGCAAGAAACCTTGCTGCTGGCAGTGAGTCAAACCTTCAGTGTAGGAGAAAATGGCATGGCCCATGAGGCCACGCCCAAGCGTGAGGGCTGCCTTGGGCACAAACACACATTGTGACCCTCAGCGTGAGTACCTTATTCAAGTAACGCCTCTCAGTGACTGGACCAAGAGCCCGCATATGTGGCTTGCCATGCCCATAGGCACCCAGGACTAACTAGATGGTGTGTATTCCAGTTGAGGGAACCCACTGCAGTGCTCTAGAGTCCCTCTCCTGGGGGGTCCCCTGTGGCAGAAAACAGTACTCTTCATTCCCACTCCCTCGGCCTCTGAGACAACCCCTACCCTGTCCGGACACTGTAAATGCAACACCCAGAGACAAAATCCTGAGTGACTGCCTCCCACTTGCCCTACTTTGATTTCCAGAGGATCTCCCCTCACGGACTAGAGATCAGGCCTGCCATTACATTGGCCCCTAGCTGAGCCAAGTTTGCTTTTTCAGACATCTGTCCCCACAGCCCTGGCAAACACAGGCTCTAGGCTGGGTCCTCTGGAGCCATACCACAGGACCGTGCCTGCTCTCTCCTGGGAAACTGTGTCCATTCCTTTGGCCACACACCTCCAGAATATGAGAAACCTCAAGGCCTCCGAGGACATCCCACTACTGGGAGCCTCACTGGACTCACAGGGGCATTCGGACACAAGCTGAGCAGCTACATCCATGAATGCATGCACACAGATGTCAACAGAGATAAAAGGTTGAGCCGGACAGGCCTTTAGGCCGTAGTCTCAACTCTTGCTTTGGTTTCCAGGTGTCACTCCTCAGAGGCTTTGGTTCGAAGAACAGGGTATGGGGCTTCCTGAGGCATGGAACAGAACTCCTCTCGTCTCCACATGGGAAGTTTCCTTGTTGGAGCCGTGTCAAACACCTCATGTTGGAGAATCCTGCAGAGTCCCTGAGCCACCTCCACATTCCAAGGTCTCCCAGGCCACCAAGCCACAGTAGGACTCATCTTCAGGAGAGTCCATTTCAACTCTCCCCTCTGGGTAGCTCACCCAGCAGCCCGCAGATTGAGCCTGCCTTGTCCTGACTAAAGAGTGGGAATATGAGGTGGCGTTCCCAGGCATCCATGCTTAGACACCTGCTCTCGAGTCTTTCCATATGGGGCATCTTGGAAACATCCAATAGGACTCGAGTGTCGTGCAGAAGGTAACCTTCAGTTTTGGAGCAGTTCACAAATCCCATCGTAGCCAAAATTTTCGGGCCTCATGAAGCCCCCACACCCTTCAGGAAGAGGCCATGCTGGACAAGAACTCTAGCCTGAGGCACGTCTCATAGTTGACATGACCTCAGTGCAGGAGATCTCTATTCAGCCTCTGCAGAGTGGGCCTGCCATGCCCTCGGTCCCAAACCTCATGCTAGCTTGTGTTTTCAGACTTCCTTCCACACACTCCTGGCAAACAAGCCCTCCGGACTAGGAACTCCAGAACCAAAACCCAGCCCAGTGTCTGCCCAACGGAAGAAAAACGTTTCCCTGTGGGGCTCTCCAGAAAACCCAGATGAGGATCAACATGCTCGAGCCTCGACGGTACCCGAACTGGATAGGCTGCTCAGGGCACTCATGCTCTGTCTGACACAGCCTGAAGCCAGACGTCCAGACAGACAAGGAGACAGCTGGCCG
The DNA here is from genome assembly GCF_964662115.1 of Mustela nivalis. Taxonomy (NCBI): domain Eukaryota; kingdom Metazoa; phylum Chordata; class Mammalia; order Carnivora; family Mustelidae; genus Mustela; species Mustela nivalis. The sequence continues at coordinate 707,179 of NW_028136248.1, forward strand.
CACACCCAGCACTTCGGACACGCCATGGCCTGATGCCGTCACCTCATCCTAACCTTGGTTTTCAGATATCTGAACCTAGACATTATATCAATTCTCCACACAGCTGGGTATAGCAAGCACAAAACAGAACTCCTCCTTCCCCATGGCTGTCAAGCTTGCTATTGGCATGGAGTCACACCTTCAGGGTGGGAGAAACCTTCATGGCCCCTGATGCCACGCCCAAACTTGAGTGCTGCTTGGGCACAAATTCACACTGTGACCCTCAGCATGAGCCCCATGTCAAAGAAAGGCCTGTCAGGGCCTAGAGCAAGAGCCTCCATATGGGGCTTGCCAAGCCCCTATGCACCCAATCCTCACCAGGGTTTGAGTTTTCCAGTCGCCCCGCCTGCACCTGGGGCTCTGCTCTTGAATCCCTTTCTTGGAGAGACCCATTAGCCAGACAACACGACTCCACCCTTCCCACAAAATGACCCCAAACTCTTGGGAGCTGGGACAAATCCCAAGGGAGGGATACCCCTCCACAGTCCCTAAGGCCACCGCTCCAATCCACGGCTATCCCGGACACAACATCCAGAGACAAAAGCCTGAAGGAATGCCTCCCACTCGCCCTTGTTTCAGAGGCCCCGGAGCTCCCTCTCGGGCTGTACATCAGGCCTGCCATACCCTAGGCGCCACTCTTAAGCTGAGTTTGTGTTTTCAGACTTCTGTGCCCACAGCCTGGACACACACAACCTCCAGGCGAGGGCCTCTGGAGCCACAGCGAAAAATTCTGCCTGCCCTCTCCAAGGAAAGTGTGCCCAATCCATTGACCACAACCCTAGAGGTTTAGGGAAAAGCTCCAAGCCCCTGAGGCCATCAATAGTGGAGGCCACCCTGGACTAAGAGGGGCTCTCTGACACCAGCGGAGCAACTATCTCCACTTTGACTCTCAGACAGAGTCCCCAGAGACAGAATGTTGAAATGGACAGGCCCCCAGGCCCTAATCTGAACCTTAGCTTTGGTTTCCATGTGTCCGTCCTCAGAGGACTGTTTTCGTAGACCAGCACACGGGGCATTTCGAGGCACCAAACCAAACCTCTCTCGTCTCCACATGGGGAGCTTTCTTACTGGGGATGTATCAAACCCTTCAGGTAGGAGAGTTCCGCAGGTCCACTGAACAACCAGCACATTCCAAGGTCTCCATGGACCCCAAACGCACATTATGACGCATCCTCAGGAGAGGCTTTTTCAACGCAGCCCCCTGGGTAGCGTGCCCCAGAGGCAGCAGATCAAACATATCTTGTTGCTTATGGCCAAGGGGAATGCGAGGCATGCTGTACAGTGATCCATCCTTCGAACCCTGCTCTCCAGTACTTCCGTATGGTATGTCCTGGATCCATGTAACAGGACTCGATTGTCCCGCAGAAGGAAATCTTGTGGTTTGGGGCAACCTCCAAACTCAGCGTGGGAAAACTTCCTTGGCCTCATGAGGCCCCCGCTTCATGAAGGTGCCATCATGGACACATACTCCAGTCTCAGCCAACGTCTGATCCTCAGCCTGACTTCAGATGCATGAGATTTTGATTCAGCCTCTGCAGAGTGGGCCTGCTCTGCCCTTGGCTCCAATCCTCACACTAGCTTGTGTTTTCAGACTTCCGTCCTCACACTCCTGGCCCACAAACCCTCCCTACTGGGAATTCTGGGGCCACAATGAAGCACTCTGCCTGCCTCCCAGGAGAAAAACATTGTCTATGGTGCTGCACAGAAACCCCAAATGAGGATCAAACTGCTTTGCCCTCGGCAACACCCCAATTGCATAGGCTACCTTAAACAGTGATGCTCTGTCGCAAAAGCCTGAGCCCAGACCTTCCAACAGACACCGACACAGCTGGCTGCACACCCAGCACATTGGACCCGCCACTGCCTTAGGCCACCATCCATTCCCAACCTGGGTTTTCAGTCATCGGAACCTAGACCTTATCTCCAATCCCTGCACAGGGGGGAACCTGATGCATAAGTCAGAACCCCTCCTTCCCCATGGCAAGAAACGTTGCTGCTGGCCGTGAGTCAAACCTTCAGTGTAGGAGAAAACGGCAAACCTGCCGGGCCTCATGAAGCCCCCCATATCCTTCAGGGAGAGGCCATCATGGACAAAAACTCTAGCTTGAAGCACATCTCATAGTAGACATGACCGCAATGCAGGAGATCTTGATTCAGCCTCTGCAGAGTGGCCTGCCATGCCCTCGGTTCCAAACCTCACGCTAGCTTGTGTTTTCTGTCGTTCTTCCTCACACTCCTGGCAAACAATTCCTCCAGAGTAGGAATTGCAGAACCACAAGCTTGCCCAGTTACTGCCCACCGGTTGACAACGTTTCCTTGTGGGGCTTTCCATAAAACCCAGATGAGGATCAACCTGCTCTTGCCTCGACGGCACTCAGATTTGATAGGCTGCTCTGGGCACTAATGCTCTGCCTTTCACAGCCTGATGCCAGACGTCCAGACAGGCAAGGAGACAGCTGGCCACACACCTAGCACTTCTGACACGCCATGGTCTTATGCCGTTATCTCTTCCTAACCTTGGTTTTCAGATATCTAAACCCAGATATTATATCAATTCCCCACACAGTTGGGCATCTGAAGCACAAATCAGAACTCCTTCTTCCCCATGGCTGTAAGGCTTGCTCTTGGCATGGAGTCACACCTTCAGGGTGGGAGAAACCTTCATTTCCCCTGAAACCACGCCCAAACTTGAGTGCTGCCTTGGGCAGAAATTCACTCTGTGACCCTCAGCATGAGGCCAATATCAAAGAAAGGCCTGTCAGGGCCTTGACCAAGAGCCCTCATATGGGGCGTGCCAAGCCCCTATACACCCAATCCTCACCAGTGTTTGAGTTTTCCAGTCTCCCCCCTGTTCCTGGGGCTCTGCTCTGGAATCACTTTCTTGGAGAGACACATGAGCCAGACAACAGGACTCCACCCTTCCCACAAAATGACCCCGAACTCCTGTTAGCTGGGACAAATCCCCAGAGAGGTTACTCGTCCACAGTCACTGAGGCCACCCCCTACAATCCACGGCTATCCTGGACGCATCCAGAGACAAAAGCCTGAAGGAATCTCGCCCTTGATTCACAAGCCAAGGAGCTCACTCTTTATCTGTACATCCGGCCTGCCATACCCTCGGCGCCACTCATAAGCTGAGTTTTTGTTTTCAGACTTATGTGCCCACAGCCTGGACCCACACACCCTCCAGGCTAGGGCATCTGGAGCCACAGTGAAAGATTGTGCCTGCCATCTCCAAGGAAAGTGTGCCCAATCCATTGACCACAACCCTACAGGTTAGGGAAAAGTTCCAAGGCCCCTGAGGCCATCCTGATAGTGTAGGCTGCCCTGGACTAAAAGGGGCACTCTGACACCAGCTCTGCCATTATCACCACTTAGACTTTCAGACAGTGTCCCCAGAGACAGAAGATTGAAATGGACAGGCCCTTAGGCCCTAATATGAACCTTAGCTTTAGTTTTCATGTGTCTGTCCTCAGAGGACTGGTTTCTTATACCAGCATATTAGGTTTTTCTGAGGCTCCAAACCAAACCTCTCTCGTCTCCACATGGAGTGCTTTCTTACTGGATCTGTATCAAACCCTTCTGGTCGGAGAATTCCGCAGGGCCACAGTACAACCATCACATTCCAAGGTCTCCATGGACAGAAACCCACATTATGACGCATCCTCAGGAGAGGCCATTTCAACTCAGCCCACTGGTTAGCTTGCCCCAGAGCCAGCAGAACAAACATATCTTGTCGTTAATGGCCAAAGGGAATGCGAGGCATGTTGTTCAGGGATCCATCCTTTGAACCCTCCTCTTCAGTCCTTCCGTGTGGTATGTACTGGAGCCATTCAACAGGACTCGACTGTCTCGCAGAAGGAAACCTTGTGGTTTGTGGCAACCTCCAAACTCTGCGTGGGAAAACTTCGTTGGCCTCATGAGGCACCTGCTTCATGAAGGTGCCATCAAGGGCACAATCCAACCTCAGCCAATGTCTGATCCTCAGCCTGACTTCAGATGCATGAGATATCCTTTCAGCCTTTGCAGAGTGGGACTGCTCCCCACCTCACCCTATGTTTTGTTTTCAGACTCTACCCTAGCACTCCTGGCCCAAAAGCCCTCATGATTGGGAATTCTGGTTCCAGAACGAAGCACTCTGCCTGCCCCCCAAAGAAAAACATTGTCTATGGCATTGCTCAGAAACCCCAAATGAAAATCAACCTGCTCAGCCCTCGGCAACACCCCAATTGCATAGGCTACCCTAAACACTATGCTCTGTCTTACATAGCCTGAGCCCAGACCTTGTGAGAGACATTGAGACAGTTGGCTTCACACCCAGCACATCGAACCTGCCATGGGTTAGGCCATTTCATCCCTTCCCATTGACCTGGGTGTCTTCCTGGAGGTATATTCTGAGGCTGTGTCAGACTATGCATTTTTTCTGGAGCTTCCTATGGAATTGGGGTGGTATTAGGGGCCTTGCAATTTTCTCTTAATCTGGTGGGTTGGGAAACTGAGACAGGCTGACATTCCTTGGGAGAGCTGGCCCAGTGCTGTTGTGTGTTCCTGGAGGCCCCATCCTGGAGGGCATATGGGTCAGGACTCTGGGTCCAAAGTCTTCAGACACAAACTCGGGTAAGAGTTAAGCTCGAGGTGATGGCAGACCCAATCTGCAGACCCTGAGCGAAGCATCTCCAGATATGAAATTCGGACGGCTGTGAGGCAGGAGCACAGTCTTTTCTGTCTGACTTGTTTGTCTATGATGGCCACGAAATGGAGGGGTGGCCTCATGGGTCCATGTGAGATTCTACCTCTCTGGGAATTCTGCTCGGCACCCAAGAGTTTGGTGTATTTCTGGGGGATGGGAGGAGCGCAGTTTTATGAGTCAGGGATCCCGTCCAAACAGCCATTCCAGAGATGGGTCCTGGGTTCTGGAGCCTGGATCACCGCAACAAGGCTTAGGATTTGGGCCTAGGGTCCTGCTCTATGTTTTCCTGGTACAGCTCCCGAGTGTTCTTGTTGGAAATGGGTCTCATTCTGAGGGTCACAATGCCTGTTTTTGCCCAGATGCCCATGCTGAGTGGGTGTGACCTCATGGGCTATGCACTTGGCTCCCACTCTGAGGGTTGGACTGCCATCTCAACATTCAGTTTTCCTGCCATGGGGAAGGAGGGGTACTTTTTTATGCTTCAGGTTCCCCCATGGGCAGGAATTTGAGCTAAGTTCTGGGACAGGTGCCTGAATACCCAGTTCACTTTGAGATGAGGTCCTCGGGCCAAGGCAGGACCCACCTGCAGAAAATGAGGCCTGCTTTCTGGGTGGCTGTCAGGAGCTCGGGCTCGAGCTGTGTCAGACAGAACATTCGTGGAGAGTTCGGCCTATGATATTGGGGTGCTTTTGAGAGCTGTGCAACTGGATCCTCATGGGGGATTTTTGCACAGACCCTTTCTTCACTTCTTCTATCTGGTGAGCAGGCAGATGGCTGCATTACGGCTCCAGAATATCCAAGTTGGAGGGTTTGCAGGCGAGGAGTGTGAGGACAGAAGTATGAAAACATAAGCTACGGTTACGCTCAGTGCCGAGCACATGTCTATTCCAATGTACAGCAGTTGTTTCGAGATCTTCAGCACCTGGGCGAGGGGAAAATGTCTGCTCACGCTGGAGTTTGTATCCATGATGGCCAACAAATGGTGGGGAGGCCTCAAGAATTCTTGGAGGTTTTTCCAAGCTGGAGCTTGTGAGCTCCTCCAAACATCAAGGTGTCCTACTAAGGGACAGCAGAAGTCTTCTTACAGGGCTCCAGGGTCCCCCATATGGAAGATTCGATAGCAATGCTCTCTGAATGGAGGCCTGGGAAGCCAATCTTTTGTTACCATTGCAGCTGAGTAACAGGGTAAGCTTGAACCAATGACACTGATTCCAAGTTCCAAGTGATTTGCGTTGATGGAAGTTCTCAGTCTAACAGGTTCCAATGCTGCTTGATGTCCAGGGAGACCTTAGAATGTGGTGGCGGCTCTCTGACCATTGAGGATTCTCTATCCTTAGGATTAGACCCAGTACCCAGGAGCCAGGTTTCCTTCTTGGGACAGGAGGTGTGCTCTTGTATGGCTCACGGACCACAGGTTGGACCATATGCTTGAATTTCCAGAACAGCCCTCTAGGGAGAGAGACCTCAAAACATAAGCTAGGGTTCTGATGAGGTTTTAGGGCCATGGAAGTTTCAATCTTCGGACTAAGTGCCATTGGCCTGCATGTCATCCTGGAGGTAGGTGCTGAGGCTGTGTCAGGCTGTGCACTTTTTCCAGAGTGGCCTATGATATTGGGGTGCAGTCATGGGCCTTGCAGTTTTCTCCTAATCTGGACATTTTGGGAAACTGAGATGGGCAGGGTTTCCTCAGGAGAGCAGGGCCAGTGATGTCATGTGTTTCTCGAGGCCCCATCCTGGAGGTCATGTGTGTCAGGACTTTGGGACCAAAGACTTTAGACACAACCTCGGATAAGAGATAGGAGTGAGGTGTTGGCAGTCCGAATCTGAAGACCCTGAGGGAAGCTCCTCGGGATTTGAAATTCAGGTGGCTGGGAGGGAGCAGCACAGGCTTTTCTGTCTGGATTTTGTGTCTAGGATGGCCACTAAATGGAGGGGTGACCTCATGTGTCCATGGGATATTATTCCACTCTGGTGATTCTGCTTGGCACCCAAGAGTTTGATTTCTTTTTGGGGAAGAGGAAAAAATTTCTTTTTGGGGAAGAGCCATCTCAACATTCAGTTTTCTGGCCATGGGGAAGGAGGAGCACTCTTTTGTGCTTCCGAGTCCCCTATGGGCAGGAATTTGATCTAAGTCTGGGACAGGTACCTGAATATCCAGGTTGCTTCAAGATGATGGCCTCGGGCCAAGGTTGGACCCACCTGGAGGATATGGGGCCCACTATCTGGGTGGCTGACAGGAGGTCGGGGATCAGGCGGTGTCAGACAGACAATTTATGCAGAGGTCGGTCTATTATATTGGGGTGCCATTGAGGGCCGTGCAGGAGGATCCTCATGTGGGTTTCTGCGAAGACCCATAGGGCACTTCTTCTTTGTGGTGGGCAGGCAGAAAGCTGCACTGTGGCTTCAGAATTCCCAATATGGAGGGCTTGTAGGCGAGGAGTGTGAAGACAGAAGTCTGAAAACACAAGCCAGGGATAAGCTCAGTGCCGACCATAGGACCATTCCATTGTGCAGTGGTTGTTTCGAGATTTCCAGCACCTGAGTATGGGCGAGGGTCAGATGTCTGCTCACGCTGGGTTTGCATCCATGATGGTCAACGAATTGTGGGGTGGCCTCAAGAATTCTTGGAGATTTTCCCAAGCAGGACCTTGTGAGCTGCTCCAAACAGCAAGGTGTCCTACTGTGGGACAGGGGAAGTCCACTTACAAGGCTCCAGGGTCCCCCACATAGAAAGATTCGACAGCAGAGGTCTCTGAATGGGGGCCTGGGAAGTCTTCCTTGCATGACCATTGCAGCTGAGGAACATTGCAGGCTTGATCTGCTGGTTTTTGTTCAAATTTCCAAGTGATCTAAGTTGACGGATGTTCTCAGTCTAATGAGTCACAATGCTGCTTGGTGTCCAGGGAGACCTTAGAATGTGGTGGTGAGGGTGCCTGGGTGGCTCAATGGGCTAAGCCTCTGCCTTCGGCTCAGGTCATGATCTCAGGGTCCTGGGATTGAGTCCCGCATCGGGCTCTCTGCTCAGCAGGGAGCCTGCTTCTTCCTCTCTCTCTCTCTGCCTTCCTCTATGCCTACTTGTGATCTCTCTCTGTCAAATAAATAAATAAAATCTATATAAAAAAAAAGAATGTCGTTGTGGGTCTGTGGCCATGCAGGATTCTCCTACCTGAGGGTTAGACCCAGTTCCCAGGAGCCAGGTTCCCTTCTCGGGACAGGAGGGGTTCTCTTGTATGGCTCAGGGACCACATGTCGGATCATATGTTGGATTTCAAGACCAGGCCTCTGGGCACAGAGGCCTGAATATCTAGGCTAGGGTTCTTATGAGGTTGTAGGGGCATGTCATCCTCAACCTTCGGACTTAGGGACTTTGACCTGTGAGTCTTCCTGGAGGTAGATGCTCAGGCTGTGTCAGACTGTGCATTTTTTCCAGAGTGGCCTATGAAATTGGGGTGGGCTCAGGGGCCTTGCAGGCTTTTCCTAATCTGGAGGGTTTGTGCAACTGAGACGGCAGAATTTCATCCAGAGATCAGGCCCAGTGATGTAGTGTGGTTCTGTCAGCCCCATCCTGCAGGGAATGTGGTTAAGGGCTCTGGGACCAAAGTCTTCAGACACAAAATTGTGTATCAATTAGGAGGGAGGTGATCGCAGCCCCGATCTGCAGACGCTGAGGGCAGCTCCTCAGGATTTGAAATTCGTGTGGCTGGGAGGCAGGAGCAAAGGCTTTTCTGTCTGGATTGTGTCTAGGATGGCCTTGGAATGGTGGGGTGTCCTCATGTGTCCATGGAATATTCTACCTCTCTGGGGATTCTGCCCAGCACCCAAGAGTTTGGTGTCTCATTGCGAAGGAGAGAGCGTGGTTTACTGTTTCACGGTTCCCGTCAACACAGGGATTCCAGAGATGGGTTATAGGTCCCTGTGCCTGGATAACCCTACAAAGGCTTAGTATTTGGGCCTAGAGGCTTGACTGCCTGGCTCTGTGGGGCTTTGGTTCAGCTCCCATGGAGACTTGTTGGAAATGGGTCTCAGGGTAAGGGTCACAATGCCTGTTTGTGCCCAGATGCCCATCCTGAGTGGGCATTGGCTCTTGTTCCATGCACCTGGATCCCAATATGAGGGTTGGACCACCATATCAACATTTAATTTTCCTTCTATGAGGAAGGAGGAGTACTCTTTTGTGCTTCAGATTCCCCCATGCACAGTAATTTGAGCTATGTTCTGGGACTGGTACGTGAATAACCAGGTTGGTTTGAGATGAAGGACTCAGGTCAAGGCAGGTCACACCTGCCAGATATGGGTCCCGCTATCTAGGTGGCTACCAGGAGGTCGGGGCTCGAGCTGTGTCAGACAAAGCATTAGTTCACAAGGTGGCCTATGATATTGTGGTGCTATAGAGGGCTGTGCTGGTGGAACCTTATATGGAGTTTCACGCAGACCCATAGGGCACCTCTTTTTTCTGGTGGGCAGGCAGAAGGCTGCATTGTGGCTCCCAAATTCCCAATATGGGGGACTTGAAGGCGAGGAGTGTGAGAACAGAAGGCAGAAAACACAATCTATGCTTAATCTCAGTGCCGAGAACATGGCCGTTCCAATGTGCAGTGGTTTTTTTCGAGATCTCCAGCATCTGAGTACAGGCGAGGGTCAGATGTCTGCTCATGATAGAGTTTGTATCTATCGTGGCCAACAAATGAAATATCCTGCAACTGAGTAAAGGTGGATTTCAGATGTTTACGCACACTGGAGTTTGTGTCTCTGATGACCGAATGGAGGAGTGGCATCAAGAGGCTGATGCATGTGAGATGCTCCAAACAGCAAGGTTGTTTTTTCTACTGGACAGTTAGAGTCTGGTATGTTTTCTGCAGGGCCCCCCATGTGAAAAGTATGGGTAGCAGAGCCCTTCCACATGGATGCCTGGAAAGCACACCTCCATTGACCAATGCAGCTGAGGAACATGCAGGTTCTTTACGGTGCTTCTGGGGCGAAGCACCAAGGTCTTGAGTTGACATGGAATCTCTTGAAGATGGGTTACAATGCTGGTTTTTTTTTACCAGGTAGATCTTAGAATGTGTTGGTGGCTAAGGTGCCTGCAGGATTCTCCTACCCTGAGGGTTTAACACAGGTCGAAGAGCACGGTTACCTTCTGGGGACAGGAGATGTAGTGTTTTGTGGCTCAGGGACCACATGCCGTATCATAAGTTCCTATTCAAGAACAGGCCTCTGAAGACAGATGCCCGACAACCTAATCTAGGGTTCCAATGAGTCCCAGGGGCATGAGAGGTTCAATCTTCAGACTTAGGACAGTTGACTTGGGTGTCTGCCAGAATGTAGGTGATCAGGGAGTTTCAGACTGTGCACTTATGTCCAGAGTAACCTCCAATATTGAGGTGGCCACAGGGGCCTTGAATGTTTCAACCAACTCTGGAGGGTTTGGTTAACTGACATGCACAATTTCCATGGGGATGGCAAGCACAGTCCTGTGGTGTGGCTCCAGAGACTCCACCCTGGAGGGCATGTGAGCCATGGTTCTGGGAGGGAAGTCTGCAAACACAAACTTGGGTTAGGTTTAGTGGCTAGGTTATCGCAGGGCAATGTGTAGACCTGGAAGGCTACTCGTCAGGAACAGTAACTGGAATGACCCGAAGGCGGAAGCACAGGCTTTTATATCTGGATTGTGTGTCTAGGGTGACGTCAGAATGTAGCTGTGGCCTCATGGGTCCATGGGAGATTTTTCCTCTAAGGATACAGGCGGCTCCCAATATTTTGATGACTTTTTGGTATGGGAAGACTGCTATTTTCGATCTTAGGTGTGCCCCAAAACAGAGATTCCAGAGATGGGCTCTGGGTCTAGGCGCCTGGAAAATCCCACCAAGGGTTGGGATTTGGGCTTATGGGCAGACCAGGCCTGCAATGCAGGATCTTGGTGCTGCAACTGAGAGGGCTTGTTTGGAAACATGCTCAGGCTGAGCATTACAATGCCTGTTTGTGCCCAGGGTGGCCCTCAGGAGTGGGCGTGGTCCCATTGTCCATTTTCTGGCTCCCACACTGAGGGATGGACACACATTCCAATGGCCAGGTTTCCAGCCATGGGAAAGGAGGAAATATCTATTGTGCTTCATGTTCCCCCATAGGCAGGGATTACAGCAAAGGTCTGGGGACAGGTGCCTGAATACCAAGGATGCATAGAGATGACAGATTTGGGCCATGGCCGTTCTCACATGCTGGATATGGGCCCCGCTCTCTGGGTGGCTGACACGAGGTCTGGGCTCAGGCTGTGTCAGACACAGCACTAGTGGCCAGAGAAGTCTATATATTGGGGTTCTCTCCAGGGCCGAGTAAATTGATCCTCATGTAGGGTTTCTGGCCAGACTCACGAAGCACTTCTTTCTGTGGGGCAGGCAGAATGCTGTCTTATGGATCCAGAATTCCCTATCAAGAGGGTTTGGGGACAAATAGGGTGAGAATGCAATTGTAAACACTAGCTATGCTTAAATTGAGTGCCAAGCGGAAGTCAGTTTCAATGTGCAGCAGCTTATACGAGATATCCAGCACCTGAGTAAGGGCAGATGTCAGATATTTGCTCACACTGGAGTTTGTGTCTAGGATGACGACTAATGGAGGGGTGGCTTCAGGAGGCAATGGAGGATTACCCACGCTTAAGATTGTGAGATGCTCCAAACAACAAGGTTTCCTTCTAATGGACAGGAGGAGTCTGTTTTTTTTTCCTCCAGGGTCCCTCAAGTGGAAGTTTGCGTAGCAGAGCCCTCCGCATGGATGACTGGAAAGCACACGTCCAATGACCATTGCAGCTGAGGAACATGACAGGTTCGTTTTGGTGGTTCTGGTGCCAAGTACCAAGGCCTTGAGTTGACTTGGAATCTCTTACAGATGTGTCCCAAAACTGGTTTGTTACAAGGGAGGTCTTAGAATGTATTGGTCACTATGGGCCACGCTGAGGGTTTGGCACAGGTCGATGTGCACAGTTTCCATCTTGGGAGAGGAGATGTTCTGTTTTGTGGCTCAGGGTACATATGTTGTATCCTGACTTGGTATTCAAGAACAGGCCTCTGAGGATTGATGCTGGCAACCTAATCTAGAGATCCAATGATGTCCTTGGTGCCCATCAGGTTCAATTTTCTTACTAAGGACCATTGATATGGTTGTCTGACTGGATGTAGGTGATCAGGGTGTTTCAGACTGTGCATTTGCATCCAGAGCCACTTCCACTATTGGGGTGGCCTCAGGGGCCTTGCAGGTTTCTCCTAACTTGGAGGCTTTGGGGAACTGTGATGGGCACAGTTTCCTTGGGGATGGCAGGCCCAGTCCTGTGGTAAGGCTTCAGAGACCACCTCCTTGAGGATATGAGAGCCATGGTTTTGGGAGGGAAGTCTGCAAACACAAATTTGGGTCAGGGATAGTGGCAAGGTGATCGCAGGTCCAATGCATAGACCTAGAAGGCATCACGTCAGGAACTGTAATTAGGGTGACTGAAAGCTGGTAGCACAGGCTTTTCTATCTGGATTGTGTGTCCAGGATGGGCTCTGAATGTAGACGTGGTCTCATGGTTCAATGGGAGACTTTTCCTCTCTAAGGATCCTGGTGGATCTCCATAGATTGGTGGTTTTTCAGAGAAGAAAAGAGTGCTCTTTTCCATCTTAGGGGTGCTCCAAAACAGGGAAGAATGCTGTTTTCCAACTTAGGCTTATGCCAAAACAGAGATTCCAGAGACGGGCTCTGGGTCTGGGTGCCCGAATATCCCACCAAGTGTTAGGATTTGGGCCTAGGGGCATTCCAGGCCTGCAATGCAGGATCCTAGTGGTGTAACAGAGAGGGCTTGTTTGAAAGCATGCTCAGGCTGAGGGTCATCATGCCTCTTTGTGCCCAGGGGGGCCCTCAGGAGAGGGCGTAGTCTCATTGGCCATATAGCTGGATCCCAATTTGAGGGTTGGACACCCATTGCAACAGCCAGGCTTCCTGCAATGGAAAGAGGAGTTCTCTATTGTGCTTCAGGTTCCCCCATTGGCAGGGTTACAGGAAAGGTCTGTGGAAAGTTGCCTTAATACCAAGGATGTGTACAGATGACAGGCTAAGAATTCCCAGGTAACAAAACAGCATTGTTACCCATATTCATGACATTCCATGTAGAAATAAGCCCTTAGTACTTCGCCCCAGAGCCACCAGAATGAACTTGCCATGTTCCTAAGCTGCAATGGTCAGTGGAGGTGTGGTTTCCAGGCAACCATACGGGGGTGCTCTGCTACACAAACTTTGCAATTGGCGGGGACCCTTGAGACAAAAAAACAGAATGCCCCTGTCCGGTAGAAGGAAACCTTCTGTTTGGAGCATCTCACAAGCCCCAGCGTGGGAAATCCTCCATTTCCTCTTGAAGCCACCACTCCATTTGTCAGTCATCATAGACACAAACTCCAGCATGAGCAAACATCTGACATCCGCCCTTACTCAGTTGCTGGATTTCAATTCGATCGCTGCACACTGGAACTGCCTTTAGTTTGACTGAATTAAGCCATAGCTTGGGTTTACAATTCCATCCTCAGCCTACTGGTCCACAAGCCCTATTGTGAGGGAATTCTGGAGCTACAACACAATATTCTGGCTTCCCCATAGAAAGAAAAAGGGCCTGGAGAGTCTGCCCAGAAACTCCATATGATGGTCAATCTTCTCGGTGCTAGACGGAACCCTGATTCATAGGCTGCCCTGGGCACTAGTGCTGTGTCTGACATAGCCGGAGCCAGGACCTAGTGTCAGCCACTGAGAGATCAGGGCCCATATACAGCATGTGAGACCAGCTATGGCCCAAGTCTGTCTTCTCTTCTATTCTTGGTATTCAGGCATCTGTACCCACACCTTTGCTGAAATCCTTGCCATTGGGGAAACCTGTAGCACAATAGAGAACTCCTCCTTCCCCATGGAAGGTATTCTGACAGTTGGGATAGTTGCTCAACCCTCAAAGTGGAAGGCAGCTCCATGGCCAAGGAGACCATGTGAACTCATGATGGCTTACCCGGGCACAAGCAGGCATTGTGACCTCAGCCTGAGCATGCTTTCAACCAAACGCTCTCAATTGCATCTCTGGGACCCCGAATTGCAGGCCTAGTACACACCTAGGCCCAAATCCTAACCCTAGTGGGATTTTACAGGGGCCCAGACACAGAGCCCATCTCTGGAATCCCTATTTTGGGGGACCCTTAAGATGGAAAACAGCACTCTTCCCTTCCCCGAGATAGTAACCAAACTCTTGGTAGCCACCAGGATCCTTGAGTGGAAAAATCTGCCATAGACCCATGAGAACACACCTGCATTCCGAGGCCATCCTGGACATACAATCCAGATACATATCATGTGCTATCACCTTTGAGTCATCGGATTTACAGTTCCTGACGAGCTGCCTTCCAGGTCTATGCATTGGGCCTGCAATCACCTTGCCATTAACCTAAACTGAGTTTGTGTTTGCAGACTTCCTTCCTAAAACCATGGCTCACATGACCTCCAGGTTCTGGCATCTGAAGCCACACCACAAGACTGTGCCTGAGATCCTCAAGGAAACTGTGCCCATCACTTTTGCCCGATACCTTTAGATTAGGAGAAACCTGCAAGGCCCCTGAGCGCAGCCAAATAATGGAGGCCGCTCTGGGCACAAATGCACAGTCTGAGACACCCTGATCACCTCCATACAGGCAGACACCCAAGTCAATGCTCCTGAGTCAGAAGATTGAACCTGACATGCCCCGAGGACTTCATTGGCACACTAGATTAGGTTTACAGGTATCTGTCGTCAGAGGCCTGCTCTGGAATATCAACTTATGATAAAATATATAGTCCCTGAGCCACAGAACAGAATATGTCCTCCCCAAAAAGGAAGCCATGCTCCTGGAATTGTGTCATACCCTTAGGGTATTTGGATCCTGAATGGCCCCTTAGCAACCAGCACATTCTATGATATTCCTGGTAACAAACCATCATTGTGCCCCATCTTCATGAGACTCCATGTCAACTCAAGGTCTCGATATATTGCCCCAGAGCCACCAGAATGCACCTGCCATGTTCCTCAGGTGCAATGGTCAATAGAGGGGTGATTTCCAGGCATCCCTGTGGGGTTCTCTGCTACAAAACTTTCCACATGGAGAAACCAGAGAAAACAAACCAGACTTCTCCTGTCCGGTAGAAAGAAACTTTGCTATTTGGAGCATGTCACAAGCCCCAGCATGGGAAATCCTCCATGGCCTCTTGACGCCACCCTTCCATTTGTGGGTAATCACAGACACAAACTCCAGTGTGAGCAAACATCTGACATCCACCCTTACTCAGGTGCTGGATATTCGAAACGGCAGCTGCACACTGGAACTGCCTTTTGCTTTTCACTGAACTTAACCATAGCTTTGTATTACTATTCTATCCTCACCACACTGGTCCACAATATCTCTTGATAGGGAATTCTGGAGCCACAACGCAGTATTCTGCCTTCCACATAGAAAGAAGAAGGACCTGTTGAGTCTGCCCAGAAACCTCATATGAGGATCAATCTACTCAGACCACGAGGCAACCCTGATTAATAGATTTCCCTGACCACTAGTGCTGTGTCTGACAGAGTCTAAGCCCCGACCTCGTGTCAGCCACCCAGAGTTGAGGGCACATATTTAGCATGAGAGATCGGCCATGGCCCTGGGCCATCATCTGTACCCATCCTTGGTATCCAGTCATCTGTCCCCCAAACTTTGCTGGAATTCCTGCCAATGGCGAACCTGAAACACAATGAGAACACCTCCTTCCCCATGGCAGGAATATTGGTTGTCCAACCCTCAGCGTGGGAGCCAGCTGCATGGCCAAGGAGACCATGCCCACTCCTGAGGGCCGACATGGGCACAGGCAGGCATGGTGATCCTCAGCCTGAGCATGTTTTCAAACAAACACTCTCAGTTGCTCCTCCAGTACCAGCATTGCAGGCCTGGTATGCCCCTAGGCCCAAATCCTAACCCTTGGTGGGATTTTCCAGGTGCCCAGACCCAGAGTCCGTCTCAGAATCCCTGTTTGGGGCACCATTAAGATGGAAAGCAGCACTCTTCCCTTCCCTGAGAAAGGCACCAAACTATTGGGAGCCGCCAGGATCCTTAGAGAGAAAAAATCTCATGGACCCATGAAAACAAACCTGCATTCTGAGGCCATCCTGTCCACACAATCCAGAGAGAAAAGTCTTTGCTACCGCCTTCGAGTCATCCTATTTACATTTCCTGACGAGCTGCCCTCCATGTCTATGCATTGGGCCTGTGATCATCTCGACACTAACCCTAACCCCAGTTTGTGTTTGCCGACTTCTCTCCCAAAACCATGGCTTACATGCCCACCAGGATGTGGTCCCTCAAGCCACATCACAGGAAAGTTCCTGCCATCCCCAAGAAAACTGTGCCCATCAGGTTGTCCAAACCCTCCAGATTAGGAGAAACCTGCCAGGCCCCTGAACCCACCCCAATATTGGAGGTTGCTCTGGATGCAAACGTGCAGTCTGAAACACCCTGAGCACCTCCACCGAGGCAGAAAGCCAAGTCAATGGTTCTGAGTCAGATGATTGAACCTGACATGCCCCTAGGACTTCACTGGAACCCTAGATTGGGTCTTCAGACATCTGTTCTCAGAGTCCTGTTCTGGAATACCAAGTTATGATACAACATGTGGTCCCTGATTCCCACAACAGAACATCTCCTGTCTCCAGAAGGAAAATGTGCTCTTGGATCTATGTCCAACTTTCAGGGTAGATGGATCCTGCATGACCCATTAGCCCCAGCAGCTTCTATGATCTCCCTGGTAACAAACCAGCATTGTGACCCAACTTCCTGAGACTTGATGCCAACTCAAGGTGTTGGTACTTTGCCCAAGAGCCATGAAACGAATCTGCCATGTTCCTCAGGTACAAAGGTCAATGGACGTGTGCTTTCTAGGCATCCAAGGTAGTTCTCTGCTACACAAAAATTCCACATAGGGAACCCTAGAGCAAACAAATAAGACTGCTCCTGTCAGGTTGAAGGAAACCTTGGTTGTTTGGAGCATCTCACAAGCCCCAGCCTGGGAAGTCCTCCACATTCTCTTGATGCCAACCCTCCATTTGTTAGTCATCATAGACACAAATTCCAGCATGAGCAAACATCTGACATCTGCTCTTACTCAGGTGCTGGATATTCGAATCAGTCACGCACACTGGAAATACCTTTCACTTGACACTGTATTCTTGCATAGTTTGGGTTTACAATTCCATCCTCACCCTACTGGACTGCAAGTCCTCTTGAGAGGGAATTAGGGAGACAAAACGCAACATTCTGCCTTCCCCATAGAAAGAAGAAGGGCCTGGTGAGTCTGCCCAGAAACTCCCCATGAAGATCAATCTACTTGGCCCTCGAGGGAACCCCGATTTATACTTTGCGCTGGCCACTAGTGCTGTGTCTGAGAGAGCCTGAGCCCCAACCTCGTGCCAGCCACCCAGAGTGTGGGGCCCTTATCCAGCATGTGGGACTGGCCATGGCCCAGTCATCTCTACCCATCCTTGGTATTCCGGCAACTATCCCAGATCTTTGCTGGAATCCCTACCAGTGGGGGAACCTGAAGCACAATTGAGAACTCCTCCTTCCCCATGGCAGGAAGCCTGGCTGTTGCTATGGGTGCCCAACCCTCAGAATTAGAACCAGGTGCATGGCCAATGAGACAACGCCCAATCATAAGGGCCGCCTGGGCCAAAGCAGGCATTGTGTCCCTCAACCTTAGCATGCATTCAAACAAATGCTCTCAGTTGTTTCTGCAGGGTCCCGCATCGCAGGCCTGGTATGCCCTTAGGACCAAATCCTAACACTTCGTGGGATTTTCCATGCCAACATAACCAGAGCCCGTCTCTGGAATCTCTGTTTTGAAGCACCCCTATGATGGAAAACAGCACTCTTCCCTCCCCTGAGAAAACTATTAGGAGCTGCCAGGATGCGTAGAGAGGAAAAATCTCCCAGGGCTCCATAAGACCACACCTTCATTCCGAGGACATCCGGGACACACAATCCAGATACAAGGGACTGTGCTACCACCTTCGAATCACCTGGTTTACAGTTCCAGACGAGCTGCCCTACAGACCTACGCATTGGGCCTGTGATCACCTCGCCATTAACCCTACCCCAAGTTTGTGTTTGCAGACTTCTTTCCCAAAACCATGGCTCACATACCCTCTATGATGGGTCTCTGTAGCCACACCACAGGAAAGATCCTGCTATCCCCAATGAAACTGTGTCCATCACAGTTGCCCAAACCCTCCAGATTAGGAGAGACCTGCAAGTCCCCTAAGCCCAGTCCAATATTGGAGGCCACTCTGGACACAAATGCACAGTGTGCAACACCCTGATCACCTCCATCCAGGAAGACACCCAAGTCAATGGTCCTGAGTCAGAAGATTGGTCCCTGAACACCACAATAGAATATCTCCTGTCCCCAGATGGAATTCGTGCTCTTCAACTTGTGTCAAGGGTCGGGGTATATGAATTATGCACAGCCCCTTAGCCCCCAGCACATTCTAAGATCTCTCTGGTAACAAACAAACAGCATTGTGATCCATCTTCATGAGATTCCATGTCACTTCAAGTCCTTGGTAATTCGCCCCAGAGCCACCAGAATGAACCTGCCATGTTCCTCACCTGATATGGTCAGTGGAGGTGTGCTTTCCAGGCATCCATGTGGGAGTGCTCTTCTACTTATTCTTTCCACATGTGGGACCCTGGAGCAAACAAACCAGACTGCCACTGACCAGTAGAAGGGAACCCTCTGTTTGGAGCATCTCAGAAGCACCAGCAGGAGAAATCCTCCATGGCCCTTGACACAACCCCTCCATTTGTCAGTCATCATAGACAAAAACTCCAGCATGAGAAAACATCTGAAATCTGCCGTTATTTAGATTCTGCATTTTCTTTTCCACCACTGCACACTGGAACTGCGTTTCACTTGACACTGAATTTAACAATAGCTTGGGTTTAGAATTCCATCCTCAGCCTCCTGGTCTGCAAGCCCTCTAGAGAGGGAATTTGGAGCCACAAGGCAACATTCTGCATTCCCACTAGAAAGAAATAGGGCCTGGTGAATCTTCACAGAAACTCCACATGAGGATCAATCTACTTGGCACTCGATGGAACCTTGATTTATAGGCTGTCCTAGGCACTAGTACTAGTACTAGTACTAGTACTGTGTCTGACAGAGCCTGAGCCAAGACCTAGTTTCAGGCACCCAGAGATATGAGCCCATATCCAGCATGTGAGATTGGCCAGGGCCCAAGTCCATCATCTCTACCCATCCTTGGTATTCAGGCACCTGTCCCCAGACCTTTTATGTAATCCCTACCAATGGGGTAACCTAAAGCACAATAGAGAACTCCTCCTTCCCCATGGTAGGAATCCTGGCTGTTGATATGGGTGTCCAAACCTCAAAGTGGGAGCCAGCTGCATGGCCAAGGAGACAATGCCCACTCATGAGGGCTGCCCTGGGCACAAGTAGCCATTGTAACCCTCAGCTTGATCAAGCCTTCAAAAAAATGCTCTTAGTTGCACCTCCAGGATCCTTCATTGCAGGCCTGATATGCCCTTAAGCCCAAATCCTAACACATCGTGGGATGTTCCATGTGCACATACCCAGAGCCCGTCACTGGAATCCCTGTTTTGAGGCACCCCTAAGATGGAAAACAGCACTCTTCACTTCCCTGAGAAAGCCACCAAACTAATGGGATCCCCCAGGATCCTTGAGAAGAAGAATCTCCCATGGTCCCATGAGTCCACACCTGTATTCCGAGGCCAGCGTGGATATGCTATCCAGATACAAGAGACTGTGCTACTGGCTTTGAGTCACCTGATTTACAGTTCCTGACGTGCTGCCCTCCAGATCTTTCAATTGGGGCTGTGAACACCTCTCCATTAACCTTATCCCGAGTTTGTGTTTGCAGATCTCTCTCTAAAAAACATTGCTCACATGTCCTCCAGGATGGGGCCCCTAGAGTCACACCACAAGACTGTGCTTGCCATCCCCAAGGAAACTGGACCCATCACAGTTGCCCAAACCCTCCTGATTAGGAGAAACCTGGAAGGCTCCTGAGCACATCCCAATATTGGAGGCTGCTCTGGATGCAAATGCACAGTCTGAAACACCCTGATCACCTCCATCCAGGCAGACACCCAAATCAATGGTCCTGAGTCAGATAATTGAACCTGACATGGCCCTAGGACCTCATTGGAAGAGGGATTAACTTTTCAGGCACTTGTCCTCAGAGGCCTCTTCTGGAATACCAACTTATGATACAAATTATGGCCCCTGAGCCCCAGGGTGGGAAATCCTCCATGGCCTCTTGATGCCACCTCTCCATTTGTTGGTCATCATAGACACAAACTCCAGCCTGAGCAAACATCTGACATCCGCCCATATTCAGGTGCTGATATTGGAATCAGCTGCTGCACACTGGAACTGCCTTCCGCTTTGCAATGAATTTAAGCCTAGCTTCAGACTACAATTTCATCCTCAACCTACTGGTCTGCCATATCTCTTGATAGGGAATTCTGGAGCCACAACGCAACATTCTGCCTTCTTCATAGATAGAAGGACCTGGTGAGTCTGCCCATAAACTGCACATGAAGATCAATATACTCAGCCCAGGAGGGAACCCCTATTTATAGTTTGCCCTAGCCACTAGTGCTGTGTCTGACAGAGCCTGAGCCCCTACCTCGTGTCAGCAACCCAGAGGGTGGGGCCCACATTAACCATGTGAGACGGCCATGGCCCAGGGCTGTCATTACTACCCATCCTTGGTATTCAGGCATCTGTCCCCTAGATCTTAGCTGGAATCCCTACCAATGGGGGAACCTGAAGCACTATAGAGAACTCCTCTTTCCCCATGGCAGGATTCTGGCTGTTGGGATGGTTTTCCAACCCTCAAAGTGGGAGCCAGCTGCATGGCCAATGTGACCACGCCCACTCATGAGGGCCACCTGGGCATAAGCAAGTATTTTGACCCTCAGCCTGAGAATGATTTCAAACAAGACCTCTCAGTTGCACCTCCAGGATCCTGCCTGCAGGCCTGGTAAGCCACTAGGCCCAAATCCTAACACTTGGTGGGATTTTCCAGGGGACCAAAGCCAGAGTCGGTCTCTGGAATCCATATTTTGGGGCACCCCTAACATGAAAAAAAGCACTCTTCCCTTCCCCGAAAAAGCCACCAACTATTGGGAGTCACCAGGATCCTTAGAGAGGAAAAATCTCCCATGGACCCATGAGGCCACAACTGCATTCTGAGGCCATCCTGCACACAATACAGAGAAAAAAGCCTGTGATTCTGCCTTTGAGTCACCCGATTAACAGTTCCTGAAGAGCTGCCATCCATGTCTATGCATTGGGCCTGTGATAACCTTGCCACTAACCCTAACCCAAGTTTGTGTTTTCAGACTTTCCTCCCAAAACCATGGCTCACATGCCCTCCAGTTTGTGATAACTGGAGCCACACCACGGGATTGTACCTGTCTTCCCAAAGGAAACTGTGATTGTCACTATTAAACAAACCCTCTAGATTAGGAGAAACCTGCAAGGCCCCTAAGCCCAGCCCAATATTGGAGGCCACTCTGGACGCAAATGCACAGTCTGACACACCATATCACCTACATCCAGGCTGATATCCAAGTCAATGGTCCTCAGACAGAAGATTGAACCTGACATGCTCCTAGGATTCACTGGAACACTAGCATAGGTTTTCAGGTATCTGTACTCAGAAGGCTGTTCTGAATATCAATGTATGATACAATATGGTCACTGAGCCACACAAAAGAACATCTCCTGTCCTTAGAAGAAAGCTGTGCTCTGGACCTGTGTCAAACACTCTGGGTAGATGAATACTTCAAGGCCCCCTGGCAACCAGCACATTCTATGATCTCCCTGACAACATACCAGCATTGTGACCCATCTTCATGAGACTCCATGACAACTCCAGCCCTTGGCACTTCGGCCCAGAGCCACCAGAATGAAACTGCCATGTTCCTCTGCTGCCATGGTCAATGTAGGTGTACTTTCCAGGCATCAAGCGGGAGTGCTTTGATACCAACTTTCCACATGGGGAACCCTGGAGGAAACAAACCAGACTCCCCTGTACGGTAAAAGGAATCTTTTCTGTATGGAGTATCTCAAGCCTGAGGGTGGGTAATCCTCCATGGCCTCTTGAGGCCACCCATCCATTTGTTGGTCATCATAGACACTAACTCCAGCGTGAGCAATCAACTGACATCTGCACTTACTCAAGTGCTGGATATTTGAATCAGCTGCTACACACTGGAATTGCCTTATGCTTGGCACTGAATTTAAAAGTAGCTTGGCGTGACGCCTGGGTGGCTCAGTTGGTTAAACAGCTGCCTTCGGCTCAGGTCATGATCCCAGCGTCCTGGGATCGAATCCCACATCAGGCTCCTTGCTCCGCAGGGAGCCTGCTTCTCCGTCTGACTCTGCCTTCCACTCTGTCTGCCTGTGCTTGCTCTCGCTCGCTCTCTGACAAATAAATAAAATCTTGAAAAAAAAAAGTAGCTTGGGTTTGCAATTCCATCCTCACCCTGGTGTTCAGTAAGCTCTCTTGATAGGGAATTCTGAAGCCACAACACAGCATTCTGCCTTCCCCATAGCAAGAAAAAACAGCCTGGAGAGACTGCCCAGAAACCCTACATGAGGATAAATCTACTCGACCCTCGAGTGAACCCCATTTATAGGTTTACCTGGCCACTAGCGCTGAGTCTGACAGAACCTCGTCTCTGACCTCGTGTCAGGACCCAGAGACTGGGCTCCAACTCCAGAATGTGAGACCAGCCATGTCCCAGGGCTGTCATCTCTACCCATTCTTGATTCAGGCATCTGTCCCCAGACATTTGCTGAAATCCCTGCCAATGGGGGAACCAGAAGCACAATAAGGAAATCCTCCTTCCCCATGGCAGGAATGATGGCTCTTGGGATGGGTTTCCAGACCTCAGAGTGGTAGCCAGCTGAATGGCCAATGATAACCCGCCCACTCATGAGGGCCGCCCTGGACACAAGCAGGCATTGTGACCCCCAACATGAGCATGCTTTCAAACAAACTCTCTCAGTTGCATTCCAGAATCCAAATTTGCAGGCCTGATATGCCCCTAAGCACAAATCCTAACACCTGGTGGGATTTTTCAGGGGCCCAGAAACACAGCCTGTCTCTGGAATCCCTGTTTTGGGACACCCCTAAGATGGAAAATAGCACTCTCCCCTTCGCCAAGAAAGCCACCATAGTATAGGGAGCCGCTAGGATCCTTGAGAGGAAAAATCTCCCATGGATCCATGAGACCACACCTGTATTCCGAGGCCATCCTGGACACAAAAGCCAGATACACAAGCCTGTGCTACCACCTTCAAGGCAAATAATTTATAGTTCCAGACGAGCTGCCCTCCAGGTCTATGCATTGGGCCTGCGATCACCTCACCGCTAACCTTAACCCGAGTTTGTGCTTACAGACTTCTATCCCGAAACCATGGCTCATATTTCCTCCAGGATGGGGTCTCTGGAGCCACACCAAAGGACTGTGCCTGCCATCCCCAAGGAAAATGTGTCCGTCACATTTGCCTAAAACTTCGAGATAAGGAGAAACCTGCAAGGCCCCTGAGCCCACCCCAATACTGGAGGCCCCTCTGGACACAAATGTGCATTCTGAAATACGCTGATCACCTGAATCCAGGCAGATACCCAAGTCAGTGTTTCTCAGTCAGAAGATTGAACCTGACATGCTCCTATGACCTCATTGTAACCCCTGATTAGGTTTTCAGGCATCTGTAATCAGAGACCTGTTCTGGAGTACCAACTTATGATACAACATATGGTCCCTGATCCCCACAATAGAACATCTCCTTTCTCTAGATGGAAGCCGTGCTCTTGAAACTGTGTCAAACCCTCAGGGTAGATGAATCCTACTTGGCCCGTAGCCACCAGCAGATTCTAAGATCTCACTGGTAACAAGCCAGCATTGTGAGCCATCTTCATGAGATTCCATGTCAACTACAGGCCTTGGTACTTCACCCCAGAGCCTTCAGAAACAACCTGTCATGTTCCTCAGCTGCAATGTTCAGTGGAAGTGTGCTTTCCAGGCATCCATGTGGGAGTGCTCTGCTACCCAAACTTTCCACATGGGGGACTCTCGAGCAAACAAATCTGACTGCCCTGTCCTGTAGAAGGAAACCTGGCTGTTTGGAGCATCTCACAAGCTCAAGTGTGGGAAATCCTCTATGACCTCTTTTCAACTCCTCTCCATTTGTCGGTCATTATAGACACAAACTCCAGCTTGAGCAAACATCTGACGTCTGCTCTTACTCAGGTGCTGGATATTCGAATCAGCCGCTGCACACTGGAAATGCCATTCGCTTGTCACTGAATTTATTCATAGCTTGGGTTTACAATTCCATCCTCACCCTACTGGTCCACAAGCCCTCATGATAGGGAATTCTGCAGCCACAACACAGCATTCTGCCTTCCCAATAGAAAGAAGAAGGGCCTGGTGAGTCTGCCCAGAAACTCCACATTATGATCAATCTACTTGTCCCTTGAGGGAACCCTGAATTATAGACAGCCCTGGCCCCTAGTGTTGTGTCTGACAGAGCCTAAGCCCCGACCTCGTGTCAGCCACCTAGAAGGCGGGGCCCATATCCCGCATGTTAGACTGGCCACGGAACAGAGCCGTCATCTTTACCCATCCTTGGTATTCAGGCATGTGTCCCCAGACCTTTCCTGGAATCCCTACCAATGAGGGAACCTGAATCACAATAGAGAAATCCTCATTCCCCATGGCAGGATTCCTGTAAGTTCGGAAGGGTGTCCAACACTCAGAGTGTTAGCCTACTGAATGGCCATTGAGACCACCCCCATTCCTGAGGGCCACCCTATGCAAAAGCTTGCATAGTGACCCTCAGCCTGAGCATGCTTTCAAACAAACGCTCTCAGTTGTATCTCCAGGACTTGCATTGGAGGCCTGGTAAGCCCCTATGCCCAAATCATAACCCTTGGTGGGTATTTCCAGGTGCCCAGAGCCAGAGCACTTCTCTGCAATCCCTGTTATGGGACACCCTTAATATGGAAAACAGAACTCTTTCCTCTCTGAGAAAGCCACCACATTATAAGGAGCCGCCAGGATACTTGAGAGGAAATATCACCCATGGACACCTGAGACCACACCTGCATTCTTAGTCCATCGTGGATACACAATCCAGATAAAAAAGCCTGTGCTACCTCCTTTGAGGCATGCGATTTACATTTCACTCGGAGCTTCCCTCCAGGAGTATGCATTGGGCCTACAATCACTTCGCCACTAAACCTAACCCGCATTTGTGTTTGCAGACTTCCCTCCCAAAACCATGGCTCTCATGCCCTCCAGCATGGGGTCTCTGGAGCCACACCACAGGACTGTGCCCACCATTGCCAAGGAAACTGTGCCCATCAAATTGCCCTATCTTTCCAGATTAGGAGAAACCTGCAAGGCCCCTGAGCCCACCCCAATACTGGTTGCCACTCTGTACACAAATGCACAGTCTGGAACACCCTGATCACCTACATCTAGGCAGACTTTGAAGTCAATGATACTGAGTCAGAGGATTGAACCTGACATTCCGTTAGGATTTTATTGGAACCCTAGATTAAATTTTCAGGCATCTATCCTCAGAGGCCTGTTCTGCAATATCAAATTATGATACATTTGGTCCGTTAGCCCCACATCAGAACATCTCTGGTCCGAGAAGGAAACCGTGCCCTTTGACCAGTGTCAAACCCTCAGGGTAGATGAATCCTACATGGTCCCTTAGCCACCAGCACACAGTAAGGTCTCCATGGTAACAAACCTGCATTATGACCCATCTTCATGAGACTTCATGTCAACTCCAGGCCTTGGTAATTCGCCCAAGAGCCACCAGAACGAATTGGCCATGTTTCTCAGCTGCAATTTTTATGAAGGTGTGCTTTTCAGGCATCCACGTGGGAGTGCTCTGCTACCCAAACTTTCCACATGGGGGACCCTGGAGCAAATAAACCAGTCTCCCCCTGTGTGGTAGAAGGAAACTTTGCTGTTTGAAGCATCTCACAAGCCCCAGCATGTGAAATCCTCCATGGCCTCTTGACGCCACCCCTCCATTCATCGGTCATCATAGACATAAACTCCAGCATGAGGAAATGTCTGACTTTCACCTTTACTCAGGTGCTGGATATCTGGAATCAGACACTGCACAATGGAACTGCCTTTTGCTTGGCACTGAATTGAACCTTAGCTTGAGTTTACAATTCCATCCTCACCCTACTGGTCCCCAAGCCCGCTTGATAGGGAATTCTGGGGCCACAACGCAGCTTTTTGCCTTCCCCTTAGAAAGAAGAAGGGCATGGTGATTCTGCCCAGAAACTCTGCATGAGGATCAATCTGCTCAGCCCTTGAGGGATCCCTGATTCATACTCAGCCCTGACCACTAGTTCTGTTTCTGACAGAGCCTGAGTGCTCTATTCATGTAAGCTACTCAGAGAGTCAGGCATGTGAGACTGGCCATGTCTCAGGTCCCTCATCTCTACCCATCCTTGGTATTCAGGCATCTGTCCCCAGACATTTGCTAGAATACCTGCTAATGGGGGAACCTGAGGCACAATAGAGAATTCTTCCTTTTCCATGGCAGGAATCCTGGTAGTTGGGATGGGTGTCCTACATTAAAGTGGTAGCCAGCTGCATGGCCAAGGAGACAACTCCCACTCATAAGGGCTGCCCTAATCACATCAGGCATTGTGACACTCAGACTAGCATGCTTTCAAACAAACGCTCTCAGTTGTACCTCCAAGTCACACATTGTAGGCCTGGTACTCCCCTAGGCCCAAATCCTAATCCTGGTGGGATTTTCCAAGCACCCAGACTCACAGCCCTTCTCTGGAATCCCTTTTTGGGGGAACATCTAAGATTGAAAACAGCACTCTTCCATTCAAACGAGAAAGCCACCATACTATTGGGAGCTTCCAGGATCCGTAGAGAGGAAAATACTCTCATGGAAACATTAGAACACACCTGCATTCCAAGGCTATCATGGACACACAATCCAGATACAAAAGCCAGTGCTAGTGCCTTCGAGGTACGTGATTTACAGTTCCTGACGATCTGCCCTCCAGGTCTATGCATTGGGCCTACGATCACCTCGCAACTCAACCTAATCCGAGTTTGTGATTGCAGACTTCTCTCCCAAAACCATGGCTTACATGCCCTCCACGATGGAGTCTCTGGAGCCACACCACAGGACTGTGCCTGCCACCCCCAAGGAAACCGTGCCCACAAATTTGCCTAAACCTTCAAGATTAGGAGAAACCTGCAAGGCCCCAGAGCCCACCCCAATATTGGAGGCCAGTCTGTACACAAAGGCACAGTCAGAAACACCCTGATTGCCTACATATAGGCAGACACCGAAGTCAATGGTCCTGAGTCTGATGATTCAACCTGAAATTCCCCTTGGACTTCATTGGAACCCTAGATGAAGTTTTTAGGCATCTGTCCTCAGAGGCCTGTTCTGGAATACCAACTTATGATACAACATTTGGTCCGTGAGCCCCACAACAGAACATCTCCGATACCCAGAAAGAAACCGTGTTCTTCGACCGGTGTCAAACCATCAGGATAGACTAATCATACATGGCCCCTTAGCCACCAGCACATAGTAAGATTTCCGTGGTAAGAAAACTGCATTGTGACCCAACTTCATTAGAATCCAGGCCTTGGTACTTTGCCCTAGAGCAACCAGAAAGAACCTGCCATGTTCCTTAGGTGCAATGGTTAATGTAGGTGTGCTTTCCAGTATCCACATGCGAGTACTATGCTACACAAACTTTGCACATGGGGGAACCTGGTGTAAACAAACCAGACCTCCCCTGTCCAGTAGAAGGAAACCTTATGTTTGGATCAACTCACAGGCCTCAGCGTGTAAACTGCTCCATGGCCTCTTGATGCCACCACTCCATTGGTCGTTCATCATAGACACAAACTCCAGTCTAAGCAAACATCTGACATGCACCCTTATCCCAGTGCTGGATGTCTTGAATAAACCACTGCACATTGGAACTGCCTTCCACTTGGCACTGAATTGAACCATAGATTGTGTTTACAATTCCATCCTCACCTGACTGGTCCCTAAGCCCTCTTGATAGGGAAATCTGGGGCCACAACGCAGCATTCTGCCTTCCCCATCGAATGAAGAAATGCCTGGTGAGTCTGCCCTGAAAACCCACATGAGGATCAATCAGGTCGGCCCTCGAGTCAACACCGATTTATAGGCTGCCATGGCCACTAGTGCCGTGTCTGACAGAGCCTGAGCTCGACTGAGTTTCAGCCACTAAAGAGCAGGCCCCATATCTAGCATTTGGGATTGCCATGGCCCAAGTATGTCATCTCTACCCATCCTTGATATTCAGGCACCTGTCCCCAGACCTTGGCAGGGATCCCTGCCAATTTGGGAACTTGAAGCACAATAGAGAACTCTTCTTTCCCCATGGCAATAAACCTGGCTTTTGGGATGGGTGTTCTACCCTCAAAGGGGGAGCCAGTTACAACATCAATGACACCACACACACTCCTGAGGACTACCCTTGGCACAAACAGGCATTGTGACCCTCACCCTGAGCATGCTTTCAAAAAATCCCTCTCAGATTCACCACAATGATCCCTCATTTCAGGCCTGGTATGCCTGTAGGTTCAAATCATAAAACTTGGTGGGATTTTCGAGGTGCCCAGACCCAGAGACCATCTCTGGAATTTTTGTTTTGGTGCACCCTTCAGATGGAAAACAGCACTCATCCCTTCCCCAAAAATGTCACCAAATTATGAGGAGCCACCAGGATCCATAGAGAGGCAATGTCTCCCATGGACCCATGAGAACACACCTGCATTCCGAGGATA
The DNA here is from genome assembly GCF_964662115.1 of Mustela nivalis. NCBI lineage: Eukaryota > Metazoa > Chordata > Mammalia > Carnivora > Mustelidae > Mustela > Mustela nivalis. Next base: position 735,865 of record NW_028136248.1, read on the forward strand.
TCCTGGACACACAATCCGGAGAGAAAAGCCTGTGCTACTGCCTTCCATTCACCCTAATTACAGTTCCAGATGAGCTGCTCTCAAGGTATATGCATTGGGCCTGTGATCACCTCGCCACTCACCCTAATTCGAATTTGTGTTTGCAGACTTATCTACCAAAACCATGGCACACATGCCCTCCAGGATGGGGTCTCCGGATCCACACTGCAGGACTGTCCCTGCCATCCACAAGGAAACTGTTTCCATCACAGTTGCCCAAACTGTCTAGATTAGGAGAAACCTACAAGGCCTCTGGGCCTACCCCAATTTCGGCGGCCGCTCTGAACACAAATGCACAGTCTGAAATACCCTGATCTCCTACTTCCAGGAACACAGCCAAGTCAATGGTCCTGAGTCAGAATAATAAACCTAACATGCCCCTAGGACGTCATTGGAACCATTGATTCGGTTTTCAGACATGTGTCCTCAGAGGCCTGTTCTAGAATGCGAACTTATGATACAACATGTGGTGGCTGGGCCACACAACAGAACATCTCCTGTCCCCAGAAGGAAACCGTACCCTACAATCTGTGCAAAATCCCAGAGTAGTAGATTCCTGCACAACTACTAAGCCACCAGCACATTCTAAGATCTACCTGGTAACAAACCAGCTGTGTGGCCCATCTGCAAGAGATTCCATGTCAAATCAAGGACTTGGTACTTTGCTACAGAGACACCAGAATAAAGCTGCCATGTTCTTCAGTTGCAATGGTCAATGAAGTTGAACATTCCAGGCATCCATGCGGTAGAGCTCTGCTACCCAAACTTTCCACATGGGGGACCCTGGAGCAAATAAACCACACTCCACCTGTCCAGTAGAATGAAACCTTGCTATTTGGAGCAGCTCATGAGTCTCAACGTGAAAATCCCTCCATGGCTTCTTGACGCCACCCCTCCATTTGTCAGTCATCATAGACACAAACTCCAGTGTGAGCAAATATCTGACGTCCTCCCTTACTAAGGTGCTGGATATCTCGAAAAAGCTGCTGGACACAGGAACTGCCTTCCGCTTGGCAGTGAATTGAACTGTAGCTTGTGTTTACAATTCCTTCCTCACCCGACTGGTCCCAAGCCTTCTTGATAGCGAATTATGGAGACACAACACAGCATTCTGCCTTCCCGATAGAAACAAGTGCCTGGTGAGTCTGGCCAGAAACCCCACATGAGGATCAATCTGCTCGGCCCTATATCGGAGGGACCCTGATTTATAGGTTGCCCTGGCCACTAGTGCTGTGTCTGACAGAGCCTGAGCCCAGACCTAGTGTCAGTCACCAGAGTTTGAGCCCCACATCTAGTATTTGGGAATGCCATGGCTCAAGTATTTCATCTCTACCCATCCTTGGTATTCAGGCACCTGTCCCCAGACCTTTGCTGGAATCCCTGATAATGGGGCATCCTGAAGCACAATAGAGAACTCCTCCTTCTTCATATCAGGAAACTTGGCTGTTAGGATGGGTGTTCAACCCTGAAAGGGGGAGTCATTTACAAGTCCAGTGAGACCACACAAACTCCTCAGGGATGCCCTGGAGGCAAACAGGCCTTGTGACCCTCAGCCTGAGCATGCTTTCAAACAATCCTTCTCTGTTGCACCACCATGAACCCGCATTGCAGGCCTAATATGCCCCTAAGCCCAAATCCTAGCACTTGTTGTGATGTCCCAGATGCCATGAACCAGAGCCCGTCTCTGGAATCCCTGTTTTGGGGCACCCATAAGGTGGAAAACATCACTCTCCCCTTCCCCGAAAAAGCCACCAAACTATGGAGAGCCACCAGGATCCATAGAGAGGAAAAGACTCCCATGGACCCATGAGACCACACCTGCATTCCAAGGCCATCCTGGACACACAATCCAGAGAGAAAAGCCTGTGCTACTGCCTTCCTGTCTCCCTAATTATAGTTCATGAGGAGCTTCCCTCCAGGTCTACGCATTGGGCCTGTGATCACCTCGCCACTCACCCTAATTTGTATTTGTGTTTGCAGACTTCTCTCCCAAAACCATGGCTCACATGCCCACCAGAATGTGATCTCTGGAGCCACACCACAGAACTCTGGCTGCCAACCCCAAGGACACTGTGCATATCAGATTTGCCCAAACCTTCCAGATTAGGAGAAACCTGTGTGGCCCCTGAGCCCACACCAATATTGCCGGCCACTCGGGATGGAAATGCGCAGTCTGAAACACCCTTATCACCTACATCCAGGGAAATAGCCAAGTCAATGATCGTGAGATAGACGATTGAACCTAAAATGCCAGTAGGCTCTCAATGGAACCCCATTAGGTTTTCAGGCATCTGTCCTCAGGGGCCTGTTCTGAAATACCAATCTATGACACATCATGTGGTCTCTGAGCCACACGACAGAACATCCCCTGTCCCCAGAAGAATACCATGCTCTTCGACCTGTGCCAAACCCTCAGGGTAGGAGAATCCTGCATGGCACCTTAGCAACCAGCACATTCTAAGTTCTCCCTGGTAACAAACAAGCATTGTGACCCATCTGCAAGAGATCCCATGTCAACTCAAGGCCTTGGCACTTTGTCCCAGAGCCACCAGAACGAATCTGCCATGTTCCTCAGCTGCAATTGTCAATGGAGGTGTGCTTTCCTGGCATCCATGCCGGAGAGCTCTTCTTCACAAACTTTCCACATGGGGAAACCTAGAGTAAACAAACCAGACTTCACCTACTCTGTACAAAGAAATGTTACTTTTTGCAGCAGTTCACAGGCCTCAGCATGTGAACTCCTCCATGGCCTCTTTATACCACCCCTCCACTTGTCGGTCATCATAGACAAAAACTCTAGTGTGAGCAAGCATCTGACATCCACCCTTATTCCAGTGCTGGATGTCTCGAGTAAACTGCTACAAATTGGAACTGCCTTCTGCTTGGCACTGAATTGAACCATAGCTTTTGTTTACAATTCCACCCAAAACTGACTGGTCCCCAAGCTCTCGTGATTGGGAAATCTGGAGCCACAACACAGCATTCTGCCTTCCCTATTGAATGAACAAATGCCTGGGAATCTTCCCAAGAAACTCCACATGAGGATCAATCTGCTCCACCCTCGAATCTACTCTGATATAAAGGCTGCCATGGCCACTAGCGCTGTGTCTGACAGAGCCTGAGCCCCGACCGAGTTTTAGGCCTCATATCTAGCATTTGGGATTGCTATGGCCCAAGTACGTCATCTCCACCCATCCTTGGTATTCAGGCACCTATCTCGAGACCTTGCTGGAAACCCTGCCAATGGGGCAACCTGAAGCACAGAGGAACCTGACGGAAGAGAACTCATCCTTCCTCATGGCAGGACATTTGGCTGTTGGGTTGGGTGTCCAACTCTCTAAGAGGGAGCCAGATATATGACCAATGAGACCACTCCCACTCCTGAGGGCCGCCATGGGAGCAAACAGGCATTGTGAGACTCAGCCTGAGCAAGCTTTCAAACAATCCCTCTCAGTTGCACCATCATGATCCCGCATTGCAGGCCTCATACACCCCTAGGTGCAAATCCTAACCCTTGGTGGGAAGTCCCAGATGCCCAGAAAAAGAGCCTGAATCTGGAATCCCTGTTTTGGGGCACCCATAAGATGGAAAACAACACTCTTCCCTTCCGCAAAAAAGCCACCAAACTATGAGCTGCACAGATCCATAGAGAGGAAAAGTTTCCCATGGACCCATGAGACTATACCTGCATTCCAAGGCCATCCTGGACACACAATATAGAGAGAAAAGCCTGTGCTACTGCCTTCCAGTCACCCTAATTACAACTCCTGACAAGCTGCACTCCAGGTCTACTCATTGGGCCTGTGATCACCTTTCCACTAACCATAACCCACATTTGTGTTTGCAGACTTCTCTCCCAAAACCATGGCTCATATGCCCTCCAGGACAGGGTCTCTGGATCCACAACACATGACTAGGCCTGCCATCCCCAAGGAAACTGTGCCCGTCAAACCTGCCCAAACCTTCCAGTTTAGGAGAAACATGCAAGAGCCCTGAGCCCAACCCAATATTGTCGGCAGCACTGGACACAAATGCCAGTCTGAAACGCCCTGATCACCTACATCCAAGCAGACAGCCATTTCAATGTTCCTGGGTCAGAAGATTGTACCTGACATGCTCCTAGGACGTCATTGGAACACTAGATTAGGTTTTCAGGCATCTGTCCTCAGGGTCCTGTTCTGAAATACCAACTTAGGATACAACATGTGGTCCCTGAGCCACACAATAGAATATCTCCTGTCCCCAGTAGGAAACCATGCCCTTCGACCTGTGCCAAACCCTCAAGATTGGAGAATCCTGCACAGCACCTTAGACACCAGCACAAACTCTAGTTTGTGCGTTGACCCATACCACAAGCTTTCCATCTGCTGGACAGTCGAGTCCTGTTGAATGGCTCCAGGATGTCCCATACGGAAAGACTGGAGAGCAGGATTCGAAGGATGGATGCCTGTACAGCATACCTCACATTCCCATTGGCTCTTTGTGACAAGACATGTTTGAACTACTGGCTCTGGGGCGAGCTAACTAGGGGGCTGAATTGAAATGGACTCTCCTGCGGATGGGTCATAATGTGGGTTTGTGTGCATGGAGACCTTGGAATATGTTGGCAGCTCAGGGGCCATGAAGTATTCGCCTAACCGAAGGGTGTAATATTGCTCCAATTAAAAAGAGATCCCTATGTGGAGATGAGACAGGTTCTCTTTGGTGCCTCAGAAAAGCCCCAGATACTGGTCTTCAAACCAGTTCTCTGTGTAGAGACACCTGGAAACCAAAGCTAGGGTTCAGATTAGAGCCTAGATGCCTGTCCGTTTCAATCTTCTGTCTCTGGGGACACTGTCTGAGTATCTAAGTGGAGATAGTTGCTCAGCTGGTGTCAGAGTGCCCCTCTTAGTCCATGGCCGAGGCATGGCCTTGGAGACCTTATTGGATTCTCCTAATCTCTAGGGTTGTGGCCAATGGATTGGGTACAGTTTTCTTGGAGAGGACTGGCACAGTCCTTCAGTGTGTCTCCATAGGCCCTAGCCTGGAGGGTGTGTGGGTCCGGGCTGTGGGCACAGAAGTCTGAAAACACAAACTCGGCTTGGGTGCAGAGCCGAGAGCATTGCAGGATGGACCCACAGACCGTGAGAGGAGATCCTCAGCTTATGAAAGAAGGGCAAATGGGAGGCAGTCACGCAAGCTTTTGTCTTTGGATGTTTTGTCTCCCATAGCCGTGGAATGTAGGGGTGACCTCAGGGGCTATGGAAGAGTCTCCCTCTCTGAGGAGTTGGTCCAGCTCTTAAGATTTTGGGGACATTTTGTGGGAAGGGTGGAGTCCTGCTGTCTGGCTCAGGTGTTCTTCCAGGAGAGGGACTCCAGATCACAGTCCTGGGTTCGAGCAAATGGAATACTCGAGCTCTTGTGAAGATTGGGCTCATAGGGGCTTGGCAAGCCCCATATGCGGGCTCTTAGTCCAGGCCCTGAGAGACCTTACTTCGACATGGGGCCCATGCTGATGGTCCCAATGCGAGTTTGTACCCAAGGAGGCACTCAAGTTTAGGCTTGGCCTCAGGGGCCATGAAGGTTTCTCCTACACTGAAGGTATGACTCCATGCCAACAGCAAGCTTTCCAGCCATGGGGAAGGAGAAGATCTGATTTGTGCTTCAGTTACCCACGTTTGCCAGGATTTGATATAATATCTAGGGTCAGATGTCTGAAAACCCAGGTTGGGAAGAGATGACGGCATAAGGCCATGGCCTGTCTGATGTGCTTAGTGTGCCGCCAGTTGTTTCCTTGTCTGTCGGGACGTCAGGCTGTGTCAGACAGAGCACTACTGACCAGGGTAGCCTTTCCAGTTAGGGTGTGGTCGAGGCCAGAGCAGGTTGGTTCTCATTTGTGGTTTCTGGAGAGCCCCATAGGGCAACGTTTTTCTTCTGGTGGGCAGGCAGAAAACTGTGTTGTGGTTCTGGAATTCCCAGTCTGGAGGGCTTGTTTGCCAGGAGTGTGAAGAGGGAAGTCTGAAAACACAAGCTAGCGTTAGGTTTGGGGCCGAGGGCATGGCAGGCCCACTCTGCAGAGACTGAATCGAGATCTCCTGCATCTGAGGTCAGGGCGAGTATCAGACTTTGCCTCAGGTTGGAGTTTGTGTCCATTATGGCCCCTTCCTGAAGGGGGTGGGGGCGTCATGAGGCCAGGGAGGTTTCCCAACGCTGGGAGTTATGAGCTGCCCCAAACATCAAGGTTTCCTCTGTAGGACAGTCGAGTACTATGAGATGGTTCTAGGATGACCCCTACAGAAAGACTCGAGAGAAGGGGTCTAAGCATGAATGTCTGCAAATGCCACCTCACATTCCCACTGGCTGCTTGGGGCAAGGCAGGCTCAATCTGCAGGCTCTTGGGCGGGTTTCTCAGAGGGCTGAGTTGAAATGGACTCTCCTGAGGATGAGTCATACTGTGGGTTGGTGGCCATGGAGACCTTGGAATGTGGCGGTGGCTCAGGGACTCTGCAGGTTTCTCCAAACCGAAGGGTTTGACACAGCTCCAACAATGAAGCTTCCCATGTGGAGACGATAGTTGTTCTGTTTGGTGTCTCAGGAAAGCCCCAGATGCTGGTCTTCAAACCCAGGCCTCTGAGGAGTGACACCTGGAAACCAAAGCAAGAGTTCAGATTAGGGCCCAGGGGCCTGTCTGGTTCAATCTACTGTCTCTGCCGACATCTGTCTGTGTTTCTGCATGGAGGTAGTTGCTCAGCTAGTGTCAGGATGCCTTTGTCCAGAGAGGCTTATAGTAGTGGGATGTCCTCGGGGGCCTTGAGGTTTCTCCTATTCTGTGGGGTTATGGGCAATGGAATGGGCATAGTCTCCTTGGAGAGAGCAGGACAGTCCTGTGGTGTGGCTCCAGAGGCCCCAGCCTGGCGGCTGTGTGGGCCAGGGCTGTGGGGACAGACATCCAAAAACACAAACTCGGCTGAGGTTTGGGGCTGAGGTTATGGCAGGAGTGATCTACAGTCCGTGAGGGGAGCTCATTGTGATTAGAAAGTAAGGCGAGTGAGAGGCGGTCGTTCAAGCTTATGTCTCTGGATGTTGTATTCATGATGGTCATTTAATGTAAGCATGGTCTCATGGGCCATGGAAGTATCCCTCTCTGGTGATTTGTCCGGCTCCCAAGAGATTGGGGTCATTTTGTGGGAAGGGAGGAGTCCCGTTTTCTGCCTCATGTGTTCCCACAATAGAGGGATTCTAGAGCAGAGCACTGGGTACATACAACTGGAATACCCACCCTCTGGTTAGGCCTGGGGTCCTATGGGCATGGCAAGCCCATATGCAGATTCTTGGTCCAGCCACTGAGAGACGTTACTTGAATAGTGGACTCATGCTGAGGGTCACAATGTGTGTTTGTGCCCAAGGTGGTCCTCAATATTGGGCGGGACTTCATTGAGCTTGCAGGTTTCTCCTACACTGAACCTTGGACATGCCAACCTCAGGGTTTCTTGCCATGGGGAAGGAGGAGTTTTGATTTCTGCATCACGTTCACCTCTGGGCACTAATTGGAGATAAGGTCTAGGTTCTGAAGCCTGAAAACCGAGGTTTGGAAGAGATGACGACCTAAGGCCATGGCGGGTCCGATGTGTTCAGTTTGGGGCCAGCTTTCTAGGTGTCGTTCAGGAGGTCTGCACTCAGGCTGTGCCAGACAGGGCATTCGTGCCCAGATAAGCTGTATAATTGGGGTACAGTTGAGTGGCATGCAGAAGATAATTATTTGGGGTTTCTCCGTAGCCCCATAGGGCAAAGTCTTTCTTCTGGAGGGCAGGCAGAGTGCTGCATTCTGGCTCCGGAACTGCCAAACTGGAGTCCTTGCGGCCAGGAATGCAAGGATGTAAGTCTGAGAACTGAAGCTTTGCTTTGGTTTCAGGGCGAGGACATGGCAGGCACACTCTGCAGAGCTGAATTTAGATTTCATGCATCTGAGGTCAGGGCGAGGTTCATATGTTGGCTCAGGTTGGAGTTTCTGTCCATGATGGCCCCTTCATGAAGGGGGGTCATCACACCGCCATTGGTGTTTTCCCATGATGGCAGTAGTGAGATGCTCCAAACCACAAGGATTTTCTGCGGGTCAGTTGAAACCTGTTGGATGGCTCCAGGGAATCCCATATGGAACAATTGCAGAGCAGGGTTCTAAGGATGGATGCCTGGGCATCCGGCCTTGCATTCCAATTGTCTCCTAGCGAAACGGCATGTTTGATTGCTGCCTATGATGTAGTAGCCGAGGGGGCTGAGTTGAAATGCATTCTCCTGAGGATCGGTCATAATGTGGGATTGTGTCCATGGAGACCTTGGAATGGGGCAGTGGCACCAGGGCTCTGAAGGATGCTCCTAACCAGAGGTTTTGACACAGCTCCAAGAAGCATTTTTCCCATGGGGAAACAAGATTTGTTCTCATTGGTGCTTCAGTAACCCCCAATATGCTGGTATTGGAAACCAGAACTCTGAGGAGAGATGCCTGGAAACCAAGGCAATGGATCTGATTAGGGCCTGGGGCCTGTCTGGTTTAATCTTCTTCTCTCGGTTCATCTGTCTATGGGATTGAGTGGAGGTAGTTCCTCAGCTGGTGTCAGATTGCCCCTATTTGTCCTGGGCAGTCTACACTATTGGGATGGCCACTTTGACTTTGGAGGTTTCTCCTAATTTGCAAGTTTGTGGCCAATGAAATGGGCAGAATTCCTTTGGGGAGGGAAGGCACAATCCTGAGGTGTGGCTCTAGGGGTTCAAGCATGGAGGGTGTGTGGGTCAGAGCTGTGGGGACAGAAGTCTGAAAACAGAAACTCGTCTTAGGTTTGGGGACATAGGTATGGGAGGCCCGATCTACAGACCTTGAGCAGAACTCTTCAGGATATGAACAAAGAGTGAGTGTGAGGCACTTGCTCAGGCTTTTGACTCTGGATTTTGTGTCACTGATGGCCGTGGAATGTAGGGGCGTCCTCATGGACCATGGGTGAGAGTTCCTCTATGGGGATTTATATGATCCCAATATTTTGGGGTCATTCCGTGGGATGGGAGGAGTCCATTCTGTTTTTTTGTTTGTTTGTTTGTTTTGTTTTGTTTTTTACCTCAGGTGTGCCACTAAAGAGGGATTCCAGAGCAGAACCCTGGGAAGGGGCGACTGGACAACCCGAACTCTGTATAAGATTGGGGGCCTAAGGGCATGGCAATCCCCATATGGAGTACCTTGGTCCAGCCACTGAGAGGTCTTACTTGAGTACAGTGCTCACACTGAGGGTCACAATGCATGTTTGTGCCCAATGTAGGCATCAAGCATGGGCGGGGACTCATGGGCCATGCTTGATTCTCCTACACTGAACTTTGGACAACATACGAACCACAAGGTTTCTTTCCATGGGGAAGGAGGAATTCTGATTTCTGCATCATGTTCACCCCTGGGCAGTGACTGGAGATAAGATCTGAGTTCTGAATCCAGAAAATCGAGGTTGGGATGAGATGATAACCTAAGGTCATGGAGGGTCCGATGTGCTCAGTGTGCGGTCAGCTTTCTGGGTGTTGTTCAGGAGGTATGGATTCAGGCTGTGTCAGACAGTGCATTAGTGCCCAGGTTAGACTGTATAATTTGGGTACAGTTGAGTTCCATGTAGGTTTATCCTCATTTATTGTGTCAGGGAATCTCACTGGGGCAGGCAGAGTGCAGCATTGTGGGTCCAGAATTGCCAAACTTAAGGGCGTCGGGACCAGGAGTGTGAGGACGTAAGTCTGAGATCATAAGCTAGACTTAAGTTTCAGGGCGAGGGCACGGCAGGCACCCTCTGCAGATCCGAATCAAAATCTCATTCATCTGAAGTCAGGACGAGGATCAGACTTAGGCGCAGGTTGGAGTTTCTGTCCATGATGGCCCCTTCATCAAAGGGGTGGAATCTCGAGGCCATGGAGGTTTTCCCACGTTGGGAGTTGTGGGATGCTCCAAACTGCAAGGATTCCTTCTGCGGGAAAATTGAGAACTGTTGGATGGCTCCAGGACATCCCATATGGAATGACTCCAGAGCCGGGTTCTAAGGATGGATGCCTGAGCAGACTGCCTCTTACACCAATTGTCTCCCTGCCACAAGACAGGTACGATCTGATGGCTATGCAGGAGCAATCGTGGGAGCTGAGTTGAAATGGACTCTCCTGAAGATGGGTCTTAATGTGTGTTTGTGTCCATGAGGACGTTGGAATGGGGTGGTGGCCCCAGGGCTCTAAAGGATTCTAACCGGAGATTTTGAAACAACTCGAAAGAGCAAGTTTTCCATGCGGAGACAAGATTTGTTCTAATTGGTGCCTCAGGAAACCCACATATGCTGGTATTAGAACCAGGCTTCTGAGGAGAGATACATAGAAACCACAGCAATGCATCCAATTAGGTCCTAGGAGCCTCTCTGGTTCAATCTTCTTCTCTGTCGACATCTGTCTATTTTATGAAATGGAGGTAGTTGCTCAGCTGGTGTCAGACCGCTCCTGTTTGTCCGGGCGGCCTACACTATAGGGATGGCCTCGGGGACTTTGGATGTTTCTCCTAAATTGTATGATTATGGACAATGGCATGGGCAGAATTCCTGTGGAGTGGGCAGGCACAGACCTGATGTGTGGCTCCAAGAGCCCAGCCTTGAGGGTGTGTGGGCAAGGACTGTGGGGACAGATGTCTTAAAACACAAACTCAGCTTAGGTTTGGGGACGTAGGTATGGCAGGCCCGATTTACAGACTATGAGGAGAACTTTTTGGGATCTGAATAAAGGGTGAAAGTGTGACACTTGTCAGGCTTTTGCCCCTGGATTTTGTGTCAATGATGGCCGTGGAATGTCGAGGAGTCCTCATGGGCCATGGAAGAGTGTTTCTCTCTGTGGATTTGGCCAGATCCCAATTGTTGTGGGTTAATCTGTGGGATTCAGTTTTGTTAACTAAGGTGTCCCACCAAAAGAGGGATTCCAGAGCAGAGCCCTGGACAACAAGAAATCTAACTAAAAATACGGGCCTAGGGGCATGGCAAGCCCAATATGCCTTCTAATGGTCCAGCCACTGAGAGGCCTTCATTGAGGACAGAACTCATGCTGAGGGTCACAATGCGTGTTTATGCCCTCGTGGTACTCAAGCATGGGTGGGGACTCATGGTGCATGCTTGTTTCTCCTACACTGAATGATAGTCAACATGTCAACCACATGAGTTCTTGCCATGGGGAAGTATTAATTCTGATTTCTGCATGTCATTCACCTCTGGGTAGTGATTGGACATAAGGTCCAGGTTGTGAAGTCTGAAAACCGAGGTTGGGAAGAGATGACAACCTAAGGCCATGTCGGGTCCGATATGCTCAGCGTGGAGCCAGCTGTCTGGGTGTTGGTCGGGAGGTCCAAGCTTGGGCTGTGTCAGACAGGGCCTTAGTGCCCAGGGTAGATTGTATAATTGGGGTACAACTGAGTGCCGTGCAGGTTGATCTTTATTTGAAATTTCTGGGTAGCCCCAAGGGCAATGTTTTTCTTCTGGAGGACAGGCAGAGTGCTGCATTGTGGCTCCGGAATTTCCAAAGTGGATGCCTTGTGGACGGGGAGTGTGAGGACGGAAGTCTGAGAACACATGTTAGGCATAGGTTCTGGGCGAGGGCACGGCAGGCACCCTCTGCAGATCTGAATCGGGATATCATGAATCTTAAGTCAGGGCGAGGTTCAAACCTAGGCTTAGGTTTGAATTTCTGTCCATTCTGGCCACTTTATGAAGGGGACAGCATCTCCAGTCCATGGAGGTTTACCCACGATGGGAGTTGTGAGATGCTCCAAACAACAAGGATTCCTTCTGATCAACAATTGAGACCTTTTGTATCACTCCAGTACATACCATACAGAATGACACCAGAGCAGGGATCTTAGGATGGATGCATGGGAAGCCCGCCTCACATTGCAGTTGTCTCCTAGCAAATAGACAGGTTTGATATGCTGGCTCTGTCAGAGCAACCAAGGGGGCTGAGTTGAAATGGACTCTCCTGAGGATGGATGCTAATGTGGGTTTGTGTCCATGGAGACCTTGGAATGGGGCGTTGGTGCATGGGCCCTGAAGGATTCTCCTAACCGGAGGTTTTGAGACATCTCCAAAGGACAAGTTTCCCATGTGGAGACGAGATTTGTTCTGATTGGTGCCTCAGGAAACCCCCATATACTGTTATTGGAATATAGGCCTCTGAAGAGAGATAACTGGAAACCAAAGCAATGGCTCCGTTTAGAGCCTAGGGGCCTGTCCGGTTGAATCTTCTTCTCTGTGTACATCCATCTAAGGTATTAGTGGAGTTAGATGCTCAGCTGGTGTCAGATGGCCCTTGTTTGTCCCAGGCGGCCTACACTATTGTGAAGGCCTTGGGGACTTTGGAGGTTTCTCCTAATTTTATGATTATGGACAATGGAATGGGCAGAATTCCCGTGGAGAGGGAAGGCACAGTTTTGATGTGGCTCCAGGGGCCCCAGCCTGCAGGGTGTGTGCACCAGGACTGTGGAGACAGAAGTCTAAAACACAAACTCAGTTTAGGTTTAGGGACGTAGGTATGGCAGGCCCGATCTACAGACCGTGAGGAGAATTCTTCCAGATATGAAGAAAGAGAGATTGTGAGGCACTTGTTCAGGCTTTTGTTTCTGGATTTTGTGTCAACGATGGGCGTGGAATGTCAGGGAGGCCTCATGGGCCATGGACGAGTCTTCCGCTCTGTGGATTTGGCCCGATTCCAATTGTTTTGGGTCAAACTGTGGGATGGGAGGAGTCCTTTCAGTTTTGTTACCTCAGGTGTCCCACCAAAAGAGGGATTCCAAAGCCGAGCCCTGGGGAGGGGAGACTGGACAACCAGAAATCTGGTTAAAAATTGGGGCCTAGGGGCATGACAAGCCCAATATGCTGTCTTTTGGTCCAGCCACTGAGAGGCCTTACTTGAGAACTGGGCTCACGTTGAGGGTCAGAATGCATGTTTGTGAACGACTTGGTCCTCAAGCATCTGCAGGGCCTCATGGGCCACACTGGTTTCAACTACATTTTACGTTGGACAACATGCCAACCACAAGGTTTCTTGCCATGGGGAAGGAGTTCTGATTCCTGCATCATGTTCAACCCTGGGTGGTGACTGGAGATAAGGTTTAGGTTCTGAAGCCTGAAAACCGAGGTTGGAAAGAGATGATGACCTAAGGCCATGGCGGGTCTGATGTGCTCAGTGTGTGGCTAGCTGGGTGGGTGCGAGCCAGGAGGTTCAGTCTCAGGCTGTGCCAGAAAGGGCAGTAGTGCCCAGGGCAGACTGTATAATTGGGGTCCAGTCAAGTGGCATGCAGGTTGATCCTCATTTGGGGAATCGGGGTAGCCCCAGAGGGCAATGTTTTTCTTCCGGAAAGCAGGCAGAGTGCTGCCTTGTAGTTCTGGAATTGCCAAACTGGAGGGCTTGTGGGCCAGGAATGTGAGGATGGAAGTTGAGAACACAAATTAGACTTACGTTTCTGGGCAAGGGCACGGCAGACACACTCTGCAGAGATGAATCAAGATGTCCTGCATCTGAAGTCAGGGCGAGGATCAGACGATCGCTCAGGTTGGAGCTTCTGTCCCTGATGGCCCCTTCATGAAGCACAGGGGGCGAAATCACGAGGCCATGGAGGTTTGCCCACGATGGGAGTTGTGAGATGCTCCAAACAGTAAGATTCTTCTGAGGGACTATTGAGACCTGTTGGTTGGCTCCAGGACTTCCCATACAGCATAATTCTGAGAATGGTTCTAAGTATGGATGTCTGGGAAGCCTGCCTCTCATTCCAATCATCTCCTAGCGACAAGACGGGTTAGATCTGCTGGATCAGG